>NW_027251684.1:661678-1323357 GCF_044704955.1 Pristiophorus japonicus | reverse complement strand
GCTGGGTCTTTTATAGGCTGCTCCGACACTGCTCCCGCTGGGTCGTTTATAGGCCTCTCCGACACTGCTACCACTGGGCCTTTTATAGGCTTCTCCGACACTGACTCTCGATCTCCCGCTGGGCCTTTTATAGGCATCTCCGACACTGCTCCCGCTGGGCCTTTTATAGGCTGCTCTGACACTGCTCCCGCTGGGCCTTTTATAGGCTGCTCCGACACTGCTCCCGTTGGGTCTTTTATAGGCCTCTCTGACACTGACTCTCGAGCTCCCGCTGGGCCTTTTATAGACCTCTCCGACACTGCTCCCGCTGGGCCTTTATAGGCTGCTCTGACACTGTTGGGTCTTCTATAGGCCTCTCCGACACTGACTCTCGAGCTCCCGCTGGACCTTTTATAGGCTGCTCCGACACTGCTCCCGCTGGGTCTTTTATCGGCCTCTCCGACACTGCTCCGTCTGGCCTTTTATATGCTGCTCCGACACTGCTCCCGCTGGTCCGTTTAGAGGCCTCTCCGACACTGCTTCCACTGGGTCTTTTATAGGCTTCTCCGACACTGACTCTCGATCTCCCGCCGGACCTTTTATAGGCTGCTCCGACACTGCTCCCGCTGGGTCTTTTATCGGCCTCTCCGACACTGCTCCGCCTGGGCCTTTTATAGGCCTCTAAGACACAGTTCCCACTGGGCCTTTATAGGCTTCTCCGACACTGCTCCCGCTGTGCCGTTTATTGGCTGCTCCAACACTGCTCCCACTGGGCCTTTATAGGCTGCTCCGACACTGCTCCTGCTGGGACTTTATAGGCTGCTCCGACACTGCTCCCGCTGGGCCTTTTTCGGCCGGTCCGACACTGCTCCCGCTGGGCCTTTATAGGCTGCACCGACACTGCTCCTGCTGGGCCTTTATACGCTGCTCCGACACAGCTCCAGCTGGGCCTTTATAGGCCTCTCCGACTTTGCTCCCGCTGGGCCTTTTATAGGCTGATCCGACACTGTTCCCGCTGGGCTTTTATAGGCTGCTCCGACACTGCTGCCGCTGGGCCTTTTATAGCCCGCTCCGACACTGACCCTCGAGCTCCCGCTGTGCCTTTATAGGCCTCTCCGACACTGACTCTCGAGATCCCGCTGGGTCTTTTATAGGCAGCTCCGACACTGCTCCCACTGGGCCTTTTATAGGCCTCTCCGACACTGCTCTCGCTGGGCCTTTTGTAGGCTGCTCCGACACTGCTCCCGCTGGGCCTTTTATAGGCCTCTCCGACACTGCTCCCGCTGGGTCTTTTATAGGCTGCTCCAACACTGCTCCCGCTGGGCCTTTTATAAGCCGCTCTGACACTGCTCCCGCTGGGCCTTTGATAGGCTGCTCCAACACTGCTCTCGCTGGGCCTTTTATAGGCTGCTCCGACACTGCTCCGCTGGGCCTTTATAGGCTGCTCCGACACTGCTCCTGCTGGGCCTTTATAGGCCTCTCCAACACTGCTCCCGGTGGGCCTTTTATAGGCTGCTCCAACACTGCTCCCGCTGGGCCTTTTATAGGCTTCTCCGACAATGCTCCCGCTGGGCCTTTTATAGGCTGCTCCGACACTGCTCCCGCTGGGCCTTTTATAGGCAGCTCCGACACTGCTCCCGCTGTGCCTTTTATAGGCTGCTCTGACACTGACTCTCGAGCTCCCACTGGGCCTTTTATAGGCCGCTCCGACACTGACTCTCCAGCTCCCGTTGGGCCTTTTATAGTCCGCTCTGACACTGACTCTCGAGCTCCCGCTGGTCCTTTTTTAGGCTGCTCTGACACTGACACTCGAGCTCCCGCTGGGCCTTTTATAGGCCGCTCCGACACTGACTCTCGAGCTCTCGCTGTGTCTTTTATAGGCTGCTCCGACATTGCTCACGCTGGGCCTTTTATAGGCTGCTCCGACACTGACTTCGAGCTCATGCTGGGCCTTTTATAGGCCGTTCCGACACTGACTTCGAGCTCACCTTGGGACTTTTATAGGCCGCTCCGACACTGGCTCTCGAGCTCCCACTGTGCCTTTTATAGGCTACTCCGACACTGACTCTCGAGCTCCCGCTGGGCATTTTATAGGCTGCTCCGACACTGACACTCGAGCTGCCGCTGGGCCTTTTATAGGCCGCTCCGACACTGATTCTCGAGCTCCCGCTGGGTCTTTAATAGGCTGCTCCGAAACTGACTCTCGAGCTACCGCTGGGCCTTTTATAGGCTGCTCCGACACTGACTGTCGAGCTCCCGCTGGGCCTTTTGTAGGCCGCTCCGACACTGACTCTCAAGCTCCCGCTGGGCCTTTTATAGGACGCTACGACACTGGCTCTCGAGCTCCCACTGGGCCTTTTATAGGCTACTCCGACACTGACTCTCGAGCTCCCGCTGGGCATTTTATAGGCCGCTCCGACACTGACTCTCGAGCTCCCGCTGGGCCTTTTATGGGCCGCTCCGACACTGCTCACGCTGGCCTTTTATAGGCCGCTCCGACACTGACTCTCGAGCTCCCGCTGGGTCTTATAAACGCTGCTCCGACACTGACTCTCGAGCTCCAACTGGGCCTTTTGTAGGCTGCTCCGACACTGACTCTCGAGCTCCCGCTGGGCCTTTTATAGGCCGCTCCGACACTGACTCTCAAGCTCCCGCTGGGCCTTTTATAGGACGCTCCGACACTGGCTCTCGAGCTCCCACTGGGCCTTTTATAGGCTGCTCCGACACTGACAATCGAGCTCCCGCTGGGCTTTTTATAGGCCGCTCCGACACCGCTCCCGCTGGGCCTTTTATAGGCCGCTCCGACACTGACTCTCAAGCTCCCACTGGGTCTTTTATAGGCTGCTCCGACACTGACTCTCGAGCTCCCACTGGGCCTTTTATAGGCTACTCCGACACTGACTCTCGAGCTCCCGCTGGGCCTTTTATAGGCCGCTCCGACACTGACTCTCGAGCTCCCGCTGTGCCTTTTATGGGCCGCTCCGACACCGCTCCCGCTGGGTCTTTTATAGGCCGCTCCGACACTGACTCTCGAGCTCCAGCTGGGCCTTTTATAGGCCGCTCCGACACTGACTCTTGAGCTCCCGCTGGGCCTTTTATACGCCGCTCCGACACTGATTCTCGAGCTCCCGCTGGGCATTTTATATGCCGCTCCGACACTGCTCCCGCTGGGGCTTTTATATGTCGCTCTGACACTGCTCCCACTCGGCCTTTTATTGGCTGCTCTGACACTGACTCTCGAGCTCCCGCTGGGCCTTTTATAGGCTGCTCCGACTCTAGCTCTCAAGCTCCCGCTGGGCATTTATAGGCCGCTCCGACACTGACTCTCGAGCTCCTGCTGGGCCTTTTATAGGCTGCTCCGACACTGACTCTCAAGCTCCTGCTGGGCCTTTTATATGCCGCTCCGACACTGACTCTCGAGCTCCCGCTGGGCCTTTTATAGGCTGCTCCGACACTGACTCTCGAACTCCCGCTGGGCCTTTTATAGGCTGCTCTGACACTGACTCTCGAACTCCCGCTGGGCCTTTTATAGGCTGCTCCGACACTGACTCTCGAGCTCCCGCTGGGCCTTTTATAGGCCTCTCCGACACTGACTCTCGCTGGGCATTTTATAGGCCTCTCCGACACTGCTCCCACTGGTCCTTTTATAGGTTGCTCCGACACAGCTCCCGCTGGGCCTTTATAGGCTGCTCCGACACTGCTCCCGCTGGGCCCTTTATAGGCCTCTCCGACACTGCTTCCACTGGGCCTTTTATAGGCTTCTCCGACACTGACTCTCGATCTCCCGCTGGGCCTTTTATAGGCATCTCCGACACTGCTCCCGCTGGGCCTTTTATAGGCTGCTCTGACACTGCTCCCGCTGGGACTTTTATAGGCTGCTCCGACACTGCTCCCGCTGGGTCTTTTATAGGCCTTTCCGACACTGACTCTCGAGCTCCCGCTGGGCCTTTTATAGGCCTCTCCGACACTGCTCCCTCTGGGCCTTTATAGGCTGCTCTGACACTGCTCCCACTGGGCCTTTTATAGGCTGCTCTGACACTGCTCCCGCTGGGCCTTTTATAGGCCTCTCCGACACTGACTCTCGCTGGGCCTTTTATAGGCCTCTCCGACACTGATCCCACTGGGCCTTTTATAGGCTGCTCCGACACAGCTCCCGCTGGGCCTTTATAGGCTGCTCCGACACTGCTCCCGCTGGGCCCTTTATAGGCCTCTCCGACACTGCTTCCACTGGGCCTTTTATAGGCATCTCCGACACTGACTCTCAATCTCCCGCTGGGCCTTTTATAGGCATCTCCGACACTGCTCCCGCTGGGCCTTTTATAGGCTGCTCTGACACTGCTCCCGCTGGGCCTTTTATAGGCTGCTCCGACACTGCTCCCGCTGGGTCTTTTATAGGCCTTTCTGACACTGACTCTCGAGCTCCCGCTGGGCCTTTTATAGGCCTCTCCGACACTGCTCCCTCTGGGCCTTTATAGGCTGCTCTGACACTGCTCCCACTGGGCCTTTTATAGGCTGCTCTGACACTACTCCCGCTGGGCCTTTTATAGGCCTCTCCGACACTGACTCTCGCTGGGCCTTTTATAGGCCTCTCCGACACTGCTCCCACTGGGCCTTTTATAGGCTGCTCCGACACAGCTCCCGCTGGGCCTTTATAGGCTGCTCCAACACTGCTCCCGCTGGGTGGTTTATAGGCCTCTCCGACACTGCTACCACTGGGCCTTTTATAGGCTTCTCTGACACTGACTCTCGATCTCCCGCTGGGCCTTTTATAGGCATCTCCGACACTGCTCCCGCTGGGCCTTTTATAGGCTGCTCTGACACTGCTCCCGCTGGGCATTTTATAGGCTGCTCCGACACTGCTCACGCTGGGTCTTTTATAGGCCTCTCTGACACTGACTCTCGAGCTCCCGCTGGGCCTTTTATAGGCCGCTCCGACACTGACTCTCATGCTCCCGCTGGGCCTTTTATAGGACGCTCCGACACTGGCTCTCGAGCTACCGCTGGGCCTTTTATAGGCTGCTCCGACTCTGACAATCGAGCTCCCGCTGGGCTTTTTATAGGCCGCTCCGACACCGCTCCCGCTGGGTGTTTTATAGGCCGCTCCGACACTGACTCTCGAGCTCCAGCTGGGCCTTTTATAGGCCGCTCCGACACTGACTCTTGAGCTCCCGCTGGGCCTTTTATACGCCGCTCCGACACTGATTCTCGAGCTCCCGCTGGGCATTTTATATGCCGCTCCGACACTGCTCCCGCTGGGGCTTTTATATGTCGCTCTGACACTGCTCCCACTCGGCCTTTTATTGGCTGCTCTGACACTGACTCTCGAGCTCCCGCTGGGCCTTTTATAGGCTGCTCCGACTCTAGCTCTCAAGCTCCCGCTGGGCATTTATAGGCCGCTCCGACACTGACTCTCGAGCTCCTGCTGGGCCTTTTATAGGCTGCTCCGACACTGACTCTCAAGCTCCTGCTGGGCCTTTTATATGCCGCTCCGACACTGACTCTCGAGCTCCCGCTGGGCCTTTTATAGGCTGCTCCGACACTGACTCTCGAACTCCCGCTGGGCCTTTTATAGGCTGCTCTGACACTGACTCTCGAACTCCCGCTGGGCCTTTTATAGGCTGCTCCGACACTGACTCTCGAGCTCCCGCTGGGCCTTTTATAGGCCTCTCCGACACTGACTCTCGCTGGGCATTTTATAGGCCTCTCCGACACTGCTCCCACTGGTCCTTTTATAGGTTGCTCCGACACAGCTCCCGCTGGGCCTTTATAGGCTGCTCCGACACTGCTCCCGCTGGGCCCTTTATAGGCCTCTCCGACACTGCTTCCACTGGGCCTTTTATAGGCTTCTCCGACACTGACTCTCGATCTCCCGCTGGGCCTTTTATAGGCATCTCCGACACTGCTCCCGCTGGGCCTTTTATAGGCTGCTCTGACACTGCTCCCGCTGGGACTTTTATAGGCTGCTCCGACACTGCTCCCGCTGGGTCTTTTATAGGCCTTTCCGACACTGACTCTCGAGCTCCCGCTGGGCCTTTTATAGGCCTCTCCGACACTGCTCCCTCTGGGCCTTTATAGGCTGCTCTGACACTGCTCCCACTGGGCCTTTTATAGGCTGCTCTGACACTGCTCCCGCTGGGCCTTTTATAGGCCTCTCCGACACTGACTCTCGCTGGGCCTTTTATAGGCCTCTCCGACACTGATCCCACTGGGCCTTTTATAGGCTGCTCCGACACAGCTCCCGCTGGGCCTTTATAGGCTGCTCCGACACTGCTCCCGCTGGGCCCTTTATAGGCCTCTCCGACACTGCTTCCACTGGGCCTTTTATAGGCATCTCCGACACTGACTCTCAATCTCCCGCTGGGCCTTTTATAGGCATCTCCGACACTGCTCCCGCTGGGCCTTTTATAGGCTGCTCTGACACTGCTCCCGCTGGGCCTTTTATAGGCTGCTCCGACACTGCTCCCGCTGGGTCTTTTATAGGCCTTTCTGACACTGACTCTCGAGCTCCCGCTGGGCCTTTTATAGGCCTCTCCGACACTGCTCCCTCTGGGCCTTTATAGGCTGCTCTGACACTGCTCCCACTGGGCCTTTTATAGGCTGCTCTGACACTACTCCCGCTGGGCCTTTTATAGGCCTCTCCGACACTGACTCTCGCTGGGCCTTTTATAGGCCTCTCCGACACTGCTCCCACTGGGCCTTTTATAGGCTGCTCCGACACAGCTCCCGCTGGGCCTTTATAGGCTGCTCCAACACTGCTCCCGCTGGGTGGTTTATAGGCCTCTCCGACACTGCTACCACTGGGCCTTTTATAGGCTTCTCTGACACTGACTCTCGATCTCCCGCTGGGCCTTTTATAGGCATCTCCGACACTGCTCCCGCTGGGCCTTTTATAGGCTGCTCTGACACTGCTCCCGCTGGGCATTTTATAGGCTGCTCCGACACTGCTCACGCTGGGTCTTTTATAGGCCTCTCTGACACTGACTCTCGAGCTCCCGCTGGGCCTTTTATAGGCCGCTCCGACACTGACTCTCATGCTCCCGCTGGGCCTTTTATAGGACGCTCCGACACTGGCTCTCGAGCTACCGCTGGGCCTTTTATAGGCTGCTCCGACTCTGACAATCGAGCTCCCGCTGGGCTTTTTATAGGCCGCTCCGACACCGCTCCCGCTGGGTCTTTTATAGGCCGCTCCGACACTGACTCTCGAGCTCCAGCTGGACCTTTTATAGGCCGCTCCGACACTGACTCTTGAGCTCCCGCTGGGCCTTTTATACGCCGCTCCGACACTGATTCTCGAGCTCCCGCTGGGCATTTTATATGCCGCTCCGACACTGCTCCCGCTGGGGCTTTTATATGTCACTCTGACACTGCTCCCACTCGGCCTTTTATTGGCTGCTCTGACACTGACTCTCGAGCTCCCGCTGGGCCTTTTATAGGCTGCTCCGACTCTAGCTCTCAGCTCCCGCTGGGCCTTTTATAGGCCGCTCCGACACTGACTCTCAAGCTCCCGCTGGGCCTTTTATAGGACGCTCCGACACTGGCTCTCGAGCTCCCACTGGGCCTTTTATAGGCTGCTCCGACACTGACAATCGAGCTCCCGCTGGGCTTTTTATAGGCCGCTCCGTCACCGCTCCCGCTGGGCCTTTTATATGCCGCTCCGACACTGACTCTCGAGCTCCCGCTGGGTCTTTTAGAGGCTGCTCCGACACTGACTCTCGAGCTCCCGCTGGGCCTTTTATAGGCTGCTCCGACACTGACTGTCGAGCTCCCGCTGGGCCTTTTATAGGCCGCTCCGACACTGACTCTCAAGCTCCCACTGGGCCTTTTATAGGCTGCTCCGACACTGACTCTCGAGCTCCCACTGGGCCTTTTATAGGCCGCTCCGACACTGACTCTCAAGCTCCCACTGGGCCTTTTATAGGCTGCTCCGACACTGACTCTCAAGCTCCCACTGGGCTTTTTATAGGCCGCTCCGACACCGCTCCCGCTGGGCCTTTTATAGGCCGCTCCGACACTGACTCTCGAGCTCCCGCTGGGTCTTTTATAGGCTGCTCCGACACTGACTCTCGAGCTCCCACTGGGCCTTTTATAGGCTACTCCGACACTGACTCTCGAGCTCCCGCTGGGCCTTTTATAGGCCGCTCCGACACTGACTCTCGAGCTCCCGCTGGGCCTTTTATGGGCCGCTCCGACACCGCTCCCGCTGGGTCTTTTATAGGGCGCTCCGACACTGACTCTCGAGCTCCAGCTGGGCCTTTTATAGGCCGCTCCGACACTGACTCTTGAGCTCCCGCTGGGCCTTTTATACGCCGCTCCGACACTGATTCTCGAGCTCCCGCTGGGCATTTTATATGCCGCTCCGACACTGCTCCCGCTGGGGCTTTTATATGTCGCTCTGACACTGCTCCCACTCGGCCTTTTATTGGCTGCTCTGACACTGACTCTCGAGCTCCCGCTGGGCCTTTTATAGGCTGCTCCGACTCTAGCTCTCAAGCTCCCGCTGGGCATTTATAGGCCGCTCCGACACTGACTCTCGAGCTCCTGCTGGGCCTTTTATAGGCTGCTCCGACACTGACTCTCAAGCTCCTGCTGGACCTTTTATAGGCCGCTCCGACACTAACTCTCGAGCTCCCGCTGGGCCTTTTATAGGCTGCTCCGACACTGACTCTCGAACTCCCGCTGGGCCTTTTATAGGCTGCTCTGACACTGACTCTCGAACTCCCGCTGGGCCTTTTATAGGCTGCTCCGACACTGACTCTCGAGCTCCCGCTGGGCCTTTTATAGGCCTCTCCGACACTGACTCTCGCTGGGCATTTTATAGGCCTCTCCGACACTGCTCCCACTGGTCCTTTTATAGGTTGCTCCGACACAGCTCCCGCTGGGCCTTTATAGGCTGCTCCGACACTGCTCCCGCTGGGCCCTTTATAGGCCTCTCCGACACTGCTTCCACTGGGCCTTTTATAGGCTTCTCCGACACTGACTCTCGATCTCCCGCTGGGCCTTTTATAGGCATCTCCGACACTGCTCCCGCTGGGCCTTTTATAGGCTGCTCTGACACTGCTCCCGCTGGGACTTTTATAGGCTGCTCCGACACTGCTCCCGCTGGGTCTTTTATAGGCCTTTCCGACACTGACTCTCGAGCTCCCGCTGGGCCTTTTATAGGCCTCTCCGACACTGCTCCCTCTGGGCCTTTATAGGCTGCTCTGACACTGCTCCCACTGGGCCTTTTATAGGCTGCTCTGACACTGCTCCCGCTGGGCCTTTTATAGGCCTCTCCGACACTGACTCTCGCTGGGCCTTTTATAGGCCTCTCCGACACTGATCCCACTGGGCCTTTTATAGGCTGCTCCGACACAGCTCCCGCTGGGCCTTTATAGGCTGCTCCGACACTGCTCCCGCTGGGCCCTTTATAGGCCTCTCCGACACTGCTTCCACTGGGCCTTTTATAGGCATCTCCGACACTGACTCTCAATCTCCCGCTGGGCCTTTTATAGGCATCTCCGACACTGCTCCCGCTGGGCCTTTTATAGGCTGCTCTGACACTGCTCCCGCTGGGCCTTTTATAGGCTGCTCCGACACTGCTCCCGCTGGGTCTTTTATAGGCCTTTCTGACACTGACTCTCGAGCTCCCGCTGGGCCTTTTATAGGCCTCTCCGACACTGCTCCCTCTGGGCCTTTATAGGCTGCTCTGACACTGCTCCCACTGGGCCTTTTATAGGCTGCTCTGACACTGCTCCCGCTGGGCCTTTTATAGGCCTCTCCGACACTGACTCTCGCTGGGCCTTTTATGGGCCTCTCCGACACTGCTCCCACTGGGCCTTTTATAGGCTGCTCCGACACAGCTCCCGCTGGGCCTTTATAGGCTGCTCCAACACTGCTCCCGCTGGGTCGTTTATAGGCCTCTCCGACACTGCTACCACTGGGCCTTTTATAGGCTTCTCCGACACTGACTCTCGATCTCCCGCTGGGCCTTTTATAGGCATCTCCGACACTGCTCCAGCTGGGCCTTTTATAGGCTGCTCTGACACTGCTCCCGCTGGGCATTTTATAGGCTGCTCCGACACTGCTCACGCTGGGTCTTTTATAGGCCTCTCTGACACTGACTCTCGAGCTCCCGCTGGGCCTTTTATAGGCCGCTCCGACACTGACTCTCATGCTCCCGCTGGGCCTTTTATAGGCTGCTCCGACACTGACAATCGAGCTCCCGCTGGGCTTTTTATAGGCCGCTCCGACACCGCTCCCGCTGGGTCTTTTATAGGCCGCTCCGACACTGACTCTCGAGCTCCAGCTGGACCTTTTATAGGCCGCTCCGACACTGACTCTTGAGCTCCCGCTGGGCCTTTTATACGCCGCTCCGACACTGATTCTCGAGCTCCCGCTGGGCATTTTATATGCCGCTCCGACACTGCTCCCGCTGGGGCTTTTATATGTCGCTCTGACACTGCTCCCACTCGGCCTTTTATTGGCTGCTCTGACACTGACTCTCGAGCTCCCGCTGGGCCTTTTATAGGCTGCTCCGACTCTAGCTCTCAGCTCCCGCTGGGCATTTATAGGCCGCTCCGACACTGACTCTCGAGCTCCTGCTGGCCCTTTTATAGGCTGCTCCGACACTGACTCTCAAGCTCCTGCTGGGCCTTTTATAGGCCGCTCCGACACTGAATCTCGAGCTCCCGCTGGGCCTTTTATAGGCTGCTCCGACACTGACTCTCGAACTCCCGCTGGGCCTTTTATAGGCTGCTCTGACACTGACTCTCGAACTCCCGCTGGGCCATTTATAGGCTGCTCCGACACTGACTCTCGAGCTCCCGCTGGGCCTTTTATAGGCCTCTCCGACACTGACTCTCGCTGGGCATTTTATAGGCCTCTCCGACACTGCTCCCGCTGGGCCTTTTATAGGTTGCTCCGACACTGCTCCCGCTGGGCCCTTTATAGGCCTCTCCGACACTGCTTCCACTGGGCCTTTTATAGGCTTCTCCGACACTGACTCTCGATCTCCCGCTGGGCCTTTTTTAGGCATCTCCGACACTGCTCCCGCTGGGTCTTTTATAGGCCTCTCCGACACTGACTCTCGAGCTCCCGCTGGGCCTTTTATAGGCCTCTCCGACACTGCTCCCTCTGGGCCTTTATAGGCTGCTCTGACACTTCTCCCACTGGGCCTTTTATAGGCTGCTCTGACACTGCTCCCGTTGGGGCTTTTATAGGCCTCTCCGACACTGACTCTCGCTGGGCCTTTTATAGGCCTCTCCGACACTGCTCCCACTGGGCCTTTTATAGGCTGCTCCGTCACAGCTCCCGCTGGGCCTTTATAGGCTGCTCCGACACTGCTCCCGCTGGGTCGTTTATAGGCCTCTCCGACACTGCTACCACTGGGCCTTTTATAGGCTTCTCCGACACTGACTCTCGATCTCCCGCTGGGCCTTTTATAGGCATCTCTGACACTGCTCCCGCTGGGCCTTTTATAGGCTGCTCTGACACTGCTCCCGCTGGGCCTTTTATAGGCTGCTCCGACACTGCTCCCGTTGGGTCTTTAATAGGCCTCTCTGACACTGACTCTCGAGCTCCCGCTGGGCCTTTTATAGACCTCTCCGACACTGCTCCCGCTGGGCCTTTATAGGCTGCTCTGACACTGCTCCCGCTGGGTCTTCTATAGGCCTCTCCGACACTGACTCTCGAGCTCCCGCTGGACCTTTTATAGGCTGCTCAGACACTGCTCCCGCTGGGTCTTTTATCGGCCTCTCCGACACTGCTCCGTCTGGGCCTTTTATATGCTGCTCCGACACTGCTCCCGCTGGGCCGTTTAGAGGCCTCTCCGACACTGCTTCCACTGGGTCTTTTATAGGCTTCTCCGACACTGACTCTCGATCTCCCGCTGGACCTTTTATAGGCTGCTCCGACACTGCTCCCGCTGGGTCTTTTATCGGCCTCTCCGACACTGCTCCGCCTGGGCCTTTTATAGGCCTCTAAGACACAGCTCCCACTGGGCCTTTATAGGCTTCTCCGACACTGCTCCCGCTGTGCAGTTTATTGGCTGCTCCAACACTGCTCCCACTGGGCCTTTATAGGCTGCTCCGTCACTGCTCCTGCTGGGACTTTATAGGCTGCTCCGACACTGCTCCCGCTGGGCCTTTTTCGGCCGGTCCGACACTGCTCCCGCTGGGCCTTTATAGGCTGCTCCGACACTGCTCCTGCTGGGCCTTTATACGCTGCTCCGACACAGCTCCAGCTGGGCCTTTATAGGCCTCTCCGACGTTGCTCCCGCTGGGCCTTTTATAGGCTGCTCCGACACTGCTCCCGCTGGGCTTTTATAGGCTGCTCCGACACTGCTGCCGCTGCGCCTTTTATAGCCCGCTCCGACACTGACCCTCGAGCTCCCGCTGTGCCTTTATAGGCATCTCCGACACTGACTCTCGAGATCCCGCTGGGTCTTTTATAGGCAGCTCCGACACTGCTCCCACTGGGCCTTTTATAGGCCTCTCCGACACTGCTCTCGCTGGGCCTTTTGTAGGCTGCTCCGACACTGCTCCCGCTGGGCCTTTTATAGGCCTCTTCGACACTGCTCCCGCTGGGTCTTTTATAGGCTGCTCCAACACTGCTCCCGCTGGGCCTTTTATAGGCCGCTCTGACACTGCTCCCGCTGGGCCTTTGATAGGCTGCTCCAACACTGCTCTCGCTGGGCCTTTTATAGGCTGCTCCGACACTGCTCCGCTGGGCCTTTATAGGCTGCTCCGACACTGCTCCTGCTGGGCCTTTATAGGCCTCTCCAACACTGCTCCCGGTGGGCCTTTATAGGCCGCTAAGACACTGCTCCCGCTGGGCCTGTTATAGGCCTCTCCGACACTGCTCCAGCTGGGCCTTTTATAGGCTGCTCCAACACTGCTCCCGCTGGGCCTTTTATAGGCTTCTCCGACAATGCTCCCGCTGGGCCTTTTATAGGCTGCTCCGACACTGCTCCCGCTGGGCCTTTTGTAGGCAGCTCCGACACTGCTCCCACTGGGCCTTTTATAGGCCTCTCCGACACTGCTCTCGCTGGGCCTTTTGTAGGCTGCTCCGACACTGCTCCCGCTGGGCCTTTTATAGGCCTCTCCGACACTGCTCCCGCTGGGTCTTTTATAGGCTGCTCCAACACTGCTCCCGCTGGGCCTTTTATAGGCCGCTCTGACACTGCTCCCGCTGGGCCTTTGATAGGCTGCTCCAACACTGCTCTCGCTGGGCCTTTTATAGGCTGCTCCGACACTGCTCCTGCTGGGCCTTTATAGGCCTCTCCAACACTGCTCCCGGTGGGCCTTTATAGGCCGCTAAGACACTGCTCCCGCTGGGCCTGTTATAGGCCTCTCCGACACTGCTCCAGCTGGGCCTTTTATAGGCTGCTCCAACACTGCTCCCGCTGGGCCTTTTATAGGCTTCTCCGACAATGCTCCCGCTGGGCCTTTTATAGGCTGCTCCGACACTGCTCCCGCTGGGCCTTTTATAGGCAGCTCCGACACTGCTCCCGCTGTGCCTTTTATAGGCTGCTCTGACACTGACTCTCGAGCTCCCACTGGGCCTTTTATAGGCCGCTCCGACACTGACTCTACAGCTCCCGTTGGGCCTTTTATCGTCCGCTCTGACACTGACTCTCGAGCTCCCGCTGGTCCTTTTTTAGGCTGCTCTGACACTGACACTCGAGCTCCCGCTGGGCCTTTTATAGGCCGCTCCGACACTGACTCTCGAGCTCTCGCTGTGTCTTTTATAGGCTGCTCCGACATTGCTCACGCTGGGCCTTTTATAGGCTGCTCCGACACTGACTTCGAGCTCATGCTGGGCCTTTTATAGGCCGTTCCGACACTGACTTCGAGCTCACCTTGGGACTTTTATAGGCCGCTCCGACACTGGCTCTCGAGCTCCCACTGTGCCTTTTATAGGCTACTCCGACACTGACTCTCGAGCTCCCGCTGGGCATTTTATAGGCTGCTCCGACACTGACTCTCGAGCAGCCGCTGGGCCTTTTATAGGCCGCTCCGACACTGATTCTCGAGCTCCCGCTGGGTCTTTAATAGGCTGCTCCGAAACTGACTCTCGAGCTACCGCTGGGCCTTTTATAGGCTGCTCCGACACTGACTGTCGAGCTCCCGCTGGGCCTTTTGTAGGCCGCTCCGACACTGACTCTCAAGCTCCCGCTGGGCCATTTATAGGACGCTCCAACAGTGGCTCTCGAGCTCCCACTGGGCCTTTTATAGGCTACTCCGACACTGACTCTCGAGCTCCCGCTGGGCATTTTATAGGCCGCACCGACACTGACTCTCGAGCTCCCGCTGGGCCTTTTATGGGCCGCTCCGACACTGCTCACGCTGGCCTTTTATAGGCCGCTCCGACACTGACTCTCGAGCTCCAACTGGGCCTTTTGTAGGCTGCTCCGACACTGACTCTCGAGCTCCCGCTGGGCCTTTTATAGGCCGCTCCGACACTGACTCTCAAGCTCCCGCTGGGCCTTTTATAGGACGCTCCGACACTGGCTCTCGAGCTCCCACTGGGCCTTTTATAGGCTGCTCCGACACTGACAATCGAGCTCCCGCTGGGCTTTTTATCGGCCGCTCCGACAGTGCTCCCGCTGGGCCTTTTATAGGCCGCTCCGACACTGACTCTCGAGCTCCCGCTGGGTCTTTTATAGGCTGCTCCGACACTGACTCTCGAGCTCCCGCTGGGCCTTTTATAGGCTGCTCCGACACTGACTGTCGAGCTCCCGCTGGGCCTTTTATAGGCCGCTCCGACACTGACTCTCAAGCTCCCACTGGGCCTTTTATAGGCTGCTCCGACACTGACTCTCGAGCTCCCACTGGGCCTTTTATAGGCCGCTCCGACACTGACTCTCAAGCTCCCACTGGGCCTTTTATAGGCTGCTCCGACACTGACTCTCAAGCTCCCACTGGGCTTTTTATAGGCCGCTCCGACACCGCTCCCGCTGGGCATTTTATAGGCCGCTCCGACACTGACTCTCGAGCTCCCGCTGGATCTTTTATAGGCTGCTCCGACACTGACTCTCGAGCTCCCACTTGGCCTTTTATAGGCTACTCCGACACTGACTCTCGAGCTCCCGCTGGGCCTTTTATAGGCCGCTCCGACACTGACTCTCGAGCTCCCGCTGGGCCTTTTATGGGCCGCTCCGACACCGCTCCCGCTGGGTCTTTTATAGGCCGCTCCGACACTGACTCTCGAGCTCCAGCTGGGCCTTTTATAGGCCGCTCCGACACTGACTCTTGAGCTCCCGCTGGGCCTTTTATACGCCGCTCCGACACTGATTCTCGAGCTCCCGCTGGGCATTTTATATGCCGCTCCGACACTGCTCCCGCTGGGGCTTTTATATGTCGCTCTGACACTGCTCCCACTCGGCCTTTTATTGGCTGCTCTGACACTGACTCTCGAGCTCCCGCTGGGCCTTTTATAGGCTGCTCCGACTCTAGCTCTCAAGCTCCCGCTGAGCATTTATAGGCCGCTCCGACACTGACTCTCGAGCTCCTGCTGGGCCTTTTATATGCTGCTCCGACACTGACTCTCAAGCTCCCGCTGGGCCTTTTATAGGCTGCTCCGACACTGCTCCCGCTGGGCCTTTTGTAGGCAGCTCCGACACTGCTCCCACTGGGCCTTTTATAGGCCTCTCCGACACTGCTCTCGCTGGGCCTTTTGTAGGCTGCTCCGACACTGCTCCCGCTGGGCCTTTTATAGGCCTCTCCGACACTGCTCCCGCTGGGTCTTTTATAGGCTGCTCCAACACTGCTCCCGCTGGGCCTTTTATAGGCCGCTCTGACACTGCTCCCGCTGGGCCTTTGATAGGCTGCTCCAACACTGCTCTCGCTGGGCCTTTTATAGGCTGCTCCGACACTGCTCCGCTGGGCCTTTATAGGCTGCTCCGACACTGCTCCTGCTGGGCCTTTATAGGCCTCTCCAACACTGCTCCCGGTGGGCCTTTATAGGCCGCTAAGACACTGCTCCCGCTGGGCCTGTTATAGGCCTCTCCGACACTGCTCCAGCTGGGCCTTTTATAGGCTGCTCCAACACTGCTCCCGCTGGGCCTTTTATAGGCTTCTCCGACAATGCTCCCGCTGGGCCTTTTATAGGCTGCTCCGACACTGCTCCCGCTGGGCCTTTTATAGGCAGCTCCGACACTGCTCCCGCTGTGCCTTTTATAGGCTGCTCTGACACTGACTCTCGAGCTCCCACTGGGCCTTTTATAGGCCGCTCCGACACTGACTCTCCAGCTCCCGTTGGGCCTTTTATCGTCCGCTCTGACACTGCTCCAGCTGGGCCTTTTATAGGCTGCTCCAACACTGCTCCCGCTGGGACTTTTATAGGCTTCTCCGACAATGCTCTCGCTGGGCCTTTTATAGGCTGCTCCGACACTGCTCCGCTGGGCCTTTATAGGCTGCTCCGACACTGCTCCTGCTGGGCCTTTATAGGCCTCTCCAACACTGCTCCCGGTGGGCCTTTATAGGCCGCTAAGACACTGCTCCCGCTGGGCCTGTTATAGGCCTCTCCGACACTGCTCCAGCTGGGCCTTTTATAGGCTGCTCCGACACTGCTCCCGCTGGGCCTTTTATAGGCCTCTCCGACACTGCTCCCGCTGGGTCTTTTATAGGCTGCTCCAACACTGCTCCCGCTGGGCCTTTTATAGGCCGCTCTGACACTGCTCCCGCTGGGCCTTTGATAGGCTGCTCCAACACTGCTCTCGCTGGGCCTTTTATAGGCTGCTCCGACACTGCTCCGCTGGGCCTTTATAGGCTGCTCCGACACTGCTCCTGCTGGGCCTTTATAGGCCTCTCCAACACTGCTCCCGGTGGGCCTTTATAGGCCGCTAAGACACTGCTCCCGCTGGGCCTGTTATAGGCCTCTCCGACACTGCTCCAGCTGGGCCTTTTATAGGCTGCTCCAACACTGCTCCCGCTGGGCCTTTTATAGGCTTCTCCGACAATGCTCCCGCTGGGCCTTTTATAGGCTGCTCCGACACTGCTCCCGCTGGGCCTTTTATAGGCAGCTCCGACACTGCTCCCGCTGGTCCTTTTTTAGGCTGCTCTGACACTGACACTCGAGCTCCCGCTGGGCCTTTTATAGGTCGCTCCTACACTGACTCTCGAGCTCTCGCTGTGTCTTTTATAGGCTGCTCCGACATTGCTCACGCTGGGCCATTTATAGGCTGCTCCGACACTGACTTCGAGCTCATGCTGGGCCTTTTATAGGCCGTTCCGACACTGACTTCGAGCTCACCTTGGGACTTTTATAGGCCGCTCCGACACTGGCTCTCGAGCTCCCACTGTGCCTTTTATAGGCTACTCCGACACTGACTCTCGAGCTCCCGCTGGGCATTTTATAGGCTGCTCCGACACTGACTCTCGAGCTGCCGCTGGGCCTTTTATAGGCCGCTCCGACACTGATTCTCGAGCTCCCGCTGGGTCTTTAATAGGCTGCTCCGAAACTGACTCTCGAGCTACCGCTGGGCCTTTTATAGGCTGCTCCGACACTGACTGTCGAGCTCCCGCTGGGCCTTTTGTAGGCCGCTCCGACACTGACTCTCAAGCTCCCGCTGGGCCTTTTATAGGACGCTCCAACACTGGCTCTCGAGCTCCCACTGGGCCTTTTATAGGCTACTCCGACACTGACTCTCGAGCTCCCGCTGGGCATTTTATAGGCCGCTCCGACACTGACTCTCGAGCTCCCGCTGGGCCTTTTATGGGCCGCTCCGACACTGCTCACGCTGGCCTTTTATAGGCCGCTCCGACACTGACTCTCGAGCTCCCGCTGGGTCTTATAAACGCTGCTCCGACACTGACTCTCGAGCTCCAACTGGGCCTTTTGTAGGCTGCTCCGACACTGACTCTCGAGCTCCCGCTGGGCCTTTTATAGGCCGCTCCGACACTGACTCTCAAGCTCCCGCTGGGCCTTTTATAGGACGCTCCGACACTGGCTCTCGAGCTCCCACTGGGCCTTTTATAGGCTGCTCCGACACTGACAATCGAGCTCCCGCTGGGCTTTTTATAGGCCGCTCCGACACCGCTCCCGCTGGGCCTTTTATAGGCCGCTCCGACACTGACTCTCGAGCTCCCGCTGGGTCTTTTATAGGCTGTTCCGACACTGACTCTCGTTCTCCCGCTGGGCCTTTTATAGGCTGCTCCGACACTGACTGTCGAGCTCCCGCTGGGCCTTTTATAGGCCGCTCCGACACTGACTCTCAAGCTCCCACTGGGCCTTTTATAGGCTGCTCCGACACTGACTCTCGAGCTCCCACTGGGCCTTTTATAGGCCGCTCCGACACTGACTCTCAAGCTCCCACTGGGCCTTTTATAGGCTGCTCCGACACTGACTCTCAAGCTCCCACTGGGCTTTTTATAGGCCGCTCCGACACCGCTCCCGCTGGGCCTTTTATAGGCCGCTCCGACACTGACTCTCGAGCTCCCGCTGGGTCTTTTATAGGCTGCTCCGACACTGACTCTCGAGCTCCCACTGGGCCTTTTATAGGCTACTCCGACACTGACTCTCGAGCTCCCGCTGGGCCTTTTATAGGCCGCTCCGACACTGACTCTCGAGCTCCCGCTGGGCCTTTTATGGGCCGCTCCGACACCGCTCCCGCGGGGTCTTTTATAGGCCGCTCCGACACTGTCTCTCGAGCTCCAGCTGGGCCTTTTATAGGCCGCTCCGACACTGACTCTTGAGCTCCCGCTGGGCCTTTTATACGCCGCTCCGACACTGATTCTCGAGCTCCCGCTGGGCATTTTATATGCCGCTCCGACACTGCTCCCGCTGGGGCTTTTATATGTCGCTCTGACACTGCTCCCACTCGGCCTTTTATTGGCTGCTCTGACACTGACTCTCGAGCTCCCGCTGGGCCTTTTATAGGCTGCTCCGACTCTAGCTCTCAAGCTCCCGCTGGGCATTTATAGGCCGCTCCGACACTGACTCTCGAGCTCCTGCTGGGCCTTTTATAGGCTGCTCCGACACTGACTCTCAAGCTCCTGCTGGGCCTTTTATAGGCCGCTCCGACACTGACTCTCGAGCTCCCGCTGGGCCTTTTATAGGCTGCTCCGACACTGACTCTCGAACTCCCGCTGGGCCTTTTATAGGCTGCTCTGACACTGACTCTCGAACTCCCGCTGGGCCTTTTATAGGCTGCTCCGACACTGACTCTCGAGCTCCCGCTGGGCCTTTTATAGGCCTCTCCGACACTGACTCTCGCTGGGCATTTTATAGGCCTCTCCGACACTGCTCCCACTGGTCCTTTTATAGGTTGCTCCGACACAGCTCCCGCTGGGCCTTTATAGGCTGCTCCGACACTGCTCCCGCTGGGCCCTTTATAGGCCTCTCCGACACTGCTTCCACTGGGCCTTTTATAGGCTTCTCCAACACTGACTCTCGATCTCCCGCTGGGCCTTTTATAGGCATCTCCGACACTGCTCCCGCTGGGCCTTTTATAGGCTGCTCTGACACTGCTCCCGCTGGGACTTTTATAGGCTGCTCCGACACTGCTCCCGCTGGGTCTTTTATAGGCCTTTCCGACACTGACTCTCGAGCTCCCGCTGGGCCTTTTATAGGCCTCTCCGACACTGCTCCCTCTGGGCCTTTATAGGCTGCTCTGACACTGCTCCCACTGGGCCTTTTATAGGCTGCTCTGACACTGCTCCCGCTGGGCCTTTTATAGGCCTCTCCGACACTGACTCTCGCTGGGCCTTTTATAGGCCTCTCCGACACTGATCCCACTGGGCCTTTTATAGGCTGCTCCGACACAGCTCTCGCTGGGCCTTTATAGGCTGCTCCGACACTGCTCCCGCTGGGCCCTTTATAGGCCTCTCCGACACTGCTTCCACTGGGCCTTTTATAGGCATCTCCGACACTGACTCTCAATCTCCCGCTGGGCCTTTTATAGGCATCTCCGACACTGCTCCCGCTGGGCCTTTTATAGGCTGCTCTGACACTGCTCCCGCTGGGCCTTTTATAGGCTGCTCCGACACTGCTCCCGCTGGGTCTTTTATAGGCCTTTCTGACACTGACTCTCGAGCTCCCGCTGGGCCTTTTATAGGACGCTCCGACACTGGCTCTCGAGCTCCCACTGGGCCTTTTATAGGCTGCTCCGACACTGACAATCGAGCTCCCGCTGGGCTTTTTATAGGCCGCTCCGACACCGCTCCCGCTGGGCCTTTTATAGGCCGCTCCGACACTGACTCTCGAGCACCCGCTGGGTCTTTTATAGGCTGCTCCGACACTGACTCTCGAGCTCCCGCTGGGCCTTTTATAGGCTGCTCCGACACTGACTGTCGAGCTCCCGCTGGGCCTTTTATAGGCCGCTCCGACACTGACTCTCAAGCTCCCACTGGGCCTTTTATAGGCTGCTCCGACACTGACTCTCGAGCTCCCACTGGGCCTTTTATAGGCCGCTCCGACACTGACTCTCAAGCTCCCACTGGGCCTTTTATAGGCTGCTCCGACACTGACTCTCAAGCTCCCACTGGGCTTTTTATAGGCCGCTCCGACACCGCTCCCGCTGGGCCTTTTATAGGCCGCTCCGACACTGACTCTCGAGCTCCCGCTGGGTCTTTTATAGGCTGCTCCGACACTGACTCTCGAGCTCCCACTGGGCCTTTTATAGGCTACTCCGACACTGACTCTCGAGCTCCCGCTGGGCCTTTTATAGGCCGCTCCGACACTGACTCTCGAGCTCCCGCTGGGCCTTTTATGGGCCGCTCCGACACCGCTCCCGCTGGGTCTTTTATAGGCCGCTCCGACACTGACTCTCGAGCTCCAGCTGGGCCTTTTATAGGCCGCTCCGACACTGACTCTTGAGCTCCCGCTGGGCCTTTTATACGCCGCTCCGACACTGATTCTCGAGCTCCCGCTGGGCATTTTATATGCCGCTCCGACACTGCTCCCGCTGGGGCTTTTATATGTCGCTCTGACACTGCTCCCACTCGGCCTTTTATTGGCTGCTCTGACACTGACTCTCGAGCTCCCGCTGGGCCTTTTATAGGCTGCTCCGACTCTAGCTCTCAAGCTCCCGCTGGGCATTTATAGGCCGCTCCGACACTGACTCTCGAGCTCCTGCTGGGCCTTTTATAGGCTGCTCCGACACTGACTCTCAAGCTCCTGCTGGGCCTTTTATAGGCCGCTCCGACACTGACTCTCGAGCTCCCGCTGGGCCTTTTATAGGCTGCTCCGACACTGACTCTCGAACTCCCGCTGGGCCTTTTATAGGCTGCTCTGACACTGACTCTCGAACTCCCGCTGGGCCTTTTATAGGCTGCTCCGACACTGACTCTCGAGCTCCCGCTGGGCCTTTTATAGGCCTCTCCGACACTGACTCTCGCTGGGCATTTTATAGGCCTCTCCGACACTGCTCCCACTGGTCCTTTTATAGGTTGCTCCGACACAGCTCCCGCTGGGCCTTTATAGGCTGCTCCGACACTGCTCCCGCTGGGCCCTTTATAGGCCTCTCCGACACTGCTTCCACTGGGCCTTTTATAGGCTTATCCGACACTGACTCTCGATCTCCCGCTGGGCCTTTTATAGGCATCTCCGACACTGCTCCCGCTGCGCCTTTTATAGGCTGCTCTGACACTGCTCCCGCTGGGACTTTTATAGGCTGCTCCGACACTGCTCCCGCTGGGTCTTTTATAGGCCTTTCCGACACTGACTCTCGAGCTCCCGCTGGGCCTTTTATAGGCCTCTCCGACACTGCTCCCTCTGGGCCTTTATAGGCTGCTCTGACACTGCTCCCACTGGGCCTTTTATAGGCTGCTCTGACACTGCTCCCGCTGGGCCTTTTATAGGCCTCTCCGACACTGACTCTCGCTGGGCCTTTTATAGGCCTCTCCGACACTGATCCCACTGGGCCTTTTATAGGCTGCTCCGACACAGCTCTCGCTGGGCCTTTATAGGCTGCTCCGACACTGCTCCCGCTGGGCCCTTTATAGGCCTCTCCGACACTGCTTCCACTGGGCCTTTTATAGGCATCTCCGACACTGACTCTCAATCTCCCGCTGGGCCTTTTATAGGCATCTCCGACACTGCTCCCGCTGGGCCTTTTATAGGCTGCTCTGACACTGCTCCCGCTGGGCCTTTTATAGGCTGCTCCGACACTGCTCCCGCTGGGTCTTTTATAGGCCTTTCTGACACTGACTCTCGAGCTCCCGCTGGGCCTTTTATAGGCCTCTCCGACACTGCTCCCTCTGGGCCTTTATAGGCTGCTCTGACACTGCTCCCACTGGGCCTTTTATAGGCTGCTCTGACACTGCTCCCGCTGGGCCTTTTATAGGCCTCTCCGACACTGACTCTCGCTGGGCCTTTTATAGGCCTCTCCGACACTGCTCCCACTGGGCCTTTTATAGGCTGCTCCGACACAGCTCCCGCTGGGCCTTTATAGGCTGCTCCAACACTGCTCCCGCTGGGTCGTTTATAGGCCTCTCCGACACTGCTACCACTGGGCCTTTTATAGGCTTCTCCGACACTGACTCTCGAGCTCCAGCTGGGCCTTTTATAGGCCGCTCCGACACTGACTCTTGAGCTCCCGCTGGGCCTTTTATACGCCGCTCCGACACTGATTCTCGAGCTCCCGCTGGGCATTTTATATGCCGCTCCGACACTGCTCCCGCTGGGGCTTTTATATGTCGCTCTGACACTGCTCACACTCGGCCTTTTATTGGCTGCTCTGACACTGACTCTCGAGCTCCCGCTGGGCCTTTTATAGGCTGCTCCGACTCTAGCTCTCAAGCTCCCGCTGGGCATTTATAGGCCGCTCCGACACTGACTCTCGAGCTCCTGCTGGGCCTTTTATAGGCTGCTCCGACACTGACTCTCAAGCTCCTGCTGGGCCTTTTATAGGCCGCTCCGACACTGACTCTCGAGCTCCCGCTGGGCCTTTTATAGGCTGCTCCGACACTGACTCTCGAACTCCCGCTGGGCCTTTTATAGGCTGCTCTGACACTGACTCTCGAACTCCCGCTGGGCCTTTTATAGGCTGCTCCGACACTGACTCTCGAGCTCCCGCTGGGCCTTTTATAGGCCTCTCCGACACTGACTCTCGCTGGGCATTTTATAGGCCTCTCCGACACTGCTCCCACTGGTCCTTTTATAGGTTGCTCCGACACAGCTCCCGCTGGGCCTTTATAGGCTGCTCCGACACTGCTCCCGCTGGGCCCTTTATAGGCCTCTCCGACACTGCTTCCACTGGGCCTTTTATAGGCTTCTCCGACACTGACTCTCGATCTCCCGCTGGGCCTTTTATAGGCATCTCCGACACTGCTCCCGCTGGGCCTTTTATAGGCTGCTCTGACACTGCTCCCGCTGGGACTTTTATAGGCTGCTCCGACACTGCTCCCGCTGGGTCTTTTATAGGCCTTTCCGACACTGACTCTCGAGCTCCCGCTGGGCCTTTTATAGGCCTCTCCGACACTGCTCCCTCTGGGCCTTTATAGGCTGCTCTGACACTGCTCCCACTGGGCCTTTTATAGGCTGCTCTGACACTGCTCCCGCTGGGCCTTTTATAGGCCTCTCCGACACTGACTCTCGCTGGGCCTTTTATAGGCCTCTCCGACACTGATCCCACTGGGCCTTTTATAGGCTGCTCCGACACAGCTCCCACTGGGCCTTTATATGCTGCTCCGACACTGCTCCCGCTGGGCCCTTTATAGGCCTCTCCGACACTGCTTCCACTGGGCCTTTTATAGGCATCTCCGACACTGACTCTCAATCTCCCGCTGGGCCTTTTATAGGCATCTCCGACACTGCTCCCGCTGGGCCTTTTATAGGCTGCTCTGACACTGCTCCCGCTGGGCCTTTTATAGGCTGCTCCGACACTGCTCCCGCTGGGTCTTTTATAGGCCTTTCTGACACTGACTCTCGAGCTCCCGCTGGGCCTTTTATAGGCCTCTCCGACACTGCTCCCTCTGGGCCTTTATAGGCTGCTCTGACACTGCTCCCACTGGGCCTTTTATAGGCTGCTCTGACACTGCTCCCGCTGGGCCTTTTATAGGCCTCTCCGACACTGACTCTCGCTGGGCCTTTTATAGGCCTCTCCGACACTGCTCCCACTGGGCCTTTTATAGGCTGCTCCGACACAGCTCCCGCTGGGCCTTTATAGGCTGCTCCAACACTGCTCCCGCTGGGTCGTTTATAGGCCTCTCCGACACAGCTACCACTGGGCCTTTTATAGGCTTCTCTGACACTGACTCTCGATCTCCCGCTGGGCCTTTTATAGGCATCTCCGACACTGCTCCCGCTGGGCCTTTTATAGGCTGCTCTGACACTGCTCCCGCTGGGCATTTTATAGGCTGCTCCGACACTGCTCACGCTGGGTCTTTTATAGGCCTCTCTGACACTGACTCTCGAGCTCCCGCTGGGCCTTTTATAGGCCGCTCCGACACTGACTCTCATGCTCCCGCTGGGCCTTTTATAGGACGCTCCGACACTGGCTCTCGAGCTACCGCTGGGCCTTTTATAGGCTGCTCCGACACTGACAATCGAGCTCCCGCTGGGCTTTTTATAGGCCGCTCCGACACCGCTCCCGCTGGGTCTTTTATAGGCCGCTCCGACACTGACTCTCGAGCTCCAGCTGGACCTTTTATAGGCCGCTCCGACACTGACTCTTGAGCTCCCGCTGGGCCTTTTATACGCCGCTCCGACAATGATTCTCGAGCTCCCGCTGGGCATTTTATATGCCGCTCCGACACTGCTCCCGCTGGGGCTTTTATATGTCGCTCTGACACTGCTCCCACTCGGCCTTTTATTGGCTGCTCTGACACTGACTCTCGAGCTCCCGCTGGGCCTTTTATAGGCTGCTCCGACTCTAGCTCTCAGCTCCCGCTGGGCCTTTTATAGGCCGCTCCGACACTGACTCTCAAGCTCCCGCTGGGCCTTTTATAGGACGCTCCGACACTGGCTCTCGAGCTCCCACTGGGCCTTTTATAGGCTGCTCCGACACTGACAATCGAGCTCCCGCTGGGCTTTTTATAGGCCGCTCCGACACTGCTCCCGCTGGGCCTTTTATAGGCCGCTCCGACACTGACTCTCGAGCTCCCGCTGGGTCTTTTATAGGCTGCTCCGACACTGACTCTCGAGCTCCCGCTGGGCCTTTTATAGGCTGCTCCGACACTGACTGTCGAGCTCCCGCTGGGCCTTTTATAGGCCGCTCCAACACTGACTCTCAAGCTCCCACTGGGCCTTTTATAGGCTGCTCCGACACTGACTCTCGAGCTCCCACTGGGCCTTTTATAGGCCGCTCCGACACTGACTCTCAAGCTCCCACTGGGCCTTTTATAGGCTGCTCCGACACTGACTCTCAAGCTCCCACTGGGCTTTTTATAGGCCGCTCCGACACCGCTCCCGCTGGGCCTTTTATAGGCCGCTCCGACACTGACTCTCGAGCTCCCGCTGGGTCTTTTATAGGCTGCTCCGACACTGACTCTCGAGCTCCCACTGGGCCTTTTATAGGCTACTCCGACACTGACTCTCGAGCTCCCGCTGGGCCTTTTATAGGCCGCTCCGACACTGACTCTCGAGCTCCCGCTGGGCCTTTTATGGGCCGCTCCGACACCGCTCCCGCGGGGTCTTTTATAGGCCGCTCCGACACTGACTCTCGAGCTCCAGCTGGGCCTTTTATAGGCCGCTCCGACACTGACTCTTGAGCTCCCGCTGGGCCTTTTATACGCCGCTCCGACACTGATTCTCGAGCTCCCGCTGGGCATTTTATATGCCGCTCCGACACTGCTCCCGCTGGGGCTTTTATATGTCGCTCTGACACTGCTCCCACTCGGCCTTTTATTGGCTGCTCTGACACTGACTCTCGAGCTCCCGCTGGGCCTTTTATAGGCTGCTCCGACTCTAGCTCTCAAGCTCCCGCTGGGCATTTATAGGCCGCTCCGACACTGACTCTCGAGCTCCTGCTGGGCCTTTTATAGGCTGCTCCGACACTGACTCTCAAGCTCCTGCTGGGCCTTTTATAGGCCGCTCCGACACTAACTCTCGAGCTCCCGCTGGGCCTTTTATAGGCTGCTCCGACACTGACTCTCGAACTCCCGCTGGGCCTTTTATAGGCTGCTCTGACACTGACTCTCGAACTCCCGCTGGGCCTTTTATAGGCTGCTCCGACACTGACTCTCGAGCTCCCGCTGGGCCTTTTATAGGCCTCTCCGACACTGACTCTCGCTGGGCATTTTATAGGCCTCTCCGACACTGCTCCCACTGGTCCTTTTATAGGTTGCTCCGACACAGCTCCCGCTGGGCCTTTATAGGCTGCTCCGACACTGCTCCCGCTGGGCCCTTTATAGGCCTCTCCGACACTGCTTCCACTGGGCCTTTTATAGGCTTCTCCGACACTGACTCTCGATCTCCCGCTGGGCCTTTTATAGGCATCTCCGACACTGCTCCCGCTGGGCCTTTTATAGGCTGCTCTGACACTGCTCCCGCTGGGACTTTTATAGGCTGCTCCGACACTGCTCCCGCTGGGTCTTTTATAGGCCTTTCCGACACTGACTCTCGAGCTCCCGCTGGGCCTTTTATAGGCCTCTCCGACACTGCTCCCTCTGGGCCTTTATAGGCTGCTCTGAAACTGCTCCCACTGGGCCTTTTATAGGCTGCTCTGACACTGCTCCCGCTGGGCCTTTTATAGGCCTCTCCGACACTGACTCTCGCTGGGCCTTTTATAGGCCTCTCCGACACTGATCCCACTGGGCCTTTTATAGGCTGCTCCGACACAGCTCCCGCTGGGCCTTTATAGGCTGCTCCGACACTGCTCCCGCTGGGCCCTTTATAGGCCTCTCCGACACTGCTTCCACTGGGCCTTTTATAGGCATCTCCGACACTGACTCTCAATCTCCCGCTGGGCCTTTTATAGGCATCTCCGACACTGCTCCCGCTGGGCCTTTTATAGGCTGCTCTGACACTGCTCCCGCTGGGCCTTTTATAGGCTGCTCCGACACTGCTCCCGCTGGGTCTTTTATAGGCCTTTCTGACACTGACTCTCGAGCTCCCGCTGGGCCTTTTATAGGCCTCTCCGACACTGCTCCCTCTGGGCCTTTATAGGCTGCTCTGACACTGCTCCCACTGGGCCTTTTATAGGCTGCTCTGACACTGCTCCCGCTGGGCCTTTTATAGGCCTCTCCGACACTGACTCTCGCTGGGCCTTTTATAGGCCTCTCCGACACTGCTCCCACTGGGCCTTTTATAGGCTGCTCCGACACAGCTCCCGCTGGGCCTTTATAGGCTGCTCCAACACTGCTCCCGCTGGGTCGTTTATAGGCCTCTCCGACACTGCTACCACTGGGCCTTTTATAGGCTTCTCCGACACTGATTCTCGATCTCCCGCTGGGCCTTTTATAGGCATCTCCGACACTGCTCCCGCTGGGCCTTTTATAGGCTGCTCTGACACTGCTCCCGCTGGGCATTTTATAGGCAGCTCCGACACTGCTCACGCTGGGTCTTTTATAGGCCTCTCTGACACTGACTCTCGAGCTCCCGCTGGGCCTTTTATAGGCCGCTCCGACACTGACTCTCATGCTCCCGCTGGGCCTTTTATAGGACGCTCCGACACTGGCTCTCGAGCTACCGCTGGGCCTTTTATAGGCTGCTCCGACACTGACAATCGAGCTCCCGCTGGGCTTTTTATAGGCCGCTCCAACACCGCTCCCGCTGGGTCTTTTATAGGCCGCTCCGACACTGACTCTCGAGCTCCAGCTGGACCTTTTATAGGCCGCTCCGACACTGACTCTTGAGCTCCCGCTGGGCCTTTTATACGCCGCTCCGACACTGATTCTCGAGCTCCCGCTGGGCATTTTATATGCCGCTCCGACACTGCTCCCGCTGGGGCTTTTATATGTCGCTCTGACACTGCTCCCACTCGGCCTTTTATTGGCTGCTCTGACACTGACTCTCGAGCTCCCGCTGGGCATTTATAGGCCGCTCCGACACTGACTCTCGAGCTCCTGCTGGCCCTTTTATAGGCTGCTCCGACACTGACTCTCAAGCTCCCGCTGGGCCTTTTATAGGCCGCTCCGACACTGACTCTCGAGCTCCCGCTGGGCCTTTTATAGGCTGCTCCGACACTGACTCTCGAACTCCCGCTGGGCCTTTTATAGGCTGCTCTGACACTGACTCTCGAACTCCCGCTGGGCCATTTATAGGCTGCTCCGACACTGACTCTCGAGCTCCCGCTGGGCCTTTTATAGGCCTCTCCGACACTGACTCTCGCTGGGCATTTTATAGGCCTCTCCGACACTGCTCCCGCTGGGCCTTTTATAGGTTGCTCCGACACTGCTCCCGCTGGGCCCTTTATAGGCCTCTCCGACACTGCTTCCACTGCCTTTTATAGGCTTCTCCGACACTGACTCTCGATCTCCCGCTGGGCCTTTTTTAGGCATCTCCGACACTGCTCCCGCTGGGTCTTTTATAGGCCTCTCCGACACTGACTCTCGAGCTCCCGCTGGGCCTTTTATAGGCCTCTCCGGCACTGCTCCCTCTGGGCCTTTATAGGCTGCTCTGACACTTCTCCCACTGGGCCTTTTATAGGCTGCTCTGACACTGCTCCCGCTGGGGCTTTTATAGGCCTCTCCGACACTGACTCTCGCTGGGCCTTATATAGGCCTCTCCGACACTGCTCCCACTGGGCCTTTTATAGGCTGCTCCGTCACAGCTCCCGCTGGGCCTTTATAGGCTGCTCCGACACTGCTCCCGCTGGGTCGTTTATAGGCCTCTCCGACACTGCTACCACTGGGCCTTTTATAGGCTTCTCCGACACTGACTCTCGATCTCCCGCTGGGCCTTTTATAGGCATCTCCGACACTGCTCCCGCTGGGCCTTTTATAGGCTGCTCTGACACTGCTCCCGCTGGGCCTTTTATAGGCTGCTCCGACACTGCTCCCGCTGGGTCTTTTATAGGCCTCTCTGACACTGACTCTCGAGCTCCCGCTGGGCCTTTTATAGACCTCTCCGACACTGCTCCCGCTGGGCCTTTATAGGCTGCTCTGACACTGCTCCCGCTGGGTCTTCTATAGGCCTCTCCGACACTGACTCTCGAGCTCCCGCTGGACCTTTTATAGGCTGCTCCGACACTGCTCCCGCTGGGTCTTTTATCGGCCTCTCCGACACTGCTCCGTCTGGGCCTTTTATATGCTGCTCCGACACTGCTCCCGCTGGGCCGTTTAGAGGCCTCTCCGACACTGCTTCCACTGGGTCTTTTATAGGCTTCTCCGACACTGACTCTCGATCTCCCGCTGGACCTTTTATAGGCTGCTCCGACACTGCTCCCGCTGGGTCTTTTATCGGCCTCTCCGACACTGCTCCGCCTGGGCCTTTTATAGGCCTCTAAGACACAGCTCCCACTGGGGCTTTATAGGCTTCTCCGACACTGCTCCCGCTGTGCAGTTTATTGGCTGCTCCAACACTGCTCCCACTGGGCCTTTATAGGCTGCTCCGTCACTGCTCCTGCTGGGACTTTATAGGCTGCTCCGACACTGCTCCCGCTGGGCCTTTTTCGGCCGGTCCAACACTGCTCCCGCTGGGCCTTTATAGGCTGCTCCGACACTGCTCCTGCTGGGCCTTTATACGCTGCTCCGACACAGCTCCAGCTGGGCCTTTATAGGCCTCTCCGACGTTGCTCCCGCTGGGCCTTTTATAGGCTGCTCCTACACTGCTCCCGCTGGGCTTTTATAGGCTGCTCCGACACTGCTGCCGCTGGGCCTTTTATAGCCCGCTCCGACACTGACCCTCGAGCTCCCGCTGTGCCTTTATAGGCCTCTCCGACACTGACTCTCGAGATCCCGCTGGGTCTTTTATAGGCAGCTCCGACACTGCTCCCACTGGGCCTTTTATAGGCCTCTCCGACACTGCTCTCGCTGGGCCTTTTGTAGGCTGCTCCGACACTGCTCCCGCTGGGCCTTTTATAGGCCTCTCCGACACTGCTCCCGCTGGGTCTTTTATAGGCTGCTCCAACACTGCTCCCGCTGGGCCTTTTATAGGCCGCTCTGACACTGCTCCCGCTGGGCCTTTGATAGGCTGCTCCAACACTGCTCTCGCTGGGCCTTTTATAGGCTGCTCCGACACTGCTCCGCTGGGCCTTTATAGGCTGCTCCGACACTGCTCCTGCTGGGCCTTTATAGGCCTCTCCAACACTGCTCCCGGTGGGCCTTTATAGGCCGCTAAGACACTGCTCCCGCTGGGCCTGTTATAGGCCTCTCCGACACTGCTCCAGCTGGGCCTTTTATAGGCTGCTCCAACACTGCTCCCGCTGGGCCTTTTATAGGCTTCTCCGACAATGCTCCCGCTGGGCCTTTTATAGGCTGCTCCGACACTGCTCCCGCTGGGCCTTTTGTAGGCAGCTCCGACACTGCTCCCGCTGTGCCTTTTATAGGCTGCTCTGACACTGACTCTCGAGCTCCCGCTGGGCCTTTTATAGGCCGCTCCGACACTGACTCTCCAGCTCCCGTTGGGCCTTTTATAGTCCGCTCTGACACTGACTCTCGAGCTCCCGCTGGTCCTTTTTTAGGCTGCTCTGACACTGACACTCGAGCTCCCGCTGGGCCTTTTATAGGCCGCTCCGACACTGACTCTCGAGCTCTCGCTGTGTCTTTTATAGGCTGCTCCGACATTGCTCACGCTGGGCCTTTTATAGGCTGCTCCGACACTGACTTCGAGCTCATGCTGGGCCTTTTATAGGCTGTTCCGACACTGACTTCGAGCTCACCTTGGGACTTTTATAGGCCGCTCCGACACTGGCTCTCGAGCTCCCACTGTGCCTTTTATAGGCTACTCCGACACTGACTCTCGAGCTCCCGCTGGGCATTTTATAGGCTGCTCCGACACTGACTCTCGAGCTGCCGATGGGCCTTTTATAGGCCGCTCCGACACTGATTCTCGAGCTCCCGCTGGGTCTTTAATAGGCTGCTCCGAAACTGACTCTCGAGCGACCGCTGGGCCTTTTATAGGCTGCTCCGACACTGACTGTCGAGCTCCCGCTGGGCCTTTTGTAGGCCGCTCCGACACTGACTCTCAAGCTCCCGCTGGGCCTTTTATAGGACGCTCCGACACTGGCTCTCGAGCTCCCACTGGGCCTTTTATAGGCTACTCCGACACTGACTCTCGAGCTCCCGCTGGGCCTTTTATAGGCCGCTCCGACACTGACTCTCGAGCTCCCGCTGGGCCTTTTATGGGCCGCTCCGACACTGCTCACGCTGGCCTTTTATAGGCCGCTCCGACACTGACTCTCGAGCTCCCGCTGGGTCTTATAAACGCTGCTCCGACACTGACTCTCGAGCTCCCACTGGGCCTTTTATAGGCTGCTCCGACACTGACAATCGAGCTCCCGCTGGGCTTTTTATAGGCCGCTCCGACACCGCTCCCGCTGGGCCTTTTATAGGCCGCTCCGACACTGACTCTCGAGCTCCCGCTGGGTCTTTTATAGGCTGCTCCGACACTGACTCTCGAGCTCCCGCTGGGCCTTTTATAGGCTGCTCCGACACTGACTGTCGAGCTCCCGCTGGGCCTTTTATAGGCCGCTCCGACACTGACTCTCAAGCTCCCACTGGGCCTTTTATAGGCTGCTCCGACACTGACTCTCGAGCTCCCACTGGGCCTTTTATAGGCCGCTCCGACACTGACTCTCAAGCTCCCACTGGGCCTTTTATAGGCTGCTTCGACACTGACTCTCAAGCTCCCACTGGGCTTTTGTATAGGCCGCTCCGACACCGCTCCCGCTGGGCCTTTTATAGGCCGCTCTGACACTGACTCTCGAGCTCCCGCTGGGTCTTTTATAGGCTGCTCCGACACTGACTCTCGAGCTCCCACTGGGCCTTTTATAGGCTACTCCGACACTGACTCTCGAGCTCCCGCTGGGCCTTTTATAGGCCGCTCCGACACTGACTCTCGAGCTCCCGCTGGGCCTTTTATGGGCCGCTCCGACACCGCTCCCGCTGGGTCTTTTATAGGCCGCTCCGACACTGACTCTCGAGCTCCAGCTGGGCCTTTTATAGGCCGCTCCGACACTGACTCTTGAGCTCCCGCTGGGCCTTTTATACGCCACTCCGACACTGATTCTCGAGCTCCCGCTGGGCATTTTATATGCCGCTCCGACACTGCTCCCGCTGGGGCTTTTATATGTCGCTCTGACTCAAGCTCCCACTGGGCCTTTTATAGGCTGCTCCGACACTGACTCTCGAGCTCCCACTGGGCCTTTTATAGGCTGCTCCGACTCTAGCTCTCAAGCTCCCGCTGGGCATTTATAGGCCGCTCCGACACTGACTCTCGAGCTCCTGCTGGGCCTTTTATAGGCCGCTCCGACACTGACTCTCGAGCTCCCGCTGGGCCTTTTATAGGCTGCTCCGACACTGACTCTCGAACTCCCGCTGGGCCTTTTATAGGCTGCTCTGACACTGACTCTCGAACTCCCGCTGGGCCTTTTATAGGCTGCTCCGACACTGACTCTCGAGCTCCCGCTGGGCCTTTTATAGGCCTCTCCGACACTGACTCTCGCTGGGCATTTTATAGGCCTCTCCGACACTGCTCCCACTGGTCCTTTTATAGGTTGCTCCGACACAGCTCCCGCTGGGCCTTTATAGGCTGCTCCGACACTGCTCCCGCTGGGCCCTTTATAGGCCTCTCCGACACTGCTTCCACTGGGCCTTTTATAGGCTTCTCCGACACTGACTCTCGATCTCCCGCTGGGCCTTTTATAGGCATCTCCGACACTGCTCCCGCTGGGCCTTTTATAGGCTGCTCTGACACTGCTCCCGCTGGGACTTTTATAGGCTGCTCCGACACTGCTCCCGCTGGGTCTTTTATAGGCCTTTCCGACACTGACTCTCGAGCTCCCGCTGGGCCTTTTATAGGCCTCTCCGACACTGCTCCCTCTGGGCCTTTATAGGCTGCTCTGACACTGCTCCCACTGGGCCTTTTATAGGCTGCTCTGACACTGCTCCCGCTGGGCCTTTTATAGGCCTCTCCGACACTGACTCTCGTTGGGCCTTTTATAGGCCTCTCCGACACTGATCCCACTGGGCCTTTTATAGGCTGCTCCGACACAGCTCCCGCTGGGCCTTTATAGGCTGCTCCGACACTGCACCCGCTGGGCCCTTTATAGGCCTCTCCGACACTGCTTCCACTGGGCCTTTTATAGGCATCTCCGACACTGACTCTCAATCTCCCGCTGGGCCTTTTATAGGCATCTCCGACACTGCTCCCGCTGGGCCTTTTATAGGCTGCTCTGACACTGCTCCCGCTGGGCCTTTTATAGGCTGCTCCGACACTGCTCCCGCTGGGTCTTTTATAGGCCTTTCTGACACTGAGTCTCGAGCTCCCGCTGGGCCTTTTATAGGCCTCTCCGACACTGCTCCCTCTGGGCCTTTATAGGCTGCTCTGACACTGCTCCCACTGGGCCTTTTATAGGCTGCTCTGACACTGCTCCCGCTGGGCCTTTTATAGGCTTCTCCGACACTGACTCTCGCTGGGCCTTTTATAGGCCTCTCCGACACTGCTCCCACTGGGCCTTTTATAGGCTGCTCCGACACAGCTCCCGCTGGGCCTTTATAGGCTGCTCCAACTCTGCTCCCGCTGGGTCGTTTATAGGCCTCTCCGACACTGCTACCACTGGGCCTTTTATAGGCTTCTCCGACACTGACTCTCGATCTCCCGCTGGGCCTTTTATAGGCATCTCCGACACTGCTCCCGCTGGGCCTTTTATAGGCTGCTCTGACACTGCTCCCGCTGGGCATTTTATAGGCTGCTCCGACACTGCTCACGCTGGGTCTTTTATAGGCCTCTCTGACACTGACTCTCGAGCTCCCGCTGGGCCTTTTATAGGCTGCTCCGACACTGACTCTCGAGCTCCCGCTGGGCCTTTTATAGGCCGCTCCGACACTGACTCTCAAGCTCCCACTGGGCCTTTTATAGGCTGCTCCGACACTGACTCTCGAGCTCCCACTGGGCCTTTTATAGGCTGCTCCGACACTGACTCTCAAGCTCCCACTGGGCCTTTTATAGGCTGCTTCGACACTGACTCTCAAGCTCCCACTGGGCTTTTTATAGGCCGCTCCGACACCGCTCCCGCTGGGCCTTTTATAGGCCGCTCTGACACTGACTCTCGAGCTCCCGCTGGGTCTTTTATAGGCTGCTCCGACACTGACTCTCGAGCTCCCACTGGGCCTTTTATAGGCTACTCCGACACTGACTCTCGAGCTCCCGCTGGGCCTTTTATAGGCCGCTCCGACACTGACTCTCGAGCTCCCGCTGGGCCTTTTATGGGCCGCTCCGACACCGCTCCCGCTGGGTCTTTTATAGGCCGCTCCGACACTGACTCTCGAGCTCCAGCTGGGCCTTTTATAGGCCGCTCCGACACTGACTCTTGAGCTCCCGCTGGGCCTTTTATACGCCGCTCCGACACTGATTCTCGAGCTCCCGCTGGGCATTTTATATGCCGCTCCGACACTGCTCCCGCTGGGGCTTTTATATGTCGCTCTGACACTGCTCCCACTCGGCCTTTTATTGGCTGCTCTGACACTGACTCTCGAGCTCCCGCTGGGCCTTTTATAGGCTGCTCCGACTCTAGCTCTCAAGCTCCCGCTGGGCATTTATAGGCCGCTCCGACACTGACTCTCGAGCTCCTGCTGGGCCTTTTATAGGCCGCTCCAACACTGACTCTCGAGCTCCCGCTGGGCCTTTTATAGGCTGCTCCGACACTGACTCTCGAACTCCCGCTGGGCCTTTTATAGGCTGCTCTGACACTGACTCTCGAACTCCCGCTGGGCCTTTTATAGGCTGCTCCGACACTGACTCTCGAGCTCCCGCTGGGCCTTTTATAGGCCTCTCCGACACTGACTCTCGCTGGGCATTTTATAGGCCTCTCCGACACTGCTCCCACTGGTCCTTTTATAGGTTGCTCCGACACAGCTCCCGCTGGGCCTTTATAGGCTGCTCCGACACTGCTCCCGCTGGGCCCTTTATAGGCCTCTCCGACACTGCTTCCACTGGGCCTTTTATAGGCTTCTCCGACACTGACTCTCGATCTCCCGCTGGGCCTTTTATAGGCATCTCCGACACTGCTCCCGCTGGGCCTTTTATAGGCTGCTCTGACACTGCTCCCGCTGGGACTTTTATAGGCTGCTCCGACACTGCTCCCGCTGGGTCTTTTATAGGCCTTTCCGACACTGACTCTCGAGCTCCCGCTGGGCCTTTTATAGGCCTCTCCGACACTGCTCCCTCTGGGCCTTTATAGGCTGCTCTGACACTGCTCCCACTGGGCCTTTTATAGGCTGCTCTGACACTGCTCCCGCTGGGCCTTTTATAGGCCTCTCCGACACTGACTCTCGTTGGGCCTTTTATAGGCCTCTCCGACACTGATCCCACTGGGCCTTTTATAGGCTGCTCCGACACAGCTCCCGCTGGGCCTTTATAGGCTGCTCTAACTCTGCTCCCGCTGGGTCGTTTATAGGCCTCTCCGACACTGCTACCACTGGGCCTTTTATAGGCTTCTCCGACACTGACTCTCGATCTCCCGCTGGGCCTTTTATAGGCATCTCCGACACTGCTCCCGCTGGGCCTTTTATAGGCTGCTCTGACACTGCTCCCGCTGGCCATTTTATAGGCTGCTCCGACACTGCTCACGCTGGGTCTTTTATAGGCCTCTCTGACACTGACTCTCGAGCTCCCGCTGGGCCTTTTATAGGCCGCTCCGACACTGACTCTCATGCTCCCGCTGGGCCTTTTATAGGACACTCCGACACTGGCTCTCGAGCTACCGCTGGGCCTTTTATAGGCTGCTCCGACACTGACAATCGAGCTCCCGCTGGGCTTTTTATAGGCCGCTCCGACACCGCTCCCGCTGGGTCTTTTATAGCCCGCTCCGACACTGACTCTCGAGCTCCAGCTGGACCTTTTATAGGCCGCTCCGACACTGAATCTTGAGCTCCCGCTGGGCCTTTTATACGCCGCTCCGACACTGATTCTCGAGCTCCCGCTGGGCATTTTATATGCCGCTCCGACACTGCTCCCGCTGGGGCTTTTATATGTCGCTCTGACACTGCTCCCACTCGGCCTTTTATTGGCTGCTCTGACACTGACTCTCGAGCTCCCGCTGGGCCTTTTATAGGCTGCTCCGACTCTAGCTCTCAAGCTCCCGCTGGGCATTTATAGGCCGCTCCGACACTGACTCTCGAGCTCCTGCTGGGCCTTTTATAGGCTGCTCCGACACTGACTCTCAAGCTCCTGATGGGCCTTTTATAGGCCGCTCCGACACTGACTCTCGAGCTCCCGCTGGGCCTTTTATAGGCTGCTCCGACACTGACTCGAACTCCCGCTGGGCCTTTTATAGGCTGCTCTGACACTGACCCTCGAACTCCCGCTGGGCCTTTTATAGGCTGCTCCGACACTGACTCTCGAGCTCCCGCTGGGCCTTTTATAGGCCTCTCCGACACTGACTCTCGCTGGGCATTTTATAGGCCTCTCCGACACTGCTCCCACTGGTCCTTTTATAGGTTGCTCCGACACAGCTCCCGCTGGGCCTTTATAGGCTGCTCCGACACTGCTCCCGCTGGGCCCTTTATAGGCCTCTCCGACACTGCTTCCACTGGGCCTTTTATAGGCTTCTCCGACACTGACTCTCGATCTCCCGCTGGGCCTTTTATAGGCATCTCCGACACTGCTCCCGCTGGGCCTTTTATAGGCTGCTCTGACACTGCTCCCGCTGGGACTTTTATAGGCTGCTCCGACACTGCTCCCGCTGGGTCTTTTATAGGCCTTTCCGACACTGACTCTCGAGCTCCCGCTGGGCCTTTTATAGGCCTCTCCGACACTGCTCCCTCTGGGCCTTTATAGGCTGCTCTGACACTGCTCCCACTGGGCCTTTTATAGGCTGCTCTGACACTGCTCCCGCTGGGCCTTTTATAGGCCTCTCCGACACTGACTCTCGCTGGGCCTTTTATAGGCCTCTCCGACACTGCTCCCACTGGGCCTTTTATAGGCTGCTCCGACACAGCTCCCGCTGGGCCTTTATAGGCTGCTCCGACACTGCTCCCGCTGGGTCGTTTATAGGCCTCTCCGACACTGCTACCACTGGGCCTTTTATAGGCTTCTCCGACACTGACTCTCGATCTCCCGCTGGGCCTTTTATAGGCATCTCCGACACTGCTCCCGCTGGGCCTTTTATAGGCTGCTCTGACACTGCTCCCGCTGGGCCTTTTATAGGCTGCTCCGACACTGCTCACGCTGGGTCTTTTATAGGCCTCTCTGACACTGACTCTCGAGCTCCCGCTGGGCATTTTATAGGCCGCTCCGACACTGACTCTCAAGCTCCCGCTGGGCCTTTTATAGGACGCTCCGACACTGGCTCTCGAGCTACTGCTGGGCCTTTTATAGGCTGCTCCGACACTGACAACCGAACTCCCGCTGGGCTTTTTATAGGCCGCTCCGACACCGCTCCCGCTGGGTCTTTTATAGGCCGTTCCGACACTGACTCTCGAGCTCCAGCTGGACCTTTTATAGGCCGCTCCGACACTGACTCTTGAGCTCCCGCTGGGCCTTTTATACGCCGCTCCGACACTGATTCTCGAGCTCCCGCTGGGCATTTTATATGCCGCTCCGACACTGCTCCCGCTGGGGCTTTTATATGTCGCTCTGACACTGCTCCCACTCGGCCTTTTATTGGCTGCTCTGACACTGACTCTCGAGCTCCCGCTGGGCCTTTTATAGGCTGCTCCGACTCTAGCTCTCAGCTCCCGCTGGGCATTTATAGGCCGCTCCGACACTGACTCTCGAGCTCCTGCTGGCCCTTTTATAGGCTGCTCCGACACTGACTCTCAAGTTCCTGCTGGGCCTTTTATAGGCCGCTCCGACACTGTCTCTCGAGCTCCCGCTGGGCCTTTTATAGGCTGCTCCGACACTGACTCTCGAACTCCCGCTGGGCCTTTTATAGGCTGCTCTGACACTGACCCTCGAACTCCCGCTGGGCCATTTATAGGCTGCTCCGACACTGACTCTCGAGCTGCCGCTGGGCCTTTTATAGGCCTCTCCGACACTGACTCTCGCTGGGCATTATATAGGCCTCTCCGACACTGCTCCCGCTGGGCCTTTTATAGGTTGCTCCGACACTGCTCCCGCTGGGCCCTTTATAGGCCTCTCCGACACTGCTTCCACTGGGCCTTTTATAGGCTTCTCCAACACTGACTCTCGATCTCCCGCTGGGCCTTTTATAGGCATCTCCGACACTGCTCCCGCTGGGCCTTTTGTAGGCTGCTCTGACACTGCTCCCGCTGGGCCTTTTATAGGCTGCTCCGACACTGCTCCCGCTGGGTCTTTTATAGGCCTCTCCGACACTGACTCTCGAGCTCCCGCTGGGCCTTTTATAGGCCTCTCCGACACTGCTCCCTCTGGGCCTTTATAGGCTGCTCTGACACTGCTCCCACTGGGCCTTTTATAGGCTGCTCTGACACTGCTCCCGCTGGGCCTTTTATAGGCCTCTCCGACACTGACTCTCGCTGGGCCTTTTATAGGCCTCTCCGACACTGATCCCACTGGGCCTTTTATAGGCTGCTCCGACACAGCTCCCGCTGGGCCTTTATAGGCTGCTCCGACACTGCTCCCGCTGGGTCGTTTATAGGCCTCTCCGACACTGCTACCACTGGGCCTTTTATAGGCTTCTCCGACACTGACTCTCGATCTCCCGCTGGGCCTTTTATAGGCATCTCCGACACTGCTCCCGCTGGGCCTTTATAGGCTGCTCTGACACTGCTCCCGCTGGGTCTCCTATAGGCCTCTCCGAGACTGACTCTCGAGCTCCAGCTGGACCTTTTATAGGCTGCTCCGACACTGCTCCCGCTGGGTCTTTTATTGGCCTCTCCGACACTGCTCCGTCTGGGCCTTTTATAGGCTGCTCCGACACTGCTCCCGCTGGGCCGTTTAGAGGCCTCTCCGACACTGCTTCCACTGGGTCTTTTATAGGCTTCTCCGACACTGACTCTCGATCTCCCGCTGGACCTTTTATAGGCTGCTCCGACACTGCTCCCGCTGGGTCTTTTATCGGCCTCTCCGACACTGCTCCGCCTGGGCCTTTTATAGGCTGCTCCGACACTGCTCCCGCTGGGCCTTTTATAGGCTGCTCTGACACTGCTCCCGCTGGGCCTTTTATAGGCTGCTCCGACACTGCTCCCGCTGGGTCTTTTATAGGCCTCTCCGACACTGACTCTCGAGCTCCCGCTGGGCCTTTTATAGGCCTCTCCGACACTGCTCCCGCTGGGCCTTTATAGGCTGCTCTGACACTGTTCCCGCTCGGCCTTTTATAGGCTGCTCTGACACTGCTCCCGCTGGGCCTTTTATAGGCTGCTCCGACACTGCTCCCGCTGGGTCTTTTATAGGCCTCTCCGACACTGACACTCGAGCTCCCGCTGGGCCTTTTATAGGCTGCTCCGACACTGTTCCCGCTGGGTCTTTTATCGGCCTCTCCGACACTGCTCCCGCTGGGTCTTTTATAGGCTGCTCCGACACTGCTCCCACTGGGGCTTTTAGAGGCTGCTCCGACACTGCTCCCACTGGGTTTTTTTTATAGGACTCTCCGACACTGCTCCCGCTGGCCCATTTATAGGCTGCTCTGACACAGGTCCCGCTGGGCCTTTATAGGCTGCTCCGACACTGCTCCCGCTGGACCTTTATAGGCTGCTCCGACACTGATCCCGCTTGGCTTTTTATAGGCTGCTCCGACACCGCTCCCTCTGGGCCTTTTATAGGCTGCTCCGACACTGCTCCCGCTGGGCCTTTTATAGGCCTCTCCGACACTGACTCTCGCTGGGCCTTTTATAGGCCTCTCCGACACTGCTCCCTCTGGGCCTTTTATAGGCTGCTCCAACACTGCTCCCGGCTGGGCCTTTATAGGCTGCTCCGACACTGCTCCCGCTGGGCCTTTGTAGGCTGCTCCGACACTGCTCTGGCTGGGCCTTTTATAGGCCGCTCTGACACTGCCTGCTCTGGGCCTTTTACAGGCTGCTCCGACACTGCTCCCGCTGGGCCTTTTATAGGCTGCTCCGACACTGCTCCCGCTGGGCCTTTTATAGGCTGCTCCGACACTGCTCCCGCTTGGTTTTTTATAGGCCTCTCAGACCGTGCTCCCGCTGGGCTTTTTATAGGCTGCTCTGACACAGCTCCCGCAGGGCCTTTATAGGCCTCTCCGACACTGCTCCCGCTGGGCCTTTTACACGCTGTTGCGACACTGCTCCCGCTGGTCCTTTTATAGGCTGCTCCGACACTGCTCCCGCTGGCCCTTTAAAGGCCTCTCCGACACTGCTCCCGCTGGGCCTTTATAGGCTGCTCCGACACTGCTCCCGCTGGGCCTTTTATAGGCTGCTCCGACACTGCTCCCGCTAGGCCTTTTATAGGCTGCTCCGACACTGCTCCCGCTGGGCCTTTTATAGGCCGCTGCGACACTGCTCCCGCTGGGCCTTTTATAGGCCTCTCCGACACTGACTCTCGCTGGGCGTTTTATAGGCCTCTCCGACACTGCTCCCGCTGGGCCTTTTATAGGCCTCTCCGACACTGCTCCCGCTGGGCCTTTTATAGGCCGCTCCGACACAGCTCCCGCTGGGCCTTTTACAGGCTGCTCCGACACTGCTCCCGCTGGGCCTTTTATAGGCTGCTCCGACACTGCTCCCGCTGGGTCTTTTATCGGCCGCTCCAACACTGCTCCCGCTGGGCCTTTTATAGGCCTCTCCGACACTGCTCCCGCTGGGCCTTTTATGGGCCTCGCCGACACTGCTCCCGCTGGGCCTTTATAGGCCTCTCCGACACTGCCCCTGCTGGGCCTTTACAGGCTGCTCCGACACTGCTCCCGCTGGGCCTTTAATAGGCTGCACTGACACTGCTCCCACTGGGTCTTTTATCGGCTGCTCCGACACTGCTCCATCTGGGCATTTTATAGGCCTCTCCGACACTGCTCCCGCTGGCCCTTTTATAGGCCTCTCTGACACTGCTCCCGCTGGGGCGTTTATAGGCTGCTACGACACTGCTCCCGCTGAGCCTTTTATAGGCTGCTCCGACACTGCTCCCGCTGGGCCTTTTATAGGCCGCTCCGACACTGCTCCCACTGGGCCTTTTATAGGCTGCACCGACACTGCTCCCGCTGGGCCTTTTATAGGCCTCTCCGACACTGCTCCCACTGTGACTTTTATAGGCCTGTCCGACACTGCTCCCGCTGGGCCTTTTATAGGCTGCTCTGACAGTGACTCTCGATCTCCCGCTGGGCCTTTTATAGGCTGCTCTGACACTGACTCTCGAACTCCCGCTGGGCCTTTTATAGGCTGCTCCGACACTGACTCTCGAGCTCCCGCTGGGCCTTTTATAGGCCTCTCCGACACTGACTCTCGCTGGGCATTTTATAGACCTCTCCGACACTGCTCCCACTGGTCCTTTTATAGGTTGCTCCGACACAGCTCCCGCTGGGCCTTTATAGGCTGCTCCGACACTGCTCCCGCTGGGCCCTTTATAGGCCTCTCCGACACTGCTTCCACTGGGCCTTTTATAGGCTTCTCCGACACTGACTCTCGATCTCCCGCTGGGCCTTTTATAGGCATCTCCGACACTGCTCCCGCTGGGCCTTTTATAGGCTGCTCTGACACTGCTCCCGCTGGGCCTTTTATAGGCTGCTCCGACACTGCTCCCGCTGGGCCTTTTATAGGCCTCTCCGACACTGACTCTCGCTGGGCCTTTTATAGGCCTCTCCGACACTGCTCCCACTGGGCCTTTTATAGGCTGCTCCGACACAGCTCCCGCTGGGCCTTTATAGGCTGCTTTGACACTGCTCCCGCTGGGTCGTTTATAGGCCTCTCCGACACTGCTACCACTGGGCCTTTTATAGGCTTCTCCGACACTGACTCTCGATCTCCCGCTGGGCCTTTTATAGGCATCTCCGACACTGCTCCCGCTGGGCCTTTTATAGGCTGCTCTGACACTGCTCCCGCTTGGTTTTTTATAGGCCTCTCAGACCGTGCTCCCGCTGGGCTTTTTATAGGCTGCTCTGACACAGCTCCCGCAGGGCCTTTATAGGCCTCTCCGACACTGCTCCCGCTGGGCCTTTTACACGCTGTTGCGACACTGCTCCCGCTGGTCCTTTTATAGGCTGCTCCGACACTGCTCCCGCTGGCCCTTTAAAGGCCTCTCCGACACTGCTCCCGCTGGGCCTTTATAGGCTGCTCCGACACTGCTCCCGCTGGGCCTTTTATAGGCTGCTCCGACACTGCTCCCGCTAGGCCTTTTATAGGCTGCTCCGACACTGCTCCCGCTGGGCCTTTCTAGGCTGCTCCGACACTGCTCCCGCTGGGCCTTTTATAGGCCGCTGCGACACTGCTCCCGCTGGGCCTTTTATAGGCCTCTCCGACACTGACTCTCGCTGGGCGTTTTATAGGCCTCTCCGACACTGCTCCCGCTGGGCCTTTTATAGGCCGCTCCGACACAGCTCCCGCTGGGCCTTTTACAGGCTGCTCCGACACTGCTCCCGCTGGGCCTTTTATAGGCTGCTCCGACACTGCTCCCGCTGGGTCTTTTATCGGCCGCTCCAACACTGCTCCCGCTGGGCCTTTTATAGGCCTCTCCGACACTGCTCCCGCTGGGCCTTTTATGGGCCTCTCCGACACTGCTCCCGCTGGGCCTTTATAGGCCTCTCCGACACTGCCCCTGCTGGGCCTTTACAGGCTGCTCCGACACTGCTCCCGCTGGGCCTTTAATAGGCTGCACTGACACTGCTCCCACTGGGTCTTTTATCGGCTGCTCCGACACTGCTCCATCTGGGCATTTTATTGGCCTCTCCGACACTGCTCCCGCTGGCCCTTTTATAGGCCTCTCTGACACTGCTCCCGCTGGGGCGTTTATAGGCTGCTACGACACTGCTCCCGCTGAGCCTTTTATAGGCTGCTCCGACACTGCTCCCGCTGGGCCTTTTATAGGCCGCTCCGACACTGCTCCCACTGGGCCTTTTATAGGCTGCACCGACACTGCTCCCGCTGGGCCTTTTATAGGCCTCTCCGACACTGCTCCCACTGTGACTTTTATAGGCCTGTCCGACACTGCTCCCGCTGGGCCTTTTATAGGCTGCTCTGACAGTGACTCTCGATCTCCCGCTGGGCCTTTTAAAGGCTGCTCTGACACTGACTCTCGAACTCCCGCTGGGCCTTTTATAGGCTGCTCCGACACTGACTCTCGAGCTCCCGCTGGGCCTTTTATAGGCCTCTCCGACACTGACTCTCGCTGGGCATTTTATAGACCTCTCCGACACTGCTCCCACTGGTCCTTTTATAGGTTGCTCCGACACAGCTCCCGCTGGGCCTTTATAGGCTGCTCCGACACTGCTCCCGCTGGGCCCTTTATAGGCCTCTCCGACACTGCTTCCACTGGGCCTTTTATAGGCTTCTCCGACACTGACTCTCGATCTCCCGCTGGGCCTTTTATAGGCATCTCCGACACTGCTCCCGCTGGGCCTTTTATAGGCTGCTCTGACACTGCTCCCGCTGGGCCTTTTATAGGCTGCTCCGACACTGCTCCCGCTGGGCCTTTTATAGGCCTCTCCGACACTGACTCTCGCTGGGCCTTTTATAGGCCTCTCCGACACTGCTTCCACTGGGCCTTTTATAGGCTTCTCCGACACTGACTCTCGATCTCCCGCTGGGCCTTTTATAGGCATCTCCGACACTGCTCCCGCTGGGCCTTTTATAGGCTGCTCTGACACTGCTCCCGCTGGGCCTTTTATAGGCTGCTCCGACACTGCTCACGCTGGGTCTTTTATAGGCCTCTCTGACACTGACTCTCGAGCTCCCGCTGGGCCTTTTATAGGCCTCTCCGACACTGACTCTCGCTGGGCCTTTTATAGGCCTCTCCGACACTGCTCCCACTGGGCCTTTTATAGGCTGCTCCGACACAGCTCCCGCTGGGCCTTTATAGGCTGCTCCGACACTGCTCCCGCTGGGTCGTTTATAGGCCTCTCCGACACTGCTACCACTGGGCCTTTTATAGGCTTCTCCGACACTGACTCTCGATCTCCCGCTGGGCCTTTTATAGGCATCTCCGACACTGCTCCCGCTGGGCCTTTTATAGGCTGCTCTGACACTGCTCCCGCTGGGCCTTTTATAGGCTGCTCCGACACTGCTCACGCTGGGTCTTTTATAGGCCTCTCTGACACTGACTCTCGAGCTCCCGCTGGGCCTTTTATAGGCCGCTCCGACACTGACTCTCAAGCTCCCGCTGGGCCTTTTATAGGACGCTCCGACACTGGCTCTCGAGCTACTGCTGGGCCTTTTATAGGCTGCTCCGACACTGACAATCGAGCTCCCGCTGGGCTTTTTATAGGCCGCTCCGACACCGCTCCCGCTGGGTCTTTTATAGGCCGCTCCGACACTGACTCTCGAGCTCCAGCAGGACCTTTTATAGGCCGCTCCGGCACTGACTCTTGAGCTCCCGCTGGGCCTTTTATACGCCGCTCCGACACTGATTCTCGAGCTCCCGCTGGGCATTTTATATGCCGCTCCGACACTGCTCCCGCTGGGGCTTTTATATGTCGCTCTGACACTGCTCCCACTCGGCCTTTTATTGGCTGCTCTGACACTGACTCTCGAGCTCCCGCTGGGCCTTTTATAGGCTGCTCCGACTCTAGCTCTCAGCTCCCGCTGGGCCTTTATAGGCCGCTCCGACACTGACTCTCGAGCTCCTGCTGGCCCTTTTATAGGCTGCTCCGACACTGACTCTCATGTTCCTGCTGGGCCTTTTATAGGCCGCTCCGACACTGTCTCTCGAGCTCCCGCTGGGCCTTTTATAGGCTGCTCCGACACTGACTCTCGAACTCCCGCTGGGCCTTTTATAGGCTGCTCTGACACTGACCCTCGAACTCCCGCTGGGCCATTTATAGGCTGCTCCGACACTGACTCTCGAGCTCCCGCTGGGCCTTTTATAGGCCCCTCCGACACTGACTCTCGCTGGGCATTTTATAGGCCTCTCCGACACTGCTCCCGCTGGGCCTTTTATAGGTTGCTCCGACACTGCTCCCGCTGGGCCCTTTATAGGCCTCTCCGACACTGCTTCCACTGGGCCTTTTATAGGCTTCTCCAACACTGACTCTCGATCTCCCGCTGGGCCTTTTATAGGCATCTCCGACACTGCTCCCGCTGGGCCTTTTGTAGGCTGCTCTGACACTGCTCCCGCTGGGCCTTTTATAGGCTGCTCCGACACTGCTCCCGCTTGGTCTTTTATAGGCCTCTCCGACACTAACTCTCGAGCTCCCGCTGGGCCTTTTATAGGCCTCTCCGACACTGCTCCCTCTGGGCCTTTATAGGCTGCTCTGACAATGCTCCCACTGGGCCTTTTATAGGCTGCTCTGACACTGCTCCCGCTGGGCCTTTTATAGGCCTCTCCGACACTGACTCTCGCTGGGCCTTTTATAGGCCTCTCCGACACTGATCCCACTGGGCCTTTTATAGGCTGCTCCGACACAGCTCCCGCTGGGCCTTTATAGGCTGCTCCGACACTGCTCCCGCTGGGTCGTTTATAGGCCTCTCCGACACTGCTACCACTGGGCCTTTTATAGGCTTCTCCGACACTGACTCTCGATCTCCCGCTGGGCCTTTTATAGGCATCTCCGACACTGCTCCCGCTGGGCCTTTTATAGGCTGCTCTGACACTGCTCCCGCTGGGCCTTTTATAGGCTGCTCCGACACTGCTCCCGCTGGGTCTTTTATAGGCCTCTCTGACACTGACTCTCGAGCTCCCGTTGGGCCTTTTATAGACCTCTCAGACACTGCTCCCGCTGGGCCTTTATAGGCTGCTCTGACACTGCTCCCGCTGGGTCTCCTATAGGCCTCTCCGACACTGACTCTCGAGCTCCCGCTGGACCTTTTATAGGCTGCTCCGACACTGCTCCCGCTGGGTCTTTTATCGGCCTCTCCGACACTGCTCCGTCTGGGCCTTTTATAGGCTGCTCCGACACTGCTCCCGCTGGGCCGTTTAGAGGCCTCTCCGACACTGCTTCCACTGGGTCTTTTATAGGCTTCTCCGACACTGACTCTCGATCTCCCGCTGGACCTTTTATAGGCTGCTCTGACACTGACCCTCGAACTCCCGCTGGGCCATTTATAGGCTGCTCCGACACTGACTCTCGAGCTCCCGCTGGGCTTTTTATAGGCCCCTCCGACACTGACTCTCGCTGGGCATTTTATAGGCCTCTCCGACACTGCTCCCGCTGGGCCTTTTATAGGTTGCTCCGACACTGCTCCCGCTGGGCCCTTTATAGGCCTCTCCGACACTGCTTCCACTGGGCCTTTTATAGGCTTCTCCAACACTGACTCCCGATCTCCCGCTGGGCCTTTTATAGGCATCTCCGACACTGCTCCCGCTGGGCCTTTTGTAGGCTGCTCTGACACTGCTCCCGCTGGGCCTTTTATAGGCTGCTCCGACACTGCTCCCGCTGGGACTTTTATAGGCCTCTCCGACACTAACTCTCGAGCTCCCGCTGGGCCTTTTATAGGCCTCTCCGACACTGCTCCCTCTGGGCCTTTATAGGCTGCTCTGACACTGCTCCCACTGGGCCTTTTATAGGCTGCTCTGACACTGCTCCCGCTGGGCCTTTTATAGGCCTCTCCGACACTGACTCTCGCTGGGCCTTTTATAGGCCTCTCCGACACTGATCCCACTGGGCCTTTTATAGGCTGCTCCGACACAGCTCCCGCTGGGCCTTTATAGGCTGCTCCGACACTGCTCCCGCTGGGTCGTTTATAGGCCTCTCCGACACTGCTACCACTGGGCCTTTTATAGGCTTCTCCGACACTGACTCTCGATCTCCCGCTGGGCCTTTTATAGGCATCTCCGACACTGCTCCCGCTGGGCCTTTTATAGGCTGCTCTGACACTGCTCCCGCTGGGCCTTTTATAGGCTGCTCCGACACTGCTCCCGCTGGGTCTTTTATAGGCCTCTCTGACACTGACTCTCGAGCTCCCGCTGGGCCTTTTATAGACCTCTCAGACACTGCTCCCGCTGGGCCTTTATAGGCTGCTCTGACACTGCTCCCGCTGGGTCTCCTATAGGCCTCTCCGACACTGACTCTCGAGCTCCCGCTGGACCTTTTATAGGCTGCTCCGACACTGCTCCCGCTGGGTCTTTTATCGGCCTCTCCGACACTGCTCCGTCTGGGCCTTTTATAGGCTGCTCCGACACTGCTCCCGCTGGGCCGTTTAGAGGCCTCTCCGACACTGCTTCCACTGGGTCTTTTATAGGCTTCTCCGACACTGACTCTCGATCTCCCGCTGGACCTTTTATAGGCTGCTCCGACACTGCTCCCGCTGGGTCTTTTATCGGCCTCTCCGACACTGCTCCGCCTGGGCCTTTTATAGGCTGCTCCGACACTGCTCCCGCTGGGCCTTTTATAGGCTGCTCTGACACTGCTCCCGCTGGGCCTTTTATAGGCTGCTCCGACACTGCTCCCGCTGGGTCTTTTATAGGCCTCTCCGACACTGACTCTCGAGCTCCCGCTGGGCCTTTTATAGGCCTCTCCGACACTGCTCCCGCTGGGCCTTTATAGGCTGCTCTGACACTGTTCCCGCTGGGCCTTTTATAGGCTGCTCTGACACTGCTCCCGCTGGGCCTTTTATAGGCTGCTCCGACACTGCTCCCGCTGGGTATTTTATAGGCCTCTCCGACACTGACTCTCGAGCTCCCGCTGGGCCTTTTATAGGCTGCTCCGACACTGTTCCCGCTGGGTATTTTATCGGCCTCTCCGACACTTCTCCCGCTGGGTCTTTTATAGGCTGCTCCGACACTGCTCCCACTGGGGCTTTTAGAGGCTGCTCCGACACTGCTCCCACTGGGTTTTTTTTATAGGACTCTCCGACACTGCTCCCGCTGGCCCATTTATAGGCTGCTCTGACACAGGTCCCGCTGGGCCTTTATAGGCTGCTCCGACACTGCTCCCGCTGGACCTTTATAGGCTGCTCCGACACTGATCCCGCTGGGCTTTTTATAGGCCTCTCCGACACTGACTCTCGCTGGGCCTTTTATAGGCCTCTCCGACACTGCTCCCGCTGGGCCTTTTATAGGCTGCTCCAACACTGCTCCCGGCTGGGCCTTTATAGGCTGCTCCGACACTGCTCCCGCTGGGTCTTTGTAGGCTGCTCCGACACTGCTCTGGCTGGGCCTTTTATAGGCCGCTCTGACACTGCCTGCTCTGGGCCTTTTACAGGCTGCTCCGACACTGCTCCCGCTGGGCCTTTTATAGGCTGCTCCGACACTGCTCCCGCTGGCCCTTTTATAGGCTGCTCCGACACTGCTCCCGCTTGGTTTTTTATAGGCCTCTCCGACCGTGCTCCCGCTGGGCTTTTTATAGGCTGCTCTGACACAGCTCCCGCAGGGCCTTTATAGGCCTCTCCGACACTGCTCCCGCTGGGCCTTTTACACGCTGTTGCGACACTGCTCCCGCTGGTCCTTTTATAGGCTGCTCCGACACTGCTCCCGCTGGCCCTTTAAAGGCCTCTCCGACACTGCTCCCGCTGGGCCTTTATAGGCTGCTCCGACACTGCTCCCGCTGGGCCTTTTATAGGCTGCTCCGACACTGCTCCCGCTAGGCCTTTTATAGGCTGCTCCGACACTGCTCCCGCTGGGCCTTTCTAGGCTGCTCCGACACTGCTCCCGCTGGGCCTTTTATAGGCCGCTGCGACAATGCTCCCGCTGGGCCTTTTATAGGCCTCTCCGACACTGACTCTCGCTGGGCGTTTTATAGGCCTCTCCGACACTGCTCCCGCTGGGCCTTTTATAGGCCTCTCCGACACTGCTCCCGCTGGGCCTTTTATAGGCCGCTCCGACACAGCTCCCGCTGGGCCTTTTACAGGCTGCTCCGACACTGCTCCCGCTGGGCCTTTTATAGGCTGCTCCGACACTGCTCCCGCTGGGTCTTTTATCGGCCGCTCCAACACTGCTCCCGCTGGGCCTTTTATAGGCCTCTCCGATACTGCACCCGCTGGGCCTTTTATAGGCCTCTCCGACACTGCTCCCGCTGGGCCTTTATAGGCCTCTCCGACACTGCCCCTGCTGGGCCTTTACAGGCTGCTCCGACACTGCTCCCGCTGGGCCTTTAATAGGCTGCACTGACACTGCTCCCACTGGGTCTTTTATCGGCTGCTCCGACACTGCTCCATCTGGGCATTTTATAGGCCTCGCCGACACTGCTCCCTCTGGCCCTTTTATAGGCCTCTCTGACACTGCTCCCGCTGGGGCGTTTATAGGCTGCTACGACACTGCTCCCGCTGAGCCTTTTATAGGCTGCTCCGACACTGCTCCCGCTGGGCCTTTTATAGGCCGCTCCGACACTGCTCCCACTGGGCCTTTTATAGGCTGCACCGACACTGCTCCCGCTGGGCCTTTTATAGGCCTCTCCGACACTGCTCCCACTGTGTCTTTTATAGGCCTGTCCGACACTGCTCCCGCTGGGCCTTTTATAGGCTGCTCTGACAGTGACTCTCGATCTCCCGCTGGGCCTTTTATAGGCTGCTCTGACTCTGACTCTCGAACTCCCGCTGGGCCTTTTATAGGCTGCTCCGACACTGACTCTCGAGCTCCCGCTGGGCCTTTTATAGGCCTCTCCGACACTGACTCTCGCTGGGCATTTTATAGGTCTCTCCGACACTGCTCCCACTGGTCCTTTTATAGGTTGCTCCGACACAGCTCCCGCTGGGCCTTTATAGGCTGCTCCGACACTGCTCCCGCTGGGACCTTTATAGGCCTCTCCGACACTGCTTCCACTGGGCCTTTTATAGGCTTCTCCGTCACTGACTCTCGATCTCCCGCTGGGCCTTTTATAGGCATCTCCGACACTGCTCCCGCTGGGCCTTTTATAGGCTGCTCTGACACTGCTCCCGCTGGGCCTTTTATAGGCTGCTCCGACACTGCTCCCGCTGGGCCTTTTATAGGCCTCTCCGACACTGACTCTCGCTGGGCCTTTTATAGGCCTCTCCGACACTGCTCCCACTGGGCCTTTTATAGGCTGCTCCGACACAGCTCCCGCTGGGCCTTTATAGGCTGCTTTGACACTGCTCCCGCTGGGTCGTTTATAGGCCTCTCCGACACTGCTACCACTGGGCCTTTTATAGGCTTCTCCGACACTGACTCTCGATCTCCCGCTGGGCCTTTTATAGGCATCTCCGACACTGCTCCCGCTGGGCCTTTTATAGGCTGCTCTGACACTGCTCCCGCTGGGCCTTTTATAGGCTGCTCCGCCACTGCTCACGCTGGGTCTTTTATAGGCCTCTCTGAAACTGACTCTCGAGCTCCCGCTGGGCCTTTTATAGGCCGCTCCGACACTGACTCTCAAGCTCCCGCTGGGCCTTTTATAGGACGCTCTGACACTGGCTCTCGAGCTACCGCTGGGCCTTTTATAGGCTGCTCCGACACTGACAATCGAGCTCCCGCTGGGCTTTTTATAGGCCGCTCCGACACCGCTCCCGCTGGGTCTTTTATAGGCCGCTCCGACACTGACTCTCGAGCTCCAGCTGGACCTTTTATAGGCCGCTCCAACACTGACTCTTGAGCTCCCGCTGGGCCTTTTATACGCCGCTCCGACACTGATTCTCGAGCTCCCGCTGGGCATTTTATATGCCGCTCCGACACTGCTCCCGCTGGGGCTTTTATATGTCGCTCTGACACTGCTCCCTCTCGGCCTTTTATTGGCTGCTCTGACACTGACTCTCGAGCTCCCGCTGGGCCTTTTATAGGCTGCTCCGACTCTAGCTCTCAGCTCCCGCTGGGCATTTATAGGCCGCTCCGACACTGACTCTCGAGCTCCTGCTGGCCCTTTTATAGGCTGCTCCGACACTGACTCTCAAGCTCCTGCTGGGCCTTTTATAGGCCGCTCCGACACTGACTCTCGAGCTCTCGCTGGGCCTTTTATAGGCTGCTCCGACACTGACTCTCGAACTCCCGCTGGGCCTTTTATAGGCTGCTCTGACACTGACTCTCGCTGGGCATTTTATAGGCCTCTCCGACACTGCTCCCGCTGGGCCTTTTATAGGTTGCCCCGACACTGCTCCCTCTGGGCCCTTTATAAGCCTCTCCGACACTGCTTCCACTGGGCCTTTTATAGGCTTCTCCGACACTGACTCTCGATCTCCCGCTGGGCCTTTTATAGGCATCTCCGACACTGCTCCCGCTGGGCCTTTTGTAGGCTGCTCTGACACTGCTCCCGCTGGGCCTTTTATAGGCTGCTCCGACACTGCTCCCGCTGGGTCTTTTATAGGCCTCTCCGACACTGACTCTCGAGCTCCCGCTGGGCCTTTTATAGGCCTCTCCGACACTGCTCCCTCTGGGCCTTTATAGGCTGCTCTGACACTGCTCCCACTGGGCCTTTTATAGGCTGCTCTGACACTGCTCCCGCTGGGCCTTTTATAGGCCTCTCCGACACTGACTCTCGCTGGGCCTTTTATAAGCCTCTCCGACACTGCTCCCACTGGGCCTTTTATAGGCTGCTCCGACACATCTCCCGCTGGGCCTTATAGGCTGCTCCGACACTGTTCCCGCTGGGTCGTTTATAGGCCTCTCCGACACTGCTCCGTCTGGGCCTTTTATAGGCTGCTCCGACACTGCTCCCGCTGGGCCGTTTAGAGGCCTCTCCGACACTGCTTCCACTGGGTCTTTTATAGGCTTCTCCGACACTGACTCTCGATCTCCCGCTGGACCTTTTATAGGCTGCTCCGACACTGCTCCCGCTGGGTCTTTTATCGGCCTCTCCGACACTGCTCCGCCTGGGCCTTTTATAGGCTGCTCCGACACTGCTCCCGCTGGGCCTTTTATAGGCTGCTCTGACACTGCTCCCGCTGGGCCTTTTATAGGCTGCTCCGACACTGCTCCCGCTGGGTCTTTTATAGGCCTCTCCGACACTGACTCTCGAGCTCCCGCTGGGCCTTTTATAGGCCTCTCCGACACTGCTCCCGCTGGGCCTTTATTGGCTGCTCTGACACTGTTCCCGCTGGGCCTTTTATAGGCTGCTCTGACACTGCTCCCGCTGGGCCTTTTATAGGCTGCTCCGACACTGCTCCCGCTGGGTATTTTATAGGCCTCTCCGACACTGACTCTCGAGCTCCCGCTGGGCCTTTTATAGGCTGCTCCGACACTGTTCCCGCTGGGTATTTTATCGGCCTCTCCGACACTTCTCCCGCTGGGTCTTTTATAGGCTGCTCCGACACTGCTCCCACTGGGGCTTTTAGAGGCTGCTCCGACACTGCTCCCACTGGGTTTTTTTTATAGGACTCTCCGACACTGCTCCCGCTGGCCCATTTATAGGCTGCTCTGACACAGGTCCCGCTGGGCCTTTATAGGCTGCTCCGACACTGCTCCCGCTGGACCTTTATAGGCTGCTCCGACACTGATCCCGCTGGGCTTTTTATAGGCTGCTCCGACACCGCTCCCTCTGGGCCTTTTATAGGCTGCTCCAACACTGCTCCCGCTGGGCCTTTTATAGGCCTCTCCGACACTGACTCTCGCTGGGCCTTTTATAGGCCTCTCCGACACTGCTCCCGCTGGGCCTTTTATAGGCTGCTCCAACACTGCTCCCGGCTGGGCCTTTATAGGCTGCTCCGACACTGCTCCCGCTGGGTCTTTGTAGGCTGCTCCGACACTGCTCTGGCTGGGCCTTTTATAGGCCGCTCTGACACTGCCTGCTCCTGGCCTTTTACAGGCTGCTCCGACACTGCTCCCGCTGGGCCTTTTATAGGCCGCTCCGACACAGCTCCCGCTGGGCCTTTTACAGGCTGGTCCGACACTGCTCCCGCTGGGCCTTTTATAGGCTGCTCCGACACTGCTGCCGCTGGGTCTTTTATCGGCCGCTCCAACACTGCTCCCGCTGGGCCTTTTATAGGCCTCTCCGATACTGCACCCGCTGGGCCTTTTATAGGCCTCTCCGACACTGCTCCCGCTGGGCCTTTATAGGCCTCTCCGACACTGCCCCTGCTGGGCCTTTACAGGCTGCTCCGACACTGCTCCCGCTGGGCCTTTAATAGGCTGCACTGACACTGCTCCCACTGGGTCTTTTATCGGCTGCTCCGACACTGCTCCATCTGGGCATTTTATAGGCCTCGCCGACACTGCTCCCTCTGGCCCTTTTATAGGCCTCTCTGACACTGCTCCCGCTGGGGCGTTTATAGGCTGCTACGACACTGCTCCCGCTGAGCCTTTTATAGGCTGCTCCGACACTGCTACCGCTGGGCCTTTTATAGGCCGCTCCGACACTGCTCCCACTGGGCCTTTTATAGGCTGCACCGACACTGCTCCCGCTGGGCCTTTTATAGGCCTCTCCGACACTGCTCCCACTGTGACTTTTATAGGCCTGTCCGACACTGCTTCCGCTGGGCCTTTTATAGGCTGCTCTGACAGTGACTCTCGATCTCCCGCTGGGCCTTTTATAGGCTGCTCTGACTCTGACTCTCGAACTCCCGCTGGGCCTTTTATAGGCTGCTCCGACACTGACTCTCGAGCTCCCGCTGGGCCTTTTATAGGCCTCTCCGACACTGACTCTCGCTGGGCATTTTATAGGTCTCTCCGACACTGCTCCCACTGGTCCTTTTATAGGTTGCTCCGACACAGCTCCCGCTGGGCCTTTATAGGCTGCTCCGACACTGCTCCCGCTGGGACCTTTATAGGCCTCTCCGACACTGCTTCCACTGGGCCTTTTATAGGCTTCTCCGACACTGACTCTCGATCTCCCGCTGGGCCTTTTATAGGCATCTCCGACACTGCTCCCGCTGGGCCTTTTATAGGCTGCTCTGACACTGCTCCCGCTGGGCCTTTTATAGGCTGCTCCGACACTGCTCCCGCTGGGCCTTTTATAGGCCTCTCCGACACTGACTCCCGCTGGGCCTTTTATAGGCCTCTCCGACACTGCTCCCACTGGGCCTTTTATAGGCTGCTCCGACACAGCTCCCGCTGGGCCTTTATAGGCTGCTTTGACACTGCTCCCGCTGGGTCGTTTATAGGCCTCTCCGACACTGCTACCACTGGGCCTTTTATAGGCTTCTCCGACACTGACTCTCGATCTCCCGCTGGGCCTTTTATAGGCATCTCCGACACTGCTCCCGCTGGGCCTTTTATAGGCTGCTCTGACACTGCTCCCGCTGGGCCTTTTATAGGCTGCTCCGCCACTGCTCACGCTGGGTCTTTTATAGGCCTCTCTGAAACTGACTCTCGAGCTCCCGCTGGGCCTTTTATAGGCCGCTCCGACACTGACTCTCAAGCTCCCGCTGGGCCTTTTATAGGACGCTCCGACACTGGCTCTCGAGCTACCGCTGGGCCTTTTATAGGCTGCTCCGACACTGACAATCGAGCTCCCGCTGGGCTTTTTATAGGCCGCTCCGACACCGCTCCCGCTGGGTCTTTTATAGGCCGCTCCGACACTGACTCTCGAGCTCCAGCTGGACCTTTTATAGGCCGCTCCAACACTGACTCTTGAGCTCCCGCTGGGCCTTTTATACGCCGCTCCGACACTGATTCTCGAGCTCCCGCTGGGCATTTTATATGCCGCTCCGACACTGCTCCCGCTGGGGCTTTTATATGTCGCTCTGACACTGCTCCCTCTCGGCCTTTTATTGGCTGCTCTGACACTGACTCTCGAGCTCCCGCTGGGCCTTTTATAGGCTGCTCCGACTCTAGCTCTCAGCTCCCGCTGGGCATTTATAGGCCGCTCCGACACTGACTCTCGAGCTCCTGCTGGCCCTTTTATAGGCTGCTCCGACACTGACTCTCAAGCTCCTGCTGGGCCTTTTATAGGCCGCTCCGACACTGACTCTCGAGCTCTCGCTGGGCCTTTTATAGGCTGCTCCGACACTGACTCTCGAACTCCCGCTGGGCCTTTTATAGGCTGCTCTGACACTGACTCTCGCTGGGCATTTTATAGGCCTCTCCGACACTGCTCCCGCTGGGCCTTTTATAGGTTGCCCCGACACTGCTCCCTCTGGGCCCTTTATAAGCCTCTCCGACACTGCTTCCACTGGGCCTTTTATAGGCTTCTCCGACACTGACTCTCGATCTCCCGCTGGGCCTTTTATAGGCATCTCCGACACTGCTCCCGCTGGGCCTTTTGTAGGCTGCTCTGACACTGCTCCCGCTGGGCCTTTTATAGGCTGCTCCGACACTGCTCCCGCTGGGTCTTTTATAGGCCTCTCCGACACTGACTCTCGAGCTCCCGCTGGGCCTTTTATAGGCCTCTCCGACACTGCTCCCTCTGGGCCTTTATAGGCTGCTCTGACACTGCTCCCACTGGGCCTTTTATAGGCTGCTCTGACACTGCTCCCGCTGGGCCTTTTATAGGCCTCTCCGACACTGACTCTCGCTGGGCCTTTTATAAGCCTCTCCGACACTGCTCCCACTGGGCCTTTTATAGGCTGCTCCGACACATCTCCCGCTGGGCCTTATAGGCTGCTCCGACACTGTTCCCGCTGGGTCGTTTATAGGCCTCTCCGACACTGCTCCGTCTGGGCCTTTTATAGGCTGCTCCGACACTGCTCCCGCTGGGCCGTTTAGAGGCCTCTCCGACACTGCTTCCACTGGGTCTTTTATAGGCTTCTCCGACACTGACTCTCGATCCCCCGCTGGACCTTTTATAGGCTGCTCCGACACTGCTCCCGCTGGGTCTTTTATCGGCCTCTCCGACACTGCTCCGCCTGGGCCTTTTATAGGCTGCTCCGACACTGCTCCCGCTGGGCCTTTTATAGGCTGCTCTGACACTGCTCCCGCTGGGCCTTTTATAGGCTGCTCCGACACTGCTCCCGCTGGGTCTTTTATAGGACTCTCCGACACTGACTCTCGAGCTCCCGCTGGGCCTTTTATAGGCCTCTCCGACACTGCTCCCGCTGGGCCTTTATAGGCTGCTCTGACACTGTTCCCGCTGGGCCTTTTATAGGCTGCTCTGACACTGCTCCCGCTGGGCCTTTTATAGGCTGCTCCGACACTGCTCCCGCTGGGTATTTTATAGGCCTCTCCGACACTGACTCTCGAGCTCCCGCTGGGCCTTTTATAGGCTGCTCCGACACTGTTCCCGCTGGGTATTTTATCGGCCTCTCCGACACTTCTCCCGCTGGGTCTTTTATAGGCTGCTCCGACACTGCTCCCACTGGGGCTTTTAGAGGCTGCTCCGACACTGCTCCCACTGGGTTTTTTTTATAGGACTCTCCGACACTGCTCCCGCTGGCCCATTTATAGGCTGCTCTGACACAGGTCCCGCTGGGCCTTTATAGGCTGCTCCGACACTGCTCCCGCTGGACCTTTATAGGCTGCTCCGACACTGATCCCGCTGGGCTTTTTATAGGCTGCTCCGACACCGCTCCCTCTGGGCCTTTTATAGGCTGCTCCGACACTGCTCCCGCTGGGCCTTTTATAGGCCTCTCCGACACTGACTCTCGCTGGGCCTTTTATAGGCCTCTCCGACCGTGCTCCCGCTGGGCTTTTTATAGGCTGCTCTGACACAGCTCCCGCAGGGCCTTTATAGGCCTCTCCGACACTGCTCCCGCTGGGCCTTTTACACGCTGTTGCGACACTGCTCCCGCTGGTCCTTTTATAGGCTGCTCCGACACTGCTCCCGCTGGCCCTTTAAAGGCCTCTCCGACACTGCTCCCGCTGGGCCTTTATAGGCTGCTCCGACACTGCTCCCGCTGGGCCTTTTATAGGCTGCTCCGACACTGCTCCCGCTAGGCCTTTTATAGGCTGCTCCGACACTGCTCCCGCTGGGCCTTTCTAGGCTGCTCCGACACTGCTCCCGCTGGGCCTTTTATAGGCCGCTGCGACAATGCTCCCGCTGGGCCTTTTATAGGCCTCTCCGACACTGACTCTCGCTGGGCGTTTTATAGGCCTCTCCGACACTGCTCCCGCTGGGCCTTTTATAGGCCTCTCCGACACTGCTCCCGCTGGGCCTTTTATAGGCCGCTCCGACACAGCTCCCGCTGGGCCTTTTACAGGCTGCTCCGACACTGCTCCCGCTGGGCCTTTTATAGGCTGCTCCGACACTGCTCCCGCTGGGTCTTTTATCGGCCGCTCCAACACTGCTCCCGCTGGGCCTTTTATAGGCCTCTCCGACACTGCACCCGCTGGGACTTTTATAGGCCTCTCCGACACTGCTCCCGCTGGGCCTTTATAGGCCTCTCCGACACTGCCCCTGCTGGGCCTTTACAGGCTGCTCCGACACTGCTCCCGCTGGGCCTTTAATAGGCTGCACTGACACTGCTCCCACTGGGTCTTTTATCGGCTGCTCCGACACTGCTCCATCTGGGCATTTTATAGGCCTCGCCGACACTGCTCCCTCTGGCCCTTTTATAGGCCTCTCTGACACTGCTCCCGCTGGGGCGTTTATAGGCTGCAACGACACTGCTCCCGCTGAGCCTTTTATAGGCTGCTCCGACACTGCTCCCGCTGGGCCTTTTATAGGCCGCTCCGACACTGCTCCCACTGGGCCTTTTATAGGCTGCACCGACACTGCTCCCTCTGGGCCTTTTATAGGCCTCTCCGACACTGCTCCCACTGTGACTTTTATAGGCCTGTCCGACACTGCTCCCGCTGGGCCTTTTATAGGCTGCTCTGACAGTGACTCTCGATCTCCCGCTGGGCCTTTTATAGGCTGCTCTGACTCTGACTCTCGAACTCCCGCTGGGCCTTTTATAGGCTGCTCCGACACTGACTCTCGAGCTCCCGCTGGGCCTTTTATAGGCCTCTCCGACACTGACTCTCGCTGGGCATTTTATAGGTCTCTCCGACACTGCTCCCACTGGTCCTTTTATAGGTTGCTCCGACACAGCTCCCGCTGGGCCTTTATAGGCTGCTCCGACACTGCTCCCGCTGGGACCTTTATAGGCCTCTCCGACACTGCTTCCACTGGGCCTTTTATAGGCTTCTCCGACACTGACTCTCGATCTCCCGCTGGGCCTTTTATAGGCATCTCCGACACTGCTCCCGCTGGGCCTTTTATAGGCTGCTCTGACACTGCTCCCGCTGGGCCTTTTATAGGCTGCTCCGACACTGCTCCCGCTGGGTCTTTTATAGGCCTCTCTGACACTGACTCTCGAGCTCCCGCTGGGCCTTTTATAGACCTCTCAGACACTGCTCCCGCTGGGCCTTTATAGGCTGCTCTGACACTGCTCCCGCTGGGTCTCCTATAGGCCTCTCCGACACTGACTCTCGAGCTCCCGCTGGACCTTTTATAGGCTGCTCCGACACTGCTCCCGCTGGGTCTTTTATCGGCCTCTCCGACACTGCTCCGTCTGTGCCTTTTATAGGCTGCTCCGACACTGCTCCCGCTGGGCCGTTTAGAGGCCTCTCCGACACTGCTTCCACTGGGTCTTTTATAGGCTTCTCCGACACTGACTCTCGATCTCCCGCTGGACCTTTTATAGGCTGCTCCGACACTGCTCCCGCTGGCTCTTTTATCGGCCTCTCCGACACTGCTCCGCCTGGGCCTTTTATAGGCTGCTCCGACACTGCTCCCGCTGGGCCTTTTATAGGCTGCTCTGACACTGCTCCCGCTGGGCCTTTTATAGGCTGCTCCGACACTGCTCCCGCTGGGTCTTTTATAGGCCTCTCCGACACTGACTCTCGAGCTCCCGCTGGGCCTTTTATAGGCCTCTCCGACACTGCTCCCGCTGGGCCTTTATAGGCTGCTCTGACACTGTTCCCGCTGGGCCTTTTATAGGCTGCTCTGACACTGCTCCCGCTGGGCCTTTTATAGGCTGCTCCGACACTGCTCCCGCTGGGTATTTTATAGGCCTCTCCGACACTGACTCTCGAGCTCCCGCTGGGCCTTTTATAGGCTGCTCCGACACTGTTCCCGCTGGGTATTTTATCGGCCTCTCCGACACTTCTCCCGCTGGGTCTTTTATAGGCTGCTCCGACACTGCTCCCACTGGGGCTTTTAGAGGCTGCTCCGACACTGCTCCCACTGGGTTTTTTTTATAGGACTCTCCGACACTGCTCCCGCTGGCCCATTTATAGGCTGCTCTGACACAGGTCCCGCTGGGCCTTTATAGGCTGCTCCGACACTGCTCCCGCTGGACCTTTATAGGCTGCTCCGACACTGATCCCGCTGGGCTTTTTATAGGCTGCTCCGACACCGCTCCCTCTGGGCCTTTTATAGGCTGCTCCGACACTGCTCCCGCTGGGCCTTTTATAGGCCTCTCCGACACTGACTCTCGCTGGGCCTTTTATAGGCCTCTCCGACACTGCTCCCGCTGGGCCTTTTATAGGCTGCTCCAACACTGCTCCCGGCTGGGCCTTTATAGGCTGCTCCGACACTGCTCCCGCTGGGTCTTTGTAGGCTGCTCCGACACTGCTCTGGCTGGGCCTTTTATAGGCCGCTCTGACACTGCCTGCTCTGGGCCTTTTACAGGCTGCTCCGACACTGCTCCCGCTGGGCCTTTTATAGGCTGCTCCGACACTGCTCCCGCTGGCCCTTTTATAGGCTGCTCCGACACTGCTCCCGCTTGGTTTTTTATAGGCCTCTCCGACCGTGCTCCCGCTGGGCTTTTTATAGGCTGCTCTGACACAGCTCCCGCAGGGCCTTTATAGGCCTCTCCGACACTGCTCCCGCTGGGCATTTTACACGCTGTTGCGACACTGCTCCCGCTGGTCCTTTTATAGGCTGCTCCGACACTGCTCCCGCTGGCCCTTTAAAGGCCTCTCCGACACTGCTCCCGCTGGGCCTTTATAGGCTGCTCCGACACTGCTCCCGCTGGGCCTTTTATAGGCTGCTCCGACACTGCTCCCGCTAGGCCTTTTATAGGCTGCTCCGACACTGCTCCCGCTGGGCCTTTCTAGGCTGCTCCGACACTGCTCCCGCTGGGCCTTTTATAGGCCGCTGCGACAATGCTCCCGCTGGGCCTTTTATAGGCCTCTCCGACACTGACTCTCGCTGGGCGTTTTATAGGCCTCTCCGACACTGCTCCCGCTGGGCCTTTTATAGGCCTCTCCGACACTGCTCCCGCTGGGCCTTTTATAGGCCGCTCCGACACAGCTCCCGCTGGGCCTTTTACAGGCTGCTCCGACACTGCTCCCGCTGGGCCTTTTATAGGCTGCTCCGACACTGCTCCCGCTGGGTCTTTTATCGGCCGCTCCAACACTGCTCCCGCTGGGCCTTTTATAGGCCTCTCCGACACTGCACCCGCTGGGCCTTTTATAGGCCTCTCCGACACTGCTCCCGCTGGGCCTTTATAGGCCTCTCCGACACTGCCCCTGCTGGCCCTTTACAGGCTGCTCCGACACTGCTCCCGCTGGGCCTTTAATAGGCTGCACTGACACTGCTCCCACTGGGTCTTTTATCGGCTGCTCCGACACTGCTCCATCTGGGCATTTTATAGGCCTCGCCGACACTGCTCCCTCTGGCCCTTTTATAGGCCTCTCTGACACTGCTCCCGCTGGGGCGTTTATAGGCTGCTACGACACTGCTCCCGCTGAGCCTTTTATAGGCTGCTCCGACACTGCTCCCGCTGGGCCTTTTATAGGCCGCTCCGACACTGCTCCCACTGGGCCTTTTATAGGCTGCACCGACACTGCTCCCGCTGGGCCTTTTATAGGCCTCTCCGACACTGCTCCCACTGTGACTTTTATAGGCCTGTCCGACACTGCTCCCGCTGGGCCTTTTATAGGCTGCTCTGACAGTGACTCTCGATCTCCCGCTGGGCCTTTTATAGGCTGCTCTGACTCTGACTCTCGAACTCCCGCTGGGCCTTTTATAGGCTGCTCCGACACTGACTCTCGAGCTCCCGCTGGGCCTTTTATAGGCCTCTCCGACACTGACTCTCGCTGGGCATTTTATAGGTCTCTCCAACACTGCTCCCACTGGTCCTTTTATAGGTTGCTCCGACACAGCTCCCGCTGGGCCTTTATAGGCTGCTCCGACACTGCTCCCGCTGGGACCTTTATAAGCCTCTCCGACACTGCTTCCACTGGGCCTTTTATAGGCTTCTCCGACACTGACTCTCGATCTCCCGCTGGGCCTTTTATAGGCATCTCCGACACTGCTCCCGCTGGGCCTTTTATAGGCTGCTCTGACACTGCTCCCGCTGGGCCTTTTATAGGCTGCTCCGACACTGCTCCCGCTGGGCCTTTTATAGGCCTCTCCGACACTGACTCTCGCTGGGCCTTTTATAGGCCTCTCTGACACTGCTCCCACTGGGCCTTTTATAGGCTGCTCCGACACAGCTCCCGCTGGGCCTTTATAGGCTGCTTTGTCACTGCTCCCGCTGGGTCGTTTATAGGCCTCTCCGACACTGCTACCACTGGGCCTTTTATAGGCTTCTCCGACACTGACTCTCGATCTCCCGCTGGGCCTTTTATAGGCATCTCCGACACTGCTCCCGCTGGGCCTTTTATAGGCTGCTCTGACACTGCTCCCGCTGGGCCTTTTATAGGCTGCTCCGCCACTGCTCACGCTGGGTCTTTTATAGGCCTCTCTGAAACTGACTCTCGAGCTCCCGCTGGGCCTTTTATAGGCCGCTCCGACACTGACTCTCAAGCTCCCGCTGGGCCTTTTATAGGACGCTCCGACACTGGCTCTCGAGCTACCGCTGGGCCTTTTATAGGCTGCTCCGACACTGACAATCGAGCTCCCGCTGGGCTTTTTATAGGCCGCTCCGACACCGCTCCCGCTCGGTCTTTTATAGGCCGCTCCGACACTGACTCTCGAGCTCCAGCTGGACCTTTTATAGGCCGCTCCAACACTGACTCTTGAGCTCCCGCTGGGCCTTTTATACGCCGCTCCGACACTGATTCTCGATCTCCCGCTGGGCATTTTATATGCCGCTCCGACACTGCTCCCGCTGGGGCTTTTATATGTCGCTCTGACACTGCTCCCTCTCGGCCTTTTATTGGCTGCTCTGACACTGACTCTCGAGCTCCCGCTGGGCCTTTTATAGGCTGCTCCGACTCTAGCTCTCAGCTCCCGCTGGGCATTTATAGGCCGCTCCGACACTGACTCTCGAGCTCCTGCTGGCCCTTTTATAGGCTGCTCCGACACTGACTCTCAAGCTCCTGCTGGGCCTTTTATAGGCCGCTCCGACACTGACTCTCGAGCTCTCGCTGGGCCTTTTATAGGCTGCTCCGACACTGACTCTCGAACTCCCGCTGGGCCTTTTATAGGCTGCTCTGACACTGACTCTCGAACTCCCGCTGGGCCATTTATAGGCTGCTCCGACACTGACTCTCGAGCTCCCGCTGGGCCTTTTATAGGCCTCTCCGACACTGACTCTCGCTGGGCATTTTATAGGCCTCTCCGACACTGCTCCCGCTGGGCCTTTTATAGGTTGCCCCGACACTGCTCCCTCTGGGCCCTTTATAAGCCTCTCCGACACTGCTTCCACTGGGCCTTTTATAGGCTTCTCCGACACTGACTCTCGATCTCCCGCTGGGCCTTTTATAGGCATCTCCGACACTGCTCCCGCTGGGCCTTTTGTAGGCTGCTCTGACACTGCTCCCGCTGGGCCTTTTATAGGCTGCTCCGACACTGCTCCCGCTGGGTCTTTTATAGGCCTCTCCGACACTGACTCTCGAGCTCCCGCTGGGCCTTTTATAGGCCTCTCCGACACTGCTCCCTCTGGGCCTTTATAGGCTGCTCTGACACTGCTCCCACTGGGCCTTTTATAGGCTGCTCTGACACTGCTCCCGCTGGGCCTTTTATAGGCCTCTCCGACACTGACTCTCGCTGGGCCTTTTATAAGCCTCTCCGACACTGCTCCCACTGGGCCTTTTATAGGCTGCTCCGACACATCTCCCGCTGGGCCTTATAGGCTGCTCCGACACATCTCCCGCTGGGCCTTTTATAGGCTGCTCTGACACTGCTCCCGCTGGGCCTTTTATAGGATGCTCCGACACTGCTCCCGCTGGGTCTTTTATAGGCCTCTCTGACACTGACTCTCGAGCTCCCGCTGGGCCTTTTATAGACCTCTCAGACACTGCTCCCGCTGGGCCTTTATAGGCTGCTCTGACACTGCTCCCGCTGGGTCTCCTATAGGCCTCTCCGACACTGACTCTCGAGCTCCCGCTGGACCTTTTATAGGCTGCTCCGACACTGCTCCCGCTGGGTCTTTTATCGGCCTCTCCGACACTGCTCCGTCTGGGCCTTTTATAGGCTGCTCCGACACTGCTCCCGCTGGGCCGTTTAGAGGCCTCTCCGACACTGCTTCCACTGGGTCTTTTATAGGCTTCTCCGACACTGACTCTCGATCTCCCACTGGACCTTTTATAGGCTGCTCCGACACTGCTCCCGCTGGGTCTTTTATCGGCCTCTCCGACACTGCTCCGCCTGGGCCTTTTATAGGCTGCTCCGACACTGCTCCCGCTGGGCCTTTTATAGGCTGCTCTGACACTGCTCCCGCTGGGCCTTTTATAGGCTGCTCCGACACTGCTCCCGCTGGGTCTTTTATAGGCCTCTCCGACACTGACTCTCGAGCTCCCGCTGGGCCTTTTATAGGCCTCTCCGACACTGCTCCCGCTGGGCCTTTATAGGCTGCTCTGACACTGTTCCCGCTGGGCCTTTTATAGGCTGCTCTGACACTGCTCCCGCTGGGCCTTTTATAGGCTGCTCCGACACTGCTCCCGCTGGGTATTTTATAGGCCTCTCCGACACTGACTCTCGAGCTCCCGCTGGGCCTTTTATAGGCTGCTCCGACACTGTTCCCGCTGGGTATTTTATCGGCCTCTCCGACACTTCTCCCGCTGGGTCTTTTATAGGCTGCTCCGACACTGCTCCCACTGGGGCTTTTAGAGGCTGCTCCGACACTGCTCCCACTGGGTTTTTTTTATAGGACTCTCCGACACTGCTCCCGCTGGCCCATTTATAGGCTGCTCTGACACAGGTCCCGCTGGGCCTTTATAGGCTGCTCCGACACTGCTCCCGCTGGACCTTTATAGGCTGCTCCGACACTGATCCCGCTGGGCTTTTTATAGGCTGCTCCGACACCGCTCCCTCTGGGCCTTTTATAGGCTGCTCCGACACTGCTCCCGCTGGGCCTTTTATAGGCCTCTCCGACACTGACTCTCGCTGGGCCTTTTATAGGCCTCTCCGACACTGCTCCCGCTGGGCCTTTTATAGGCTGCTCCAACACTGCTCCCGGCTGGGCCTTTATAGGCTGCTCCGACACTGCTCCCGCTGGGTCTTTGTAGGCTGCTCCGACACTGCTCTGGCTGGGCCTTTTATAGGCCGCTCTGACACTGCCTGCTCTGGGCCTTTTACAGGCTGCTCCGACACTGCTCCCGCTGGGCCTTTTATAGGCTGCTACGACACTGCTCCCGCTGGCCCTTTTATAGGCTGCTCCGACACTGCTCCCGCTTGGTTTTTTATAGGCCTCTCCGACCGTGCTCCCGCTGGGCTTTTTATAGGCTGCTCTGACACAGCTCCCGCAGGGCCTTTATAGGCCTCTCCGACACTGCTCCCGCTGGGCCTTTTACACGCTGTTGCGACACTGCTCCCGCTGGTCCTTTTATAGGCTGCTCCGACACTGCTCCCGCTGGCCCTTTAAAGGCCTCTCCGACACTGCTCCCGCTGGGCCTTTATAGGCTGCTCCGACACTGCTCCCGCTGGGCCTTTTATAGGCTGCTCCGACACTGCTCCCGCTAGGCCTTTTATAGGCTGCTCCGACACTGCTCCCGCTGGGCCTTTCTAGGCTGCTCCGACACTGCTCCCGCTGGGCCTTTTATAGGCCGCTGCGACAATGCTCCCGCTGGGCCTTTTATAGGCCTCTCCGACACTGACTCTCGCTGGGCGTTTTATAGGCCTCTCCGACACTGCTCCCGCTGGGCCTTTTATAGGCCTCTCCGACACTGCTCCCGCTGGGCCTTTTATAGGCCGCTCCGACACAGCTCCCGCTGGGCCTTTTACAGGCTGCTCCGACACTGCTCCCGCTGGGCCTTTTATAGGCTGCTCCGACACTGCTCCCGCTGGGTCTTTTATCGGCCGCTCCAACACTGCTCCCGCTGGGCCTTTTATAGGCCTCTCCGACACTGCACCCGCTGGGCCTTTTATAGGCCTCTCCGACACTGCTCCCGCTGGGCCTTTATAGGCCTCTCCGACACTGCCCCTGCTGGGCCTTTACAGGCTGCTCCGACACTGCTCCCGCTGGGCCTTTAATAGGCTGCACTGACACTGCTCCCACTGGGTCTTTTATCGGCTGCTCCGACACTGCTCCATCTGGGCATTTTATAGGCCTCGCCGACACTGCTCCCTCTGGCCCTTTTATAGGCCTCTCTGACACTGCTCCCGCTGGGGCGTTTATAGGCTGCTACGACACTGCTCCCGCTGAGCCTTTTATAGGCTGCTCCGACACTGCTCCCGCTGGGCCTTTTATAGGCCGCTCCGACACTGCTCCCACTGGGCCTTTTATAGGCTGCACCGACACTGCTCCCGCTGGGCCTTTTATAGGCCTCTCCGACACTGCTCCCACTGTGACTTTTATAGGCCTGTCCGACACTGCTCCCGCTGGGCCTTTTATAGGCTGCTCTGACAGTGACTCTCGATCTCCCGCTGGGCCTTTTATAGGCTGCTCTGACTCTGACTCTCGAACTCCCGCTGGGCCTTTTATAGGCTGCTCCGACACTGACTCTCGAGCTCCCGCTGGGCCTTTTATAGGCCTCTCCGACACTGACTCTCGCTGGGCATTTTATAGGTCTCTCCGACACTGCTCCCACTGGTCCTTTTATAGGTTGCTCCGACACAGCTCCCGCTGGGCCTTTATAGGCTGCTCCGACACTGCTCCCGCTGGGACCTTTATAGGCCTCTCCGACACTGCTTCCACTGGGCCTTTTATAGGCTTCTCCGACACTGACTCTCGATCTCCCGCTGGGCCTTTTATAGGCATCTCCGACACTGCTCCCGCTGGGCCTTTTATAGGCTGCTCTGACACTGCTCCCGCTGGGCCTTTTATAGGCTGCTCCGACACTGCTCCCGCTGGGCCTTTTATAGGCCTCTCCGACACTGACTCTCGCTGGGCCTTTTATAGGCCTCTCCGACACTGCTCCCACTGGGCCTTTTATAGGCTGCTCCGACACAGCTCCCGCTGGGCCTTTATAGGCTGCTTTGACACTGCTCCCGCTGGGTCGTTTATAGGCCTCTCCGACACTGCTACCACTGGGCCTTTTATAGGCTTCTCTGACACTGACTCTCGATCTCCCGCTGGGCCTTTTATAGGCATCTCCGACACTGCTCCCGCTGGGCCTTTTATAGGCTGCTCTGACACTGCTCCCGCTGGGCCTTTTATAGGCTGCTCCGCCACTGCTCACGCTGGGTCTTTTATAGGCCTCTCTGAAACTGACTCTCGAGCTCCCGCTGGGCCTTTTATAGGCCGCTCCGACACTGACTCTCAAGCTCCCGCTGGGCCTTTTATAGGACGCTCCGACACTGGCTCTCGAGCTACCGCTGGGCCTTTTATAGGCTGCTCCGACACTGACAATCGAGCTCCCGCTGGGCTTTTTATAGGCCGCTCCGACACCGCTCCCGCTGGGTCTTTTATAGGCCGCTCCGACACTGACTCTCGAGCTCCAGCTGGACCTTTTATAGGCCGCTCCAACACTGACTCTTGAGCTCCCGCTGGGCCTTTTATACGCCGCTCCGACACTGATTCTCGAGCTCCCGCTGGGCATTTTATATGCCGCTCCGACACTGCTCCCGCTGGGGCTTTTATATGTCGCTCTGACACTGCTCCCTCTCGGCCTTTTATTGGCTGCTCTGACACTGACTCTCGAGCTCCCGCTGGGCCTTTTATAGGCTGCTCCGACTCTAGCTCTCAGCTCCCGCTGGGCATTTATAGGCCGCTCCGACACTGACTCTCGAGCTCCTGCTGGCCCTTTTATAGGCTGCTCCGACACTGACTCTCAAGCTCCTGCTGGGCCTTTTATAGGCCGCTCCGACACTGACTCTCGAGCTCTCGCTGGGCCTTTTATAGGCTGCTCCGACACTGACTCTCGAACTCCCGCTGGGCCTTTTATAGGCTGCTCTGACACTGACTCTCGAACTCCCGCTGGGCCATTTATAGGCTGCTCCGACACTGACTCTCGAGCTCCCGCTGGGCCTTTTATAGGCCTCTCCGACACTGACTCTCGCTGGGCATTTTATAGGCCTCTCCGACACTGCTCCCGCTGGGCCTTTTATAGGTTGCCCCGACACTGCTCCCTCTGGGCCCTTTATAAGCCTCTCCGACACTGCTTCCACTGGGCCTTTTATAGGCTTCTCCGACACTGACTCTCGATCTCCCGCTGGGCCTTTTATAGGCATCTCCGACACTGCTCCCGCTGGGCCTTTTGTAGGCTGCTCTGACACTGCTCCCGCTGGGCCTTTTATAGGCTGCTCCGACACTGCTCCCGCTGGGTCTTTTATAGGCCTCTCCGACACTGACTCTCGAGCTCCCGCTGGGCCTTTTATAGGCCTCTCCGACACTGCTCCCTCTGGGCCTTTATAGGCTGCTCTGACACTGCTCCCACTGGGCCTTTTATAGGCTGCTCTGACACTGCTCCCGCTGGGCCTTTTATAGGCCTCTCCGACACTGACTCTCGCTGGGCCTTTTATAAGCCTCTCCGACACTGCTCCCACTGGGCCTTTTATAGGCTGCTCCGACACATCTCCCGCTGGGCCTTTATAGGCTGCTCCGACACTGTTCCCGCTGGGTCGTTTATAGGCCTCTCCGACACTGCTACCACTGGGCCTTTTATATGCTTCTCCGACACTGACTCTCGATCTCCCGCTGGGCCTTTTATAGGCATCTCCGACACTGCTCCCGCTGGGCCTTTTATAGGCTGCTCTGACACTGCTCCCGCTGGGCCTTTTATAGGCTGCTCCGACACTGCTCCCGCTGGGTCTTTTATAGGCCTCTCTGACACTGACTCTCGAGCTCCCGCTGGGCCTTTTATAGACCTCTCCGACACTGCTCCCGCTGGGCCTTTATAGGCTGCTCTGACACTGCTCCCGCTGGGTCTTCTATAGGCCTCTCCGACACTGACTCTCGAGCTCCCGCTGGACCTTTTATAGGCTGCTCCGACACTGCTCCCGCTGGGTCTTTTATCGGCCTCTCCGACACTGCTCCGTCTGGGCCTTTTATAGGCTGCTCCGACACTGCTCCCGCTGGGCCGTTTAGAGGCCTCTCCGACACTGCTTCCACTGGGTCTTTTATAGGCTTCTCCGACACTGACTCTCGATCTCCCGCTGGACCTTTTATAGGCTGCTCCGACACTGCTCCCGCTGGGTCTTTTATCGGCCTCTCCGACACTGCTCCGCCTGGGCCTTTTATAGGCTGCTCCGACACTGCTCCCGCTGGGCCTTTTATAGGCTGCTCTGACACTGCTCCCGCTGGGCCTTTTATAGGCTGCTCCGACACTGCTCCCGCTGGGTCTTTTATAGGCCTCTCCGACACTGACTCTCGAGCTCCCGCTGGGCCTTTTATAGGCCTCTCCGACACTGCTCCCACTGGGCCTTTATAGGCTGCTCTGACACTGCTCCCGCTGGGCCTTTTATAGGCTGCTCTGACACTGCTCCCGCTGGGCCTTTTATAGGCTGCTCTGACACTGCTCCCGCTGGGTCTTTTATAGGCCTCTCCGACACTGACTCTCGAGCTCCCGCTGGGCCTTTTATAGGCTGCTCCGACACTGTTCCCGCTGGGTCTTTTATCGGCCTCTCCGACACTGCTCCCGCTGGGTCTTTTATAGGCTGCTCCAACACTGCTCCCACTGGGGCTTTTAGAGGCTGCTCCGACACTGCTCCCACTGGGTTTTTTTTATAGGACTCTCCGACACTGCTCCCGCTGGCCCTTTTATAGGCTGCTCTGACACAGCTCCCGCTGGGCCTTTATAGGCTGCTCCGACACTGCTCCCGCTGGACCTTTATAGGCTGCTCCGACACTGATCCCGCTGGGCTTTTTATAGGCTGCTCCGACACCGCTCCCTCTGGGCCTTTTATAGGCTGCTCCGACACTGCTCCCGCTGGGCCTTTTATAGGCCTCTCCGACACTGACTCTCGCTGGGCCTTTTATAGGCCTCTCCGACACTGCTCCCGCTGGGCCTTTTATAGGCTGCTCAAACACTGCTCCCGCTGGGCCTTTATAGGCTGCTCCGACACTGCTCCCGCTGGGCCTTTGTAGGCTGCTCCGACACTGCTCTGGCTGGGCCTTTTATAGGCCGCTCTGACACTGCCTGCTCTGGGCCTTTTACAGGCTGCTCCGACACTGCTCCCGCTGGGCCTTTTACAGGCTGCTCCGACACTGCTCCCGCTGGGCCTTTTATAGGCCGCTCCGACACAGCTCCCGCTGGGCCTTTTACAGGCTGCTCCGACACTGCTCCCGCTGGGCCTTTTATAGGCTGCTCCGACACTGCTCCCGCTGGGTCTTTTATCGGCCGCTCCAACACTGCTCCCTCTGGGCCTTTTATAGGCCTCTCCGACACTGCTCCCGCTGGGCCTTTTATAGGCCTCTCCGACACTGCTCCCGCTGGGCCTTTATAGGCCTCTCCGACACTGCTCCTGCTGGGCCTTTGTAGGCTGCTCCGACACTGCTCCCGCTGGGCCTTTAATAGGCTGCACTGACACTGCTCCCACTGGGTCTTTTATCGGCTGCTCCGACACTGCTCCATCTGGGCCTTTTATAGGCCTCTCCGACACTGCTCCTGCTGGCCCTTTTATAGGCCTCTCTGACACTGCTCCCGCTGGGGCGTTTATAGGCTGCTCTGACACTGCTCCCGCTGAGCCTTTTATAGGCTGCTCCGACACTGCTCCCGCTGGGCCTTTTATAGGCCGGTCCGACACTGCTCCCACTGGGCCTTTTATAGGCTGCACCGACACTGCTCCCGCTGGGCCTTTTATAGGCCTCTCCGACACTGCTCCCACTGTGACTTTTATAGGCCTGTCCGACACTGCTCCCGCTGGGCCTTTTATAGGCTGCTCTGACAGTGACTCTCGATCTCCCGCTGGGTCTTTTATAGGCTGCTCTGACACTGCTCCCTCTGGGCCTTTTATAGGCTGCTCCAACACTGCTCCCGCTGGGCCTTTTATATGACTCTCCGAAACTGCTCCCGCTGAGACTTCTATAGGCCTCTCCGACACTGCTCCTGCTGTGCCTTTTTTAGGCTGCTCCGACACTGCTCCCGCTGGGCCTTTTATAGACCTCTCCGACACTGCTCCCGCTGGTCCTTTTATCGGCCTCTCCGACACTGCTCCCGCTGGGTCTTTTATAGGCTGCTCCGACACTGCTCCCGCTGGGCCTTTTATAGGCCTCTCCGATACTGCTCCCGCTGGGCCTTTTACAGGCCTCTCCGACACTGATCCCGCTGGGCCTTTTATTGGCTGCTCGGACACTGCTCCCGCTGGGCCTTTTGTAGGCTGCTCCGATACTGCTCCCGCTGGGCCTTTTATAGGCTGCTCCGACACTGCTCCCGCTGGGCCTTATATAGGCTGCTCCGACACTGCTCTCGCTGGGCCTTTTATAGGCTGCTCCGACACTGCTACCGCAGGGCCTTTTATAGGCTGCTCCGACACTGCTCCCGCTGGGTTTTTTATAGACCTCTCCAACTTTGCTCCCTCTGGGCCTTTTATAGGCTGCTCCGACACAGCTCCCGCTGGGGCTTTATAGGCTGCTCCGACACTGCTCCCGCTGGGATTTTATAGGCCTCTCCGACACTGCTCCCGCTGGGCATTAAAATGCCTCTCCGACACTGCTCCCGCTGGGCCTTCTATAGGCCTCTCCAACACTGCTCCCGCTGGGCCTTTTGTAGGCTGCTCCGACACTGCTCCCGCTGGGCCTTTTATAGGCCTCTCCGACACTGCTCCCGCTGGGCCTTTTATAGGCTGCTCCGATACTGCTCCCGCTGGGCCTTTTATATGCTGCTCCGACACTGCTCCCGCTGGGCCTTTTATAGGCCTCTCCGACACTGACTCTCGCTGGGCGTTTTATCGGCCTCTCCGACACTGCTCCCGCTGGGCCTTTTATAGGCTGCTCCGACACTGCTCCCGCTGGGCCTTTTATAAGCTGCTCCGACACTGCTCCCGCTGGGCCTTTTATAGGCTGCTCCGACACTGCTCCCGCTGGGCCTTTTATAGGCCTCTCCGACACTGCTCCCGCTGGGTCTTTTATAGGCTGCTCCGACACTGCTCCCGCTGGGCCTTTTATAGGCCTCTCCGACCCTGATCCCGCTTGGCCTTTTATTGTCTGCTCCGACACTGCTACCGCTGGGCCTTTTATAGGCTGCTCCGACACTGCTCCCGCTGGGCTTTGTATAGGCTGCTGCGACACTGCTCCCGCTGGGCATTTTATAGGCTGCTCCGACACTGCTCCCGCTGGTTTTTTTTGACCTCTCCAACTTTGCTCCCGCTGGGCCTTTTATAGGCTGCTCCGACACAGCTCCCGCTGGGCCTTTATAGGCTGCTCCGACACTGCTCCCGCTGGGCCTTTATAGGCCTCTCCGACACTGCTCCCGCTGGGCCTTTATAGGCCTCTCCGACACTGCTCCCGCTGGGCCTTCTATAGGCCTCTCCAACACTGCTCCCGCTGGGCCTTTTGTAGGCTGCTCCGACACTGCTCCCGCTGGGCCTTTTATAGGCCTCTCCGACACTGCTCCCGCTGGGCCTTTTATAGGCTGCTCAGACACTACTCCCGCTGGGCCTTTTATAGGCCACTATATCACTGCTCCCGCTGGGCCTTTTATAGGCCTCTCCGACACTGCTCCCGCTTGGCCTTTATAGGCTGCTCCGACATTGCTCCCGCTGGGCGTTTTATAGGCTGCTCTGACACAGCTCCCGCTGGGCCTTTATAGGCTGCTCCGACACTGCTCCCGCTGGGCCGTTATAGGCTGCTCCGACACTGCTCCCGCTGGGCCTTTATAGGCTGCTCCGACACTGATCCCACTGGGCCGTTTATAGGCTGCTCAGACACTTCTCCCGCTGGGCCTTTTATACGCTGCTCCGTCACTGCTCCCGCTGGGCCTTTATAGGCTGCTCCGACACTGCTCCCGCTAGGCCTTTTATAGGCTGCTCCGACACTGCTCCCACTGTGTCTTTTATCGGCCTCTCCGACACTGCTCCCGCTGGGCCTTTTATAGGCTCCTCCGAAACTGCTCGCGCTGGGTCTTTTATCGGCCTCTCCGACATTGCTCCCGCTGGGCCTTTATAGGCCGCACCGACAGTGACTCTCGAGCTCCCGCTGGCCCTTGATAAGCTGCTCCGACACTGCTCCCGCTGGGCCTCTTATACGCCGCTCCGACGCTACTCCCGCTGGGCCTTTATAGGCCTCTCCGACACTGAATCTGGAGCTCCCGCTGGGCCTTTTATAGGCCTCTCCGACACTGCTCCCGCTGGGCATTTATAGGCTGCTCAGACATTGCTCCTGCTGGGCGTTTTATAGGCTGCTCTGACACTGCTCCCGCTGGGCCTTTATAGGCTGCTCCGACACAGCTCCCGCTGGGCCTTTATAGGCTGCTCCAACACTGCTCCCGCTGGGCCTTTATAGGCTGCTCCGACACTGCTCCCGCTGGGCCTTTTATAGGCTGCTCAGACACTGCTCCCGCTGGGCCTTTTATAGGCTGCTCCGACACTGCTCCCGCTGGGCATTTATAGGCTGCTCTGACATTGCTCTCGCTGGGCGTTTTATAGGCTCCTCTGACTCTGCTCCCGCTGGGCCTTAATAGGCTGCTCCGACACTGCTCCCGCTGGGCCTTTATAGGCTGCTCCGACACTGCTCCCGCTGGGCCTTTATAGTCTGCTCCGACACTGCTCCCGCTGGGCCTCTTATAGGCTGCTCAGACACTGCTCCCGCTGGGCCTTTTATAGGCTGCTCCGACACTGCTCCCGCTGGGCCTTTATAGGCTGCTCCGCCACTGGTTCCACTGGGCCGTTTCTAGGCTGCTCCGACACTGCTCCCACCGGGTCTTTTATCGGCTTCTCCGAAACTGCTCCCTCTGGGCCTTTTATAGGCTGCTCCAACACATCTCCCGCTGGGTCTTTTATCGGCCTCTCCGACACAGCTCCCGCTGGGCCTTTATAGGCCGATCCGACACTGACTCTCGAGCTCCCGCTGGGCCTTAATAGGCTGCTCCGACACTGATCCCGCTGGGCCTTTTATAGGCCGCTCCGACGCTGCTCCCGCTGGGCCCTTATAGGCCGCTCTGACACTGATCCCGCTGGGCCTTTATAGGCTGCTCCGGCACTGCTCCCACTGGGCCTCTATAGGCTGCTCTGACACTGCTCCCACTGGGCCTTTATAGGCTGCTCCGACACAGCTCCTGCTGGGCCTTTATAGGCCGCTCCGACACTGCTACCGCTGGGCCTTTATTGGCCTCTCCGACACTGATTCTCGCTGGGCCTTTTAAAGGCCTCTCCGACACTGCTGCCGTTGGGCCTTTTATAGGCCGCTCCGACACTGCTCCCGCTGGGCCTTTATAGGCCTCTCCGACACTGCTCCCGCTGAGCCTTTTATAGGCCTCTCCGACACTGCTCCCGCTGGGACTTTTATAGGCTGCTCCGACACTGCTCCCATTGGGCCTTTTATAGGCCTCTCCGACACTGCTCCCGCTGGGCCTTTTATAGGCTGCTCCGACACTGCACCCGCTGGGCCTTTTATAGGCTGCTCCGACACTGCTCCCGCTGGGCCTTTTATAGGCCTCTCCGACACTGCTCCCGCTGGACCTTTTATAGGCTGCTCCAACACAGCTCCCGCTGGGCCATTATAGGCTGCTCCGACACTGGTCCCATTGGGCCTTTTATAGGCCTCTCCGACACTGCTCCCGCTGGGCCTTTTATAGGTGTCTCCGACACTGCTCCCGCTGTGTATTTTATAGGCTGCTCCGACACTGCTCCCGCTGGGCTTTTTATAGGCCTTTCTGACACTGACTCTCGCTGGGCCTTTTATAGGCCGCTCCGACACTGCTCCCGCTGAGCCTTTTATAGGCTGCTCCTACACAGATCCCGCTGGGCCTTTATAGGCTGCTCCGATACTGCTCCCGCTGGGCCTTTAATAGACCTCTCCGACACTGCTCACACTGGGCCCTTTTAGGCCTCTCCGACACTGACTCTCGAGCTCCCGCTGGGCCTTTTATAGGCAGCTCCGACACTGCTCCCGCTGTGCCTTTTATAGGCTGCTCTTACACTGCTCCCGCTGGGCCTTTTATAGCCTGCTCCGACACTGCTCCCGCTGGGTCTTTTATAGGCCTCTCCGACACTGACTCTAGAGCTCCCGCTGGACCTTTTACAGGCCTCTCCGACACTGCTCCCGCTGGGCCTTTATAGGCTGCTCAGACATTGCACCCGCTGGGTGCTTTATAGGCTGCTCTGACAATGCTCCCGCTGGGCCTTTTATAGGCTGCTCCGACACTGCTCCCGCTGGACCTTTATAGGCTGCACAAACACTGCTCCCGCTGGGCCTTTATAGGCCTCTCCGACACTGCTCCCGCTGGGCCTTTAGAGTCCTCTCCGACACTGCTCCTGCTGGGCCTTTTATCAGCCTCTCAGACACTCCTCCCGCTGGGCCTTTATAGGCCTCTCCGACACTGCTCCCTCTGGGCCTTTATAGGCCTCTACGTCACTGCTCCTGCTGGGCCTTTTATAGGCCTCTCAGACACAGCTCCCACTGGGCCTTTATAGGCTTCTCCGACACTGCTCCCGCTGTGCCGTTTATAGGCTGCTCCGACACTGCTCCCACTGGGCCTTTATAGGCTGCTCCGACACAGCTCCAGCTGGGCCTTTATAGGCCGCTCTGACATTGCTCCCGCTGGGCCTTTTATAGGCTGCTCAGACACTGCTCCCGCTGGGCTTTTATAGGCTGCTCCGACAATGCTGCCACTGGGCCTTTTATAGCCCGCTCCGACACTGACCCTCGAGCTCCCGCTGGGCCTTTATAGGCCTCTCCGACACTGACTCTCGAGATCCCGCTGTGTCTTTTATAGGCTGCTCCGACACTGCTCCCACTGGGCCTTTTATAGGCCTCTCCGACACTGCTCTCGCTGGGCCTTTTGTAGGCTGCTCCGACACTGCTCCCGCTGGGCCTTTTATAGGCTGCTCTGACACTGCTCCCGCTGGGCCTTTTATAGGCTGCTCCGACACTGCTCCCGCTGGGTCTTTTATAGGCCTCTCCGACACTGACTCTCGAGCTCCCGCTGGGCCTTTTATAGGCCTCTCCGACACTGCTCCCGCTGGGCCTTTATAGGCTGCTCTGACACTGTTCCCGCTGGGCCTTTTATACGCTGCTCTGACACTGCTCCCGCTGGGCCTTTTATAGGCTGCTCCGACACTGCTCCCGCTGGGTATTTTATAGGCCTCTCCGACACTGACTCTCGAGCTCCCGCTGGGCCTTTTATAGGCTGCTCCGACACTGTTCCCGCTGGGTATTTTATCGGCCTCTCCGACACTTCTCCCGCTGGGTCTTTTATAGGCTGCTCCGACACTGCTCCCACTGGGGCTTTTAGAGGCTGCTCCGACACTGCTCCCACTGGGTTTTTTTTATAGGACTCTCCGACACTGCTCCCGCTGGCCCATTTATAGGCTGCTCTGACACAGGTCCCGCTGGGCCTTTATAGGCTGCTCCGACACTGCTCCCGCTGGACCTTTATAGGCTGCTCCGACACTGATCCCGCTGGGCTTTTTATAGGCTGCTCCGACACCGCTCCCTCTGGGCCTTTTATAGGCTGCTCCGACACTGCTCCCGCTGGGCCTTTTATAGGCCTCTCCGACACTGACTCTCGCTGGGCCTTTTATAGGCCTCTCCGACACTGCTCCCGCTGGGCCTTTTATAGGCTGCTCCAACACTGCTCCCGGCTGGGCCTTTATAGGCTGCTCCGACACTGCTCCCGCTGGGTCTTTGTAGGCTGCTCCGACACTGCTCTGGCTGGGCCTTTTATAGGCCGCTCTGACACTGCCTGCTCCTGGCCTTTTACAGGCTGCTCCGACACTGCTCCCGCTGGGCCTTTTATAGGCCGCTCCGACACAGCTCCCGCTGGGCCTTTTACAGGCTGCTCCGACACTGCTCCCGCTGGGCCTTTTATAGGCTGCTCCGACACTGCTCCCGCTGGGTCTTTTATCGGCCGCTCCAACACTGCTCCCGCTGGGCCTTTTATAGGCCTCTCCGATACTGCACCCGCTGGGCCTTTTATAGGCCTCTCCGACACTGCTCCCGCTGGGCCTTTATAGGCCTCTCCGACACTGCCCCTGCTGGGCCTTTACAGGCTGCTCCGACACTGCTCCCGCTGGGCCTTTAATAGGCTGCACTGACACTGCTCCCACTGGGTCTTTTATCGGCTGCTCCGACACTGCTCCATCTGGGCATTTTATAGGCCTCGCCGACACTGCTCCCTCTGGCCCTTTTATAGGCCTCTCTGACACTGCTCCCGCTGGGGCGTTTATAGGCTGCTACGACACTGCTCCCGCTGAGCCTTTTATAGGCTGCTCCGACACTGCTCCCGCTGGGCCTTTTATAGGCCGCTCCGACACTGCTCCCACTGGGCCTTTTATAGGCTGCACCGACACTGCTCCCGCTGGGCCTTTTATAGGCCTCTCCGACACTGCTCCCACTGTGACTTTTATAGGCCTGTCCGACACTGCTTCCGCTGGGCCTTTTATAGGCTGCTCTGACAGTGACTCTCGATCTCCCGCTGGGCCTTTTATAGGCTGCTCTGACTCTGACTCTCGAACTCCCGCTGGGCCTTTTATAGGCTGCTCCGACACTGACTCTCGAGCTCCCGCTGGGCCTTTTATAGGCCTCTCCGACACTGACTCTCGCTGGGCATTTTATAGGTCTCTCCGACACTGCTCCCACTGGTCCTTTTATAGGTTGCTCCGACACAGCTCCCGCTGGGCCTTTATAGGCTGCTCCGACACTGCTCCCGCTGGGACCTTTATAGGCCTCTCCGACACTGCTTCCACTGGGCCTTTTATAGGCTTCTCCGACACTGACTCTCGATCTCCCGCTGGGCCTTTTATAGGCATCTCCGACACTGCTCCCGCTGGGCCTTTTATAGGCTGCTCTGACACTGCTCCCGCTGGGCCTTTTATAGGCTGCTCCGACACTGCTCCCGCTGGGCCTTTTATAGGCCTCTCCGACACTGACTCTCGCTGGGCCTTTTATAGGCCTCTCCGACACTGCTCCCACTGGGCCTTTTATAGGCTGCTCCGACACAGCTCCCGCTGGGCCTTTATAGGCTGCTTTGACACTGCTCCCGCTGGGTCGTTTATAGGCCTCTCCGACACTGCTACCACTGGGCCTTTTATAGGCTTCTCCGACACTGACTCTCGATCTCCCGCTGGGCCTTTTATAGGCATCTCCGACACTGCTCCCGCTGGGCCTTTTATAGGCTGCTCTGACACTGCTCCCGCTGGGCCTTTTATAGGCTGCTCCGCCACTGCTCACGCTGGGTCTTTTATAGGCCTCTCTGAAACTGACTCTCGAGCTCCCGCTGGGCCTTTTATAGGCCGCTCCGACACTGACTCTCAAGCTCCCGCTGGGCCTTTTATAGGACGCTCCGACACTGGCTCTCGAGCTACCGCTGGGCCTTTTATAGGCTGCTCCGACACTGACAATCGAGCTCCCGCTGGGCTTTTTATAGGCCGCTCCGACACCGCTCCCGCTGGGTCTTTTATAGGCCGCTCCGACACTGACTCTCGAGCTCCAGCTGGACCTTTTATAGGCCGCTCCAACACTGACTCTTGAGCTCCCGCTGGGCCTTTTATACGCCGCTCCGACACTGATTCTCGAGCTCCCGCTGGGCATTTTATATGCCGCTCCGACACTGCTCCCGCTGGGGCTTTTATATGTCGCTCTGACACTGCTCCCTCTCGGCCTTTTATTGGCTGCTCTGACACTGACTCTCGAGCTCCCGCTGGGCCTTTTATAGGCTGCTCCGACTCTAGCTCTCAGCTCCCGCTGGGCATTTATAGGCCGCTCCGACACTGACTCTCGAGCTCCTGCTGGCCCTTTTATAGGCTGCTCCGACACTGACTCTCAAGCTCCTGCTGGGCCTTTTATAGGCCGCTCCGACACTGACTCTCGAGCTCTCGCTGGGCCTTTTATAGGCTGCTCCGACACTGACTCTCGAACTCCCGCTGGGCCTTTTATAGGCTGCTCTGACACTGACTCTCGCTGGGCATTGTTTAGGCCTCTCCGACACTGCTCCCGCTGGGCCTTTTATAGGTTGCCCCGACACTGCTCCCTCTGGGCCCTTTATAAGCCTCTCCGACACTGCTTCCACTGGGCCTTTTATAGGCTTCTCCGACACTGACTCTCGATCTCCCGCTGGGCCTTTTATAGGCATCTCCGACACTGCTCCCGCTGGGCCTTTTGTAGGCTGCTCTGACACTGCTCCCGCTGGGCCTTTTATAGGCTGCTCCGACACTGCTCCCGCTGGGTCTTTTATAGGCCTCTCCGACACTGACTCTCGAGCTCCCGCTGGGCCTTTTATAGGCCTCTCCGACACTGCTCCCTCTGGGCCTTTATAGGCTGCTCTGACACTGCTCCCACTGGGCCTTTTATAGGCTGCTCTGACACTGCTCCCGCTGGGCCTTTTATAGGCCTCTCCGACACTGACTCTCGCTGGGCCTTTTATAAGCCTCTCCGACACTGCTCCCACTGGGCCTTTTATAGGCTGCTCCGACACATCTCCCGCTGGGCCTTATAGGCTGCTCCGACACTGTTCCCGCTGGGTCGTTTATAGGCCTCTCCGACACTGCTCCGTCTGGGCCTTTTATAGGCTGCTCCGACACTGCTCCCGCTGGGCCGTTTAGAGGCCTCTCCGACACTGCTTCCACTGGGTCTTTTATAGGCTTCTCCGACACTGACTCTCGATCTCCCGCTGGACCTTTTATAGGCTGCTCCGACACTGCTCCCGCTGGGTCTTTTATCGGCCTCTCCGACACTGCTCCGCCTGGGCCTTTTATAGGCTGCTCCGACACTGCTCCCGCTGGGCCTTTTATAGGCTGCTCTGACACTGCTCCCGCTGGGCCTTTTATAGGCTGCTCCGACACTGCTCCCGCTGGGTCTTTTATAGGCCTCTCCGACACTGACTCTCGAGCTCCCGCTGGGCCTTTTATAGGCCTCTCCGACACTGCTCCCGCTGGGCCTTTATAGGCTGCTCTGACACTGTTCCCGCTGGGCCTTTTATAGGCTGCTCTGACACTGCTCCCGCTGGGCCTTTTATAGGCTGCTCCGACACTGCTCCCGCTGGGTATTTTATAGGCCTCTCCGACACTGACTCTCGAGCTCCCGCTGGGCCTTTTATAGGCTGCTCCGACACTGTTCCCGCTGGGTATTTTATCGGCCTCTCCGACACTTCTCCCGCTGGGTCTTTTATAGGCTGCTCCGACACTGCTCCCACTGGGGCTTTTAGAGGCTGCTCCGACACTGCTCCCACTGGGTTTTTTTTATAGGACTCTCCGACACTGCTCCCGCTGGCCCATTTATAGGCTGCTCTGACACAGGTCCCGCTGGGCCTTTATAGGCTGCTCCGACACTGCTCCCGCTGGACCTTTATAGGCTGCTCCGACACTGATCCCGCTGGGCTTTTTATAGGCTGCTCCGACACCGCTCCCTCTGGGCCTTTTATAGGCTGCTCCGACACTGCTCCCGCTGGGCCTTTTATAGGCCTCTCCGACACTGACTCTCGCTGGGCCTTTTATAGGCCTCTCCGACACTGCTCCCGCTGGGCCTTTTATAGGCTGCTCCAACACTGCTCCCGGCTGGGCCTTTATAGGCTGCTCCGACACTGCTCCCGCTGGGTCTTTGTAGGCTGCTCCGACACTGCTCTGGCTGGGCCTTTTATAGGCCGCTCTGACACTGCCTGCTCTGGGCCTTTTACAGGCTGCTCCGACACTGCTCCCGCTGGGCCTTTTATAGGCTGCTCCGACACTGCTCCCGCTGGCCCTTTTATAGGCTGCTCCGACACTGCTCCCGCTTGGTTTTTTATAGGCCTCTCCGACCGTGCTCCCGCTGGGCTTTTTATAGGCTGCTCTGACACAGCTCCCGCAGGGCCTTTATAGGCCTCTCCGACACTGCTCCCGCTGGGCCTTTTACACGCTGTTGCGACACTGCTCCCGCTGGTCCTTTTATAGGCTGCTCCGACACTGCTCCCGCTGGCCCTTTAAAGGCCTCTCCGACACTGCTCCCGCTGGGCCTTTATAGGCTGCTCCGACACTGCTCCCGCTGGGCCTTTTATAGGCTGCTCCGACACTGCTCCCGCTAGGCCTTTTATAGGCTGCTCCGACACTGCTCCCGCTGGGCCTTTCTAGGCTGCTCCGACACTGCTCCCGCTGGGCCTTTTATAGGCCGCTGCGACAATGCTCCCGCTGGGCCTTTTATAGGCCTCTCCGACACTGACTCTCGCTGGGCGTTTTATAGGCCTCTCCGACACTGCTCCCGCTGGGCCTTTTATAGGCCTCTCCGACACTGCTCCCGCTGGGCCTTTTATAGGCCGCTCCGACACAGCTCCCGCTGGGCCTTTTACAGGCTGCTCCGACACTGCTCCCGCTGGGCCTTTTATAGGCTGCTCCGACACTGCTCCCGCTGGGTCTTTTATCGGCCGCTCCAACACTGCTCCCGCTGGGCCTTTTATAGGCCTCTCCGACACTGCACCCGCTGGGACTTTTATAGGCCTCTCCGACACTGCTCCCGCTGGGCCTTTATAGGCCTCTCCGACACTGCCCCTGCTGGGCCTTTACAGGCTGCTCCGACTCTGCTCCCGCTGGGCCTTTAATAGGCTGCACTGACACTGCTCCCACTGGGTCTTTTATCGGCTGCTCCGACACTGCTCCATCTGGGCATTTTATAGGCCTCGCCGACACTGCTCCCTCTGGCCCTTTTATAGGCCTCTCTGACACTGCTCCCGCTGGGGCGTTTATAGGCTGCAACGACACTGCTCCCGCTGAGCCTTTTATAGGCTGCTCCGACACTGCTCCCGCTGGGCCTTTTATAGGCCGCTCCGACACTGCTCCCACTGGGCCTTTTATAGGCTGCACCGACACTGCTCCCTCTGGGCCTTTTATAGGCCTCTCCGACACTGCTCCCACTGTGACTTTTATAGGCCTGTCCGACACTGCTCCCGCTGGGCCTTTTATAGGCTGCTCTGACAGTGACTCTCGATCTCCCGCTGGGCCTTTTATAGGCTGCTCTGACTCTGACTCTCGAACTCCCGCTGGGCCTTTTATAGGCTGCTCCGACACTGACTCTCGAGCTCCCGCTGGGCCTTTTATAGGCCTCTCCGACACTGACTCTCGCTGGGCATTTTATAGGTCTCTCCGACACTGCTCCCACTGGTCCTTTTATAGGTTGCTCCGACACAGCTCCCGCTGGGCCTTTATAGGCTGCTCCGACACTGCTCCCGCTGGGACCTTTATAGGCCTCTCCGACACTGCTTCCACTGGGCCTTTTATAGGCTTCTCCGACACTGACTCTCGATCTCCCGCTGGGCCTTTTATAGGCATCTCCGACACTGCTCCCGCTGGGCCTTTTATAGGCTGCTCTGACACTGCTCCCGCTGGGCCTTTTATAGGCTGCTCCGACACTGCTCCCGCTGGGTCTTTTATAGGCCTCTCTGACACTGACTCTCGAGCTCCCGCTGGGCCTTTTATAGACCTCTCAGACACTGCTCCCGCTGGGCCTTTATAGGCTGCTCTGACACTGCTCCCGCTGGGTCTCCTATAGGCCTCTCCGACACTGACTCTCGAGCTCCCGCTGGACCTTTTATAGGCTGCTCCGACACTGCTCCCGCTGGGTCTTTTATCGGCCTCTCCGACACTGCTCCGTCTGGGCCTTTTATAGGCTGCTCCGACACTGCTCCCGCTGGGCCGTTTAGAGGCCTCTCCGACACTGCTTCCACTGGGTCTTTTATAGGCTTCTCCGACACTGACTCTCGATCTCCCGCTGGACCTTTTATAGGCTGCTCCGACACTGCTCCCGCTGGGTCTTTTATCGGCCTCTCCGACACTGCTCCGCCTGGGCCTTTTATAGGCTGCTCCGACACTGCTCCCGCTGGGCCTTTTATAGGCTGCTCTGACACTGCTCCCGCTGGGCCTTTTATAGGCTGCTCCGACACTGCTCCCGCTGGGTCTTTTATAGGCCTCTCCGACACTGACTCTCGAGCTCCCGCTGGGCCTTTTATAGGCCTCTCCGACACTGCTCCCGCTGGGCCTTTATAGGCTGCTCTGACACTGTTCCCGCTGGGCCTTTTATAGGCTGCTCTGACACTGCTCCCGCTGGGCCTTTTATAGGCTGCTCCGACACTGCTCCCGCTGGGTATTTTATAGGCCTCTCCGACACTGACTCTCGAGCTCCCGCTGGGCCTTATATAGGCTGCTCCGACACTGTTCCCGCTGGGTATTTTATCGGCCTCTCCGACACTTCTCCCGCTGGGTCTTTTATAGGCTGCTCCGACACTGCTCCCACTGGGGCTTTTAGAGGCTGCTCCGACACTGCTCCCACTGGGTTTTTTTTATAGGACTCTCCGACACTGCTCCCGCTGGCCCATTTATAGGCTGCTCTGACACAGGTCCCGCTGGGCCTTTATAGGCTGCTCCGACACTGCTCCCGCTGGACCTTTATAGGCTGCTCCGACACTGATCCCGCTGGGCTTTTTATAGGCTGCTCCGACACCGCTCCCTCTGGGCCTTTTATAGGCTGCTCCGACACTGCTCCCGCTGGGCCTTTTATAGGCCTCTCCGACACTGACTCTCGCTGGGCCTTTTATAGGCCTCTCCGACACTGCTCCCGCTGGGCCTTTTATAGGCTGCTCCAACACTGCTCCCGGCTGGGCCTTTATAGGCTGCTCCGACACTGCTCCCGCTGGGTCTTTGTAGGCTGCTCCGACACTGCTCTGGCTGGGCCTTTTATAGGCCGCTCTGACACTGCCTGCTCTGGGCCTTTTACAGGCTGCTCTGACACTGCTCCCGCTGGGCCTTTTATAGGCTGCTACGACACTGCTCCCGCTGGCCCTTTTATAGGCTGCTCCGACACTGCTCCCGCTTGGTTTTTTATAGGCCTCTCCGACCGTGCTCCCGCTGGGCTTTTTATAGGCTGCTCTGACACAGCTCCCGCAGGGCCTTTATAGGCCTCTCCGACACTGATCCCGCTGGGCATTTTACACGCTGTTGCGACACTGCTCCCGCTGGTCCTTTTATAGGCTGCTCCGACACTGCTCCCGCTGGCCCTTTAAAGGCCTCTCCGACACTGCTCCCGCTGGGCCTTTATAGGCTGCTCCGACACTGCTCCCGCTGGGCCTTTTATAGGCTGCTCCGACACTGCTCCCGCTAGGCCTTTTATAGGCTGCTCCGACACTGCTCCCGCTGGGCCTTTCTAGGCTGCTCCGACACTGCTCCCGCTGGGCCTTTTATAGGCCGCTGCGACAATGCTCCCGCTGGGCCTTTTATAGGCCTCTCCGACACTGACTCTCGCTGGGCGTTTTATAGGCCTCTCCGACACTGCTCCCGCTGGGCCTTTTATAGGCCTCTCCGACACTGCTCCCGCTGGGCCTTTTATAGGCCGCTCCGACACAGCTCCCGCTGGGCCTTTTACAGGCTGCTCCGACACTGCTCCCGCTGTGCCTTTTATAGGCTGCTCCGACACTGCTCCCGCTGGGTCTTTTATCGGCCGCTCCAACACTGCTCCCGCTGGGCCTTTTATAGGCCTCTCCGACACTGCACCCGCTGGGCCTTTTTTAGGCCTCTCCGACACTGCTCCCGCTGAGCCTTTATAGGCCTCTCCGACACTGCCCCTGCTGGGCCTTTACAGGCTGCTCCGACACTGCTCCCGCTGGGCCTTTAATAGGCTGCACTGACACTGCTCCCACTGGGTCTTTTATCGGCTGCTCCGACACTGCTCCATCTGGGCATTTTATAGGCCTCGCCGACACTGCTCCCTCTGGCCCTTTTATAGGCCTCTCTGACACTGCTCCCGCTGGGGCGTTTATAGGCTGCTACGACACTGCTCCCGCTGAGCCTTTTATAGGCTGCTCCGACACTGCTCCCGCTGGGCCTTTTATAGGCCGCTCCGACACTGCTCCCACTGGGCCTTTTATAGGCTGCACCGACACTGCTCCCGCTGGGCCTTTTATAGGCCTCTCCGACACTGCTCCCACTGTGACTTTTATAGGCCTGTCCGACACTGCTCCCGCTGGGCCTTTTATAGGCTGCTCTGACAGTGACTCTCGATCTCCCGCTGGGCCTTTTATAGGCTGCTCTGACTCTGACTCTCGAACTCCCGCTGGGCCTTTTATAGGCTGCTCCGACACTGACTCTCGAGCTCCCGCTGGGCCTTTTATAGGCCTCTCCGACACTGCATCTCGCTGGGCATTTTATAGGTCTCTCCAACACTGCTCCCACTGGTCCTTTTATAGGTTGCTCCGACACAGCTCCCGCTGGGCCTTTATAGGCTGCTCCGACACTGCTCCCGCTGGGACCTTTATAGGCCTCTCCGACACTGCTTCCACTGGGCCTTTTATAGGCTTCTCCGACACTGACTCTCGATCTCCCGCTGGGCCTTTTATAGGCATCTCCGACACTGCTCCCGCTGGGCCTTTTATAGGCTGCTCTGACACTGCTCCCGCTGGGCCTTTTATAGGCTGCTCCGACACTGCTCCCGCTGGGCCTTTTATAGGCCTCTCCGACACTGACTCTCGCTGGGCCTTTTATAGGCCTCTCTGACACTGCTCCCACTGGGCCTTTTATAGGCTGCTCCGACACAGCTCCCGCTGGGCCTTTATAGGCTGCTTTGTCACTGCTCCCGCTGGGTCGTTTATAGGCCTCTCCGACACTGCTACCACTGGGCCTTTTATAGGCTTCTCCGACACTGACTCTCGATCTCCCGCTGGGCCTTTTATAGGCATCTCCGACACAGCTCCCGCTGGGCCTTTTATAGGCTGCTCTGACACTGCTCCCGCTGGGCCTTTTATAGGCTGCTCCGCCACTGCTCACGCTGGGTCTTTTATAGGCCTCTCTGAAACTGACTCTCGAGCTCCCGCTGGGCCTTTTATAGGCCGCTCCGACACTGACTCTCAAGCTCCCGCTGGGCCTTTTATAGGACGCTCCGACACTGGCTCTCGAGCTACCGCTGGGCCTTTTATAGGCTGCTCCGACACTGACAATCGAGCTCCCGCTGGGCTTTTTATAGGCCGCTCCGACACCGCTCCCGCTGGGTCTTTTATAGGCCGCTCCGACACTGACTCTCGAGCTCCAGCTGGACCTTTTATAGGCTGCTCCAACACTGACTCTTGAGCTCCCGCTGGGCCTTTTATACGCCGCTCCGACACTGATTCTCGAGCTCCCGCTGGGCATTTTATATGCCGCTCCGACACTGCTCCCGCTGGGGCTTTTATATGTCGCTCTGACACTGCTCCCTCTCGGCCTTTTATTGGCTGCTCTGACACTGACTCTCGAGCTCCCGCTGGGCCTTTTATAGGCTGCTCCGACTCTAGCTCTCAGCTCCCGCTGGGCATTTATAGGCCGCTCCGACACTGACTCTCGAGCTCCTGCTGGCCCTTATATAGGCTGCTCCGACACTGACTCTCAAGCTCCTGCTGGGCCTTTTATAGGCCGCTCCGACACTGACTCTCGAGCTCTCGCTGGGCCTTTTATAGGCTGCTCCGACACTGACTCTCGAACTCCCGCTGGGCCTTTTATAGGCTGCTCTGACACTGACTCTCGAACTCCCGCTGGGCCATTTATAGGCTGCTCCGACACTGACTCTCGAGCTCCCGCTGGGCCTTTTATAGGCCTCTCCGACACTGACTCTCGCTGGGCATTTTATAGACCTCTCCGACACTGCTCCCGCTGGGCCTTTTATAGGTTGCCCCGACACTGCTCCCTCTGGGCCCTTTATAAGCCTCTCCGACACTGCTTCCACTGGGCCTTTTATAGGCTTCTCCGACACTGACTCTCGATCTCCCGCTGGGCCTTTTATAGGCATCTCCGACACTGCTCCCGCTGGGCCTTTTGTAGGCTGCTCTGACACTGCTCCCGCTGGGCCTTTTATATGCTGCTCCGACACTGCTCCCGCTGGGTCTTTTATAGGCCTCTCCGACACTGACTCTCGAGCTCCCGCTGGGCCTTTTATAGGCCTCTCCGACACTGCTCCCTCTGGGCCTTTATAGGCTGCTCTGACACTGCTCCCACTGGGCCTTTTATAGGCTGCTCTGACACTGCTCCCGCTGGGCCTTTTATAGGCCTCTCCGACACTGACTCTCGCTGGGCCTTTTATAAGCCTCTCCGACACTGCTCCCACTGGGCCTTTTATAGGCTGCTCCGACACATCTCCCGCTGGGCCTTATAGGCTGCTCCGACACATCTCCCGCTGGGCCTTTTATAGGCTGCTCTGACACTGCTCCCGCTGGGCCTTTTATAGGATGCTCCGACACTGCTCCCGCTGGGTCTTTTATAGGCCTCTCTGACACTGACTCTCGAGCTCCCGCTGGGCCTTTTATAGACCTCTCAGACACTGCTCCCGCTGGGCCTTTATAGGCTGCTCTGACACTGCTCCCGCTGGGTCTCCTATAGGCCTCTCCGACACTGACTCTCGAGCTCCCGCTGGACCTTTTATAGGCTGCTCCGACACTGCTCCCGCTGGGTCTTTTATCGGCCTCTCCGACACTGCTCCGTCTGGGCCTTTTATAGGCTGCTCCGACACTGCTCCCGCTGGGCCGTTTAGAGGCCTCTCCGACACTGCTTCCACTGGGTCTTTTATAGGCTTCTCCGACACTGACTCTCGATCTCCCGCTGGACCTTTTATAGGCTGCTCCGACACTGCTCCCGCTGGGTCTTTTATCGGCCTCTCCGACACTGCTCCGCCTGGGCCTTTTATAGGCTGCTCCGACACTGCTCCCGCTGGGCCTTTTATAGGCTGCTCTGACACTGCTCCCGCTGGGCCTTTTATAGGCTGCTCCGACACTGCTCCCGCTGGGTCTTTTATAGGCCTCTCCGACACTGACTCTCGAGCTCCCGCTGGGCCTTTTATAGGCCTCTCCGACACTGCTCCCGCTGGGCCTTTATAGGCTGCTCTGACACTGTTCCCGCTGGGCCTTTTATAGGCTGCTCTGACACTGCTCCCGCTGGGCCTTTTATAGGCTGCTCCGACACTGCTCCCGCTGGGTATTTTATAGGCCTCTCCGACACTGACTCTCGAGCTCCCGCTGGGCCTTTTATAGGCTGCTCCGACACTGTTCCCGCTGGGTATTTTATCGGCCTCTCCGACACTTCTCCCGCTGGGTCTTTTATAGGCTGCTCCGACACTGCTCCCACTGGGGCTTTTAGAGGCTGCTCCGACACTGCTCCCACTGGGTTTTTTTTATAGGACTCTCCGACACTGCTCCCGCTGGCCCATTTATAGGCTGCTCTGACACAGGTCCCGCTGGGCCTTTATAGGCTGCTCCGACACTGCTCCCGCTGGACCTTTATAGGCTGCTCCGACACTGATCCCGCTGGGCTTTTTATAGGCTGCTCCGACACCGCTCCCTCTGGGCCTTTTATAGGCTGCTCCGACACTGCTCCCGCTGGGCCTTTTATAGGCCTCTCCGACACTGACTCTCGCTGGGCCTTTTATAGGCCTCTCCGACACTGCTCCCGCTGGGCCTTTTATAGGCTGCTCCAACACTGCTCCCGGCTGGGCCTTTATAGGCTGCTCCGACACTGCTCCCGCTGGGTCTTTGTAGGCTGCTCCGACACTGCTCTGGCTGGGCCTTTTATAGGCCGCTCTGACACTGCCTGCTCTGGGCCTTTTACAGGCTGCTCCGACACTGCTCCCGCTGGGCCTTTTATAGGCTGCTACGACACTGCTCCCGCTGGCCCTTTTATAGGCTGCTCCGACACTGCTCCCGCTTGGTTTTTTATAGGCCTCTCCGACCGTGCTCCCGCTGGGCTTTTTATAGGCTGCTCTGACACAGCTCCCGCAGGGCCTTTATAGGCCTCTCCGACACTGCTCCCGCTGGGCCTTTTACACGCTGTTGCGACACTGCTCCCGCTGGTCCTTTTATAGGCTGCTCCGACACTGCTCCCGCTGGCCCTTTAAAGGCCTCTCCGACACTGCTCCCGCTGGGCCTTTATAGGCTGCTCCGACACTGCTCCCGCTGGGCCTTTTATAGGCTGCTCCGACACTGCTCCCGCTAGGCCTTTTATAGGCTGCTCCGACACTGCTCCCGCTGGGCCTTTCTAGGCTGCTCCGACACTGCTCCCGCTGGGCCTTTTATAGGCCGCTGCGACAATGCTCCCGCTGGGCCTTTTATAGGCCTCTCCGACACTGACTCTCGCTGGGCGTTTTATAGGCCTCTCCGACACTGCTCCCGCTGGGCCTTTTATAGGCCTCTCCGACACTGCTCCCGCTGGGCCTTTTATAGGCCGCTCCGACACAGCTCCCGCTGGGCCTTTTACAGGCTGCTCCGACACTGCTCCCGCTGGGCCTTTTATAGGCTGCTCCGACACTGCTCCCGCTGGGTCTTTTATCGGCCGCTCCAACACTGCTCCCGCTGGGCCTTTTATAGGCCTCTCCGACACTGCACCCGCTGGGCCTTTTATAGGCCTCTCCGACACTGCTCCCGCTGGGCCTTTATAGGCCTCTCCGACACTGCCCCTGCTGGGCCTTTACAGGCTGCTCCGACACTGCTCCCGCTGGGCCTTTAATAGGCTGCACTGACACTGCTCCCACTGGGTCTTTTATCGGCTGCTCCGACACTGCTCCATCTGGGCATTTTATAGGCCTCGCCGACACTGCTCCCTCTGGCCCTTTTATAGGCCTCTCTGACACTGCTCCCGCTGGGGCGTTTATAGGCTGCTACGACACTGCTCCCGCTGAGCCTTTTATAGGCTGCTCCGACACTGCTCCCGCTGGGCCTTTTATAGGCCGCTCCGACACTGCTCCCACTGGGCCTTTTATAGGCTGCACCGACACTGCTCTCGCTGGGCCTTTTATAGGCCTCTCCGACACTGCTCCCACTGTGACTTTTATAGGCCTGTCCGACACTGCTCCCGCTGGGCCTTTTATAGGCTGCTCTGACAGTGACTCTCGATCTCCCGCTGGGCCTTTTATAGGCTGCTCTGACTCTGACTCTCGAACTCCCGCTGGGCCTTTTATAGGCTGCTCCGACACTGACTCTCGAGCTCCCGCTGGGCCTTTTATAGGCCTCTCCGACACTGACTCTCGCTGGGCATTTTATAGGTCTCTCCGACACTGCTCCCACTGGTCCTTTTATAGGTTGCTCCGACACAGCTCCCGCTGGGCCTTTATAGGCTGCTCCGACACTGCTCCCGCTGGGACCTTTATAGGCCTCTCCGACACTGCTTCCACTGGGCCTTTTATAGGCTTCTCCGACACTGACTCTCGATCTCCCGCTGGGCCTTTTATAGGCATCTCCGACACTGCTCCCGCTGGGCCTTTTATAGGCTGCTCTGACACTGCTCCCGCTGGGCCTTTTATAGGCTGCTCCGACACTGCTCCCGCTGGGCCTTTTATAGGCCTCTCCGACACTGACTCTCGCTGGGCCTTTTATAGGCCTCTCCGACACTGCTCCCACTGGGCCTTTTATAGGCTGCTCCGACACAGCTCCCGCTGGGCCTTTATAGGCTGCTTTGACACTGCTCCCGCTGGGTCGTTTATAGGCCTCTCCGACACTGCTACCACTGGGCCTTTTATAGGCTTCTCCGACACTGACTCTCGATCTCCCGCTGGGCCTTTTATAGGCATCTCCGACACTGCTCCCGCTGGGCCTTTTATAGGCTGCTCTGACACTGCTCCCGCTGGGCCTTTTATAGGCTGCTCCGCCACTGCTCACGCTGGGTCTTTTATAGGCCTCTCTGAAACTGACTCTCGAGCTCCCGCTGGGCCTTTTATAGGCCGCTCCGACACTGACTCTCAAGCTCCCGCTGGGCCTTTTATAGGACGCTCCGACACTGGCTCTCGAGCTACCGCTGGGCCTTTTATAGGCTGCTCCGACACTGACAATCGAGCTCCCGCTGGGCTTTTTATAGGCCGCTCCGACACCGCTCCCGCTGGGTCTTTTATAGGCCGCTCCGACACTGACTCTCGAGCTCCAGCTGGACCTTTTATAGGCCGCTCCAACACTGACTCTTGAGCTCCCGCTGGGCCTTTTATACGCCGCTCCGACACTGATTCTCGAGCTCCCGCTGGGCATTTTATATGCCGCTCCGACACTGCTCCCGCTGGGGCTTTTATATGTCGCTCTGACACTGCTCCCTCTCGGCCTTTTATTGGCTGCTCTGACACTGACTCTCGAGCTCCCGCTGGGCCTTTTATAGGCTGCTCCGACTCTAGCTCTCAGCTCCCGCTGGGCATTTATAGGCCGCTCCGACACTGACTCTCGAGCTCCTGCTGGCCCTTTTATAGGCTGCTCCGACACTGACTCTCAAGCTCCTGCTGGGCCTTTTATAGGCCGCTCCGACACTGACTCTCGAGCTCTCGCTGGGCCTTTTATAGGCTGCTCCGACACTGACTCTCGAACTCCCGCTGGGCCTTTTATAGGCTGCTCTGACACTGACTCTCGAACTCCCGCTGGGCCATTTATAGGCTGCTCCGACACTGACTCTCGAGCTCCCGCTGGGCCTTTTATAGGCCTCTCCGACACTGACTCTCGCTGGGCATTTTATAGGCCTCTCCGACACTGCTCCCGCTGGGCCTTTTATAGGTTGCCCCGACACTGCTCCCTCTGGGCCCTTTATAAGCCTCTCCGACACTGCTTCCACTGGGCCTTTTATAGGCTTCTCCGACACTGACTCTCGATCTCCCGCTGGGCCTTTTATAGGCATCTCCGACACTGCTCCCGCTGGGCCTTTTGTAGGCTGCTCTGACACTGCTCCCGCTGGGCCTTTTATAGGCTGCTCCGACACTGCTCCCGCTGGGTCTTTTATAGGCCTCTCCGACACTGACTCTCGAGCTCCCGCTGGGCCTTTTATAGGCCTCTCCGACACTGCTCCCTCTGGGCCTTTATAGGCTGCTCTGACACTGCTCCCACTGGGCCTTTTATAGGCTGCTCTGACACTGCTCCCGCTGGGCCTTTTATAGGCCTCTCCGACACTGACTCTCGCTGGGCCTTTTATAAGCCTCTCCGACACTGCTCCCACTGGGCCTTTTATAGGCTGCTCCGACACATCTCCCGCTGGGCCTTTATAGGCTGCTCCGACACTGTTCCCGCTGGGTCGTTTATAGGCCTCTCCGACACTGCTACCACTGGGCCTTTTATATGCTTCTCCGACACTGACTCTCGATCTCCCGCTGGGCCTTTTATAGGCATCTCCGACACTGCTCCCGCTGGGCCTTTTATAGGCTGCTCTGACACTGCTCCCGCTGGGCCTTTTATAGGCTGCTCCGACACTGCTCCCGCTGGGTCTTTTATAGGCCTCTCTGACACTGACTCTCGAGCTCCCGCTGGGCCTTTTATAGACCTCTCCGACACTGCTCCCGCTGGGCCTTTATAGGCTGCTCTGACACTGCTCCCGCTGGGTCTTCTATAGGCCTCTCCGACACTGACTCTCGAGCTCCCGCTGGACCTTTTATAGGCTGCTCCGACACTGCTCCCGCTGGGTCTTTTATCGGCCTCTCCGACACTGCTCCGTCTGGGCCTTTTATAGGCTGCTCCGACACTGCTCCCGCTGGGCCGTTTAGAGGCCTCTCCGACACTGCTTCCACTGGGTCTTTTATAGGCTTCTCCGACACTGACTCTCGATCTCCCGCTGGACCTTTTATAGGCTGCTCCGACACTGCTCCCGCTGGGTCTTTTATCGGCCTCTCCGACACTGCTCCGCCTGGGCCTTTTATAGGCTGCTCCGACACTGCTCCCGCTGGGCCTTTTATAGGCTGCTCTGACACTGCTCCCGCTGGGCCTTTTATAGGCTGCTCCGACACTGCTCCCGCTGGGTCTTTTATAGGCCTCTCCGACACTGACTCTCGAGCTCCCGCTGGGCCTTTTATAGGCCTCTCCGACACTGCTCCCACTGGGCCTTTATAGGCTGCTCTGACACTGCTCCCGCTGGGCCTTTTATAGGCTGCTCTGACACTGCTCCCGCTGGGCCTTTTATAGGCTGCTCTGACACTGCTCCCGCTGGGTCTTTTATAGGCCTCTCCGACACTGACTGTCGAGCTCCCGCTGGGCCTTTTATAGGCTGCTCCGACACTGTTCCCGCTGGGTCTTTTATCGGCCTCTCCGACACTGCTCCCACTGGGTCTTTTATAGGCTGCTCCAACACTGCTCCCACTGGGGCTTTTAGAGGCTGCTCCGACACTGCTCCCACTGGGTTTTTTTTATAGGACTCTCCGACACTGCTCCAGCTGGCCCTTTTATAGGCTGCTCTGACACAGCTCCCGCTGGGCCTTTATAGGCTGCTCCGACACTGCTCCCGCTGGACCTTTATAGGCTGCTCCGACACTGATCCCGCTGGGCTTTTTATAGGCTGCTCCGACACCGCTCCCTCTGGGCCTTTTATAGGCTGCTCCGACACTGCTCCCGCTGGGCCTTTTATAGGCCTCTCCGACACTGACTCTCGCTGGGCCTTTTATAGGCCTCTCCGACACTGCTCCCGCTGGGCCTTTTATAGGCTGCTCAAACACTGCTCCCGCTGGGCCTTTATAGGCTGCTCCGACACTGCTCCCGCTGGGCCTTTGTAGGCTGCTCCGACACTGCTCTGGCTGGGCCTTTTATAGGCCGCTCTGACACTGCCTGCTCTGGGCCTTTTACAGGCTGCTCCGACACTGCTCCCGCTGGGCCTTTTACAGGCTGCTCCGACACTGCTCCCGCTGGGCCTTTTATAGGCCGCTCCGACACAGCTCCCGCTGGGCCTTTTACAGGCTGCTCCGACACTGCTCCCGCTGGGCCTTTTATAGGCTGCTCCGACACTGCTCCCGCTGGGTCTTTTATCGGCCGCTCCAACACTGCTCCCGCTGGGCCTTTTATAGGCCTCTCCGACACTGCTCCCGCTGGGCCTTTTATAGGCCTCTCCGACACTGCTCCCGCTGGGCCTTTATAGGCCTCTCCGACACTGCTCCTGCTGGGCCTTTGTAGGCTGCTCCGACACTGCTCCCGCTGGGCCTTTAATAGGCTGCACTGACACTGCTCCCACTGGGTCTTTTATCGGCTGCTCCGACACTGCTCCATCTGGGCCTTTTATAGGCCTCTCCGACACTGCTCCTGCTGGCCCTTTTATAGGCCTCTCTGACACTGCTCCCGCTGGGGCGTTTATAGGCTGCTCTGACACTGCTCCCGCTGAGCCTTTTATAGGCTGCTCCGACACTGCTCCCGCTGGGCCTTTTATAGGCCGGTCCGACACTGCTCCCACTGGGCCTTTTATAGGCTGCACCGACACTGCTCCCGCTGGGCCTTTTATAGGCCTCTCCGACACTGCTCCCACTGTGACTTTTATAGGCCTGTCCGACACTGCTCCCGCTGGGCCTTTTATAGGCTGCTCTGACAGTGACTCTCGATCTCCCGCTGGGTCTTTTATAGGCTGCTCTGACACTGCTCCCTCTGGGCCTTTTATAGGCTGCTCCAACACTGCTCCCGCTGGGCCTTTTATATGACTCTCCGAAACTGCTCCCGCTGAGACTTCTATAGGCCTCTCCGACACTGCTCCTGCTGTGCCTTTTTTAGGCTGCTCCGACACTGCTCCCGCTGGGCCTTTTATAGACCTCTCCGACACTGCTCCCGCTGGTCCTTTTATCGGCCTCTCCGACACTGCTCCCGCTGGGTCTTTTATAGGCTGCTCCGACACTGCTCCCGCTGGGCCTTTTATAGGCCTCTCCGATACTGCTCCCGCTGGGCCTTTTACAGGCCTCTCCGACACTGATCCCGCTGGGCCTTTTATTGGCTGCTCGGACACTGCTCCCGCTGGGCCTTTTGTAGGCTGCTCCGACACTGCTCCCGCTGGGCCTTTTATAGGCTGCTCCGACACTGCTCCCGCTGGGCCTTATATAGGCTGCTCCGACACTGCTCTCGCTGGGCCTTTTATAGGCTGCTCCGACACTGCTACCGCAGGGCCTTTTATAGGCTGCTCCGACACTGCTCCCGCTGGGTTTTTTATAGACCTCTCCAACTTTGCTCCCTCTGGGCCTTTTATAGGCTGCTCCGACACAGCTCCCGCTGGGGCTTTATAGGCTGCTCCGACACTGCTCCCGCTGGGATTTTATAGGCCTCTCCGACACTGCTCCCGCTGGGCATTAAAATGCCTCTCCGACACTGCTCCCGCTGGGCCTTCTATAGGCCTCTCCAACACTGCTCCCGCTGGGCCTTTTGTAGGCTGCTCCGACACTGCTCCCGCTGGGCCTTTTATAGGCCTCTCCGACACTGCTCCCGCTGGGCCTTTTATAGGCTGCTCCGATACTGCTCCCGCTGGGCCTTTTATATGCTGCTCCGACACTGCTCCCGCTGGGCCTTTTATAGGCCTCTCCGACACTGACTCTCGCTGGGCGTTTTATCGGCCTCTCCGACACTGCTCCCGCTGGGCCTTTTATAGGCTGCTCCGACACTGCTCCCGCTGGGCCTTTTATAAGCTGCTCCGACACTGCTCCCGCTGGGCCTTTTATAGGCTGCTCCGACACTGCTCCCGCTGGGCCTTTTATAGGCCTCTCCGACACTGCTCCCGCTGGGTCTTTTATAGGCTGCTCCGACACTGCTCCCGCTGGGCCTTTTATAGGCCTCTCCGACACTGATCCCGCTTGGCCTTTTATTGTCTGCTCCGACACTGCTACCGCTGGGCCTTTTATAGGCTGCTCCGACACTGCTCCCGCTGGGCTTTGTATAGGCTGCTGCGACACTGCTCCCGCTGGGCATTTTATAGGCTGCTCCGACACTGCTCCCGCTGTTTTTTTTTGACCTCTCCAACTTTGCTCCCGCTGGGCCTTTTATAGGCTGCTCCGACACAGCTCCCGCTTGGCCTTTATAGGCTGCTCCGACACTGCTCCCGCTGGGCCTTTATAGGCCTCTCCGACACTGCTCCCGCTGGGCCTTTATAGGCCTCTCCGACACTGCTCCCGCTGGGCCTTCTATAGGCCTCTCCAACACTGCTCCCGCTGGGCCTTTTGTAGGCTGCTCCGACACTGCTCCCGCTGGGCCTTTTATAGGCCTCTCCGACACTGCTCCCGCTGGGCCTTTTATAGGCTGCTCAGACACTACTCCCGCTGGGCCTTTTATAGGCCACTCCATCACTGCTCCCGCTGGGCCTTTTATAGGCCTCTCCGACACTGCTCCCGCTTGGCCTTTATAGGCTGCTCCGACATTGCTCCCGCTGGGCGTTTTATAGGCTGCTCTGACACAGCTCCCGCTGGGCCTTTATAGGCTGCTCCGACACTGCTCCCGCTGGGCCGTTATAGGCTGCTCCGACACTGCTCCCGCTGGGCCTTTATAGGCTGCTCCGACACTGATCCCACTGGGCCGTTTATAGGCTGCTCAGACACTTCTCCCGCTGGACCTTTTATACGCTGCTCCGTCACTGCTCCCGCTGGGCCTTTATAGGCTGCTCCGACACTGCTCCCGCTAGGCCTTTTATAGGCTGCTCCGACACTGCTCCCACTGTGTCTTTTATCGGCCTCTCCGACACTGCTCCCGCTGGGCCTTTTATAGGCTCCTCCGAAACTGCTCGCGCTGGGTCTTTTATCGGCCTCTCCGACATTGCTCCCGCTGGGCCTTTATAGGCCGCACCGACAGTGACTCTCGAGCTCCCGCTGGCCCTTGATAAGCTGCTCCGACACTGCTCCCGCTGGGCCTCTTATACGCCGCTCCGACGCTACTCCCGCTGGGCCTTTATAGGCCTCTCCGACACTGAATCTGGAGCTCCCGCTGGGCCTTTTATAGGCCTCTCCGACACTGCTCCCGCTGGGCATTTATAGGCTGCTCAGACATTGCTCCTGCTGGGCGTTTTATAGGCTGCTCTGACACTGCTCCCGCTGGGCCTTTATAGGCTGCTCCGACACAGCTCCCGCTGGGCCTTTATAGGCTGCTCCAACACTGCTCCCGCTGGGCCTTTATAGGCTGCTCCGACACTGCTCCCGCTGGGCCTTTTATAGGCTGCTCAGACACTGCTCCCGCTGGGCCTTTTATAGGCTGCTCCGACACTGCTCCCGCTGGGCATTTATAGGCTGCTCTGACATTGCTCTCGCTGGGCGTTTTATAGGCTCCTCTGACTCTGCTCCCGCTGGGCCTTAATAGGCTGCTCCGACACTGCTCCCGCTGGGCCTTTATAGGCTGCTCCGACACTGCTCCCGCTGGGCCTTTATAGTCTGCTCCGACACTGCTCCCGCTGGGCCTCTTATAGGCTGCTCAGACACTGCTCCCGCTGGGCCTTTTATAGGCTGCTCCGACACTGCTCCCGCTGGGCCTTTATAGGCTGCTCCGACACTGGTTCCACTGGGCCGTTTCTAGGCTGCTCCGACACTGCTCCCACCGGGTCTTTTATCGGCTTCTCCGAAACTGCTCCCTCTGGGCCTTTTATAGGCTGCTCCAACACATCTCCCGCTGGGTCTTTTATCGGCCTCTCCGACACAGCTCCCGCTGGGCCTTTATAGGCCGCTCCGACACTGACTCTCGAGCTCCCGCTGGGCCTTAATAGGCTGCTCCGACACTGATCCCGCTGGGCCTTTTATAGGCCGCTCCGACGCTGCTCCCGCTGGGCCCTTATAGGCCGCTCTGACACTGATCCCGCTGGGCCTTTATAGGCTGCTCCGGCACTGCTCCCACTGGGCCTCTATAGGCTGCTCTGACACTGCTCCCACTGGGCCTTTATAGGCTGCTCCGACACAGCTCCTGCTGGGCCTTTATAGGCCGCTCCGACACTGCTACCGCTGGGCCTTTATTGGCCTCTCCGACACTGATTCTCGCTGGGCCTTTTAAAGGCCTCTCCGACACTGCTGCCGTTGGGCCTTTTATAGGCCGCTCCGACACTGCTCCCGCTGGGCCTTTATAGGCCTCTCCGACACTGCTCCCGCTGAGCCTTTTATAGGCCTCTCCGACACTGCTCCCGCTGGGACTTTTATAGGCTGCTCTGACACTGCTCCCATTGGGCCTTTTATAGGCCTCTCCGACACTGCTCCCGCTGGGCCTTTTATAGGCTGCTCCGACACTGCACCCGCTGGGCCTTTTATAGGCTGCTCCGACACTGCTCCCGCTGGGCCTTTTATAGGCCTCTCCGACACTGCTCCCGCTGGACCTTTTATAGGCTGCTCCAACACAGCTCCCGCTGGGCCATTATAGGCTGCTCCGACACTGCTCCCGCTGGGCCTTTTATAGGCTGCTCAGACACTGCTCCCGCTGGGCCTTTTATAGGCTGCTCCGACACTGCTCCCGCTGGGCATTTATAGGCTGCTCTGACATTGCTCTCGCTGGGCGTTTTATAGGCTCCTCTGACTCTGCTCCCGCTGGGCCTTAATAGGCTGCTCCGACACTGCTCCCGCTGGGCCTTTATAGGCTGCTCCGACACTGCTCCCGCTGGGCCTTTATAGTCTGCTCCGACACTGCTCCCGCTGGGCCTCTTATAGGCTGCTCAGACACTGCTCCCGCTGGGCCTTTTATAGGCTGCTCCGACACTGCTCCCGCTGGGCCTTTATAGGCTGCTCCGACACTGGTTCCACTGGGCCGTTTCTAGGCTGCTCCGACACTGCTCCCACCGGGTCTTTTATCGGCTTCTCCGAAACTGCTCCCTCTGGGCCTTTTATAGGCTGCTCCAACACATCTCCCGCTGGGTCTTTTATCGGCCTCTCCGACACAGCTCCCGCTGGGCCTTTATAGGCCGCTCCGACACTGACTCTCGAGCTCCCGCTGGGCCTTAATAGGCTGCTCCGACACTGATCCCGCTGGGCCTTTTATAGGCCGCTCCGACGCTGCTCCCGCTGGGCCCTTATAGGCCGCTCTGACACTGATCCCGCTGGGCCTTTATAGGCTGCTCCGGCACTGCTCCCACTGGGCCTCTATAGGCTGCTCTGACACTGCTCCCACTGGGCCTTTATAGGCTGCTCCGACACAGCTCCTGCTGGGCCTTTATAGGCCGCTCCGACACTGCTACCGCTGGGCCTTTATTGGCCTCTCCGACACTGATTCTCGCTGGGCCTTTTAAAGGCCTCTCCGACACTGCTGCCGTTGGGCCTTTTATAGGCCGCTCCGACACTGCTCCCGCTGGGCCTTTATAGGCCTCTCCGACACTGCTCCCGCTGAGCCTTTTATAGGCCTCTCCGACACTGCTCCCGCTGGGACTTTTATAGGCTGCTCCGACACTGCTCCCATTGGGCCTTTTATAGGCCTCTCCGACACTGCTCCCGCTGGGCCTTTTATAGGCTGCTCCGACACTGCACCCGCTGGGCCTTTTATAGGCTGCTCCGACACTGCTCCCGCTGGGCCTTTTATAGGCCTCTCCGACACTGCTCCCGCTGGACCTTTTATAGGCTGCTCCAACACAGCTCCCGCTGGGCCATTATAGGCTGCTCCGACACTGGTCCCATTGGGCCTTTTATAGGCCTCTCCGACACTGCTCCCGCTGGGCCTTTTATAGGTGTCTCCGACACTGCTCCCGCTGTGTATTTTATAGGCTGCTCCGACACTGCTCCCGCTGGGCTTTTTATAGGCCTTTCTGACACTGACTCTCGCTGGGCCTTTTATAGGCCGCTCCGACACTGCTCCCGCTGAGCCTTTTATAGGCTGCTCCTACACAGATCCCGCTGGGCCTTTATAGGCTGCTCCGATACTGCTCCCGCTGGGCCTTTAATAGACCTCTCCGACACTGCTCACACTGGGCCCTTTTAGGCCTCTCCGACACTGACTCTCGAGCTCCCGCTGGGCCTTTTATAGGCAGCTCCGACACTGCTCCCGCTGTGCCTTTTATAGGCTGCTCTTACACTGCTCCCGCTGGGCCTTTTATAGCCTGCTCCGACACTGCTCCCGCTGGGTCTTTTATAGGCCTCTCCGACACTGACTCTAGAGCTCCCGCTGGACCTTTTACAGGCCTCTCCGACACTGCTCCCGCTGGGCCTTTATAGGCTGCTCAGACATTGCACCCGCTGGGTGCTTTATAGGCTGCTCTGACAATGCTCCCGCTGGGCCTTTTATAGGCTGCTCCGACACTGCTCCCGCTGGACCTTTATAGGCTGCACAAACACTGCTCCCGCTGGGCCTTTATAGGCCTCTCCGACACTGCTCCCGCTGGGCCTTTAGAGTCCTCTCCGACACTGCTCCTGCTGGGCCTTTTATCAGCCTCTCAGACACTCCTCCCGCTGGGCCTTTATAGGCCTCTCCGACACTGCTCCCTCTGGGCCTTTATAGGCCTCTACGTCACTGCTCCTGCTGGGCCTTTTATAGGCCTCTCAGACACAGCTCCCACTGGGCCTTTATAGGCTTCTCCGACACTGCTCCCGCTGTGCCGTTTATAGGCTGCTCCGACACTGCTCCCACTGGGCCTTTATAGGCTGCTCCGACACTGCTCCTGCTGGGCCTTTATACGCTGCTCCGACACAGCTCCAGCTGGGCCTTTATAGGCCGCTCTGACATTGCTCCCGCTGGGCCTTTTATAGGCTGCTCCGACACTGCTCCCGCTGGGCTTTTATAGGCTGCTCCGACAATGCTTCCACTGGGCCTTTTATAGCCCGCTCCGACACTGACCCTCGAGCTCCCGCTGGGCCTTTATAGGCCTCTCCGACACTGACTCTCGAGATCCCGCTGTGTCTTTTATAGGCTGCTCCGACACTGCTCCCACTGGGCCTTTTATAGGCCTCTCCGACACTGCTCTCGCTGGGCCTTTTGTAGGCTGCTCCAACACTGCTCCCGCTGGGCCTTTTATAGGCCTCTCCGACACTGCTCCCGCTGGGTCTTTTATAGGCTGCTCCAACACTGCTCCCGCTGGGCCTTTTATAGGCCGCTCTGACACTGCTCCCGCTGGGCCTTTGATAGGCTGCTCCGACACTGCTCTCGCTGGGCCTTTATAGGCCTCTCCAACACTGCTCCCGGTGGGCCTTTATAGGCCGCTAAGACACTGCTCCGGCTGGGCCTGTTATAGGCCTCTCCGACACTGCTCCAGCTGGGCCTTTTATAGGCTGCTCCAACACTGCTCCCGCTGGGCCTTTTATAGGCTTCTCCGACAATGCTCCCGGTGGGCCTTTTATAGGCTGCTCCGACACTGCTCCCGCTGGGCCTTTTATAGGCAGCTCTGAAACTGCTCCCGCTGGGCCTTTTATAGGCTGCTCTGACACTGACTCTCGAGCTCCCGCTGGGCCTTTTATAGGCCGCTCCGACACTGACTCTCCAGCTCCCGCTGGGCCTTTTATAGTCCGCTCTGACACTGACTCTCGAGCACCCCCTGGGCCTTTTATAGGCTGCTCTGACACTGACACTCGAGCTCCCGCTGGGCCTTTTATATGCCGCTCCGACACTGACTCTCGAGCTCTCGCTGTGTCTTTTATAGGCCTCTCCGACACTGCTCCCGCTGGACCTTTTATAGGCTGCTCCAACACAGCTCCCGCTGGGCCATTATAGGCTGCTCTGACACTGCTCCCATTGGGCCTTTTATAGGCCTCTCCGACACTGCTCCCGCTGGGCCTTTTATAGGCGTCTCCGACACTGCTCCCGCTGGGTATTTTATAGGCTGCTCCGACACTGCTCCCGCTGGGCTTTTTATAGGCCTCTCTGACACTGACTCTCGCTGGGCCTTTTATAGGCCGCTCCGACACTGCTCCCGCTGAGCCTTTTATAGGCTGCTCCTACACAGATCCGGCTGGGCCTTTATAGGCTGATCCGATACTGCTCCCTCTGGGCCTTTAATAGACCTCTCCGACACTGCTCACACTGGGCCTTTTATAGGCCTCTCGGACACTGACTCTCGAGCTCCCGCTGGGCCTTTTATAGGCAGCTCCGACACTGCTCCCGCTGTGCCTTTTATAGGCTGCTCTTACACTGCTCCCGCTGGGCCTTTTATAGCCTGCTCCGACACTGACTCTAGATCTCCCGCTGGACCATTTACAGGCCTCTCCGACACTGCTCCCGCTGGGCCTTTATAGGCTGCTCAGACATTGCACCCGCTGGGTGTTTTATAGGCTGCTCTGACACTGCTCCCGCTGGACCTTTATAGGCTGCTCCGACACTGCTCCCGCTGGACCTTTATAGGCTGCACCAACACTGCTCCCGCTGGGCCTTTATAGGCCTCTCTGACACTGCTCCCGCTGGGCTTTTAGAGTCCTCTCCGACACTGCTCCTGCTGGGCCTTTTATCAGCCACTCAGACACTCCTCCCGCTGGGCCTTTATAGGCCTCTCCGACACTGCTCCCTCTGGGCCTTTATAGGCCTCTACGTCACTGCTCCTGCTGGGCCTTTTATAGGCCTCTAAGACACAGCTCCCACTGGGCCTTTATAGGCTTCTCCGACACTGCTCCCGCTGTGCCGTTTATTGGCTGCTCCAACACTGCTCCCACTGGGCCTTTATAGGCTGCTCCGACACTGCTCCCGCTGGGACTTTATAGGCTGCTCCGACACTGCTCCCGCTGGGCCTTTATAGGCCGCTCCGACACTGCTCCCGCTGGGCCTTTATAGGCTGCTCCGACACTGCTCCTGCTGGGCCTTTATACGCTGCTCCGACACAGCTCAAGCTGGGCCTTTATAGTCCTCTCCGACGTTGCTCCCGCTGGGCCTTTTATAGGCTGCTCCGACACTGCTCCCGCTGGGCTTTTATAGGCTGCTCCGACACTGCTGCCGCTGGGCCTTTATAGCCCGTACCGACACTGACCGTCGAGCTCCTGCTGGGCCTTTATAGGCCTCTCCGACACTGACTCTCGAGATCCCGCTGAGTCTTTTATAGGCAGCTCCGACACTGCTCCCACTGGGCCTTTTATAGGCCTCTCCGACACTGCTCCCGCTGGGCCTTTTATAGGCTGCTCCGACACTGCTCCCGCTGGGCCTTTTTTAGGCTGCTCCGACACTGCTCCCGCTGGGCCTTTTATAGGCCTCTCCGACACTGCTCCCGCTGGACCTTTTATAGGCTGCTCCAACACAGCTCCCGCTGGGCCATTATAGGCTGCTCCAACACTGCTCCCATTGGGCCTTTTATAGGCCTCTCCGACACTGCTCCCGCTGGGCCTTTTATAGGTGTCTCCGACACTGCTCCCGCTGGGTATTTTATAGGCTGCTCCGACACTGCTCCCGCTGGGCTTTTTATAGGCCTCTCTGACACTGACTCTCGCTGGGCCTTTTATAGGCCGCTCCGACACTGCTCCCGCTGAGCCTTTTATAGGCTGCTCCTACACAGATCCCGCTGGGCCTTTATAGGCTGCTCCGATACTGCTCCCGCTGGGCCTTTAATAGACCTCTCCGACACTGCTCACACTGGGCCCTTTAAGGCCTCTCCGACACTGACTCTCGAGCTCCCGCTGGGCCTTTTATAGGCAGCTCCGACACTGCTCCCGCTGTGCCTTTTATAGGCTGCTCTTACACTGCTCCCGCTGGGCCTTTTATAGCCTGCTCCAACACTGCTCCCGCTGGGTCTTTTATAGGCCTCTCCGACACTGACTCTAAGCTCCCGCTGGACCTTTTACAGGCCTCTCCGACACTGCTCCCGCTGGGCCTTTATAGGCTGCTCAGACATTGCACCCGCTGGGCCTTTTATAGGCTGCTCCGACACTGCTCCCGCTGGACCTTTATAGGCTGCACAAACACTGCTCCCGCTGGGCCTTTATAGGCCTCTCCGACACTGCTCCCGCTGGGCCTTTAGAGTCCTCTCCGAAACTGCTCCTGCTGGGCCTTTTATCAGCCTCTCAGACACTCCTCCCGCTGGGCCTTTATAGGCCTCTCCGACACTGCTCCCTCTGGGCCTTTATAGGCCTCTACGTCACTGCTCCTGCTGGGCCTTTTATAGGCCTCTCAGACACACTCCCACTGGGTCTTTATAGGCTTCTCCGACACTGCTCCCGCTGTGCCGTTTATAGGCTGCTCCGACACTGCTCCCACTGGGCCTTTATAGGCTGCTCCGACACTGCTCCCGCTGGGCATTTATAGGCCGCTCCGACACTGCTCCCGCTGGGCCTTTATAGGCTGCTCCGACACTGCTCCTGCTGGGCCTTTATACGCTGCTCCGACACAGCTCCAGCTGGGCCTTTATAGGCCGCTCTGACATTGCTCCCGCTGGGCCTTTTATAGGCTGCTCCGACACTGCTCCCGCTGGGCTTTTATAGGCTGCTCCGACAATGCTGCCGCTGGGCCTTTTATAGCCCGCTCCGACACTGACCCTCGAGCTCCCGCTGGGCCTTTATAGGCCTCTCCGATGCTGACTCTCGAGATCCCGCTGGGTCTTTTATAGGCTGCTCCGACACTGCTCCCACTGGGCCTTTTATAGGCCTCTCCGACACTGCTCTCGCTGGGCCTTTTGTAGGCTGCTCCGACACTGCTCCCGCTGGGCCTTATATAGGCGTCTCCGACAATGCTCCCGGTGGGCCTTTTATAGGCTGCTCCGACACTGCTCCCGCTGGGCCTTTTATAGGCAGCTCTGACACTGCTCCCGCTGTGCCTTTTATAGGCTGCTCTGACACTGACTCTCGAGCTCCCGCTGGGCCTTTTATAGGCCGCTCCGATACTGACTCTCCAGCTCCCGCTGGGCCTTTTATAGTCCGCTCTGATACTGACTCTCGAGCTCCCGCTGGGCCTTTTATAGGCTGCTCTGACACTGACACTCGAGCTCCCGCTGGGCCTTTTATAGGCCGCTCCGACACTGACTCTCGAGCTCTCGCTGTGTCTTTTATAGGCCTCTCCGACACTGCTCCCGCTGGGCCTTTATAGGCTGCTCAGACATTGCACCCGCTGGGTGTTTTATGGGCAGCTCCGACACTGCTCCCGCTGTGCCTTTTATAGGCTGCTCTTACACTGCTCCCGCTGGGCCTTTTATAGCCTGCTCCGACACTGACTCTAGATCTCCCGCTGGACCTTTTACAGGCCTCTCCGACACTGCTCCCGCTGGGCCTTTATAGGCTGCTCAGACATTGCACCCGCTGGGTGTTTTATAAGCTGCTCTGACACTGCTCCCGCTGGGCCTTTTATAGGCTGCTCCGACACTGCTCCCGCTGGACCTTTATAGGCTGCACCAACACTGCTCCCGCTGGGCCTTTTATAGGCTGCTCCGACACTGCTCCCGCTGGACCTTTATAGGCTGCACCAACACTGCTCCCGCTGGGCCTTTATAGGCCTCTCCGACGCTGCTCCCGCTGGGCTTTTAGAGTCCTCTCCGACACTGCTCCTGCTGGGCCTTTTATCAGCCTCTCATACACTCCTACCGCTGGGCCTTTATAGGCCTCTCCGACACTGCTCCCTCTGGGCCTTTATAGGCCTCTACGTCACTGCTCCTGCTGGGCCTTTTATAGGCCTCTAAGACACAGCTCGCACTGGCCTTTATAGGCTGCTCCAACACTGCTCCCACTGGGCCTTTGTAGGCTGCTCCGACACTGCTCCCGCTGGGACTTTATAGGCTGCTCCGACACTGCTCCCGCTGGGCCTTTATAGGCCGCTCCGACGTTGCTCCCGCTGGGCCTTTTATAGGCTGCTCCGACACTGCTCCCGCTGGGCATTTATAGGCTGCTCCGACACTGCTGCCGCTGGGCCTTTTATAGCCCGCTCCGACACTGACCCTCGAGCTCCCGCTGGGCCTTTATAGGCCTCTCCGACACTGACTCTCGAGATCCCGCTGGGTCTTTTATAGGCAGCTCCGACACTGCTCCCACTGGGCCTTTTATAGGCCTCTCCGACACTGCTCTCGCTGGGCCTTTTGTAGGCTGCTCCGACACTGCTCCCGCTGGGCCTTTTATAGGCGTCTCCGACACCGCTCCCGCTGGGTCTTTTATAGGCTGCTCCGACACTGCTCTCGCTGGGCCTTTTATTGGCTGCTCCGACACTGCTCCACTGGGCCTTTATAGGCTGCTCCAACACTGCTCCTGCTGAGCCTTTATAGGCCTCTCCAACACTGCTCCCGGTGGGCCTTTATAGGCCGCTAAGACACTGCTCCCGCTGGGCCTGTTATAGGCCTCTCCGACACTGCTCCAGCTGGGCCTTTTATAGGCTGCTCCAACACTGCTCCCGCTGGGCCTTTTATAGGCTTCTCCGACAATGCTCCCGCTGGGCCTTTTATAGGCTGCTCCGACACTGCTCCCGCTGGGCCTTTTATAGGCAGCTCAGACACTGCTCCCGCTGTGCCTTTTATGGGCTGCTCTGACACTGACTCTCGAGCTCCCGCTGGGCCTTTTATAGGCCGCTCCGACACTGACTCTCCAGCTCCCGCTGGGCCTTTTATAGTCCGCTCTGACACTGACTCTCGAGCTCCCGCTGGTCCTTTTTTAGGCTGCTCTGACACTGACACTCGAGCTCCCGCTGGGCCTTTTATAGGCCGCTCCGACACTGACTCTCGAGCTCTCGCTGTGTCTTTTATAGGCTGCTCCGACATTGCTCACGCTGGGCCTTTTATAGGCTGCTCCGACACTGACTTCGAGCTCATGCTGGGCCTTTTATAGGCCGTTCCGACACTGACTTCGAGCTCACCTTGGGACTTTTATAGGCCGCTCCGACACTGGCTCTCGAGCTCCCACTGTGCCTTTTATAGGCTACTCCGACACTGACTCTCGAGCTCCCGCTGGGCATTTTATAGGCTGCTCCGACACTGACTCTCGAGCTGCCGCTGGGCCTTTTATAGGCCGCTCCGACACTGATTCTCGAGCTCCCGCTGGGTCTTTAATAGGCTGCTCCGAAACTGTCTCTCGAGCTACCGCTGGGCCTTTTATAGGCTGCTCCGACACTGACTGTCGAGCTCCCACTGGGCCTTTTGTAGGCCGCTCCGACACTGACTCTCGAGCTCCCGCTGGGTCTTTTATAGGCTGCTCCGACACTGGCTCTCGAGCTCGCACTGGGCCTTTTATAGGCTGCTCCGACACTGACTGTCGAGCTCCCGCTGGGCCTTAATAGGCCGTTCCGACACTGACTCTCGAGCTCCCGCTGGGCCTTTTATGGGACGCTCCGACACTGGCTCTCGAGCTCCCACTGGGCCTTTTATAGGCTACTCCGACACTGACTCTCGAGCTCCCGCTGGGCCTTTTATAGGCCGCTCCAACACTGACTCTCGAGCTCCCGCTGGGCCTTTTATGGGCCGCTCCGACACCGCTCCCGCTGGGTCTTTTATAGGCCGCTCCGACACTGACTCTCGAGCTCCAGCTGGGCCTTTTATAGGCCGCTCCGACACTGACTCTTGAGCTCCCGCTGGGCCTTTTATACGCCGCTCCGACACTGATTCTCGAGCTCCCACTGGGCATTTTATATGCCGCTCCGACATGCTCCCGCTGGGGCTTTTATATGTCGCTCTGACACTGCTCCCACTCGGCCTTTTATTGGCTGCTCTGACACTGACTCTCGATCTCCCGCTGGGCCTTTTATAGGCTGCTCCGACTCTAGCTCTCAAGCTCCCGCTGGGCATTTATAGGCCGCTCCGACACTGACTCTCGAGCTCCTGCTGGGCCTTTTATAGGCTGCTCCGACACTGACTCTCAAGCTCCTGCTGGGCCTTTTATAAGCCGCTCCGACACTGACTCTCGAGCTCCCGCTGGGCCTTTTATAGGCTGCTCCGACACTGACTCTCGAACTCCCGCTGGGCCTTTTATAGGCTGCTCTGACACTGACTCTCGAACTCCCGCTGGGCCTTTTATAGGCTGCTCCGACACTGACTCTCGAGCTCCCGCTGGGCCTTTTATAGGCCTCTCCGACACTGACTCTCGCTGGGCATTTTATAGGCCTCTCCGACACTGCTCCCGCTGGTCCTTTTATAGATTGCTCCGACACAGCTCCCGCTGGGCCTTTATAGGCTGCTCCGACACTGCTCCCGCTGGGCCCTTTATAGGCCTCTCCGACACTGCTTCCACTGGGCCTTTTATAGGCTTCTCCGACACTGACTCTCGATCTCCCGCTGGGCCTTTTATAGGCATCTCCGACACTGCTCCCGCTGGGCCTTTTATAGGCTGCTCTGACACTGCTCCCGCTGGGCCTTTTATAGGCTGCTCCGACACTGCTCCCGCTGGGTCTTTTATAGGCCTTTCCGACACTGACTCTCGAGCTCCCGCTGGGCCTTTTATAGGCCTCTCCGACACTGCTCCCTCTGGGCCTTTATAGGCTGCTCTGACACTGCTCCCACTGCGCCTTTTATAGGCTGCTCTGACACTGCTCCCGCTGGGCCTTTTATAGGCCTCTCCGACACTGACTCTCGCTGGGCCTTTTATAGGCCTCTCCGACACTGCTCCCACTGGGCCTTTTATAGGCTGCTCCGACACAGCTCCCGCTGGGCCTTTATAGGCTGCTCCGACACTTCTCCCGCTGGGTCGTTTATAGGCCTCTCCGACACTGCTACCACTGGGCCTTTTATAGGCTTCTCCGACACTGACTCTCGATCTCCCGCTGGGCCTTTTATAGGCATCTCTGACACTGCTCCCGCTGGGCCTTTTATAGGTTGCTCTGACACTGCTCCCGCTGGGCCTTTTATATGCTGCTCCGACACTGCTCACGCTGGGTCTTTTATAGGCCTCTCTGACACTGACTCTCGAGCTCCCGCTGGGCCTTTTATAGGCCGCTCCGACACTGACTCTCAAGCTCCCGCTGGGCTCTTTTATAGGACGCTCCGACACTGGCTCTCGAGCTACCGCTGGGGCTTTTATAGGCTGCTCCGACACTGACAATCGAGCTCCCGCTGGGCTTTTTATAGGCCACTCCGACACCGCTCCTGCTGGGTCTTTTATAGGCCGCTCCGACACTGACTCTCGAGCTCCAGCTGGACCTTTTATAGGCCGCTCCGACACTGACTCTTGAGCTCCCGCTGGGCCTTTTATACGCCGCTCCGACACTGATTCTCGAGCTCCCGCTGGGCATTTTATATGCCGCTCCGACACTGCTCCCGCTGGGGCTTTTATATGTCGCTCTGACACTGCTCCCACTCGGCCTTTTATTGGCTGCTCTGAAACTGACTCTCGAGCTCCCGCTGGGCCTTTTATAGGCTGCTCCGACTCTAGCTCTCAGCTCACGCTGGGCATTTATAGGCCGCTCCGACACTGACTCTCGAGCTCCTGCTGGCCCTTTTATAGGCTGCTCCGACACTGACTCTCAAGCTCCTGCTGGGCCTTTTATAGGCCGCTCCGACACTGACTCTCGAGCTCCCTCTGGGCCTTTTATAGGCTGCTCCGACACTGACTCTCGAACTCCCGCTGGGCCTTTTATAGGCTGCTCTGACACTGACTCTCGAACTCCCGCTGGGCCATTTATAGGCTGCTCCGACACTGACTCTCGAGCTCCCGCTGGGCCTTTTATAGGCCTCTCCGACACTGACTCTCGCTGGGCATTTTATAGGCCTCTCCGACACTGCTCCCGCTGGGCCTTTTATAGGTTGCTCCGACACTGCTCCCGCTGGGCCCTTTATAGGCCTCTCCGAAACTGCTTCCACTGGGCCTTTTATAGGCTTCTCCGACACTGACTCTCGATCTCCCGCTGGGCCTTTTATAGGCATCTCCGACACTGCTCCCGCTGGGCCTTTTGTAGGCTGCTCTGACACTGCTCCCGCTGGGCCTTTTATAGGCTGCTCCGACACTGCTCCCGCTGGGTCTTTTATAGGCCTCTCCGACACTGACTCTCGAGCTCCCGCTGGGCCTTTTATAGGCCTCTCCGACACTGCTCCCTCTGGGCCTTTATAGGCTGCTCTGACACTGCTCCCACTGGGCCTTTTACAGGCTGCTCTGACACTGCTCCCGCTGGGCCTTTTATAGGCCTCTCCGACACTGACTCTCGCTGGGCCTTTTATAGGCCTCTCCGACACTGCTCCCACTGGGCCTTTTATAGGCTGCTCCAAAACAGCTCCCGCTGGGTCTTTATAGGCTGCTCCGACACTGCTCCCGCTGGGTCGTTTATAGGCCTCTCCGACACTGTTACCACTGGGCCTTTTATAGGCTTCTCCGACACTGACTCTCGATCTCCCGCTGGGCCTTTTATAGGCATATCCGACACTGCTCCCGCTGGGCCTTTTATAGGCTGCTCTGACACTGCTCCCGCTGGGCCTTTTGTAGGCTGCTCCGACACTGCTCCCGCTGGGTCTTTTATAGGCCTCTCTGACACTGACTCTCGAGCTCCCGCTGGGCCTTTAATAGACCTCTCCGACACTGCTCCCGCTGGGCCTTTATAGGCTGCTCTGACACTGCTCCCGCTGGGTCTTCTATAGGCCTCTCCGACACTGACTCTCGAGCTCCCGCTGGACCTTTTATAGGCTGCTCCGACACTGCTCCCGCTGGGTCTTTTATCGGCCTCTCCGACACTGCTCCGTCTGGGCCTTTTATAGGCTGCTCCGACACTGCTCCCGCTGGGCCGTTTAGAGGCTGCTCTGACACTGCTCCCGCTGGGCCTTTTATAGGCTGCTCCGACACTGCTCCCGCTGGGTATTTTATAGGCCTCTCCGACACTGACTCTCGAGCTCCCGCTGGGCCTTTTATAGGCCTCTCCGACACTGCTCCCGCTGGGCCTTTATAGGCTGCTCTGACACTGCTCCCGCTGGGCCTTTTATAGGCTGCACTGACACTGCTCCCGCTGGGCCTTTTATAGGCTGCTCCGACACTGCTCCCGCTGGGTCTTTTATAGGCCTCTCCGACACTGACGAGCTCCCGCTGGGCCTTTATAGGCTGCTCTGACACTGCTCCCGCTGGGCCTTTTATAGGCTGCACTGACACTGCTCCCGCTGGGCCTTTTATAGGCTGCTCCGACACTGCTCCCGCTGGGTCTTTTATCGGCCTCTCCGACACTGCTCCCGCTGGGTCTTTTATAGGCTGCTCCAACACTGCTCCCACTGGGGCTTTTAGAGGCTGCTCCGACACTGCTCCCACTGGGTTTTTTTTATAGGACTCTCCGAAACTGCTCCCGCTGGCGCTTTTATAGGCTGCTCTGACGCAGCTCCCGCTGGGCCTTTATAGGCTGCTCCGACACTGCTCCCGCTGGACCTTTATAGGCTGCTCCGACACTGATCCCGCTGGGCTTTTTATAGGCTGCTCCGACACCGCTCCCTCTGGGCCTTTTATAGGCTGCTCCGACACTGCTCCCGCTGGGCCTTTTATAGGCCTCTCCGACACTGACTCTCGATGGGCCTTTTATAGGCCTCTCCGACACTGCTCCCGCTGGGCCTTTTATAGGCTGCTCCAACACTGCTCCCGCTGGGCCTTTATAGGCTGCTCCGACACTGCTCCCGCTGGGCCTTTGTAGGCTGCTCCGACACTGCTCTGGCTGGGCCTTTTATAGGCCGCTCTGACACTGCCTGCTCTGGGCCTTTTACAGGCTGCTCCGACACTGCTCCCGCTGGGCCTTTTATAGGCTGCTCCGACACTGCTCCCGCTGGGCCTTTTATAGGCTGCTCCGACACTGCTCCCGCTTGGTTTTTTATAGGCCTCTCCGACCGTGCTCCCGCTGGGCTTTTTATAGGCTGCTCTGACACAGCTCCCGCAGGGCCTTTATAGGCCTCTAAGACACTGCTCCCGCTGGGCCTTTTACACGCTGTTGCGACACTGCTCCCGCTGGTCCTTTTATAGGCTGCTCCGACACTGCTCCCGCTGGCCCTTTAAAGGCCTCTCCGACACTGCTCCCACTGGGCCTTTATAGGCTGCTCCGACACTGCTCCCGCTGGGCCTTTTATAGGCTGCTCCGACACTGCTCCCGCCAGGCCTTTTATAGGCTGCTCCGACACTGCTCCCGCTGGGCCTTTCTAGGCTGCTCCGACACTGCTCCCGCTGGGCCTTTTATAGGCCGCTGCGACACTGCTCCCGCTGGGCCTTTTATAGGCCTCTCCGACACTGACTCTCGCTGGGCGTTTTATAGGCCTCTCCGACACTGCTCCCGCTGGGCCTTTTATAGGCCTCTCCGACACTGCTCCCGCTGGGCCTTTTATAGGCCGCTCCGACACAGCTCCCGCTGGGCCTTTTACAGGCTGCTCCGACACTGCTCCCGCTGGGCCTTTTATAGGCTGCTCCGACACTGCTCCCGCTGGGTCTTTTATCGGCCGCTCCAACACTGCTCCCGCTGGGCCTTTTATAGGCCTCTCCGACACTGCTCCCGCTGGGCCTTTTATAGGCCTCTCCGACACTGCTCCCGCTGGGCCTTTATAGGCCTCTCCGACACTGCTCCTGCTGGGCCTTTATAGGCTGCTCCGACACTGCTCCCGCTGGGCCTTTAATAGGCTGCTCTGACACTGCTCCCACTGGGTCTTTTATCGGCTGCTCCGACACTGCTCCATCTGGGCCTTTTATAGGCCTCTCCGACACTGCTCTCGCTGGCCCTTTTATAGGCCTCTCTGACACTGCTCCCGCTGGGGCGTTTATAGGCTGCTCCGACACTGCTCCCGCTGAGCCTTTTATAGGCTGCTCCGACACTGCTCCCGCTGGGCCTTTTATAGGCCGCTCCGACACTGCTCCCACTGGGCCTTTTATAGGCTGCACCGACACTGCTCCCGCTGGGCCTTTTATAGGCCTCTCCGACACTGCTCCCACTGGGACTTTTATAGGCCTGTCCGACACTGCTCCCGCTGGGCCTTTTATAGGCTGCTCTGACAGTGACTCTCGATCTCCCGCTGGGTCTTTTATATGCTGCTCTGACACTGCTCCCTCTGGGCCTTTTATAGGCTGCTCCAACACTGCTCCCGCTGGGCCTTTTATATGACTCTCCGACACTGCTCCCGCTGGGACTTCTATAGGCCTCTCCGACACTGCTCCCGCTGTGCCTTTTTTAGGCTGCTCCGACACTGCTCCCGCTGGGCCTTTTATAGACCTCTCCGACACTGCTCCCGCTGATCCTTTAATCGGCTGCTCTGACACTGCTCCCGCTGCGCCTTTTATAGGCCTCTCCGACACTGCTCTCGCTGGGCCTTTTATCGGCCTCTCCGACACTGCTCCCGCTGGGCCTTTTATAGGCTGCTCCAACACTGCTCCCACTGGGCCTTTTATAGGACTCTCCGACACTGCTCCCGCTGGGTCTTTTATAGGCTGCTCCTACACTGCTTCCGCTGGGCCTTTTATAGGCCTCTCCGATACTGCTCCCGGTGGGCCTTTTATAGGCCTCTCCGACACTGATCCCGCTGGGCCTTTTATTGGCTGCTCGGACACTGCTCCCGCTGGGCCTTTTATAGGCTGCTCCGACACTGCTCCCGCTGGGCCTTTTATAGGTCTCTCCGACACTGACTCTCGCTGGGCCTTTTATCGGCCTCTCCGACACTGCTCCCGCTGGGCCTTTTATAGGCTGCTCCGACACTGCTCCCGCTGGGCCTTTTATAGTCTGCTCCGACACTGCTCCCGCTGGGCCTTTTATAGGCTGCTCCGACACTGCTCCCGCTGGGCTTTTTATAGGCCTCTCCGACACTGCTCCCGCTGGGTCTTTTATAGGCTGCTCCGACACTGCTCCTGCTGGGCCTTTTATAGGCCTCTCCGACACTGCTCCCGCTGGGCCTTTTATAGGCCTCTCCGACACTGATCCCGCATGGCGTTTTATTGTCTGCTCCGACACTGCTCCCGCTGGGCCTTTTATAGGCTGCTCCGACACTGCTCCCGCTGGGCATTGTATAGGCTGCTGCGACACTGCTCCCGCTGGGCATTTTATAGGCCTCTCCGACACTGATCCCGCTTGGCCTTTTATTGTCTGCTCCAACACTGCTCCCGCAGGGCCTTTTATAGGCTGCTCCGACACTGCTCCCGCTGGTTTTTTTTTGACCTCTCCAACTTTGCTCCGGCTGGGCCTTTTATCGGCTGCTCCGACACAGCTCCCGCTGGGCCTTTATAGGCTGCTCCGATACTGCTCCCGCTGGGCCTTTATAGGCCTCTCCGACACTGCTCCCGCGGGGCCTTTATAGGCCTCTCCGACACTGCTCCCGCTGGGCCTTCTATAGGCCTCTCCAACACTGCTCCCGCTGGGCCTTTTGTAGGCTGCTCCGACACTGCTCCCGCTGGGCCTTTTATAGGCCTCTCCGACACTGCTCCCGCTGGGCCTTTAATAGGCTGCTCTGACACTGCTCCTACTGGGTCTTTTATCGGCTGCTCCGACACTGCTCCATCTGGGCCTTTTATAGGCCTCTCCGACACTGCTCCCGCTGGCCCTTTTATAGGCCTCTCTGACACTGCTCCCGCTGGGGCGTTTATAGGCTGCTCCGACACTGCTCCCGCTGAGCCTTTTATAGGCTGCTCCGACACTGCTCCCGCTGGGCCTTTTATACGCCGCTCCGACACTGCTCCCACTGGGCCTTTTATACGCTGCACCGACACTGCTCCCGCTGGGCCTTTTATAGGCCTCTCCGACACTGCTCCCACTAGGACTTTTATAGGCCTGTCCGACACTGCTCCCGCTGGGCCTTTTATAGGCTGCTCTGACAGTGACTCTCGATCTCCCGCTGGGTCTTTTATAGGCAGCTCTGACACTGCTCCCTCTGGGCCTTTTATAGGCTGCTCCAACACTGCTCCCGCTGGGCCTTTTATATGACTCTCCGACACTGCTCCCGCTGGGACTTCTATAGGCCTCTCCGACACTGCTCCCGCTGTGCCTTTTTTAGGCTGCTCCGACACTGCTCCCGCTGGGCCTTTTATAGACCTCTCCGACACTGCTCCCGCTGATCCTTTAATCGGCTGCTCCGACACTGCTCCCGCTGCGCCTTTTATAGGCCTCTCCGACACTGCTCTCGCTGGGCCTTTTATCGGCCTCTCCGACACTGCTCCCGCTGGGCCTTTTATAGGCTGCTCCAACACTGCTCCCACTGGGCCTTTTATAGGACTCTCCGACACTGCTCCCGCTGGGTCTTTTATAGGCTGCTCCTACACTGCTCCCGCTGGGCCTTTTATAGGCCTCTCTGATACTGCTCCCGGTGGGCCTTTTATAGGCCTCTCCGACACTGATACCGCTGGGCCTTTTATTGGCTGCTCGGACACTGCTCCCGCTGGGCCTTTTATAGGCTGCTCCGACACTGCTCCCGCTGGGCCTTTTATAGGCTGCTCCGACACTGCTCCCGCTGGGCCTTATATAGGCTGCTCCGACACTGCTCCCGCTGGGCCTTTTATAGGCTGCTCCGACACTGCTACCGCAGGGCCTTTTATAGGCTGCTCCGACACTGCTCCCGCTGGGTTATTTATAGACCTCTCCAACTTTGCTCCCTCTGGGCCTTTTATAGGCTGCTCCGACACAGCTCCCGCTGGGGCTTTATAGGCTGCTCCGACAATGCTCCCGCTGGGATTTTATAGGCCTCTCCGACACTGCTCCCGCTGGGCATTAAAATGCCTCTCCGACACTGCTCCCGCTTGTCCTTCTATAGGCCTCTCCAACACTGCTCCCGCTGGGCCTTTTGTAGGCTGCTCCGACACTGCTCCCGCTGGGCCTTTTATAGGCCTCTCCGACACTGCTCCCGCTGGGCCTTTTATAGGCTGCTCCGACACTGCTCCCGCTGGGCCTTATATAGGCTGCTCCGACACTGCTCCCGCTGGGCCTTTTATAGGCTGCTCCGACACTGCTACCGCAGGGCCTTTTATAGGCTGCTCCGACACTGCTCCCGCTGGGTTATTTATAGACCTCTCCAACTTTGCTCCCTCTGGGCCTTTTATAGGCTGCTCCGACACAGCTCCCGCTGGGGCTTTATAGGCTGCTCCGACAATGCTCCCGCTGGGATTTTATAGGCCTCTCCGACACTGCTCCCGCTGGGCATTAAAATGCCTCTCCGACACTGCTCCCGCTTGTCCTTCTATAGGCCTCTCCAACACTGCTCCCGCTGGGCCTTTTGTAGGCTGCTCCGACACTGCTCCCGCTGGGCCTTTTATAGGCCTCTCCGACACTGCTCCCGCTGGGCCTTTTATAGGCTGCTCCGACACTGCTCCCGCTGGGCCTTTTATATGCTGCTCCGACACAGCTCCCGCTGGGCCTTTTATAGGCCTCTCCGACACTGACTCTCGCTGGGCCTTTTATCGGCCTCTCCGACACTGCTCCCGCTGGGCCTTTTATAGGCTGCTCTGACACTGCTCCCGCTGGGCCTTTTATAGTCTGCTCCGACACTGCTCCCGCTGGGCCTTTTATAGGCTGCTCCGACACTGCTCCCGCTGGGCCTTTTATAGGCCTCTCCGACACTGCTCCCGCTGGGTCTTTTATAGGCTGCTCCGACACTGCTCCCGCTGGGCCTTTTATAGGCCTCTCCGACACTGCTCCCGCTGGGCCTTTTATAGGCCTCTCCGACACTGATCCCGCTTGGCCTTTTATTGTCTGCTCCGACACTGCTCCCGCTGGGCCTTTTATAGGCTGCTCCGACACTGCTCCCGCTGGGTCTTTTATAGGCTGCTCCTACACTGCTCCCGCTGGGCCTTTTATAGGCATCTCTGATACTGCTCCCGGTGGGCCTTTTATAGGCCTCTCCGACACTGATCCCGCTGGGCCTTTTATTGGCTGCTCGGACACTGCTCCCGCTGGGCCTTTTATAGGCTGCTCCGACACTGCTCCCGCTGGGCCTTTTATAGGCTGCTCCGACACTGCTCCCGCTGGGCCTTATATAGGCTGCTCCGACACTGCTCCCGCTGGGCCTTTTATAGGCTGCTCCGACACTGCTACCGCAGGGCCTTTTATAGGCTGCTCCGACACTGCTCCCGCTGGGTTTTTTATAGACCTCTCCAACTTTGCTCCCTCTGGGCCTTTTATAGGCTGCTCCGACACAGCTCCCGCTGGGGCTTTATAGGCTGCTCCGACAATGCTCCCGCTGGGATTTTATAGGCCTCTCCGACACTGCTCCCGCTGGGCATTAAAATGCCTCTCCGACACTGCTCCCGCTGGGCCTTCTATAGGCCTCTCCAACACTGCTCCCGCTGGGCCTTTTGTAGGCTGCTCCGACACTGCTCCCGCTGGGCCTTTTATAGGCCTCTCCGACACTGCTCCCGCTGGGCCTTTTATAGGCTGCTCCGACACTGCTCCCGCTGGGCCTTTTATATGCTGCTCCGACACAGCTCCCGCTGGGCCTTTTATAGGCCTCTCCGACACTGACTCTCGCTGGGCCTTTTATCGGCCTCTCCGACACTGCTCCCGCTGGGCCTTTTATAGGCTGCTCCTACACTGCTCCCGCTGGGCCTTTTATAGTCTGCTCCGACACTGCTCCCGCTGGGCCTTTTATAGGCTGCTCCGACACTGCTCCCGCTGGGCCTTTTATAGGCCTCTCCGACACTGCTCCCGCTGGGTCTTTTATAGGCTGCTCCGACACTGCTCCCGCAGGGTCTTTTATAGGCCTCTCCGACACTGCTCCCGCTGGGCCTTTTATAGGCCTCTCCGACACTGATCCCGCTTGGCCTTTTATTGTCTGCTCCGACACTGCTCCCGCTGGGCCTTTTATAGGCTGCTCCGACACTGCTCCCGCTGGGCATTGTATAGGCTGCTGCGACACTGCTCCCGCTGGGCATTTTATAGGCTGCTCCAACACTGCTCCCGCAGGGCCTTTTATAGGCTGCTCCGACACTGCTCCCGCTGGTTTTTTTTTGACCTCTCCAACTTTGCTCCCGCTGGGCCTTTTATAGGCTGCTCCGACACAGCTCCCGCTGGGCCTTTATAGGCTGCTCCGACACTGCTCCCGCTGGGTTTTTTATAGACCTCTCCAACTTTGCTCCCTCTGGGCCTTTTATAGGCTGCTCCGACACAGCTCCCGCTGGGGCTTTATAGGCTGCTCCGACAATGCTCCCGCTGGGATTTTATAGGCCTCTCCGACACTGCTCCCGCTGGGCATTAAAATGCCTCTCCGACACTGCTCCCGCTGGGCCTTCTATAGGCCTCTCCAACACTGCTCCCGCTGGGCCTTTTGTAGGCTGCTCCGACACTGCTCCCGCTGGGCCTTTTATAGGCCTCTCCGACACTGCTCCCGCTGGGCCTTTTATAGGCTGCTCCGACACTGCTCCCGCTGGGCCTTTTATATGCTGCTCCGACACAGCTCCCGCTGGGCCTTTTATAGGCCTCTCCGACACTGACTCTCGCTGGGCCTTTTATCGGCCTCTCCGACACTGCTCCCGCTGGGCCTTTTATAGGCTGCTCCTACACTGCTCCCGCTGGGCCTTTTATAGTCTGCTCCGACACTGCTCCCGCTGGGCCTTTTATAGGCTGCTCCGACACTGCTCCCGCTGGGCCTTTTATAGGCCTCTCCGACACTGCTCCCGCTGGGTCTTTTATAGGCTGCTCCGACACTGCTCCCGCAGGGTCTTTTATAGGCCTCTCCGACACTGCTCCCGCTGGGCCTTTTATAGGCCTCTCCGACACTGATCCCGCTTGGCCTTTTATTGTCTGCTCCGACACTGCTCCCGCTGGGCCTTTTATAGGCTGCTCCGACACTGCTCCCGCTGGGCATTGTATAGGCTGCTGCGACACTGCTCCCGCTGGGCATTTTATAGGCTGCTCCAACACTGCTCCCGCAGGGCCTTTTATAGGCTGCTCCGACACTGCTCCCGCTGGTTTTTTTTTGACCTCTCCAACTTTGCTCCCGCTGGGCCTTTTATAGGATGCTCCGACACAGCTCCCGCTGGGCCTTTATAGGCTGCTCCGACACTGCTCCCGCTGGGCCTTTATAGGCCTCTCCGACACTTCTCCCGCTGGGCCTTTATAGGCCTCTCCGACACTGCTCCCGCTGGGCCTTCTATAGGCCTCTCCAACACTGCTCCCGCTGGGCCTTTTGTAGGCTGCTCCGACACTGCTCCCGCTGGGCCTTTTATAGGCCTCTCCGACACTGCTCCCGCTGGGCCTTTTATAGGCTGCTCCGACACTGCTCCCGCTGGGCCTTTTATAGGCCTCTCCGACACTGCTCCCACTGGGCCTTTTATAGGCTGCTCCAACACAGCTCCCGCTGGGCCTTTATAGGCTGCTCCGACACTGCTCCCGCTGGGCCTTTTCTAGGCCTCTCCGACACTGCTCCCACTGGGCCTTTTATAGACCTCTCCGACACTGACTCTCGAGCTCCCGCTGGGCCTTTTATAGTCCTCTCCGACACTGCTCCCGCTGTGCCTTTATAGGCTGCTCCGACATTGCTCCCGCTGGGCGTTTTATAGGCTGCTCTGACACTGCTCCCGCTGGGACGTTATAGGCTGCTCCGACACTGCTCCCGCTGGGCCTTTATTGGCTGCTCCGACACTGCTCCCGCTGGGCCTTTATAGGCTGCTCCGACACTGCTCCCGCTGGGCCTTTTATAGGCTGCTCAGACACTGCTCCCGCTGGGCCTATTATAGGCTGCTCCGAAACTGCTCCCGCTGGTCCTTTATAGGCTGCTCTGACACTGCTCCCACTGGGCCTTTTATAGGCTGCTCCGACACTGCTCCCACTGGGTCTTTTATCGGCCTCTCCGACACTGCTCCCGGTGGGCCTTTTATAGGCTGCACCGACACTGCTCCCGCTGGGTCTTTTATCGGCCTCTCCGACACTGCTCCCGCTGGGTCTTTATAGGCCGCTCCGACACTGACGCTCGAACTCCCGCTGGGCCTTTATCAGCTGCTCCGACACTGCTCCCGCTGGGCCTTTTATTGGCCTCTCCGACACTGCTCCCGCTGGGTCTTTTATAGGCTGCTCCGACACTGCTCCCGCTGGGCCTTTTATAGGCCTCTCCGATACTGCTCCCGCTGGGCCTTTTATAGGCCTCTCCGACACTGATCCCGCTGGGCATTTTAATGGCTGCTCGGACACTGCTCCCGCTGGGCCTTTTATAGGCTGCTCCGACACTGCTCCCACTGGGCCTTTTATAGGCTGCTTTGACACTGCTCCCGCTGGGCCTTTTATAGGCTGCTCCGTCACTGCTCCCGCAGGGCCTTTTATAGGCTGCTCCGACACTGCTCCCGCTGGGTTTTTTATAGACCTCTCCAACTTTGCTCCCGCTGGGCCTTTTATTGGCTGCTCCGACACAGCTCCCGCTGGGGCTTTATAGGCTGCTCCGACACTGCTCCCGCTGGGCCTTTATAGGCCTCTCCGCCACTGCTCCCGCTGGGCCTTAAAAGGCCTCTTCGACACTGCTCCCGCTGGGCCTTCTATAGGCCTCTCCAACACTGCTCCCGCTGGGCCTTTTGTTGGCTGCTCCGACACTGCTCCCGCTGGGCCTTTTATAGGCCTCTCCGACACTGCTCCCGCTGGGCCTTTTATAGGCTGCTCCGACACTGCTCCCGCTGGGCCTTTTATAAGCTGGTCCGACACTGCTCCCGCTGGGCCTTATATAGGCCTCTCCGACACTGACTCTTGCTGGGCCTTTTATCGGCCTCTCCGACACTGCTCCCGCTGGGCCTTTTATAGGCTGCTCCGACACTGCTCCCGCTGGGCCTTTTATAGGCTGCTCCGACACTGCTCCCGCTGGGCCTTTTATAGGCTGCTCCTACACTGCTCCCGCTGGGCCTTTTATAGGCCTCTCCGACACTGCTCCCGCTGGGTCTTTTAGAGTCTGCTCCGACACTGCTCCCGCTGGGCCTTTCATAGGCCTCTCCGACACTGCTCCCGCTGGGCCTTTAATAGGCCTCTCCGATACTGATCCCGCTGGGCCTTTTATTGGCTGCTCCGACACTGCTCCCGCTGGGCCTTTTATAGGCTGCTCCAACACTGCTCCCGCTGGGCCTTTTATATGCTGCTCCGACACAGGTCCCGCTGGGCCTTTTATAGGCCTCTCCGACACTGACTCTCGCTGGGCCTTTTATCGGCCTCTCCGACACTGCTCCCGCTGGGCCTTTTATAGGCTGCTCCGACACTGCTCCCGCTGGGCCTTTTATAGGCTGCTCCGACACTGCTCCCGCTGGGCCTTTTATAGGCTTATCCGACACTGCTCCCGCTGGGCCTTTTATAGGCCTCTCCGACACTGCTCCCGCTGGGTCTTTTATAGGCTGCTCCGACACTGCTCCCGCTGGGCCTTTTATAGGCCTCTCCGACACTGCTCCCGCTGGGCCTTTTATAGGCCTCTGCGACACTGATCCCGCTTGGCTTTTTATTGTCTGCTCCGACACTGCTCCCGCTGGGCCTTTTATAGGCTGCTCCGACACTGCTCCCGCTGGGCATTGTATAGGCTGCTGCGACACTGCTCCCGCTGGGTTTTTTTTGACCTCTCCAACTTTGCTCCCGCTGGGCCTTTTATAGGCTGCTCCGACACAGCTCCCGCTGGGCCTTTATAGGCTGCTCCGACACTGCTCCCGCTGGGCCTTTATAGGCCTCTCCGACACTGCTCCCGCTGGGCCTTTATAGGCCTCTCCGACACTGCTCCCGCTGGGCCTTCTATAGGCCTCTCCAACACTGCTCCCGCTGGGCCTTTTGTAGGCTGCTCCGACACTGCTCCCGCTGGGCCTTTTACAGGCCTCTCCGACACTGCTCCCGCTGGGCCTTTTATAGGCTGCTCCGACACTGCTCCCGCTGGGCCTTTTATAGGCCTCTCCGACACTGCTCCCACTGGGCCTTTTATAGGCTGCTCCAACACAGCTCCCGCTGGGCCTTTATAGGCTGCTCCGACACTGCTCCCGCTGGGCCTTTTCTAGGCCTCTCCGACACTGCTCCCACTGGGCCTTTTATAGACCTCTCCGACACTGACTCTCGAGCTCCAGCTGGGCCTTTTATAGGCTGCTCTGACACTGCTCCCTCTGGGCCTTTTATATGCTGCTCCGACACTGCTCCCGCTGGGTTTTTTATAGGCCTCTCCGACACTGACTCTCGAGCTCCTGCTGGGCCTTTTATAGTCCTCTCCGACACTGCTCCCGCTGGGCCTTTATAGGCTGCTCCGACATTGCTCCCGCTGGGCGTTTTATAGGCTGCTCTGACACTGCTCCCGCTGGGCCGTTATAGGCTGCTCCGACACTGCTCCCGCTGGGCCTTTATTGGCTGCTCCGACACTGCTCCCGCTGGGCCTTTATAGGCTGCTCCGACACTGCTCCCGCTGGGCCTTTTATAGGCCTCTCCGACACTGCTCCCGCTGGGCCTTTTATAGGCCTCTCCGACACTGCTCCCGCTGGGCCTTTATAGGCCGTTCCGACACTGACGTTCGAACTCCCGCTGGGCCTTTATCAGCTGCTCCGACACTGCTCCCGCTGGGTCTTTTATCGGCCTCTCCGATACTGCTCCCGCTGGGCATTTTATAGGCCTCTCCGACACTGATTCCGCTGGGCATTTTATTGGCTGCTCGGACACTGCTCCCGCTGGGCCTTTTATTGGCTGCTCCGACACTGCTCCCACTGGGCCTTTTATAGGCTGCTCCGACACAGCTCCCGCTGGGCCTTTTATAGGCTGCTCCGACACTGCTCCCGCAGGGCCTTTTATAGGCTGCTCCGACACTGCTCCCGCTGGGTTTTTTATAGACCTCTCCAACTTTGCTCCCGCTGGGCCTTTTATAGGCTGCTCCGACACAGCTCCCGCTGGGGCTTTATAGGCTGCTCCGACACTGCTCCCGCTGGGCCTTTATAGGCCTCTCCGACACTGCTCCCGCTGGGCCTTAAAAGGCCTCTTCGACACTGCTCCCGCTGGGCCTTCTATAGGCCTCTCCAACACTGCTCCCGCTGGGCCTTTTGTAGGCTGCTCCGACACTGCTCCCGCTGGGCCTTTTATAGGCCTCTCCGACACTGCTCCCGCTGGGCCTTTTATAGGCTGCTCCGACACTGCTCCCGCTGGGCCTTTCATAGGCCTCTCCGACACTGCTCCCGCTCGGCCTTTTATAGGCCTCTCCGATACTGATCCCGCTGGGCCTTTTATTGGCTGCTCCGACACTGCTCCCGCTGGGCCTTTTATAGGCTGCTCCAACACTGCTCCCGCTGGGCCTTTTATATGCTGCTCCGACACTGCTCCCGCTGGGCCTTTTATAGGCCTCTCCGACACTGACTCTCGCTGGGCCTTTTATCGGCCTCTCCGACACTGCTCCCGCTGGGCCTTTTATAGGCTTCTCCGACACTGCTCCCGCTGGGCCTTTTATAGGCTGCTCCGACACTGCTCCCGCTGGGCCTTTTATAGGCTGCTCCGACACTGCTCCCGCTGGGCCTTTTATAGGCCTCTCCGACACTGCTCCCGCTGGGTCTTTTATAGGCTGCTCCGACACTGCTCCCGCTGGGCCTTTTATAGGCCTCTCCGACACTGCTCCCGCTGGGCCTTTTATAGGCCTCTCCGACACTGATCCCGCTTGGCCTTTTATTGTCTGCTCCGACACTGCTCCCGCTGGGCCTTTTATAGGCTGCTCCGACACTGCTCCCGCTGGGCATTGTATAGGCTGCTGCGACACTGCTCCCGCTGGGCATTTTATAGGCTGCTTCAACACTGCTCCCGCAGGGCCTTTTATAGGCTGCTCCGACACTGCTCCCGCTGGGTTTTTTTTGACCTCTCCAACTTTGCTCCCGCTGGGCCTTTTATAGGCTGCTCCGACACAGCTCCCGCTGGGCCTTTATAGGCTGCTCCGACACTGCTCCCGCTGGGCCTTTATAGGCCTCTCCGACACTGCTCCCGCTGGGCCTTTATAGGCCTCTCCGACACTGCTCCCGCTGGGCCTTCTATAGGCCTCTCCAACACTGCTCCCGCTGGGCCTTTTGTAGGCTGCTCCGACACTGCTCCCGCTGGGCATTTTATAGGCCTCTCCGACACTGCTCCCGCTGGGCCTTTTATAGGCTGCTCCGACACTGCTCCCGCTGGGCCTTTTATAGGCCTCTCCGACACTGCTCACACTTAGCCTTTTATAGGCTGCTCCAACACAGCTCCCGCTGGGCCTTTATAGGCTGCTCCGACACTGCTCCCGCTGGGCCTTTTCTAGGCCTCTCCGACACTGCTCCCACTGGGCCTTTTATAGACCTCTCCGACACTGACACTCGAGCTACCGCTGGGCCTTTTATAGGCTGCTCTGACACTGCTCCCTCTGGGCCTTTTATATGCTGCTCCGATACTGCTCCCGCTGGGTCTTTTATAGGCCTCTCCGACACTGACTCTCGAGCTCCTGCTGGGCCTTTTATATTCCTCTCCGACACTGCTCCCGCTGGGCCTTTATAGGCTGCTCCGACATTGCTCCCGCTGGGCGTTTTATAGGCTGCTCTGACACTGCTCCCGCTGGGCCGTTATAGGCTGCTTCGACACTGCTCCCGCTGGGCCTTTATTGGCTGCTCCGACACTGCTCCCGCTGGGCCTTTATAGGCTGCTCCGACACTGCTCCCGCTGGGCCTTTTATAGGCTGCTCAGACACTGCTCCCGCTGGGCCTTTTATAGGCTGCTCCGAAACTGCTCCCGCTGGGCCTTTATAGGCTGCTCCGACACTGCTCCCACTGGGCCTTTTATAGGCTGCTCCGACACTGCTCCCACTGGGTCTTTTATCGACCTCTCCGAAACTGCTCCCGGTGGGCCTTTTATAGGCTGCTCCGACACTGCTCCCGCTGGGTCTTTTATCGGCCTCTCCGACACTGCTCCCGCTGGGCCTTTATAGGCCGCACCGACACTGACGCTCGAACTCCCGCTGGGCCTTTATCAGCTGCTCCGACACTGCTCCCGCTGGGCCTTTTATTGGCCTCTCCGACACTGCTCCCGCTGGGTCTTTGATAGGCTGCTCCGACACTGCTCCCGCTGGGCCTTTTATAGACCTCTCCGATACTGCTCCCGCTGGGCCTTTTATAGGCCTCTCCGACACTGATCCCGCTGGGCAATTTATTGGCTGCTCGGACACTGCTCCCGCTGGGCCTTTTATAGGCTGCTCCGACACTGCTCCCACTGGGCCTTTTATAGGCTGCTCCGACACAGCTCCCGCTGGGCCTTTTATAGGCTGCTCCGACACTGCTCCCGCAGGGCCTTTTATAGGCTGCTCCGACACTGCTCCCGCTGGGTTTTTTATAGACCTCTCCAACTTTGCTCCCGCTGGGCCTTTTATAGGCTGCTCCGACACAGCTCCCGCTGGGGCTTTATAGGCTGCTCCGACACTGCTCCCGCTGGGCCTTTATAGGCCTCTCCGACACTGCTCCCGCTGGGCCTTAAAAGGCCTCTTCGACACTGCTCCCGCTGGGCCTTTTATAGGCCTCTCCGACACTGCTCCCGCTGGGTCTTTTATAGGCTGCTCCGACACTGCTCCCGCTGGGCCTTTTATAGGCCTCTCCGACACTGCTCCCGCTGGGCCTTTTATAGGCCTCTGCGACACTGATCCCGCTTGGCTTTTTATTGTCTGCTCCGACACTGCTCCCGCTGGGCCTTTTATAGGCTGCTCCGACACTGCTCCCGCTGGGCATTGTATAGGCTGCTGCGACACTGCTCCCGCTGGGTTTTTTTTGACCTCTCCAACTTTGCTCCCGCTGGGCCTTTTATAGGCTGCTCCGACACAGCGCCCGCTGGGCCTTTATAGGCTGCTCCGACACTGCTCCCGCTGGGCCTTTATAGGCCTCTCCGACACTGCTCCCGCTGGGCCTTTTATAGGCTGCTCCGACACTGCTCCCGCTGGGCCTTTTATAGGCTGCTCCGACACTGCTCCCGCTGGGCCTTTTATAGGCTTATCCGACACTGCTCCCGCTGGGCCTTTTATAGGCCTCTCCGACACTGCTCCCGCTGGGTCTTTTATAGGCTGCTCCGACACTGCTCCCGCTGGGCCTTTTATAGGCCTCTCCGACACTGCTCCCGCTGGGCCTTTTATAGGCCTCTGCGACACTGATCCCGCTTGGCTTTTTATTGTCTGCTCCGACACTGCTCCCGCTGGGCCTTTTATAGGCTGCTCCGACACTGCTCCCGCTGGGCATTGTATAGGCTGCTGCGACACTGCTCCCGCTGGGTTTTTTTTGACCTCTCCAACTTTGCTCCCGCTGGGCCTTTTATAGGCTGCTCCGACACAGCTCCCGCTGGGCCTTTATAGGCTGCTCCGACACTGCTCCCGCTGGGCCTTTATAGGCCTCTCCGACACTGCTCCCGCTGGGCCTTTATAGGCCTCTCCGACACTGCTCCCGCTGGGCCTTCTATAGGCCTCTCCAACACTGCTCCCGCTGGGCCTTTTGTAGGCTGCTCCGACACTGCTCCCGCTGGGCCTTTTACAGGCCTCTCCGACACTGCTCCCGCTGGGCCTTTTATAGGCTGCTCCGACACTGCTCCCGCTGGGCCTTTTATAGGCCTCTCCGACACTGCTCCCACTGGGCCTTTTATAGGCTGCTCCAACACAGCTCCCGCTGGGCCTTTATAGGCTGCTCCGACACTGCTCCCGCTGGGCCTTTTCTAGGCCTCTCCGACACTGCTCCCACTGGGCCTTTTATAGACCTCTCCGACACTGACTCTCGAGCTCCAGCTGGGCCTTTTATAGGCTGCTCTGACACTGCTCCCTCTGGGCCTTTTATATGCTGCTCCGACACTGCTCCCGCTGGGTTTTTTATAGGCCTCTCCGACACTGACTCTCGAGCTCCTGCTGGGCCTTTTATAGTCCTCTCCGACACTGCTCCCGCTGGGCCTTTATAGGCTGCTCCGACATTGCTCCCGCTGGGCGTTTTATAGGCTGCTCTGACACTGCTCCCGCTGGGCCGTTATAGGCTGCTCCGACACTGCTCCCGCTGGGCCTTTATTGGCTGCTCCGACACTGCTCCCGCTGGGCCTTTATAGGCTGCTCCGACACTGCTCCCGCTGGGCCTTTTATAGGCCTCTCCGACACTGCTCCCGCTGGGCCTTTTATAGGCCTCTCCGACACTGCTCCCGCTGGGCCTTTATAGGCCATTCCGACACTGACGTTCGAACTCCCGCTGGGCCTTTATCAGCTGCTCCGACACTGCTCCCGCTGGGTCTTTTATCGGCCTCTCCGATACTGCTCCCGCTGGGCATTTTATAGGCCTCTCCGACACTGATTCCGCTGGGCATTTTATTGGCTGCTCGGACACTGCTCCCGCTGGGCCTTTTATTGGCTGCTCCGACACTGCTCCCACTGGGCCTTTTATAGGCTGCTCCGACACAGCTCCCGCTGGGCCTTTTATAGGCTGCTCCGACACTGCTCCCGCAGGGCCTTTTATAGGCTGCTCCGACACTGCTCCCGCTGGGTTTTTTATAGACCTCTCCAACTTTGCTCCCGCTGGGCCTTTTATAGGCTGCTCCGACACAGCTCCCGCTGGGGCTTTATAGGCTGCTCCGACACTGCTCCCGCTGGGCCTTTATAGGCCTCTCCGACACTGCTCCCGCTGGGCCTTAAAAGGCCTCTTCGACACTGCTCCCGCTGGGCCTTCTATAGGCCTCTCCAACACTGCTCCCGCTGGGCCTTTTGTAGGCTGCTCCGACACTGCTCCCGCTGGGCCTTTTATAGGCCTCTCCGACACTGCTCCCGCTGGGCCTTTTATAGGCTGCTCCGACACTGCTCCCGCTGGGCCTTTCATAGGCCTCTCCGACACTGCTCCCGCTCGGCCTTTTATAGGCCTCTCCGATACTGATCCCGCTGGGCCTTTTATTGGCTGCTCCGACAGTGCTCCCGCTGGGCCTTTTATAGGCTGCTCCAACACTGCTCCCGCTGGGCCTTTTATATGCTGCTCCGACACTGCTCCCGCTGGGCCTTTTATAGGCCTCTCCGACACTGACTCTCGCTGGGCCTTTTATCGGCCTCTCCGACACTGCTCCCGCTGGGCCTTTTATAGGCTTCTCCGACACTGCTCCCGCTGGGCCTTTTATAGGCTGCTCCGACACTGCTCCCGCTGGGCCTTTTATAGGCTGCTCCGACACTGCTCCCGCTGGGCCTTTTATAGGCCTCTCCGACACTGCTCCCGCTGGGTCTTTTATAGGCTGCTCCGACACTGCTCCCGCTGGGCCTTTTATAGGCCTCTCCGACACTGCTCCCGCTGGGCCTTTTATAGGCCTCTCCGACACTGATCCCGCTTGGCCTTTTATTGTCTGCTCCGACACTGCTCCCGCTGGGCCTTTTATAGGCTGCTCCGACACTGCTCCCGCTGGGCATTGTATAGGCTGCTGCGACACTGCTCCCGCTGGGCATTTTATAGGCTGCTTCAACACTGCTCCCGCAGGGCCTTTTATAGGCTGCTCCGACACTGCTCCCGCTGGGTTTTTTTTGACCTCTCCAACTTTGCTCCCGCTGGGCCTTTTATAGGCTGCTCCGACACAGCTCCCGCTGGGCCTTTATAGGCTGCTCCGACACTGCTCCCGCTGGGCCTTTATAGGCCTCTCCGACACTGCTCCCGCTGGGCCTTTATAGGCCTCTCCGACACTGCTCCCGCTGGGCCTTCTATAGGCCTCTCCAACACTGCTCCCGCTGGGCCTTTTGTAGGCTGCTCCGACACTGCTCCCGCTGGGCATTTTATAGGCCTCTCCGACACTGCTCCCGCTGGGCCTTTTATAGGCTGCTCCGACACTGCTCCCGCTGGGCCTTTTATAGGCCTCTCCGACACTGCTCACACTTAGCCTTTTATAGGCTGCTCCAACACAGCTCCCGCTGGGCCTTTATAGGCTGCTCCGACACTGCTCCCGCTGGGCCTTTTCTAGGCCTCTCCGACACTGCTCCCACTGGGCCTTTTATAGACCTCTCCGACACTGACACTCGAGCTCCCGCTGGGCCTTTTATAGGCTGCTCTGACACTGCTCCCTCTGGGCCTTTTATATGCTGCTCCGATACTGCTCCCGCTGGGTCTTTTATAGGCCTCTCCGACACTGACTCTCGAGCTCCTGCTGGGCCTTTTATATTCCTCTCCGACACTGCTCCCGCTGGGCCTTTATAGGCTGCTCCGACATTGCTCCCGCTGGGCGTTTTATAGGCTGCTCTGACACTGCTCCCGCTGGGCCGTTATAGGCTGCTTCGACACTGCTCCCGCTGGGCCTTTATTGGCTGCTCCGACACTGCTCCCGCTGGGCCTTTATAGGCTGCTCCGACACTGCTCCCGCTGGGCCTTTTATAGGCTGCTCAGACACTGCTCCCGCTGGGCCTTTTATAGGCTGCTCCGAAACTGCTCCCGCTGGGCCTTTATAGGCTGCTCCGACACTGCTCCCACTGGGCCTTTTATAGGCTGCTCCGACACTGCTCCCACTGGGTCTTTTATCGACCTCTCCGAAACTGCTCCCGGTGGGCCTTTTATAGGCTGCTCCGACACTGCTCCCGCTGGGTCTTTTATCGGCCTCTCCGACACTGCTCCCGCTGGGCCTTTATAGGCCGCACCGACACTGACGCTCGAACTCCCGCTGGGCCTTTATCAGCTGCTCCGACACTGCTCCCGCTGGGCCTTTTATTGGCCTCTCCGACACTGCTCCCGCTGGGTCTTTGATAGGCTGCTCCGACACTGCTCCCGCTGGGCCTTTTATAGACCTCTCCGATACTGCTCCCGCTGGGCCTTTTATAGGCCTCTCCGACACTGATCCCGCTGGGCAATTTATTGGCTGCTCGGACACTGCTCCCGCTGGGCCTTTTATAGGCTGCTCCGACACTGCTCCCACTGGGCCTTTTATAGGCTGCTCCGACACAGCTCCCGCTGGGCCTTTTATAGGCTGCTCCGACACTGCTCCCGCAGGGCCTTTTATAGGCTGCTCCGACACTGCTCCCGCTGGGTTTTTTATAGACCTCTCCAACTTTGCTCCCGCTGGGCCTTTTATAGGCTGCTCCGACACAGCTCCCGCTGGGGCTTTATAGGCTGCTCCGACACTGCTCCCGCTGGGCCTTTATAGGCCTCTCCGACACTGCTCCCGCTGGGCCTTAAAAGGCCTCTTCGACACTGCTCCCGCTGGGCCTTTTATAGGCCTCTCCGACACTGCTCCCGCTGGGTCTTTTATAGGCTGCTCCGACACTGCTCCCGCTGGGCCTTTTATAGGCCTCTCCGACACTGCTCCCGCTGGGCCTTTTATAGGCCTCTGCGACACTGATCCCGCTTGGCTTTTTATTGTCTGCTCCGACACTGCTCCCGCTGGGCCTTTTATAGGCTGCTCCGACACTGCTCCCGCTGGGCATTGTATAGGCTGCTGCGACACTGCTCCCGCTGGGTTTTTTTTGACCTCTCCAACTTTGCTCCCGCTGGGCCTTTTATAGGCTGCTCCGACACAGCGCCCGCTGGGCCTTTATAGGCTGCTCCGACACTGCTCCCGCTGGGCCTTTATAGGCCTCTCCGACACTGCTCCCGCTGGGCCTTTATAGGCCTCTCCGACACTGCTCCCGCTGGGCCTTCTATAGGCCTCTCCAACACTGCTCCCGCTGGGCCTTTTGTAGGCTGCTCCGACACTGCTCCCGCTGGGCCTTTTACAGGCCTCTCCGACACTGCTCCCGCTGGGCCTTTTATAGGCTGCTCCGACACTGCTCCCGCTGGGCCTTTTATAGGCCTCTCCGACACTGCTCCCACTGGGCCTTTTATAGGCTGCTCCAACACAGCTCCCGCTGGGCCTTTATAGGCTGCTCCGACACTGCTCCCGCTGGGCCTTTTCTAGGCCTCTCCGACACTGCTCCCACTGGGCCTTTTATAGACCTCTCCGACACTGACTCTCGAGCTCCAGCTGGGCCTTTTATAGGCTGCTCTGACACTGCTCCCTCTGGGCCTTTTATATGCTGCTCCGACACTGCTCCCGCTGGGTTTTTTATAGGCCTCTCCGACACTGACTCTCGAGCTCCTGCTGGGCCTTTTATAGTCCTCTCCGACACTGCTCCCGCTGGGCCTTTATAGGCTGCTCCGACATTGCTCCCGCTGGGCGTTTTATAGGCTGCTCTGACACTGCTCCCGCTGGGCCGTTATAGGCTGCTCCGACACTGCTCCCGCTGGGCCTTTATTGGCTGCTCCGACACTGCTCCCGCTGGGCCTTTATAGGCTGCTCCGACACTGCTCCCGCTGGGCCTTTTATAGGCTGCTCAGACACTGCTCCCGCTGGGCCTTTTATAGGCTGCTCCGAAACTGCTCCCGCTGGGCCTTTATAGGCTGCTCCGACACTGCTCCCACTGGGCCTTTTATAGGCTGCTCCGACACTGCTCCCACTGGGTCTTTTATCGGCCTCTCCGACACTGCTCCCGCTGGGCCTTTATAGGCCGTTCCGACACTGACGCTCGAACTCCCGCTGGGCCTTTATCAGCTGCTCCGACACTGCTCCCGCTGGGTCTTTTATCGGCCTCTCCGATACTGCTCCCGCTGGGCATTTTATAGGCCTCTCCTACACTGATCCCGCTGGGCATTTTATTGGCTGCTCGGACACTGCTCCCGCTGGGCCTTTTATAGGCTGCTCCGACACTGCTCCCACTGGGCCTTTTATAGGCTGCTCCGACACAGCTCCCGCTGGGCCTTTTATAGGCTGCTCCGACACTGCTCCCGCAGGGCCTTTTATAGGCTGCTCCGACACTGCTCCCGCTGGGTTTTTTATAGACCTCTCCAACTTTGCTCCCGCTGGGCCTTTTATAGGCTGCGACGACACAGCTCCCGCTGGGGCTTTATAGGCTGCTCCGACACTGCTCCCGCTGGGCCTTTATAGGCCTCTCCGACACTGCTCCCGCTGGGCCTTAAAAGGCCTCTTCGACACTGCTCCCGCTGGGACTTCTATAGGCCTCTCCAACACTGCTCCCGCTGGGCCTTTTGTAGGCTGCTCCGACACTGCTCCCGCTGTGGCTTTTATAGGCCTCTCCGACACTGCTCCCGCTGGGCCTTTTATAGGCTGCTCCGACACTGCTCCCGCTGGGCCTTTCATAGGCCTCTCCGACACTGCTCCCGCTCGGCCTTTTATAGGCCTCTCCGATACTGATCCCGCTGGGCCTTTTATTGGCTGCTCCGACACTGCTCCCGCTGGGCCTTTTATAGGCTGCTCCAACACTGCTCCCGCTGGGCCTTTTATATGCTGCTCCGATACTGCTCCCGCTGGGCCTTTTATAGGCCTCTCCGATACTGACTCTCGCTGGGCCTTTTATCGGCCTCTCCGACACTGCTCCCGCTGGGCCTTTTATAGGCTTCTCCGACACTGCTCCCGCTGGGCCTTTTATAGGCTGCTCCGAAACTGCTCCCGCTGGGCCTTTTATAGGCTGCTCCGACACTGCTCACGCTGGGCCTTTTATAGGCCTCTCCGACACTGCTCCCGCTGGGTCTTTTATAGGCTGCTCCGACACTGCTCCCGCTGGGCCTTTTATAGGCCTCTCCGACACTGCTCCCGCTGGGCCTTTTATAGGCCTCTCCGACACTGATCCCGCTTGGCCTTTTATTGTCTGCTCCGACACTGCTCCCGCTGGGCCTTTTATAGGCTGCTCCGACACTGCTCCCGCTGGGCATTGTATAGGCTGCTGCGACACTGCTCCCGCTGGGCATTTTGTAGGCTGCTTCAACACTGCTCCCGCAGGGCCTTTTATAGGCTGCTCCGACACTGCTCCCGCTGGGTTTTTTTTGACCTCTCCAACTTTGCTCCCGCTGGGCCTTTTATAGGCTGCTCTGACACAGCTCTCGCTGGGCCTTTATAGGCTGCTCCGACACTGCTCCCGCTGGGCCTTTATAGGCCTCTCCGACACTGCTCCCGCTGGGCCTTTATAGGCCTCTCCGACACTGCTCCCGCTGGGCCTTCTATAGGCCTCTCCAACACTGCTCCCGCTGGGCCTTTTGTAGGCTGCTCCGACACTGCTCCCGCTGGGCATTTTATAGGCCTCTCCGACACTGCTCCCGCTGGGCCTTTTATAGGCTGCTCCGACACTGCTCCCACTTAGCCTTTTATAGGCTGCTCCAACACAGCTCCCGCTGGGCCTTTATAGGCTGCTCCGACACTGCTCCCGCTGGGCCTTTTCTAGGCCTCTCCGACACTGCTCCCACTGGGCCTTTTATAGACCTCTCCGACACTGACACTCGAGCTCCCGCTGGGCCTTTTATAGGCTGCTCTGACACTGCTCCCTCTGGGCCTTTTATATGCTGCTCCGATACTGCTCCCGCTGGGTCTTTTATAGGCCTCTCCGACACTGACTCTCGAGCTCCTGCTGGGCCTTTTATATTCCTCTCCGACACTGCTCCCGCTGGGCCTTTATAGGCTGCTCCGACATTGCTCCCGCTGGGCGTTTTATAGGCTGCTCTGACACTGCTCCCGCTGGGCCGTTATAGGCTGCTTCAACACTGCTCCCGCTGGGCCTTTATTGGCTGCTCCGACACTGCTCCCGCTGGGCCTTTATAGGCTGCTCCGACACTGCTCCCGCTGGGCCTTTTATAGGCTGCTCAGACACTGCTCCCGCTGGGCCTTTTATAGGCTGCTCCGAAACTGCTCCCGCTGGGCCTTTATAGGCTGCTCCGACACTGCTCCCACTGGGCCTTTTATAGGCTGCTCCGACACTGCTCCCACTGGGTCTTTTATCGACCTCTCCGAAACTGCTCCCGGTGGGCCTTTTATAGGCTGCTCCGACACTGCTCCCGCTGGGTCTTTTATCGGCCTCTCCGACACTGCTCCCGCTGGGCCTTTATAGGCCGCTCCGACACTGACGCTCGAACTCCCGCTGGGCCTTTATCAGCTGCTCCGACACTGCTCCCGCTGGGCCTTTTATTGGCCTCTCCGACACTGCTCCCGCTGGGTCTTTGATAGGCTGCTCCGACACTGCTCCCGCTGGGCCTTTTATAGACCTCTCCGATACTGCTCCCGCTGGGCCTTTTATAGGCCTCTCCGACACTGATCCCGCTGGGCATTTTATTGGCTGCTCGGACACTGCTCCCGCTGGGCCTTTTATAGGCTGCTCCGACACTGCTCCCACTGGGCCTTTTATAGGCTGCTCCGACACAGCTCCCGCTGGGCCTTTTATAGGCTGCTCCGACACTGCTCCCGCAGGGCCTTTTATAGGCTGCTCCGACACTGCTCCCGCTGGGTTTTTTATAGACCTCTCCAACTTTGCTCCCGCTGGGCCTTTTATAGGCTGCTCCGACACAGCTCCCGCTGGGGCTTTATAGGCTGCTCCGACACTGCTCCCGCTGGGCCTTTATAGGCCTCTCCGACACTGCTCCCGCTGGGCCTTAAAAGGCCTCTTCGACACTGCTCCCGCTGGGCCTTCTATAGGCCTCTCCAACACTGCTCCCGCTGGGCCTTTTGTAGGCTGCTCCGACACTGCTCCCGCTGGGCCTTTTATAGGCCTCTCCGACACTGCTCCCACTGGGCCTTTTATAGACCTCTCCGACACTGACTCTCGAGCTCCCGCTGGGCCTTTTATAGTCCTCTCCGACACTGCTCCCGCTGTGCCTTTATAGGCTGCTCCGACATTGCTCCCGCTGGGCGTTTTATAGGCTGCTCTGACACTGCTCCCGCTGGGACGTTATAGGCTGCTCCGACACTGCTCCCGCTGGGCCTTTATTGGCTGCTCCGACACTGCTCCCGCTGGGCCTTTATAGGCTGCTCCGACACTGCTCCCGCTGGGCCTTTTATAGGCTGCTCAGACACTGCTCCCGCTGGGCCTATTATAGGCTGCTCCGAAACTGCTCCCGCTGGTCCTTTATAGGCTGCTCTGACACAGCTCCCACTGGGCCTTTTATAGGCTGCTCCGACACTGCTCCCACTGGGTCTTTTATCGGCCTCTCCGACACTGCTCCCGGTGGGCCTTTTATAGGCTGCACCGACACTGCTCCCGCTGGGTCTTTTATCGGCCTCTCCGACACTGCTCCCGCTGGGTCTTTATAGGCCGCTCCGACACTGACGCTCGAACTCCCGCTGGGCCTTTATCAGCTGCTCCGACACTGCTCCCGCTGGGCCTTTTATTGGCCTCTCCGACACTGCTCCCGCTGGGCCTTTTATAGGCCTCTCCGATACTGCTCCCGCTGGGCCTTTTATAGGCCTCTCCGACACTGATCCCGCTGGGCATTTTAATGGCTGCTCGGACACTGCTCCCGCTGGGCCTTTTATAGGCTGCTTTGACACTGCTCCCGCTGGGCCTTTTATAGGCTGCTCCGTCACTGCTCCCGCAGGGCCTTTTATAGGCTGCTCCGACACTGCTCCCGCTGGGTTTTTTATAGACCTCTCCAACTTTGCTCCCGCTGGGCCTTTTATAGGCTGCTCCGACACAGCTCCCGCTGGGGCTTTATAGGCTGCTCCGACACTGCTCCCGCTGGGCCTTTATAGGCCTCTCCGCCACTGCTCCCGCTGGGCCTTAAAAGGCCTCTTCGACACTGCTCCCGCTGGGCCTTCTATAGGCCTCTCCAACACTGCTCCCGCTGGGCCTTTTGTTGGCTGCTCCGACACTGCTCCCGCTGGGCCTTTTATAGGCCTCTCCGACACTGCTCCCGCTGGGCCTTTTATAGGCTGCTCCGACACTGCTCCCGCTGGGCCTTTTATAAGCTGCTCCGACACTGCTCCCGCTGGGCCTTATATAGGCTTCTCCGACACTGACTCTCGCTGGGCCTTTTATCGGCCTCTCCGACACTGCTCCCGCTGGGCCTTTTATAGGCTGCTCCGACACTGCTCCCGCTGGGCCTTTTATAGGCTGCTCCGACACTGCTCCCGCTGGGCCTTTTATAGGCTGCTCCTACACTGCTCCCGCTGGGCCTTTTATAGGCCTCTCCGACACTGCTCCCGCTGGGTCTTTTAGAGGCTGCTCCGACACTGCTCCCGCTGGGCCTTTCATAGGCCTCTCCGACACTGCTCCCGCTGGGCCTTTAATAGGCCTCTCCGATACTGATCCCGCTGGGCCTTTTATTGGCTGCTCCGACACTGCTCCCGCTGGACCTTTTATAGGCTGCTCCAACACTGCTCCCGCTGGGCCTTTTATATGCTGCTCCGACACTGCTCCCGCTGGGCCTTTTATAGGCCTCTCCGACACTGACTCTCGCTGGGCCTTTTATCGGCCTCTCCGACACTGCTCCCGCTGGGCCTTTTATAGGCTGCTCCGACACTGCTCCCGCTGGGCCTTTTATAGGCTGCTCCGACACTGCTCCCGCTGGGCCTTTTATAGGCTTATCCGACACTGCTCCCGCTGGGCCTTTTATAGGCCTCTCCGACACTGCTCCCGCTGGGTCTTTTATAGGCTGCTCCGACACAGCTCCCGCTGGGCCTTTATAGGCTGCTCCGACACTGCTCCCGCTGGGCCTTTATAGGCCTCTCCGACACTGCTCCCGCTGGGCCTTTATAGGCCTCTCCGACACTGCTCCCGCTGGGCCTTCTATAGGCCTCTCCAACACTGCTCCCGCTGGGCCTTTTGTAGGCTGCTCCGACACTGCTCCCGCTGGGCCTTTTATAGGCCTCTCCGACACTGCTCCCGCTGGGCCTTTTATAGGCTGCTCCGACACTGCTCCCGCTGGGCCTTTTATAGGCCTCTCCGACACTGCTCCCACTGGGCCTTTTATAGGCTGCTCCAACACAGCTCCCGCTGGGCCTTTATAGGCTGCTCCGACACTGCTCCCGCTGGGCCTTTTCTAGGCCTCTCCGACACTGCTCCCACTGGGCCTTTTATAGACCTCTCCGACACTGACTCTCGAGCTCCAGCTGGGCCTTTTATAGGCTGCTCTGACACTGCTCCCTCTGGGCCTTTTATATGCTGCTCCGACACTGCTCCCGCTGGGTCTTTTATAGGCCTCTCCGACACTGACTCTCGAGCTCCTGCTGGGCCTTTTATAGTCCTCTCCGACACTGCTCCCGCTGGGCCTTTATAGGCTGCTCCGACATTGCTCCCGCTGGGCGTTTTATAGGCTGCTCTGACACTGCTCCCGCTGGGCCGTTATAGGCTGCTCCGACACTGCTCCCGCTGGGCCTTTATTGGCTGCTCCGACACTGCTCCCGCTGGGCCTTTATAGGCTGCTCCGACACTGCTCCCGCTGGGCCTTTTATAGGCTGCTCAGACACTGCTCCCGCTGGGCCTTTTATAGGCTGCTCCGACACTGCTCCCGCTGGGCCTTTATAGGCTGCTCCGACACTGCTCCCGCTGGGCCTTTTATAGGCTGCTCAGACACTGCTCCCGCTGGGCCTTTTATAGGCTGCTCCGAAACTGCTCCCGCTGGGCCTTTATAGGCTGCTCCGACACTGCTCCCACTGGGCCTTTTATAGGCTGCTCCGACACTGCTCCCACTGGGTCTTTTATCGGCCTCTCCGACACTGCTCCCGCTGGGCCTTTTATAGGCTGCTCAGACACTGCTCCCGCTGGGCCTTTTATAGGCTGCTCCGAAACTGCTCCCGCTGGGCCTTTATAGGCTGCTCCGACACTGCTCCCACTGGGCCTTTTATAGGCTGCTCCGACACTGCTCCCACTGGGTCTTTTATCGGCCTCTCCGACACTGCTCCCGCTGGGCCTTTATAGGCCGTTCCGACACTGACGTTCGAACTCCCGCTGGGCCTTTATCAGCTGCTCCGACACTGCTCCCGCTGGGTCTTTTATCGGCCTCTCCGATACTGCTCCCGCTGGGCATTTTATAGGCCTCTCCGACACTGATTCCGCTGGGCATTTTATTGGCTGCTCGGACACTGCTCCCGCTGGGCCTTTTATAGGCTGCTCCGACACTGCTCCCACTGGGCCTTTTATAGGCTGCTCCGACACAGCTCCCGCTGGGCCTTTTATAGGCTGCTCCGACACTGCTCCCGCAGGGCCTTTTATAGGCTGCTCCGACACTGCTCCCGCTGGGTTTTTTATAGACCTCTCCAACTTTGCTCCCGCTGGGCCTTTTATAGGCTGCTCCGACACAGCTCCCGCTGGGGCTTTATAGGCTGCTCCGACACTGCTCCCGCTGGGCCTTTATAGGCCTCTCCGACACTGCTCCCGCTGGGCCTTAAAAGGCCTCTTCGACACTGCTCCCGCTGGGCCTTCTATAGGCCTCTCCAACACTGCTCCCGCTGGGCCTTTTGTAGGCTGCTCCGACACTGCTCCCGCTGGGCCTTTTATAGGCCTCTCCGACACTGCTCCCGCTGGGCCTTTTATAGGCTGCTCCGACACTGCTCCCGCTGGGCCTTTCATAGGCCTCTCCGACACTGCTCCCGCTCGGCCTTTTATAGGCCTCTCCGATACTGATCCCGCTGGGCCTTTTATTGGCTGCTCCGACACTGCTCCCGCTGGGCCTTTTATAGGCTGCTCCAACACTGCTCCCGCTGGGCCTTTTATATGCTGCTCCGACACTGCTCCCGCTGGGCCTTTTATAGGCCTCTCCGACACTGACTCTCGCTGGGCCTTTTATCGGCCTCTCCGACACTGCTCCCGCTGGGCCTTTTATAGGCTTCTCCGACACTGCTCCCGCTGGGCCTTTTATAGGCTGCTCCGACACTGCTCCCGCTGGGCCTTTTATAGGCTGCTCCGACACTGCTCCCGCTGGGCCTTTTATAGGCCTCTCCGACACTGCTCCCGCTGGGTCTTTTATAGGCTGCTCCGACACTGCTCCCGCTGGGCCTTTTATAGGCCTCTCCGACACTGCTCCCGCTGGGCCTTTTATAGGCCTCTCCGACACTGATCCCGCTTGGCCTTTTATTGTCTGCTCCGACACTGCTCCCGCTGGGCCTTTTATAGGCTGCTCCGACACTGCTCCCGCTGGGCATTGTATAGGCTGCTGCGACACTGCTCCCGCTGGGCATTTTATAGGCTGCTTCAACACTGCTCCCGCAGGGCCTTTTATAGGCTGCTCCGACACTGCTCCCGCTGGGTTTTTTTTGACCTCTCCAACTTTGCTCCCGCTGGGCCTTTTATAGGCTGCTCCGACACAGCTCCCGCTGGGCCTTTATAGGCTGCTCCGACACTGCTCCCGCTGGGCCTTTATAGGCCTCTCCGACACTGCTCCCGCTGGGCCTTTATAGGCCTCTCCGACACTGCTCCCGCTGGGCCTTCTATAGGCCTCTCCAACACTGCTCCCGCTGGGCCTTTTGTAGGCTGCTCCGACACTGCTCCCGCTGGGCATTTTATAGGCCTCTCCGACACTGCTCCCGCTGGGCCTTTTATAGGCTGCTCCGACACTGCTCCCGCTGGGCCTTTTATAGGCCTCTCCGACACTGCTCACACTTAGCCTTTTATAGGCTGCTCCAACACAGCTCCCGCTGGGCCTTTATAGGCTGCTCCGACACTGCTCCCGCTGGGCCTTTTCTAGGCCTCTCCGACACTGCTCCCACTGGGCCTTTTATAGACCTCTCCGACACTGACACTCGAGCTCCCGCTGGGCCTTTTATAGGCTGCTCTGACACTGCTCCCTCTGGGCCTTTTATATGCTGCTCCGATACTGCTCCCGCTGGGTCTTTTATAGGCCTCTCCGACACTGACTCTCGAGCTCCTGCTGGGCCTTTTATATTCCTCTCCGACACTGCTCCCGCTGGGCCTTTATAGGCTGCTCCGACATTGCTCCCGCTGGGCGTTTTATAGGCTGCTCTGACACTGCTCCCGCTGGGCCGTTATAGGCTGCTTCGACACTGCTCCCGCTGGGCCTTTATTGGCTGCTCCGACACTGCTCCCGCTGGGCCTTTATAGGCTGCTCCGACACTGCTCCCGCTGGGCCTTTTATAGGCTGCTCAGACACTGCTCCCGCTGGGCCTTTTATAGGCTGCTCCGAAACTGCTCCCGCTGGGCCTTTATAGGCTGCTCCGACACTGCTCCCACTGGGCCTTTTATAGGCTGCTCCGACACTGCTCCCACTGGGTCTTTTATCGACCTCTCCGAAACTGCTCCCGGTGGGCCTTTTATAGGCTGCTCCGACACTGCTCCCGCTGGGTCTTTTATCGGCCTCTCCGACACTGCTCCCGCTGGGCCTTTATAGGCCGCACCGACACTGACGCTCGAACTCCCGCTGGGCCTTTATCAGCTGCTCCGACACTGCTCCCGCTGGGCCTTTTATTGGCCTCTCCGACACTGCTCCCGCTGGGTCTTTGATAGGCTGCTCCGACACTGCTCCCGCTGGGCCTTTTATAGACCTCTCCGATACTGCTCCCGCTGGGCCTTTTATAGGCCTCTCCGACACTGATCCCGCTGGGCAATTTATTGGCTGCTCGGACACTGCTCCCGCTGGGCCTTTTATAGGCTGCTCCGACACTGCTCCCACTGGGCCTTTTATAGGCTGCTCCGACACAGCTCCCGCTGGGCCTTTTATAGGCTGCTCCGACACTGCTCCCGCAGGGCCTTTTATAGGCTGCTCCGACACTGCTCCCGCTGGGTTTTTTATAGACCTCTCCAACTTTGCTCCCGCTGGGCCTTTTATAGGCTGCTCCGACACAGCTCCCGCTGGGGCTTTATAGGCTGCTCCGACACTGCTCCCGCTGGGCCTTTATAGGCCTCTCCGACACTGCTCCCGCTGGGCCTTAAAAGGCCTCTTCGACACTGCTCCCGCTGGGCCTTCTATAGGCCTCTCCAACACTGCTCCCGCTGGGCCTTTTGTAGGCTGCTCCGACACTGCTCCCGCTGGGCCTTTTATAGGCCTCTCCGACACTGCTCCCGCAGGGCCTTTTATAGGCTGCTCCGACACTGCTCCCGCTGGGTTTTTTATAGACCTCTCCAACTTTGCTCCCGCTGGGCCTTTTATAGGCTGCTCCGACACAGCTCCCGCTGGGGCTTTATAGGCTGCTCCGACACTGCTCCCGCTGGGCCTTTATAGGCCTCTCCGACACTGCTCCCGCTGGGCCTTAAAAGGCCTCTTCGACACTGCTCCCGCTGGGCCTTCTATAGGCCTCTCCAACACTGCTCCCGCTGGGCCTTTTGTAGGCTGCTCCGACACTGCTCCCGCTGGGCCTTGGCTTGATCCGACACTGCTCCTGCTGGGCCTTTTATAGGCTGCTCCGACACTGCTCCCGCTGGGCCTTTTATAAGCTGCTGCGACACTGCTCCCGCTGGGCCTTATATAGGCCTCTCCGACATTGACTCTCACTTGGCCTTTTATCGGCCTCTCCGACACTGCTCCCGCTGGGCCTTTTATAGGCTGCTCCGACACTGCTCCCGCTGGGCCGTTTATAGGCTGCTCCGACACGGCTCCCGCTGGGCCTTTTATAGGCTGCTCCTACACTGCTCCCGCTGGGCCTTTTATAGGCCTCTCCGACACTGCTCCCGCTGGGTCTTTTATAGGCTGCTCCGACACTGCTCCCGCTGGGCCTTTCATAGGCCTCTCCGACACTGCTCCCGCTGGGCCTTTTATAGGCCTCTCCGATACTGATCCCGCTGGGCATTTTATTGGCTGCTCCGACACTGCTCCCGCTGGGCCTTTTATAGGCTGCTCCAACACTGCTCCCGCTGGGCCTTTTATAGGCTGCTCCGACACTGCTCCCGCTGGGCCTTTTATAGGCTGCTCCAACACTGCTCCCGCATGGCCTTTTATAGGCTGCTCCGACACTGCTCCCGCTGGGTTTTTTATAGACCTCTCCAACTTTGCTCCCGCTGGGCCTTTTATAGGCTGCTCCGACACAGCTCCCGCTGGGCCTTTATAGGCTGCTCCGACACTGCTCCCGCTGGGCCTTTATAGGCTTCTCCGACACTGCTCCCGCTGGGCCTTTATAGGCCTCTCCGACACTGCTCCCGCTGGGCCTTCTATAGGCCTCTCCAACACTGCTCCCGCTGGGCCTTTTGTAGGCTGCTCCGACACATGCTCCGGCTGGGCCTTTTATAGGCCTCTCCAACACTGCTCCCGCTGAGCCCTTTATAGGCTGCTCCGACACTGCTCCCGCTGGGCCTTTCATAGGCCTCTCTGACACTGACTCTCGCTGGGCCTTTTATAGGCCTCTCCGACACTGCTCCCACTTGGCCTTTTATAGGCTGCTCCGACACAGCTCCCGCTGGGCCTTTATAGGCTGCTCCGACACTGCTCCGGCTGGGACTTTTCTAGGCCTCTCCGACACTGCTCCCACTGGGCCTTTTATAGGCCTCTCCGACACTGACTCTCGAGCTCCCGTTGGGCCTTTTATAGGCTGATCTGACACTGCTCCCTCTGGGCCTTGAATATGCTGCTCCGACACTGCTCCCGCTGGGTCTTTTATAAAGCTCTCCGACACTGACTCTCGAGCTCTCGCTGGGACTTTTATAGTCCTCTCCGACGCTGCTCCCGCTAGGCCTTTATAGGCTGCTCCGACATTGCTCCCGCTGGGCGTTTTATAGGCTGCTCCGACACTGATCCCGCTGGGCCTTTATAGGCTGCTCCGACACTGCTCCCGCTGGGCCTTTTATAGGCTGCTCAGACACTGCTCCCGCTGGGCCTTTTATAGGCTGCTCCGACACTGCTCCCGCTGGGCCTTTATTGGCTGCTCCGACACTGCTCCCACTGGGCCTTTTATAGGCTGCTCTGACACTGCTCCCACTGGGTCTTTTATCGGCCTCTCCGACACTGCTCCCGGTGGGCCTTTTATAGGCTGCTCCGACACTACTCCCGCTGGGTCTTTTATCAGTATCTGCGACACTGCTCCCGCTGGGCCTTAATAGGCCGCTCCGACACTGACGCTCGAACTCCCGCTGGGCCTTTATCAGCTGCTCCGACACTGCTCCCGCTGGGCCTTTTATAGGCCACTCCGACGCTGCTCCCGCTGGGCCTTTATAGGCCGCTCCGACACTGCTCCCGTTGGGCCATTTATAGGCCTCTCCGACACTGCTCCCGCTGGGCCTTTTATAGGCTGCTCCGACACTGCTCCCGCTGGGCCTTTTATAGGCCTCTCCGACATTGCTCCCACTGCGCCTTTTATAGGCTGCTCTGATATTGCTCCCGCTGGGCGTTTTATCGGCTGGTCTGACACTGCTCCCGCTGGGCCGTTATAGGCTGCTCCGACACTGCTCCCGCTGGGCCTTTATTGGCTGCTCCGACACTGCTCCCGCTGGGCCTTTATAGGCTGCTCCGACACTGCTCCCGCTGGGCCTTTTATAGGCTGCTCAGACACTGCTCCCGCTGGGCCTTTTATAGGCTGCTCCGACACTGCTCCCGCTGGGTTTTTTATAGACCTCTCCAACTTTGCTCCCGCTGGGCCTTTTATAGGCTGCTCCGACACAGCTCCCGCTGGGCCTTTATAGGCTGCTCCGACACTGCTCCCGCTGGGCCTTTATAGGCCTCTCCGACACTGCTCCCGCTGGGCCTTTATAGGCCTCTCCGACACTGCTCCCGCTGGGCCTTCTATAGGCCTCTCCAACACTGCTCCCGCTGGGCCTTTTGTAGGCTGCTCCGACACTGCTCCCGCTGTGCCTTTTATAGGCCTCTCCGACACTGCTCCCGCTGGGCCTTTTATAGGCTGCTCCGACACTGCTCCCGCTGGGCCTTTTATAGGCCTCTCCGACACTGCTCCCACTGAGCCTTTTATAGGCTGCTCCGACACTGCTCCCGCTGGGCCTTTCATAGGCCTCTCTGACACTGACTCTCGCTGGGCCTTTTATAGGCCTCTCCGACACTGCTCCCACTGGGCCTTTTATAGGCTGCTCCGACACAGCTCCCGCTGGGCCTTTATAGGCTGCTCTGACACTGCTCCGGCTGGGCCTTTTCTAGGCCTCTCCGACACTGCTCCCACTGGGCCTTTTATAGGCCTCTCCGACACTGACTCTCGAGCTCCCGTTGGGCCTTTTATAGGCTGCTCTGACACTGCTCCCTCTGGGCCTTGTATATGCTGCTCCGACACTGCTCCCGCTGGGTCTTTTATAAGGCTCTCCGACACTGACTCTCGAGCTCTCGCTGGGACTTTTATAGTCCTCTCCGACACTGCTCCCGCTAGGCCTTTATAGGCTGCTCCGACATTGCTCCCGCTGGGCGTTTTATAGGCTGCTCCGACACTGCTCCCGCTGGGCCTTTATAGGCTGCTCCGACACTGCTCCCGCTGGGCCTTTTATAGGCTGCTCAGACACTGCTCCCGCTGGGCCTTTTATAGGCTGCTCCGACACTGCTCCCGCTGGGCCTTTATAGGCTGCTCCGACACTGCTCCCACTGGGCCTTTTATAGGCTGCTCTGACACTGCTCCCACTGGGTCTTTTATCGGCCTCTCCGACACTGCTCCCGGTGGGCCTTTTATAGGCTGCTCCGACACTACTCCCGCTCGGTCTTTTATCAGCCTCTCCAACACTGCTCCCGCTGGGCCAGAATAGGCCGCTCCGACACTGACGCTCGAACTCCCGCTGGGCCTTTATCAGCTGCTCCGACACTGCTCCCGCTGGGCCTTTTATAGGCCACTCCGACGCTGCTCCCGCTGGGTCTTTATAGGCCGCTCCGACACTGCTCCCGTTGGGCCATTTATAGGCCTCTCCGACACTGCTCCCGCTGGGCCTTTTATAGGCTGCTCCGACACTGCTCCCGCTGGGCCTTTTATAGGCCTCTCCGACATTGCTCCCGCTGCACCTTTTATAGGCTGCTCTGACATTGCTCCCGCTGGGCGTTTTATCGGCTGCTCTGACACTGCTCCCGCTGGGCCGTTATAGGCTGCTCCGACACTGCTCCCGCTGGGCCTTTATTGGCTGCTCCGACACTGCTCCCGCTGGGCCTTTATAGGCTGCTCCGACACTGCTCCCGCTGGGCCTTTTATAGGCTGCTCACACACTGCTCCCGCTGGGCCTTTTATAGGCTGCTCCGACACTGCTCCCGCTGGGCCTTTATAGGCTGCTCCGACACTGCTCCCACTGGGCCTTTTATAGGCTGCTCCGACACTGCTCGCACTGGGTCTTTTATTGGCCTCTCTGACACTGCTCCCGGTGGGCCTTTTATCAGCCTCTCCGACACTGCTCCCGCTGGGCCTTTATAGGCCGCTCCGACACTGATGATCGAACTCCCGCTGGGCCTTTATCAGCTGCTCCGACACTGCTCCCGCTGGGCCTTTATAGGCCGCTCCGACACTGCTCCCGTTGGGCCCTTTATAGGCCTCTCCGACACTGCTCCCGCTGGGCCTTTTATAGGCTGCTCCGACACTGCTCCCGCTGGGCCTTTTATAGGACTCTCCGACACTGCTCCCGCTGCGCCTTTTATAGGCTGCTCCGACACAGCTCCCGCTGGGTCTTTCTAAGCTGCGCTGACGCTGCTCCCGCTGGGCCTTTTGTAGGCCTCTCCAACACTGCTCCTGCTGGGCCTTTTATAGGCCGCTCCGACACTGAGTCTCGTGCTCCCGCTGGGCCTTTTGTAGGCCTCTCCGACACTGCTCCCGCTGGGCATTTATAGGCTGCTCCGACACTGACTCTCGAGCTCCCGCTGGGCCTTTTATAGGCCGCTCCGAAACTAGCTCTCAAAGTCCCGCTGGGATTTTATAGGCCGCTCCGACACTGACACTCGAGCTCCCGCTGGGCCTTTTATAGGCCGCTCCGACACTGACTCTCAAGCTCCTGCTGGGCCTTTTATAGGCCGCTCCGACACTGACTCTCGAGCTCCCGCCGGGCCTTTTATAGGCTGCTCCGGCACTGACTCTCGAGCTCCCGCTGGGCCTTGTATAGGCCGCTCTGACACTGCTCCCGGTGGGCCTTTTATAGGCCTCTCCGACACTGCTCCCGCTGGGCCTTTATAGGCCTCTCCGACACTGCTCCCGCTGGGCCTTCTATAGGCCTCTCCAACACTGCTCCCGCTGAGCCTTTTGTAGGCTGCTCCGACACTGCTCCCGCTGTGCCTTTTATAGGCCTCTCCGACACTGCTCCCGCTGGGCCTTTTATAGGCTGCTCCGACACTGCTCCCGCTGGGCCTTTTATAGGCCTCTCCGACACTGCTCCCGCTGAGCCTTTTATAGGCTGCTCCGACACTGCTCCCGCTGGGCCTTTCATAGGCCTCTCTGACACTGACTCTCGCTGGGCCTTTTATAGGCCTCTCCGACACTGCTCCCACTGGGCCTTTTATAGGCTGCTCCGACACAGCTCCCGCTGGGCCTTTATAGGCTGCTCCGACACTGCTCCGGCTGGGCCTTTTCTAGGCCTCTCCGACACTGCTCCCACTGGGCCTTTTATAGGCCTCTCCGACACTGACTCTCGAGCTCCCGTTGGGCCTTTTATAGGCTGCTCTGACACTGCTGCCTCTGGGCCTTGTATATGCTGCTCCGACACTGCTCCCGCTGGGTCTTTTATAAGGCTCTCCGACACTGACTCTCGAGCTCTCGCTGGGACTTTTATAGTCCTCTCCGACACTGCTCCCGCTAGGCCTTTATAGGCTGCTCCGACATTGCTCCCGCTGGGCGTTTTATAGGCTGCTCCGACACTGATCCCGCTGGGCCTTTATAGGCTGCTCCGACACTGCTCCCGCTGGGCCTTTTATAGGCTGCTCAGACACTGCTCCCGCTGGGCCTTTTATAGGCTGCTCCGACACTGCTCCCGCTGGGCCTTTATAGGCTGCTCCGACACTGCTCCCACTGGGCCTTTTATAGGCTGCTCTGACACTGCTCCCACTGGGTCTTTTATCGGCCTCTCCGACACTGCTCCCGGTGGGCCTTTTATAGGCTGCTCCGACACTACTCCCGCTGGGTCTTTTATCAGCATCTGCGACACTGCTCCCGCTGGGCCTTAATAGGCCGCTCAAACACTGACGCTCGAACTCCCGCTGGGCCTTTATCAGCTGCTCCGACACTGCTCCCGCTGGGCCTTTTATAGGCCACTCCGACGCTGCTCCCGCTGGGCCTTTATAGGCCGCTCCGACACTGCTCCCGTTGGGCCATTTATAGGCCTCTCCGACACTGCTCCCGCTGGGCCTTTTATAGGCTGCTCCGACACTGCTCCCGCTGGGCCTTTTATAGGCCTCTCCGACATTGCTCCCACTGCGCCTTTTATAGGCTGCTCTGACATTGCTCCCGCTGGGCGTTTTATCGGCTGGTCTGACACTGCTCCCGCTGGGCCGTTATAGGCTGCTCCGACACTGCTCCCGCTGGGCCTTGATTGGCTGCTCCGACACTGCTCCCGCTGGGCCTTTATAGGCTGCTCCGACACTGCTCCCGCTGGGCCTTTTATAGGCTGCTCAGACACTGCTCCCGCTGGGCCTTTTATAGGCTGCTCCGACAGTGCTCCCGCTGGGTTTTTTATAGACCTCTCCAACTTTGCTCCCGCTGGGCCTTTTATAGGCTGCTCCGACACAGCTCCCGCTGGGCCTTTATAGGCTGCTCCGACACTGCTCCCGCTGGGCCTTTATAGGCCTCTCCGACACTGCTCCCGCTGGGCCTTTATAGGCCTCTCCGACACTGCTCCCGCTGGGCCTTCTATAGGCCTCTCCAACACTGCTCCCGCTGGGCCTTTTGTAGGCTGCTCCGACACTGCTCCCGCTGTGCCTTTTATAGGCCTCTCCGACACTGCTCCCGCTGGGCCTTTTATAGGCTGCTCCGACACTGCTCCCGCTGGGCCTTTTATAGGCCTCTCCGACACTGCTCCCACTGAGCCTTTTATAGGCTGCTCCGACACTGCTCCCGCTGGGCCTTTCATAGGCCTCTCTGACACTGACTCTCGCTGGGCCTTTTATAGGCCTCTCCGACACTGCTCCCACTGGGCCTTTATAGGCTGCTCCGACACTGCTCCCGCTGGGCCTTTATAGGCCTCTCCGACACTGCTCCCGCTGGGCCTTTATAGGCTGCTCCGACACTGCTCCCACTGGGCCTTGTATATGCTGCTCCGACACTGCTCCCGCTGGGTCTTTTATAAGGCTCTCCGACACTGACTCTCGAGCTCTCGCTGGGACTTTTATAGTCCTCTCCGACACTGCTCCCGCTAGGCCTTTATAGGCTGCTCCGACATTGCTCCCGCTGGGCGTTTTATAGGCTGCTCCGACACTGCTCACGCTGGGCCTTTATAGGCTGCTCCGACACTGCTCCCGCTGGGCCTTTTATAGGCTGCTCAGACACTGCTCCCGCTGGGCCTTTTATAGGCTGCTCCGACACTGCTCCCGCTGGGCCTTTATAGGCTGCTCCGACACTGCTCCCACTGGGCCTTTTATAGGCTGCTCTGACACTGCTCCCACTGGGTCTTTTATCGGCCTCTCCGACACTGCTCCCGGTGGGCCTTTTATAGGCTGCTCCGACACTACTCCCGCTCGGTCTTTTATCAGCCTCTCCGACACTGCTCCCGCTGGGCCAGAATAGGCCGCTCCGACACTGACGCTCGAACTCCCGCTGGGCCTTTATCAGCTGCTCCGACACTGCTCCCGCTGGGCCTTTTATAGGCCACTCCGACGCTGCTCCCGCTGGGCCTTTATAGGCCGCTCCGACACTGCTCCCGTTGGGCCATTTATAGGCCTCTCCGACACTGCTCCCGCTGGGCCTTTTATAGGCTGCTCCGACACTGCTCCCGCTGGGCCTTTTATAGGCCTCTCCGACATTGCTCCCGCTGCACCTTTTATAGGCTGCTCTGACATTGCTCCCGCTGGGCGTTTTATCGGCTGCTCTGACACTGCTCCCGCTGGGCCGTTATAGGCTGCTCCGACACTGCTCCCGCTGGGCCTTTATTGGCTGCTCCGACACTGCTCCCGCTGGGCCTTTATAGGCTGCTCCGACACTGCTCCCGCTGGGCCTTTTATAGGCTGCTCACACACTGCTCCCGCTGGGCCTTTTATAGGCTGCTCCGACACTGCTCCCGCTGGGCCTTTATAGGCTGCTCCGACACTGCTCCCACTGGGCCTTTTATAGGCTGCTCCGACACTGCTCGCACTGGGTCTTTTATCGGCCTCTCTGACACTGCTCCCGGTGGGCCTTTTATCAGCCTCTCCGACACTGCTCCCGCTGGGCCTTTATAGGCCGCTCCGACACTGATGATCGAACTCCCGCTGGGCCTTTATCAGCTGCTCCGACACTGCTCCCGCTGGGCCTTTATAGGCCGCTCCGACACTGCTCCCGTTGGGCCCTTTATAGGCCTCTCCGACACTGCTCCCGCTGGGCCTTTTATAGGCTGCTCCGACACTGCTCCCGCTGGGCCTTTTATAGGACTCTCCGACACTGCTCCCGCTGCGCCTTTTATAGGCTGCTCCGACACAGCTCCCGCTGGGTCTTTCTAAGCTGCGCTGACGCTGCTCCCGCTGGGCCTTTTGTAGGCCTCTCCAACACTGCTCCTGCTGGGCCTTTTATAGGCCGCTCCGACACTGAGTCTCGTGCTCCCGCTGGGCCTTTTGTAGGCCTCTCCGACACTGCTCCCGCTGGGCATTTATAGGCTGCTCCGACACTGACTCTCGAGCTCCCGCTGGGCCTTTTATAGGCCGCTCCGAAACTAGCTCTCAAAGTCCCGCTGGGATTTTATAGGCCGCTCCGACACTGACTCTCGAGCTCCCGCTGGGCCTTTTATAGGCCGCTCCGACACTGACTCTCAAGCTCCTGCTGGGCCTTTTATAGGCCGCTCCGACACTGACTCTCGAGCTCCCGCCGGGCCTTTTATAGGCTGCTCCGGCACTGACTCTCGAGCTCCCGCTGGGCCTTGTATAGGCCGCTCTGACACTGCTCCCGGTGGGCCTTTTATAGGCCTCTCCGACACTGCTCCCGCTGAGCCTTTTATAGGCTGCTCCGACACTGCTGCCTCTGGGCCTTGTATATGCTGCTCCGACACTGCTCCCGCTGGGTCTTTTATAAGGCTCTCCGACACTGACTCTCGAGCTCTCGCTGGGACTTTTATAGTCCTCTCCGACACTGCTCCCGCTAGGCCTTTATAGGCTGCTCCGACATTGCTCCCGCTGGGCGTTTTATAGGCTGCTCCGACACTGCTCCCGCTGGGATTTTATAGGCTGCTCCGACACTGCTCCCGCTGGGCCTTTTATAGGCTGCTCAGACACTGCTCCCGCTGGGCCTTTTATAGGCTGCTACGACACTGCTCCCGCTGGGCCTTTATAGGCTGCTCCGACACTGCTCCCACTGGGCCTTTTATAGGCTGCTCTGACACTGCTCCCACTGGGTCTTTTATCGGCCTCTCCGACACTGCTCCCGGTGGGCCTTTTATAGGCTGCTCTGACACTACTCCCGCTGGGTCTTTTATCAGCCTCTCCGACACTGCTCCCGCTGGGCCTTAAAAGGCCGCTCCGACACTGATGCTCGAACTCCCGCTGGGCCTTTATCAGCTGCTCCGACACTGCTCCCGCTGGGCCTTTTATAGGCCACTCCGACGCTGCTCCCGCTGGGCCTTTATAGGCCGCTCCGACACTGCTCCCGTTGGGCCATTTATAGGCCTCTCCGACACTGCTCCCGCTGGGCCTTTTATAGGCTGCTCCGACACTGCTCCCGCTGGGCCTTTTATAGGCCTCTCCGACATTGCTCCCGCTGCGCCTTTTATAGGCTGCTCTGACATTGCTCCCGCTGGGCGTTTTATAGGCCTCTCCGACACTGCTCCCGCTGGGCCTTTTATAGGCTGCTCCGACACTGCTCCCACTGGGCCTTTATAGGCTGCTCCGACACTGCTCCCACTGGGCCTTTTATAGGCTGCTCTGACACTGCTCCCACTGGGTCTTTTATCGGCCTCTCCGACACTGCTCCCGGTGGGCCTTTTATAGGCTGCTCCGACACTACTCCCGCTGGGTCTTTTATCAGCCTCTCCGACACTGCTCCCGCTGGGCCTTAATAGGCCGCTCCGACACTGACGCTCGAACTCCCGCTGGGCCTTTATCAGCTGCTCCGACACTGCTCCCGCTGGGCCTTTTATAGGCCACTCCGACGCTGCTCCCGCTGGGCCTTTATAGGCCGCTCCGTCACTGCTCCCGTTGGGCCATTTATAGGCCTCTCCGACACTGCTCCCGCTGGGCCTTTTATAGGCTGCTCCGACACTGCTCCCGCTGGGCCTTTTATAGGCCTCTCCGACATTGCTCCCGCTGCGCCTTTTATAGGCTGCTCTGACATTGCACCCGCTGGGCGTTTTATCGGCTGCTCTGACACTGCTCCCGCTGGGCCGTTATAGGCTGCTCCGACACTGCTCCCGCTGGGCCTTTATTGGCTGCTCCGACACTGCTCCCGCTCGGCCTTTATAGGCTGCTCCGACACTGCTCCCGCTGGGCCTTTTATAGGCTGCTCAGACACTGCTCCCGCTGGGCCTTTTATTGGCTGCTCCGACACTGCCCCCGCTGGGCCTTTATAGGCTGCTCCGACACTGCTCCCACTGGGCCTTTTATAGGCTGCTCCGACACTGCTCCCACTGGGTCTTTTATCGGCCTCTCCGACACTGCTCCTGGTGGTCCTTTTATAGGCTGCTCCGACACTACTCCCGCTGGGTCTTTTATCAGCCTCTCCGACACTGCTCCCGCTGGGCCTTTATAGGCCGCTCCGACACTGATGATCGAACTCCCGCTGGGCCTTTATCAGCTGCTCCGACACTGCTCCCGCTGGGCCTTTATAGGCCGCTCCGACACTGCTCCCGTTGGGCCCTTTATAGGCCTCTCCGACACTGCTCCCGCTGGGCCTTTTATAGGACTCTCCGACACTGCTCCCGCTGCGCCTTTTATAGGCTGCTCCGACACAGCTCCCGCTGGGTCTTTCTAAGCTGCGCTGATGCTGCTACCGCTGGGCCTTTTGTAGGCCTCTCCAACACTGCTCCTGCTGGGCCTTTTATAGGCCGCTCCGACACTGAGTCTCGTGCTCCCGCTGGGCCTTTTGTAGGCCTCTCCGACACTGCTCCCGCTGGGCATTTATAGGCTGCTCCGACACTGACTCTCGAGCTCCCGCTGGGCCTTTTATAGGCCTCTCCGACACTGCTCCCGCTGGGTCTTTTATAGGCTGCTCCGACACTGCTCCCGCTGGGCCTTTTATAGGCCTCTCCGACACTGCTCCCGCTGGGCCTTTTATAGGCCTCTCCGACACTGATCCCGCTTGGCCTTTTATTGTCTGCTCCGACACTGCTCCCGCTGGGCCTTTTATAGGCTGCTCCGACACTGCTCCCGCTGGGCATTGTATAGGCTGCTGCGACACTGCTCCCGCTGGGCATTTTATAGGCTGCTTCAACACTGCTCCCGCAGGGCCTTTTATAGGCTGCTCCGACACTGCTCCCGCTGGGTTTTTTTTGACCTCTCCAACTTTGCTCCCGCTGGGCCATTTATAGGCTGCTCCGACACAGCTCCCGCTGGGCCTTTATAGGCTGCTCCGACACTGCTCCCGCTGGGCCTTTATAGGCCTCTCCGACACTGCTCCCGCTGGGCCTTTATAGGCCTCTCCGACACTGCTCCCGCTGGGCCTTCTATAGGCCTCTCCAACACTGCTCCCGCTGGGCCTTTTGTAGGCTGCTCCGACACTGCTCCCGCTGGGCATTTTATAGGCCTCTCCGACACTGCTCCCGCTGGGCCTTTTATAGGCTGCTCCGACACTGCTCCCGCTGGGCCTTTTATAGGCCTCTCCGACACTGCTCCCACTTAGCCTTTTATAGGCTGCTCCAACACAGCTCCCGCTGGGCCTTTATAGGCTGCTCCGACACTGCTCCCGCTGGGCCTTTTCTAGGCCTCTCCGACACTGCTCCCACTGGGCCTTTTATAGACCTCTCCGACACTGACTCTCGAGCTCCCGCTGGGCCTTTTATAGGCTGCTCTGACACTGCTCCCTCTGGGCCTTTTATATGCTGCTCCGACACTGCTCCCGCTGGGTCTTTTATAGGCCTCTCCGACACTGACTCTCGAGCTCCTGCTGGGCCTTTTATAGTCCTCTCCGACACTGCTCCCGCTGGGCCTTTATAGGCTGCTCCGACATTGCTCCCGCTGGGCGTTTTATAGGCTGCTCTGACACTGCTCCCGCTGGGCCGTTATAGGCTGCTCCGACACTGCTCCCGCTGGGCCTTTATTGGCTGCTCTGACACTGCTCCCGCTGGGCCTTTATAGGCTGCTCCGACACTGCTCCCGCTGGGCCTTTTATAGGCTGCTCCGACACTGCTCCCACTGGGCCTTTTATAGGCTGCTCCGACACTGCTCCCACTGGGTCTTTTATCGACCTCTCCGAAACTGCTCCCGGTGGGCCTTTTATAGGCTGCTCCGACACTGCTCCCGCTGGGTCTTTTATCGGCCTCTCCGACACTGCTCCCGCTGGGCCTTTATAGGCCGCTCCGACACTGACGCTCGAACTCCCGCTGGGCCTTTATCAGCTGCTCCGACACTGCTCCCGCTGGGCCTTTTATTGGCCTCTCCGACACTGCTCCCGCTGGGTCTTTTATAGGCTGCTCCGACACTGCTCCCGCTGGGCCTTTTATAGACCTCTCCGATACTGCTCCCGCTGGGCCTTTTATAGGCCTCTCCGACACTGATCCCGCTGGGCATTTTATTGGCTGCTCGGTCACTGCTCCCGCTGGGCCTTTTATAGGCTGCTCCGACACTGCTCCCACTGGGCCTTTTATAGGCTGCTCCGACACTGCTCCCGCTGGGCCTTTTATAGGCTGCTCCGACACTGCTCCCGCAGGGCCTTTTATAGGCTGCTCCGACACTGCTCCCGCTGGGTTTTTTATAGACCTCTCCAACTTTGCTCCCGCTGGGCCTTTTATAGGCTGCTCCGACACAGCTCCCGCTGGGGCTTTATAGGCTGCTCCGACACTGCTCCCGCTGGGCCTTTATAGGCCTCTCCGACACTGCTCCCGCTGGGCCTTAAAAGGCCTCTTCGACACTGCTCCTGCTGGGCCTTCTATAGGCCTCTCCAACACTGCTCCCGCTGGGCCTTTTGTAGGCTGCTCCGACACTGCTCCCGCTGGGCCTTTTATAGGCCTCTCCGACACTGCTCCCGCTGGGCCTTTTATAGGCTGCTCCGACACTGCTCCCGCTGGGCCTTTTATAAGCTGCTGCGACACTGCTCCCGCTGGGCCTTGTATAGGCCTCTCCGACAGTGACTCTCGCTTGGCCTTTTATCGGCCTCTCCGACACTGCTCCCGCTGGGCCTTTTATAGGCTGCTCCGACACTGCTCCCGCTGGGCCTTTTATAGGCTGCTCCGACACTGCTCCCGCTGGGTTTTTTATAGACCTCTCCAACTTTGCTCCCGCTGGGCCTTTTATAGGCTGCTCCGACACAGCTCCCGCTGGGGCTTTATAGGCTGCTCCGACACTGCTCCCGCTGGGCCTTTATAGGCCTCTCCGACACTGCTCCCGCTGGGCCTTAAAAGGCCTCTTCGACACTGCTCCCGCTGGGCCTTCTATAGGCCTCTCCAACACTGCTCCCGCTGGGCCTTTTGTAGGCTGCTCCGACACTGCTCCCGCTGGGCCTTTTATAGGCCTCTCCGACACTGCTCCCGCTGGGCCTTTTATAGGCTGCTCCGACACTGCTCCCGCTGGGCCTTTCATAGGCCTCTCCGACACTGCTCCCGCTCGGCCTTTTATAGGCCTCTCCGATACTGATCCCGCTGGGCCTTTTATTGGCTGCTCCGACACTGCTCCCGCTGGGCCTTTTATAGGCTGCTCCAACACTGCTCCCGCTGGGCCTTTTATATGCTGCTCCGACACTGCTCCCGCTGGGCCTTTTATAGGCCTCTCCGACACTGACTCTCGCTGGGCCTTTTATCGGCCTCTCCGACACTGCTCCCGCTGGGCCTTTTATAGGCTTCTCCGACACTGCTCCCGCTGGGCCTTTTATAGGCTGCTCCGACACTGCTCCCGCTGGGCCTTTTATAGGCTGCTCCGACACTGCTCCCGCTGGGCCTTTTATAGGCCTCTCCGACACTGCTCCCGCTGGGTCTTTTATAGGCTGCTCCGACACTGCTCCCGCTGGGCCTTTTATAGGCCTCTCCGACACTGCTCCCGCTGGGCCTTTTACAGGCCTCTCCGACACTGATCCCGCTTGGCCTTTTATTGTCTGCTCCGACACTGCTCCCGCTGGGCCTTTTATAGGCTGCTCCGACACTGCTCCCGCTCGGCCTTTATAGGCTGCTCCGACACTGCTCCCGCTGGGCCTTTTATAGGCTGCTCAGACACTGCTCCCGCTGGGCCTTTTATTGGCTGCTCCGACACTGCCCCCGCTGGGCCTTTATAGGCTGCTCCGACACTGCTCCCACTGGGCCTTTTATAGGCTGCTCCGACACTGCTCCCACTGGGTCTTTTATCGGCCTCTCCGACACTGCTCCTGGTGGTCCTTTTATAGGCTGCTCCGACACTACTCCCGCTGGGTCTTTTATCAGCCTCTCCGACACTGCTCCCGCTGGGCCTTTATAGGCCGCTCCGACACTGATGATCGAACTCCCGCTGGGCCTTTATCAGCTGCTCCGACACTGCTCCCGCTGGGCCTTTATAGGCCGCTCCGACACTGCTCCCGTTGGGCCCTTTATAGGCCTCTCCGACACTGCTCCCGCTGGGCCTTTTATAGGACTCTCCGACACTGCTCCCGCTGCGCCTTTTATAGGCTGCTCCGACACAGCTCCCGCTGGGTCTTTCTAAGCTGCGCTGATGCTGCTCCCGCTGGGCCTTTTGTAGGCCTCTCCAACACTGCTCCTGCTGGGCCTTTTATAGGCCGCTCCGACACTGAGTCTCGTGCTCCCGCTGGGCCTTTTGTAGGCCTCTCCGACACTGCTCCCGCTGGGCATTTATAGGCTGCTCCGACACTGACTCTCGAGCTCCCGCTGGGCCTTTTATAGGCCTCTCCGACACTGCTCCCGCTGGGTCTTTTATAGGCTGCTCCGACACTGCTCCCGCTGGGCCTTTTATAGGCCTCTCCGACACTGCTCCCGCTGGGCCTTTTATAGGCCTCTCCGACACTGATCCCGCTTGGCCTTTTATTGTCTGCTCCGACACTGCTCCCGCTGGGCCTTTTATAGGCTGCTCCGACACTGCTCCCGCTGGGCATTGTATAGGCTGCTGCGACACTGCTCCCGCTGGGCATTTTATAGGCTGCTTCAACACTGCTCCCGCAGGGCCTTTTATAGGCTGCTCCGACACTGCTCCCGCTGGGTTTTTTTTGACCTCTCCAACTTTGCTCCCGCTGGGCCATTTATAGGCTGCTCCGACACAGCTCCCGCTGGGCCTTTATAGGCTGCTCCGACACTGCTCCCGCTGGGCCTTTATAGGCCTCTCCGACACTGCTCCCGCTGGGCCTTTATAGGCCTCTCCGACACTGCTCCCGCTGGGCCTTCTATAGGCCTCTCCAACACTGCTCCCGCTGGGCCTTTTGTAGGCTGCTCCGACACTGCTCCCGCTGGGCATTTTATAGGCCTCTCCGACACTGCTCCCGCTGGGCCTTTTATAGGCTGCTCCGACACTGCTCCCGCTGGGCCTTTTATAGGCCTCTCCGACACTGCTCCCACTTAGCCTTTTATAGGCTGCTCCAACACAGCTCCCGCTGGGCCTTTATAGGCTGCTCCGACACTGCTCCCGCTGGGCCTTTTCTAGGCCTCTCCGACACTGCTCCCACTGGGCCTTTTATAGACCTCTCCGACACTGACTCTCGAGCTCCCGCTGGGCCTTTTATAGGCTGCTCTGACACTGCTCCCTCTGGGCCTTTTATATGCTGCTCCGACACTGCTCCCGCTGGGTCTTTTATAGGCCTCTCCGACACTGACTCTCGAGCTCCTGCTGGGCCTTTTATAGTCCTCTCCGACACTGCTCCCGCTGGGCCTTTATAGGCTGCTCCGACATTGCTCCCGCTGGGCGTTTTATAGGCTGCTCTGACACTGCTCCCGCTGGGCCGTTATAGGCTGCTCCGACACTGCTCCCGCTGGGCCTTTATTGGCTGCTCTGACACTGCTCCCGCTGGGCCTTTATAGGCTGCTCCGACACTGCTCCCGCTGGGCCTTTTATAGGCTGCTCAGACACTGCTCCCGCTGGGCCTTTTATAGGCTGCTCCGAAACTGCTCCCGCTGGGCCTTTATAGGCTGCTCCGACACTGCTCCCACTGGGCCTTTTATAGGCTGCTCCGACACTGCTCCCACTGGGTCTTTTATCGACCTCTCCGAAACTGCTCCCGGTGGGCCTTTTATAGGCTGCTCCGACACTGCTCCCGCTGGGTCTTTTATCGGCCTCTCCGACACTGCTCCCGCTGGGCCTTTATAGGCCGCTCCGACACTGACGCTCGAACTCCCGCTGGGCCTTTATCAGCTGCTCCGACACTGCTCCCGCTGGGCCTTTTATTGGCCTCTCCGACACTGCTCCCGCTGGGTCTTTTATAGGCTGCTCCGACACTGCTCCCGCTGGGCCTTTTATAGACCTCTCCGATACTGCTCCCGCTGGGCCTTTTATAGGCCTCTCCGACACTGATCCCGCTGGGCATTTTATTGGCTGCTCGGTCACTGCTCCCGCTGGGCCTTTTATAGGCTGCTCCGACACTGCTCCCACTGGGCCTTTTATAGGCTGCTCCGACACTGCTCCCGCTGGGCCTTTTATAGGCTGCTCCGACACTGCTCCCGCAGGGCCTTTTATAGGCTGCTCCGACACTGCTCCCGCTGGGTTTTTTATAGACCTCTCCAACTTTGCTCCCGCTGGGCCTTTTATAGGCTGCTCCGACACAGCTCCCGCTGGGGCTTTATAGGCTGCTCCGACACTGCTCCCGCTGGGCCTTTATAGGCCTCTCCGACACTGCTCCCGCTGGGCCTTAAAAGGCCTCTTCGACACTGCTCCTGCTGGGCCTTCTATAGGCCTCTCCAACACTGCTCCCGCTGGGCCTTTTGTAGGCTGCTCCGACACTGCTCCCGCTGGGCCTTTTATAGGCCTCTCCGACACTGCTCCCGCTGGGCCTTTTATAGGCTGCTCCGACACTGCTCCCGCTGGGCCTTTTATAAGCTGCTGCGACACTGCTCCCGCTGGGCCTTGTATAGGCCTCTCCGACAGTGACTCTCGCTTGGCCTTTTATCGGCCTCTCCGACACTGCTCCCGCTGGGCCTTTTATAGGCTGCTCCGACACTGCTCCCGCTGGGCCTTTTATAGGCTGCTCCGACACTGCTCCCGCTGGGTTTTTTATAGACCTCTCCAACTTTGCTCCCGCTGGGCCTTTTATAGGCTGCTCCGACACAGCTCCCGCTGGGGCTTTATAGGCTGCTCCGACACTGCTCCCGCTGGGCCTTTATAGGCCTCTCCGACACTGCTCCCGCTGGGCCTTAAAAGGCCTCTTCGACACTGCTCCCGCTGGGCCTTCTATAGGCCTCTCCAACACTGCTCCCGCTGGGCCTTTTGTAGGCTGCTCCGACACTGCTCCCGCTGGGCCTTTTATAGGCCTCTCCGACACTGCTCCCGCTGGGCCTTTTATAGGCTGCTCCGACACTGCTCCCGCTGGGCCTTTCATAGGCCTCTCCGACACTGCTCCCGCTCGGCCTTTTATAGGCCTCTCCGATACTGATCCCGCTGGGCCTTTTATTGGCTGCTCCGACACTGCTCCCGCTGGGCCTTTTATAGGCTGCTCCAACACTGCTCCCGCTGGGCCTTTTATATGCTGCTCCGACACTGCTCCCGCTGGGCCTTTTATAGGCCTCTCCGACACTGACTCTCGCTGGGCCTTTTATCGGCCTCTCCGACACTGCTCCCGCTGGGCCTTTTATAGGCTTCTCCGACACTGCTCCCGCTGGGCCTTTTATAGGCTGCTCCGACACTGCTCCCGCTGGGCCTTTTATAGGCTGCTCCGACACTGCTCCCGCTGGGCCTTTTATAGGCCTCTCCGACACTGCTCCCGCTGGGTCTTTTATAGGCTGCTCCGACACTGCTCCCGCTGGGCCTTTTATAGGCCTCTCCGACACTGCTCCCGCTGGGCCTTTTACAGGCCTCTCCGACACTGATCCCGCTTGGCCTTTTATTGTCTGCTCCGACACTGCTCCCGCTGGGCCTTTTATAGGCTGCTCCGACACTGCTCCCGCTGGGCATTGTATAGGCTGCTGCGACACTGCTCCCGCTGGGCCTTTTATAGGCTGCTCCGACACTGCTCCCGCTGGGTTCTTTTTTGACCTCTCCAACTTTGCTCCCGCTGGACCTTTTATAGGCTGCTCCGACACAGCTCCCGCTGGGCCTTTATAGGCTGCTCCGACACTGCTCCCGCTGGGCCTTTATAGGCCTCTCCGACACTGCTCCCGCTGGGCCTTTATAGGCCTCTCCGACACTGCTCCCGCTGGGCCTTCTATAGGCCTCTCCAACACTGCTCCCGCTGGGCCTTTTGTAGGCTGCTCCGACACTGCTCCCGCTGGGCATTTTATAGGCCTCTCCGACACTGCTCCCGCTGGGCCTTTTATAGGCTGCTCCGACACTGCTCCCGCTGGGCCTTTTATAGGCCTCTCCGACACTGCTCCCACTTAGCCTTTTATAGGCTGCTCCAACACAGCTCCCGCTGGGGCTTTATAGGCTGCTCCGACACTGCTCCCGCTGGGCCTTTTCTAGGCCTCTCCGACACTGCTCCCACTGGGCCTTTTATAGACCTCTCCGACACTGACACTCGAGCTCCCGCTGGGCCTTTTATAGGCTGCTCTGACACTGCTCCCTCTGGGCCTTTTATATGCTGCTCCGATACTGCTCCCGCTGGGTCTTTTATAGGCCTCTCCGACACTGACTCTCGAGCTCCTGCTGGGCCTTTTATATTCCTCTCCGACACTGCTCCCGCTGGGCCTTTATAGGCTGCTCCGACATTGCTCCCGCTGCGCGTTTTATAGGCTGCTCTGACACTGCTCCCGCTGGGCCGTTATAGGCTGCTTCGACACTGCTCCCGCTGGGCCTTTATTGGCTGCTCCGACACTGCTCCCGCTGGGCCTTTATAGGCTGCTCCGACACTGCTCCCGCTGGGCCTTTTATAGGCTGCTCAGACACTGCTCCCGCTGGGCCTTTTATAGGCTGCTCCGAAACTGCTCCCGCTGGGCCTTTATAGGCTGCTCCGACACTGCTCCCACTGGGCCTTTTATAGGCTGCTCCGACACTGCTCCCACTGGGTCTTTTATCGACCTCTCCGAAACTGCTCCCGGTGGGCCTTTTATAGGCTGCTCCGACACTGCTCCCGCTGGGTCTTTTATCGGCCTCTCCGACACTGCTCCCGCTGGGCCTTTATAGGCCGCTCCGACACTGACGCTCGAACTCCCGCTGGGCCTTTATCAGCTGCTCCGACACTGCTCCCGCTGGGCCTTTTATTGGCCTCTCCGACACTGCTCCCGCTGGGTCTTTGATAGGCTGCTCCGACACTGCTCCCGCTGGGCCTTTTATAGACCTCTCCGATACTGCTCCCGCTGGGCCTTTTATAGGCCTCTCCGACACTGATCCCGCTGGGCATTTTATTGGCTGCTCGGACACTGCTCCCGCTGCGTTTTTATAGGCTGCTCCGACACTGCTCCCAGTGGGCCTTTTATAGGCTGCTCCGACACAGCTCCCGCTGGGCCTTTTATAGGCTGCTCCGACACTGCTCCCGCAGGGCCTTTTATAGGCTGCTCCGACACTGCTCCCGCTGGGTTTTTTATAGACCTCTCCAACTTTGCTCCCGCTGGGCCTTTTATAGGCTGCTCCGACACAGCTCCCGCTGGGGCTTTATAGGCTGCTCCGACACTGCTCCCGCTGGGCCTTTATAGGCCTCTCCGACACTGCTCCCGCTGGGCCTTAAAAGGCCTCTTCGACACTGCTCCCGCTGGGCCTTCTATAGGCCTCTCCAACACTGCTCCCGCTGGGCCTTTTGTAGGCTGCTGCGACACTGCTCCCGCTGGGCCTTTTATAGGCCTCTCTGACACTGCTCCCACTGGGCCTTTTATAGACCTCTCCGACACTGACTCTCGAGCTCCCGCTGGGCCTTTTATAGTCCTCTCCGACACTGCTCACGCTGTGCCTTTATAGGCTGCTCCGACATTGCTCCCGCTGGGCGTTTTATAGGCTGCTCTGACACTGCTCCCGCTGGGACGTTATAGGCTGCTCCGACACTGCTCCCGCTGGGCCTTTATTGGCTGCTCCGACACTGCTCCCGCTGGGCCTTTATAGGCTGCTCCGACACTGCTCCCGCTGGGCCTTTTATAGGCTGCTCAGACACTGCTCCCGCTGGGCCTATTATTGGCTGCTCCGAAACTGCTCCCGCTGGTCCTTTATAGGCTGCTCTGACACTGCTCCCACTGGGCCTTTTATAGGCTGCTCCGACACTGCTCCCACTGGGTCTTTTATCGGCCTCTCCGACACTGCTCCCGGTGGGCCTTTTATAGGCTGCACCGACACTGCTCCCGCTGGGTCTTTTATCGGCCTCTCCGACACTGCTCCCGCTGTGTCTTTATAGGCCGCTCCGACACTGACGCTCGAACTCCCGCTGGGCCTTTATCAGCTGCTCCGACACTGCTCCCGCTGGGCCTTTTATTGGCCTCCCCGACACTGCTCCCGCTGGGTCTTTTATAGGCTGCTCCGACACTGCTCCTGCTGGGCCTTTTATAGGCCTCTCCGATACTGCTCCCGCTGGGCCTTTTATAGGCCTCTCCGACACTGATCCCGCTGGGCATTTTAATGGCTGCTCGGACACTGCTCCCGCTGGGCCTTTTATAGGCTGCTCCGACACTGCTCCCACTGGGCCTTTTATAGGCTGCTTTGACACTGCACCCGCTGGGCCTTTTATAGGCTGCTCCGTCACTGCTCCCGCAGGGCCTTTTATAGGCTGCTCCGACACTGCTCCCGCTGGGTTTTTTATAGACCTCTCCAACTTTGCTCCCGCTGGGCCTTTCATAGGCTGCTCCGACACAGCTCCCGCTGGGGCTTTATAGGCTGCTCCGACACTGCTCCCGCTGGGCCTTTATAGGCCTCTCCGCCACTGCTCCCGCTGGGCCTTAAAAGGCCTCTTCGACACTGCTCCCGCTGGGCCTTCTATAGGCCTCTCCAACACTGCTCCCGCTGGGCCTTTTGTTGGCTGCTCCGACACTGCTCCCGCTGGGCCTTTTATAGGCCTCTCCGACACTGCTCCCGCTGGGCCTTTTATAGGCTGCTCCGACACTGCTCCCGCTGGGCCTTTTATAAGCTGCTCCGACACTGCTCCCGCTGGGCCTTATATAGGCCTCTCCGACACTGACTCTCGCTGGGCCTTTTATCGGCCTCTCCGACACTGCTCCCGCTGGGCCTTTTATAGGCTGCTCCGACACTGCTCCCGCTGGGCCTTTTATAGGCTGCTACGACACTGCTCCCGCTGGGCCTTTTATAGGCTGCTCCTACACTGCTCCCGCTGGGCCTTTTATAGGCCTCTCCGACACTGCTCCCGCTGGGTCTTTTAGAGGCTGCTCCGACACTGCTCCCGCTGGGCCTTTCATAGGCCTCTCCGACACTGCTCCCGCTGGGCCTTTAATAGGCCTCTCCGATACTGATCCCGCTGGGCCTTTTATTGGCTGCTCCGACACTGCTCCCGCTGGGCCTTTTATAGGCTGCTCCAACACTGCTCCCGCTGGGCCTTTTATATGCTGCTCCGACACTGCTCCCGCTGGGCCTTTTATAGGCCTCTCCGACACTGACTCTCGCTGGGCCTTTTATCGGCCTCTCCGACACTGCTCCCGCTGGGCCTTTTATAGGCTGCTCCGACACTGCTCCCACTGGGCCTTTTATAGGCTGCTCCGACACTGCTCCCGCTGGGCCTTTTATAGGCTTATCCGACACTGCTCCCGCTGGGCCTTTTATAGGCCTCTCCGACACTGCTCCCGCTGGGTCTTTTATAGGCTGCTCCGACACAGCTCCCGCTGGGCCTTTATAGGCTGCTCCGACACTGCTCCCGCTGGGCCTTTATAGGCCTCTCCGACACTGCTCCCGCTGGGCCTTTATAGGCCTCTCCGACACTGCTCCCGCTGGGCCTTCTATAGGCCTCTCCGACACTGCTCCCGCTGGGTCTTTTATAGGCTGCTCCGACACTGCTCCCGCTGGGCCTTTTATAGGCCTCTCCGACACTGCTCCCGCTGGGCCTTTTATAGGCCTCTCCGACACTGATCCCGCTTGGCCTTTTATTGTCTGCTCCGACACTGCTCCCGCTGGGCCTTTTATAGGCTGCTCCGACACTGCTCCCGCTGGGCATTGTATAGGCTGCTGCGACACTGCTCCCGCTGGGCATTTTATAGGCTGCTTCAACACTGCTCCCGCAGGGCCTTTTATAGGCTGCTCCGACACTGCTCCCGCTGGGTTTTTTTTGACCTCTCCAACTTTGCTCCCGCTGGGCCTTTTATAGGCTGCTCCGACACAGCTCCCGCTGGGCCTTTATAGGCTGCTCCGATACTGCTCCCGCTGGGCCTTTATAGGCCTCTCCGACACTGCTCCCGCTGGGCCTTTATAGGCCTCTCCGACACTGCTCCCGCTGGGCCTTCTATAGGCCTCTCCAACACTGCTCCCGCTGGGCCTTTTGTAGGCTGCTCCGACACTGCTCCCGCTGGGCATTTTATAGGCCTCTCCGACACTGCTCCCGCTGGGCCTTTTATAGGCTGCTCCGACACTGCTCCCGCTGGGCCTTTTATAGGCCTCTCCGACACTGCTGCCACTTAGCCTTTTATAGGTTGCTCCAACACAGCTCCCGCTGGGCCTTTATAGGCTGCTCCGACACTGCTCCCGCTGGGCCTTTTCTAGGCCTCTCCGACACTGCTCCCACTGGGCCTTTTATAGACCTCTCCGACACTGACACTCGAGCTCCCGCTGGGCCTTTTATAGGCTGCTCTGACACTGCTCCCTCTGGGCCTTTTATATGCTGCTCCGATACTGCTCCCGCTGGGTCTTTTATAGGCCTCTCCGACACTGACTCTCGAGCTCCTGCTGGTCCTTTTATATTCCTCTCCGACACTGCTCCCGCTGGGCCTTTATAGGCTGCTCCGACATTGCTCCCGCTGCGCGTTTTATAGGCTGCTCTGACACTGCTCCCGCTGGGCCGTTATAGGCTGCTTCGACACTGCTCCCGCTGGGCCTTTATTGGCTGCTCCGACACTGCTCCCGCTGGGCCTTTATAGGCTGCTCCGACACTGCTCCCGCTGGGCCTTTTATAGGCTGCTCAGACACTGCTCCCGCTGGGCCTTTTATAGGCTGCTCCGAATCTGCTCCCGCTGGGCCTTTATAGGCTGCTCCGACACTGCTCCCACTGGGCCTTTTATAGGCTGCTCCGACACTGCTCCCACTGGGTCTTTTATCGACCTCTCCGAAACTGCTCCCGGTGGGCCTTTTATAGGCTGCTCCGACACTGCTCCCGCTGGGTCTTTTATCGGCCTCTCCGACACTGCTCCCGCTGGGCCTTTATAGGCCGCTCCGACACTGACGCTCGAACTCCCGCTGGGCCTTTATCAGCTGCTCCGACACTGCTCCCGCTGGGCCTTTTATTGGCCTCTCCGACACTGCTCCCGCTGGGTCTTTGATAGGCTGCTCCGACACTGCTCCCGCTGGGCCTTTTATAGACCTCTCCGATACTGCTCCCGCTGGGCCTTTTATAGGCCTCTCCGACACTGATCCCGCTGGGCATTTTATTGGCTGCTCGGACACTGCTCCCGCTGGGCCTTTTATAGGCTGCTCCGACACTGCTCCCACTGGGCCTTTTATAGGCTGCTCCGACACAGCTCCCGCTGGGCCTTTTATAGGCTGCTCCGACACTGCTCCCGCAGGGCCTTTTATAGGCTGCTCCGACACTGCTCCCGCTGGGTTTTTTATAGACCTCTCCAACTTTGCTCCCGCTGGGCCTTTTATAGGCTGCTCCGACACAGCTCCCGCTGGGGCTTTATAGGCTGCTCCGACACTGCTCCCGCTGGGCCTTTATAGGCCTCTCCGACACTGCTCCCGCTGGGCCTTAAAAGGCCTCTTCGACACTGCTCCCGCTGGGCCTTCTATAGGCCTCTCCAACACTGCTCCCGCTGGGCCTTTTGTAGGCTGCTCCGACACTGCTCCCGCTGGGCCTTTTATAGGCCTCTCCGACACTGCTCCCACTGGGCCTTTTATAGACCTCTCCGACACTGACTCTCGAGCTCCCGCTGGGCCTTTTATAGTCCTCTCCGACACTGCTCCCGCTGTGCCTTTATAGGCTGCTCCGACATTGCTCCCGCTGGGCGTTTTATAGGCTGCTCTGACACTGCTCCCGCTGGGACGTTATAGGCTGCTCCGACACTGCTCCCGCTGGGCCTTTATTGGCTGCTCCGACACTGCTCCCGCTGGGCCTTTATAGGCTGCTCCGACACTGCTCCCGCTGGGCCTTTTATAGGCTGCTCAGACACTGCTCCCGCTGGGCCTATTATAGGCTGCTCCGAAACTGCTCCCGCTGGTCCTTTATAGGCTGCTCTGACACTGCTCCCACTGGGCCTTTTATAGGCTGCTCCGACACTGCTCCCACTGGGTCTTTTATCGGCCTCTCCGACACTGCTCCCGGTGGGCCTTTTATAGGCTGCACCGACACTGCTCCCGCTGGGTCTTTTATCGGCCTCTCCGACACTGCTCCCGCTGGGTCTTTATAGGCCGCTCTGACACTGACGCTCGAACTCCCGCTGGGCCTTTATCAGCTGCTCCGACACTGCTCCCGCTGGGCCTTTTATTGGCCTCTCCGACACTGCTCCCGCTGGGTCTTTTATAGGCTGCTCCGACACTGCTCCCGCTGGGCCTTTTATAGGCCTCTCCGATACTGCTCCCGCTGGGCCTTTTATAGGCCTCTCCGACACTGATCCCGCTGGGCATTTTAATGGCTGCTCGAACACTGCTCCCGCTGGGCCTTTTATAGGCTGCTCCGACACTGCTCCCACTGGGCCTTTTATAGGCTGCTTTGACACTGCTCCCGCTGGGCCTTTTATAGGCTGCTCCGTCACTGCTCCCGCAGGGCCTTTTATAGGCTGCTCCGACACTGCTCCCGCTGGGTTTTTTATAGACCTCTCCAACTTTGCTCCCGCTGGGCCTTTTATAGGCTGCTCCGACACAGCTCCCGCTGGGGCTTTATAGGCTGCTCCGACACTGCTCCCGCTGGGCCTTTATAGGCCTCTCCGCCACTGCTCCCGCTGGGCCTTAAAAGGCCTCTTCGACACTGCTCCCGCTGGGCCTTCTATAGGCCTCTCCAACACTGCTCCCGCTGGGCCTTTTGTTGGCTGCTCCGACACTGCTCCCGCTGGGCCTTTTATAGGCCTCTCCGACACTGCTCCCGCTGGGCCTTTTATAGGCTGCTCCGACACTGCTCCCGCTGGGCCTTTTATAAGCTGCTCCGACACTGCTCCCGCTGGGCCTTATATAGGCCTCTCCGACACTGACTCTCGCTGGGCCTTTTATCGGCCTCTCCGACACTGCTCCCGCTGGGCCTTTTATAGGCTGCTCCAACACTGCTCCCGCTGGGCCTTTTATAGGCTGCTCCGACACTGCTCCCGCTGGGCCTTTTATAGGCTGCTCCTACACTGCTCCCGCTGGGCCTTTTATAGGCCTCTCCGATACTGCTCCCGCTGGGTCTTTTAGAGGCTGCTCCGACACTGCTCCCGCTGGGCCTTTCATAGGCCTCTCCGACACTGCTCCCGCTGGGCCTTTAATAGGCCTCTCCGATACTGATCCCGCTGGGCCTTTTATTGGCTGCTCCGACACTGCTCCCGCTGGGCCTTTTATAGGCTGCTCCAACACTGCTCCCGCTGGGCCTTTTATATGCTGCTCCGACACTGCTCCCGCTGGGCCTTTTATAGGCCTCTCCGACACTGACTCTCGCTGGGCCTTTTATCGGCCTCTCCGACACTGCTCCCGCTGGGCCTTTTATAGGCTGCTCCGACACTGCTCCCACTGGGCCTTTTATAGGCTGCTCCGACACTGCTCCCGCTGGGCCTTTTATAGGCTTATCCGACACTGCTCCCGCTGGGCCTTTTATAGGCCTCTCCGACACTGCTCCCGCTGGGTCTTTTATAGGCTGCTCCGACACAGCTCCCGCTGGGCCTTTATAGGCTGCTCCGACACTGCTCCCGCTGGGCCTTTATAGGCCTCTCCGACACTGCTCCCGCTGGGCCTTTATAGGCCTCTCCGACACTGCTCCCGCTGGGCCTTCTATAGGCCTCTCCAACACTGCTCCCGCTGGGCCTTTTGTAGGCTGCTCCGACACTGCTCCCGCTGGGCCTTTTATAGGCCTCTCCGACACTGCTCCCGCTGGGCCTTTTATAGGCTGCTCCGACACTGCTCCCGCTGGGCCTTTTATAGGCCTCTCCGACACTGCTCCCACTGGGCCTTTTATAGGCTGCTCCAACACAGCTCCCGCTGGGCCTTTATAGGCTGCTCCGACACTGCTCCCGCTAGGCCTTTTCTAGGCCTCTCCGACACTGCTCCCACTGGGCCTTTTATAGACCTCTCCGACACTGACTCTCGAGCTCCAGCTGGGCCTTTTATAGGCTGCTCTGACACTGCTCCCTCTGGGCCTTTTATATGCTGCTCCGACACTGCTCCCGCTGGGTCTTTTATAGGCCTCTCCGACACTGACTCTCGAGCTCCTGCTGGGCCTTTTATAGTCCTCTCCGACACTGCTCCCGCTGGGCCTTTATAGGCTGCTCCGACATTGCTCCCGCTGGGCGTTTTATAGGCTGCTCTGACACTGCTCCCGCTGGGCCGTTATAGGCTGCTCCGACACTGCTCCCGCTGGGCCTTTATTGGCTGCTCCGACACTGCTCCCGCTGGGCCTTTATAGGCTGCTCCGACACTGCTCCCGCTGGGCCTTTTATAGGCTGCTCAGACACTGCTCCCGCTGGGCCTTTTATAGGCTGCTCCGAAACTGCTCCCGCTGGGCCTTTATAGGCTGCTCCGACACTGCTCCCACTGGGCCTTTTATAGGCTGCTCCGACACTGCTCCCACTGGGTCTTTTATCGGCCTCTCCGACACTGCTCCCGCTGGGCCTTTATAGGCCGTTCCGACACTGACGCTCGAACTCCCGCTGGGCCTTTATCAGCTGCTCCGACACTGCTCCCGCTGGGTCTTTTATCGGCCTCTCCGATACTGCTCCCGCTGGGCATTTTATAGGCCTCTCCGACACTGATCCCGCTGGGCATTTTATTGGCTGCTCGGACACTGCTCCCGCTGGGCCTTTTATAGGCTGCTCCGACACTGCTCCCACTGGGCCTTTTATAGGCTGCTCCGACACAGCTCCCGCTGGGCCTTTTATAGGCTGCTCCGACACTGCTCCCGCAGGGCCTTTTATAGGCTGCTCCGACACTGCTCCCGCTGGGTTTTTTATAGACCTCTCCAACTTTGCTCCCGCTGGGCCTTTTATAGGCTGCTCCGACACAGCTCCCGCTGGGGCTTTATAGGCTGCTCCGACACTGCTCCCGCTGGGCCTTTATAGGCCTCTCCGACACTGCTCCCGCTGGGCCTTAAAAGGCCTCTTCGACACTGCTCCCGCTGGGCCTTCTATAGGCCTCTCCAACACTGCTCCCGCTGGGCCTTTTGTAGGCTGCTCCGACACTGCTCCCGCTGGGCCTTTTATAGGCCTCTCCGACACTGCTCCCGCTGGGCCTTTTATAGGCTGCTCCGACACTGCTCCCGCTGGGCCTTTCATAGGCCTCTCCGACACTGCTCCCGCTCGGCCTTTTATAGGCCTCTCCGATACTGATCCCGCTGGGCCTTTTATTGGCTGCTCCGACACTGCTCCCTCTGGGCCTTTTATAGGCTGCTCCAACACTGCTCCCGCTGGGCCTTTTATATACTGCTCCGACACTGCTCCCGCTGGGCCTTTTATAGGCCTCTCCGACACTGACTCTCGCTGGGCCTTTTATCGGCCTCTCCGACACTGCACCCGCTGGGCCTTTTATAGGCTTCTCCGACACTGCTCCCGCTGGGCCTTTTATAGGCTGCTCCGACACTGCTCCCGCTGGGCCTTTTATAGGCTGCTCCGACACTGCTCCCGCTGGGCCTTTTATAGGCCTCTCCGACACTGCTCCCGCTGGGTCTTTTATAGGCTGCTCCGACACTGCTCCCGCTGGGCCTTTTATAGGCCTCTCCGACACTGCTCCCGCTGGGCCTTATATAGGCCTCTCCGACACTGATCCCGCTTGGCCTTTTATTGTCTGCTCCGACACTGCTCCCGCTGGGCCTTTTATAGGCTGCTCCGACACTGCTCCCGCTGGGCATTGTATAGGCTGCTGCGACACTGCTCCCGCTGGGCATTTTATAGGCTGCTTCAACACTGCTCCCGCAGGGCCTTTTATAGGCTGCTCCGACACTGCTCCCGCTGGGTTTTTTTTGACCTCTCCAACTTTGCTCCCGCTGGGCCTTTTATAGGCTGCTCCGACACAGCTCCCGCTGGGCCTTTATAGGCTGCTCCGACACTGCTCCCGCTGGGCCTTTATAGGCCTCTCCGACACTGCTCCCGCTGGGCCTTTATAGGCCTCTCCGACACTGCTCCCGCTGGGCCTTTATAGGCCTCTCCGACACTGCTCCCGCTGGGCCTTCTATAGGCCTCTCCAACACTGCTCCCGCTGGGCCTTTTGTAGGCTGCTCCGACACTGCTCCCGCTGGGCATTTTATAGGCCTCTCCGACACTGCTCCCGCTGGGCCTTTTATAGGCTGCTCCGACACTGCTCCCGCTGGGCCTTTTATAGGCCTCTCCGACACTGCTCCCGCTGGGCCTTTTATAGGCTGCTCCGACACTGCTCCCGCTGGGCCTTTTATAGGCCTCTCCGACACTGCTCCCACTTAGCCTTTTATAGGCTGCTCCAACACAGCTCCCGCTGGGCCTTTATAGGCTGCTCCGACACTGCTCCCGCTGGGCCTTTTCTAGGCCTCTCCGACACTGCTCCCACTGGGCCTTTTATAGACCTCTCCGACACTGACACTCGAGCTCCCGCTGGGCCTTTTATAAGCTGCTCTGACACTGCTCCCTCTGGGCCTTTTATATGCTGCTCCGATACTGCTCCCGCTGGGTCTTTTATAGGCCTCTCCGACACTGACTCTCGAGCTCCTGCTGGGCCTTTTATATTCCTCTCCGACACTGCTCCCGCTGGGCCTTTATAGGCTGCTCCGACATTGCTCCCGCTGGGCGTTTTATAGGCTGCTCTGACACTGCTCCCGCTGGGCCGTTATAGGCTGCTTCGACACTGCTCCCGCTGGGCCTTTATTGGCTGCTCCGACACTGCTCCCGCTGGGCCTTTATAGGCTGCTCCGACACTGCTCCCGCTGGGCCTTTTATAGGCTGCTCAGACACTGCTCCCGCTGGGCCTTTTATAGGCTGCTCCGAAACTGCTCCCGCTGGGCCTTTATAGGCTGCTCCGACACTGCTCCCACTGGGCCTTTTATAGGCTGCTCCGACACTGCTCCCACTGGGTCTTTTATCGACCTCTCCGAAACTGCTCCCGGTGGGCCTTTTATAGGCTGCTCCGACACTGCTCCCGCTGGGTCTTTTATCGGCCTCTCCGTCACTGCTCCCGCTGGGCCTTTATAGGCCGCTCCGACACTGACGCTCGAACTCCCGCTGGGCCTTTATCAGCTGCTCCGACACTGCTCCCGCTGGGCCTTTTATTGGCCTCTCCGACACTGCTCCCGCTGGGTCTTTGATAGGCTGCTCCGACACTGCTCCCGCTGGGCCTTTTATAGACCTCTCCGATACTGCTCCCGCTGGGCCTTTTATAGGCCTCTCCGACACTGATCCCGCTGGGCATTTTATTGGCTGCTCGGACACTGCTCCCGCTGGGCCTTTTATAGGCTGCTCCGACACTGCTCCCACTGGGCCTTTTATAGGCTGCTCCGACACAGCTCCCGCTGGGCCTTTTATAGGCTGCTCCGACACTGCTCCCGCAGGGCCTTTTATAGGCTGCTCCGACACTGCTCCCGCTGGGTTTTTTATAGACCTCTCCAACTTTGCTCCCGCTGGGCCTTTTATAGGCTGCTCCGACACAGCTCCCGCTGGGGCTTTATAGGCTGCTCCGACACTGCTCCCGCTGGGCCTTTATAGGCCTCTCCGACACTGCTCCCGCTGGGCCTTAAAACGCCTCTTCGACACTGCTCCCGCTGGGCCTTCTATAGGCCTCTCCAACACTGCTCCCGCTGGGCCTTTTGTAGGCTGCTCCGACACTGCTCCCGCTGGGCCTTTTATAGGCCTCTCCGACACTGCTCCCGCTGGGCCTTTTATAGGTTGCTCCGACACTGCTCCAGCTGGGCCTTTTATAAGCTGCTGCGACACTGCTCCCGCTGGGCCTTATATAGGCCTCTCCGACATTGACTCTCGCTTGGCCTTTTATCGGCCTCTCCGACACTGCTCCCGCTGGGCCTTTTATAGGCTGCTCCGACACTGCTCCCGCTGGGCCGTTTATAGGCTGCTCCGACACTGCTCCCGCTGGGCCTTTTATAGGCTGCTCCTACACTGCTCCCGCTGGGCCTTTTATAGGCCTCTCCGACACTGCTCCCGCTGGGTCTTTTATAGGCTGCTCCGACACTGCTCCCGCTGGGCCTTTCATAGGCCTCTCCGACACTGCTCCCGCTGGGCCTTTTATAGGCCTCTCCGATACTGATCCCGCTGGGCCTTTTATTGGCTGCTCCGACACTGCTCCCGCTGGGCCTTTTATAGGCTGCTCCAACACTGCTCCCGCTGGGCCTTTTATAGGCTGCTCCGACACTGCTCCCGCTGGGCCTTTTATAGGCTGCTCCAACACTGCTCCCGCATGGCCTTTTATAGGCTGCTCCGACACTGCTCCCGCTGGGTTTTTTATAGACCTCTCCAACTTTGCTCCCGCTGGGCCTTTTATAGGCTGCTCCGACACAGCTCCCGCTGGGCCTTTATAGGCTGCTCCGACACTGCTCCCGCTGGGCCTTTATAGGCTTCTCCGACACTGCTCCCGCTGGGCCTTTATAGGCCTCTCCGACACTGCTCCCGATGGGCCTTCTATAGGCCTCTCCAACACTGCTCCCGCTGGGCCTTTTGTAGGCTGCTCCGACACTGCTCCGGCTGGGCCTTTTATAGGCCTCTCCGACACTGCTCCCGCTGAGCCTTTTATAGGCTGCTCCGACACTGCTCCCGCTGGGCCTTTCATAGGCCTCTCTGACACTGACTCTCGCTTGGCCTTTTATAGGCCTCTCCGACACTGCTCCCACTTGGCCTTTTATAGGCTGCTCCGACACAGCTCCCGCTGGGCCTTTATAGGCTGCTCCGACACTGCTCCGGCTGGGCCTTTTCTAGGCCTCTCCGACACTGCTCCCACTGGGCCTTTTATAGGCCTCTCCGACACTGACTCTCGAGCTCCCGTTGGGCCTTTTATAGGCTGCTCTGACACTGCTCCCTCTGGGCCTTGAATATGCTGCTCCGACACTGCTCCCGCTGGGTCTTTTATAAGGCTCTCCGACACTGACTCTCGAGCTCTCGCTGGGACTTTTATAGTCCTCTCCGACGCTGCTCCCGCTAGGCCTTTATAGGCTGCTCCGACATTGCTCCCGCTGGGCGTTTTATAGGCTGCTCCGACACTGATCCCGCTGGGCCTTTATAGGCTGCTCCGACACTGCTCCCGCTGGGCCTTTTATAGGCTGCTCAGACACTGCTCCCGCTGGGCCTTTTATAGGCTGCTCCGACACTGCTCCCGCTGGGCCTTTATAGGCTGCTCCGACACTGCTCCCACTGGGCCTTTTATAGGCTGCTCTGACACTGCTCCCACTGGGTCTTTTATCGGCCTCTCCGACACTGCTCCCGGTGGGCCTTTTATAGGCTGCTCCGACACTACTCCCGCTGGGTCTTTTATCAGCATCTGCGACACTGCTCCCGCTGGGCCTTAATAGGCCGCTCCGACACTGACGCTCGAACTCCCGCTGGGCCTTTTATAGGCCACTCCGACGCTGCTCCCGCTGGGCCTTTATAGGCCGCTCCGACACTGCTCCCGTTGGGCCATTTATAGGCCTCTCCGACACTGCTCCCGCTAGGCCTTTTATAGGCTGCTCCGACACTGCTCCCGCTGGGCCTTTTATAGGCCTCTCCGACATTGCTCCCACTGCGCCTTTTATAGGCTGCTCTGACATTGCTCCCGCTGGGCGTTTTATCGGCTGGTCTGACACTGCTCCCGCTGGGCCGTTATAGGCTGCTCCGACACTGCTCCCGCTGGGCCTTTATTGGCTGCTCCGACACTGCTCCCGCTGGGCCTTTATAGGCTGCTCCGACACTGCTCCCGCTGGGCCTTTTATAGGCTGCTCAGACACTGCTCCCGCTGGGCCTTTTATAGGCTGCTCCGACACTGCTCCCGCTGGGTTTTTTATAGACCTCTCCAACTTTGCTCCCGCTGGGCCTTTTATAGGCTGCTCCGACACAGCTCCCGCTGGGCCTTTATAGGCTGCTCCGACACTGCTCCCGCTGGGCCTTTATAGGCCTCTGCGACACTGCTCCCGCTGGGCCTTTATAGGCCTCTCCGACACTGCTCCCGCTGGGCCTTCTATAGGCCTCTCCAACACTGCTCCCGCTGGGCCTTTTGTAGGCTGCTCCGACACTGCTCCCGCTGTGCCTTTTATAGGCCTCTCCGACACTGCTCCCGCTGGGCCTTTTATAGGCTGCTCCGACACTGCTCCCGCTGGGCCTTTTATAGGCCTCTCCGACACTGCTCCCACTGAGCCTTTTATAGGCTGCTCCGACACTGCTCCCGCTGGGCCTTTCATAGGCCTCTCTGACACTGACTCTCGCTGGGCCTTTTATAGGCATCTCCGACACTGCTCCCACTGGGCCTTTTATAGGCTGCTCCGACACAGCTCCCGCTGGGCCTTTATAGGCTGCTCTGACACTGCTCCGGCTGGGCCTTTTCTAGGCCTCTCCGACACTGCTCCCACTGGGCCTTTTATAGGCCTCTCCGACACTGACTCTCGAGCTCCCGTTGGGCCTTTTATAGGCTGCTCTGACACTGCTCCCTCTGGGCCTTGTATATGCTGCTCCGACACTGCTCCCGCTGGGTCTTTTATAAGGCTCTCCGACACTGACTCTCGAGCTCTCGCTGGGACTTTTATAGTCCTCTCCGACACTGCTCCCGCTAGGCCTTTATAGGCTGCTCCGACATTGCTCCCGCTGGGCGTTTTATAGGCTGCTCCGACACTGCTCCCGCTGGGCCTTTATAGGCTGCTCCGACACTGCTCCCGCTGGGCCTTTTATAGGCTGCTCAGACACTGCTCCCGCTGGGCCTTTTATAGGCTGCTCCGACACTGCTCCCGCTGGGCCTTTATAGGCTGCTCCGACACTGCTCCCACTGGGCCTTTTATAGGCTGCTCTGACACTGCTCCCACTGGGTCTTTTATCGGCCTCTCCGACACTGCTCCCGGTGGGCCTTTTATAGGCTGCTCCGACACTACTCCCGCTCGGTCTTTTATCAGCCTCTCCGACACTGCTCCCGCTGGGCCAGAATAGGCCGCTCCGACACTGACGCTCGAACTCCCGCTGGGCCTTTATCAGCTGCTCCGACACTGCTCCCGCTGGGCCTTTTATAGGCCACTCCGACGCTGCTCCCGCTGGGCCTTTATAGGCCGCTCCGACACTGCTCCCGTTGGGCCATTTATAGGCCTCTCCGACACTGCTCCCGCTGGGCCTTTTATAGGCTGCTCCGACACTGCTCCCGCTGGGCCTTTTATAGGCCTCTCCGACATTGCTCCCGCTGCACCTTTTATAGGCTGCTCTGACATTGCTCCCGCTGGGCGTTTTATCGGCTGCTCTGCCACTGCTCCCGCTGGGCCGTTATAGGCTGCTCCGACACTGCTCCCGCTGGGCCTTTATTGGCTGCTCCGACACTGCTCCCGCTGGGCCTTTATAGGCTGCTCCGACACTGCTCCCGCTGGGCCTTTTATAGGCTGCTCACACACTGCTCCCGCTGGGCCTTTTATAGGCTGCTCCGACACTGCTCCCGCTGGGCCTTTATAGGCTGCTCCGACACTGCTCCCACTGGGCCTTTTATAAGCTGCTCCGACACTGCTCGCACTGGGTCTTTTATCGGCCTCTCTGACACTGCTCCCGGTGGGCCTTTTATCAGCCTCTCCGACACTGCTCCCGCTGGGCCTTTATAGGCCGCTCCGACACTGATGATCGAACTCCCGCTGGGCCTTTATCAGCTGCTCCGACACTGCTCCCGCTGGGCCTTTATAGGCCGCTCCGACACTGCTCCCGTTGGGCCCTTTATAGGCCTCTCCGACACTGCTCCCGCTGGGCCTTTTATAGGCTGCTCCGACACTGCTCCCGCTGGGCCTTTTATAGGACTCTCCGACACTGCTCCCGCTGCGCCTTTTATAGGCTGCTCCGACACAGCTCCCGCTGGGTCTTTCTAAGCTGCGCTGACGCTGCTCCCGCTGGGCCTTTTGTAGGCCTCTCCAACACTGCTCCTGCTGGGCCTTTTATAGGCCGCTCCGACACTGAGTCTCGTGCTCCCGCTGGGCCTTTTGTAGGCCTCTCCGACACTGCTCCCGCTGGGCATGTATAGGCTGCTCCGACACTGACTCTCGAGCTCCCGCTGGGCCTTTTATAGGCCGCTCCGAAACTAGCTCTCAAAGTCCCGCTGGGATTTTATAGGCCGCTCCGACACTGACTCTCGAGCTCCCGCTGGGCCTTTTATAGGCCGCTCCGACACTGACTCTCAAGCTCCTGCTGGGCCTTTTATAGGCCGCTCCGACACTGACTCTCGAGCTCCCGCCGGGCCTTTTATAGGCTGCTGCGGCACTGACTCTCGAGCTCCCGCTGGGCCTTGTATAGGCCGCTCTGACACTGCTCCCGGTGGGCCTTTTATAGGCCTCTCCGACACTGCTCCCGCTGGGCCTTTATAGGCCTCTCCGACACTGCTCCCGCTGGTCCTTCTATAGGCCTCTCCAACACTGCTCCCGCTGAGCCTTTTGTAGGCTGCTCCGACACTGCTCCCGCTGTGCCTTTTATAGGCCTCTCCGACACTGCTCCCGCTGGGCCTTTTATAGGCTGCTCCGACACTGCTCCCGCTGGGCCTTTTATAGGCCTCTCCGACACTGCTCCCGCTGAGCCTTTTATAGGCTGCTCCGACACTGCTCCCGCTGGGCCTTTCATAGGCCTCTCTGACACTGACTCTCGCTGGGCCTTTTATAGGCCTCTCCGACACTGCTCCCACTGGGCCTTTTATAGGCTGCTCCGACACAGCTCCCGCTGGGCCTTTATAGGCTGCTCCGACACTGCTCCGGCTGGGCCTTTTCTAGGCCTCTCCGACACTGCTCCCACTGGGCCTTTTATAGGCCTCTCCGACACTGACTCTCGAGCTCCCGTTGGGCCTTTTATAGGCTGCTCTGACACTGCTGCCTCTGGGCCTTGTATATGCTGCTCCGACACTGCTCCCGCTGGGTCTTTTATAAGGCTCCTCGACACTGACTCTCGAGCTCTCGCTGGGACTTTTATAGTCCTCTCCGACACTGCTCCCGCTAGGCCTTTATAGGCTGCTCCGACATTGCTCCCGCTGGGCGTTTTATAGGCTGCTCCGACACTGATCCCGCTGGGCCTTTATAGGCTGCTCCGACACTGCTCCCGCTGGGCCTTTTATAGGCTGCTCAGACACTGCTCCCGCTGGGCCTTTTATAGGCTGCTCCAACACTGCTCCCGCTGGGCCTTTATAGGCTGCTCCGACACTGCTCCCACTGGGCCTTTTATAGGCTGCTCTGACACTGCTCCCACTGGGTCTTTTATCGGCCTCTCCGACACTGCTCCCGGTGGGCCTTTTATAGGCTGCTCCGACACTACTCCCGCTGGGTCTTTTATCAGCATCTGCGACACTGCTCCCGCTGAGCCTTAATAGGCCGCTCCGACACTGACGCTCGAACTCCCGCTGGGCCTTTATAGGCTGCTCCGACACAGCTCCCGCTGGGCCTTTATAGGCTGCTCCGACACTGCTCCCGCTGGGCCTTTATAGGCCTCTGCGACACTGCTCCCGCTGGGCCTTTATAGGCCTCTCCGACACTGCTCCCGCTGGGCCTTCTATAGGCCTCTCCAACACTGCTCCCGCTGGGCCTTTTGTAGGCTGCTCCGACACTGCTCCCGCTGTGCCTTTTATAGGCCTCTCCGACACTGCTCCCGCTGGGCCTTTTATAGGCTGCTCCGACACTGCTCCCGCTGGGCCTTTTATAGGCCTCTCCGACACTGCTCCCACTGAGCCTTTGAAAGGCTGCTCCGACACTGCTCCCGCTGGGCCTTTCATAGGCCTCTCTGACACTGACTCTCGCTGGGCCTTTTATAGGCATCTCCGACACTGCTCCCACTGGGCCTTTTATAGGCTGCTCCGACACAGCTCCCGCTGGGCCTTTATAGGCTGCTCTGACACTGCTCCGGCTGGGCCTTTTCTAGGCCTCTCCGACACTGCTCCCACTGGGCCTTTTATAGGCCTCTCCGACACTGACTCTCGAGCTCCCGTTGGGCCTTTTATAGGCTGCTCTGACACTGCTCCCTCTGGGCCTTGTATATGCTGCTCCGACACTGCTCCCGCTGGGTCTTTTATAAGGCTCTCCGACACTGACTCTCGAGCTCTCGCTGGGACTTTTATAGTCCTCTCCGACACTGCTCCCGCTAGGCCTTTATAGGCTGCTCCGACATTGCTCCCGCTGGGCGTTTTATAGGCTGCTCCGACACTGCTCCCGCTGGGCCTTTATAGGCTGCTCCGACACTGCTCCCGCTGGGCCTTTTATAGGCTGCTCAGACACTGCTCCCGCTGGGCCTTTTATAGGCTGCTCCGACACTGCTCCCGCTGGGCCTTTATAGGCTGCTCCGACACTGCTCCCACTGGGCCTTTTATAGGCTGCTCTGACACTGCTCCCACTGGGTCTTTTATCGGCCTCTCCGACACTGCTCCCGGTGGGCCTTTTATAGGCTGCTCCGACACTACTCCCGCTCGGTCTTTTATCAGCCTCTCCGACACTGCTCCCGCTGGGCCAGAATAGGCCGCTCCGACACTGACGCTCGAACTCCCGCTGGGCCTTTATCAGCTGCTCCGACACTGCTCCCGCTGGGCCTTTTATAGGCCACTCCGACGCTGCTCCCGCTGGGCCTTTATAGGCCGCTCCGACACTGCTCCCGTTGGGCCATTTATAGGCCTCTCCGACACTGCTCCCGCTGGGCCTTTTATAGGCTGCTCCGACACTGCTCCCGCTGGGCCTTTTATAGGCCTCTCCGACATTGCTCCCGCTGCACCTTTTATAGGCTGCTCTGACATTGCTCCCGCTGGGCGTTTTATCGGCTGCTCTGACACTGCTCCCGCTGGGCCGTTATAGGCTGCTCCGACACTGCTCCCGCTGGGCCTTTATTGGCTGCTCCGACACTGCTCCCGCTGGGCCTTTATAGGCTGCTCCGACACTGCTCCCGCTGGGCCTTTTATAGGCTGCTCACACACTGCTCCCGCTGGGCCTTTTATAGGCTGCTCCGACACTGCTCCCGCTGGGCCTTTATAGGCTGCTCCGACACTGCTCCCACTGGGCCTTTTATAAGCTGCTCCGACACTGCTCGCACTGGGTCTTTTATCGGCCTCTCTGACACTGCTCCCGGTGGGCCTTTTATCAGCCTCTCCGACACTGCTCCCGCTGGGCCTTTATAGGCCGCTCCGACACTGATGATCGAACTCCCGCTGGGCCTTTATCAGCTGCTCCGACACTACTCCCGCTGGGCCTTTATAGGCCGCTCCGACACTGCTCCCGTTGGGCCCTTTATAGGCCTCTCCGACACTGCTCCCGCTGGGCCTTTTATAGGCTGCTCCGACACTGCTCCCGCTGGGCCTTTTATAGGACTCTCCGACACTGCTCCCGCTGCGCCTTTTATAGGCTGCTCCGACACAGCTCCCGCTGGGTCTTTCTAAGCTGCGCTGACGCTGCTCCCGCTGGGCCTTTTGTAGGCCTCTCCAACACTGCTCCTGCTGGGCCTTTTATAGGCCGCTCCGACACTGAGTCTCGTGCTCCCGCTGGGCCTTTTGTAGGCCTCTCCGACACTGCTCCCGCTGGGCATGTATAGGCTGCTCCGACACTGACTCTCGAGCTCCCGCTGGGCCTTTTATAGGCCGCTCCGAAACTAGCTCTCAAAGTCCCGCTGGGATTTTATAGGCCGCTCCGACACTGACTCTCGAGCTCCCGCTGGGCCTTTTATAGGCCGCTCCGACACTGACTCTCAAGCTCCTGCTGGGCCTTTTATAGGCCGCTCCGACACTGACTCTCGAGCTCCCGCCGGGCCTTTTATAGGCTGCTGCGGCACTGACTCTCGAGCTCCCGCTGGGCCTTGTATAGGCCGCTCTGACACTGCTCCCGGTGGGCCTTTTATAGGCCTCTCCGACACTGCTCCCGCTGGGCCTTTATAGGCCTCTCCGACACTGCTCCCGCTGGTCCTTCTATAGGCCTCTCCAACACTGCTCCCGCTGAGCCTTTTGTAGGCTGCTCCGACACTGCTCCCGCTGTGCCTTTTATAGGCCTCTCCGACACTGCTCCCGCTGGGCCTTTTATAGGCTGCTCCGACACTGCTCCCGCTGGGCCTTTTATAGGCCTCTCCGACACTGCTCCCGCTGAGCCTTTTATAGGCTGCTCCGACACTGCTCCCGCTGGGCCTTTCATAGGCCTCTCTGACACTGACTCTCGCTGGGCCTTTTATAGGCCTCTCCGACACTGCTCCCACTGGGCCTTTTATAGGCTGCTCCGACACAGCTCCCGCTGGGCCTTTATAGGCTGCTCCGACACTGCTCCGGCTGGGCCTTTTCTAGGCCTCTCCGACACTGCTCCCACTGGGCCTTTTATAGGCCTCTCCGACACTGACTCTCGAGCTCCCGTTGGGCCTTTTATAGGCTGCTCTGACACTGCTGCCTCTGGGCCTTGTATATGCTGCTCCGACACTGCTCCCGCTGGGTCTTTTATAAGGCTCCTCGACACTGACTCTCGAGCTCTCGCTGGGACTTTTATAGTCCTCTCCGACACTGCTCCCGCTAGGCCTTTATAGGCTGCTCCGACATTGCTCCCGCTGGGCGTTTTATAGGCTGCTCCGACACTGATCCCGCTGGGCCTTTATAGGCTGCTCCGACACTGCTCCCGCTGGGCCTTTTATAGGCTGCTCAGACACTGCTCCCGCTGGGCCTTTTATAGGCTGCTCCAACACTGCTCCCGCTGGGCCTTTATAGGCTGCTCCGACACTGCTCCCACTGGGCCTTTTATAGGCTGCTCTGACACTGCTCCCACTGGGTCTTTTATCGGCCTCTCCGACACTGCTCCCGGTGGGCCTTTTATAGGCTGCTCCGACACTACTCCCGCTGGGTCTTTTATCAGCATCTGCGACACTGCTCCCGCTGAGCCTTAATAGGCCGCTCCGACACTGACGCTCGAACTCCCGCTGGGCCTTTATCAGCTGCTCCGACACTGCTCCCGCTGGGCCTTTTATAGGCCACTCCGACGCTGCTCCCGCTGGGCCTTTATAGGCCGCTCCGACACTGCTCCCGTTGGGCCATTTATAGGCCTCTCTGACACTGCTCCCGCTGGGCCTTTTATAGGCTGCTCCGACACTGCTCCCGCTGGGCCTTTTATAGGCCTCTCCGACATTGCTCCCACTGCGCCTTTTATAGGCTGCTCTGACATTGCTCCCGCTGGGCGTTTTATCGGCTGGTCTGACACTGCTCCCGCTGGGCCGTTATAGGCTGCTCCGACACTGCTCCCGCTGGGCCTTTATTGGCTGCTCCGACACTGCTCCCGCTGGGCCTTTATAGGCTGCTCCGACACTGCTCCCGCTGGGCCTTTTATAGGCTGCTCAGACACTGCTCCCGCTGGGCCTTTTATAGGCTGCTCTGACACTGCTCCCGCTGGGTTTTTTATAGACCTCTCCAACTTTGCTCCCGCTGGGCCTTTTATAGGCTGCTCCGACACAGCTCCCGCTGGGCCTTTATAGGCTGCTCCGACACTGCTCCCGCTGGGCCTTTATAGGCCTCTCCGACACTGCTCCCGCTGGGCCTTTATAGGCCTCTCCGACACTGCTCCCGCTGGGCCTTCTATAGGCCTCTCCAACACTGCTCCCGCTGGGGCTTTTGTAGGCTGCTCCGACACTGCTCCCGCTGTGCCTTTTATAGGCCTCTCCGACACTGCTCCCGCTGGGCCTTTTATAGGCTGCTCCGACACTGCTCCCGCTGGGCCTTTTATAGGCCTCTCCGACACTGCTCCCACTGAGCCTTTTATAGGCTGCTCTGACACTGCTCCCGCTGGGCCTTTCATAGGCCTCTCTGACACTGACTCTCGCTGGGCCTTTTATAGGCCTCTCCGACACTGCTCCCACTGGGCCTTTTATAGGCTGCTCCGACACAGCTCCCGCTGGGCCTTTATAGGCTGCTCTGACACTGCTCCGGCTGGGCCTTTTCTAGGCCTCTCCGACACTGCTCCCACTGGGCCTTTTATAGGCCTCTCCGACACTGACTCTCGAGCTCCCGTTGGGCCTTTTATAGGCTGCTCTGACACTGCTCCCTCTGGGCCTTGTATATGCTGCTCCGACACTGCTCCCGCTGGGTCTTTTATAAGGCTCTCCGACACTGACTCTCGAGCTCTCGCTGGGACTTTTATAGTCCTCTCCGACACTGCTCCCGCTAGGCCTTTATAGGCTGCTCCGACATTGCTCCCGCTGGGCGTTTTATAGGCTGCTCCGACACTGCTCCCGCTGGGCCTTTATAGGCTGCTCCGACACTGCTCCCGCTGGGCCTTTTATAGGCTGCTCAGACACTGCTCCCGCTGGGCCTTTTATAGGCTGCTCCGACACTGCTCCCGCTGGGCCTTTATAGGCTGCTCCGACACTGCTCCCACTGGGCCTTTTATAGGCTGCTCTGACACTGCTCCCACTGGGTCTTTTATCGGCCTCTCCGACACTGCTCCCGGTGGGCCTTTTATAGGCTGCTCCGACACTACTCCCGCTCGGTCTTTTATCAGCCTCTCCGACACTGCTCCCGCTGGGCCAGAATAGGCCGCTCCGACACTGACGCTCGAACTCCCGCTGGGCCTTTATCAGCTGCTCCGACACTGCTCCCGCTGGGCCTTTTATAGGCCACTCCGACGCTGCTCCCGCTGGGCCTTTATAGGCCGCTCCGACACTGCTCCCGTTGGGCCATTTATATGCCTCTCCGACACTGCTCCCGCTGGGCCTTTTATAGGCTGCTCCGACACTGCTCCCGCTGGGCCTTTTATAGGCCTCTCCGACATTGCTCCCGCTGCACCTTTTATAGGCTGCTCTGACATTGCTCCCGCTGGGCGTTTTATCGGCTGCTCTGACACTGCTCCCGCTGGGCCGTTATAGGCTGCTCCGACACTGCTCCCGCTGGGCCTTTATTGGCTGCTCCGACACTGCTCCCGCTGGGCCTTTATAGGCTGCTCCGACACTGCTCCCGCTGGGCCTTTTATAGGCTGCTCACACACTGCTCCCGCTGGGCCTTTTATAGGCTGCTCCGACACTGCTCCCGTTGGGCCATTTATAGGCCTCTCCGACACTGCTCCCGCTGGGCCTTTTATAGGCTGCTCCGACACTGCTCCCGCTGGGCCTTTTATAGGCCTCTCCGACATTGCTCCCGCTGCACCTTTTATAGGCTGCTCTGACATTGCTCCCGCTGGGCGTTTTATCGGCTGCTCTGACACTGCTCCCGCTGGGCCGTTATAGGCTGCTCCGACACTGCTCCCGCTGGGCCTTTATTGGCTGCTCCGACACTGCTCCCGCTGGGCCTTTATAGGCTGCTCCGACACTGCTCCCACTGGGTCTTTTATCGGCCTCTCCGACACTGCTCCCGGTGGGCCTTTTATAGGCTGCTCCGACACTACTCCCGCTGGGTCTTTTATCAGCCTCTCCGACACTGCTCCCGCTGGGCCTTAATAGGCCGCTCCGACACTGACGCTCGAACTCCCGCTGGGCCTTTATCAGCTGCTCCGACACTGCTCCCGCTGGGCCTTTTATAGGCCACTCCGACGCTGCTCCCGCTGGGCCTTTATAGGCCGCTCCGACACTGCTCCCGTTGGGCCATTTATAGGCCTCTCCGACACTGCTCCCGCTGGGCCTTTTATAGGCTGCTCCGACTCTGCTCCCGCTGGGCCTTTTATAGGCCTCTCCGACATTGCTCCCGCTGCGCCTTTTATAGGCTGCTCTGACATTGCACCCGCTGGGCGTTTTATCGGCTGCTCTGACACTGCTCCCGCTGGGCCGTTATAGGCTGCTCCGACACTGCTCCCGCTGGGCCTTTATTGGCTGCTCCGACACTGCTCCCGCTCGGCCTTTATAGGCTGCTCCGACACTGCTCCCGCTGGGCCTTTTATAGGCTGCTCAGACACTGCTCCCGCTGGGCCTTTTATTGGCTGCTCCGACACTGCCCCCGCTGGGCCTTTATAGGCTGCTCCGACACTGCTCCCACTGGGCCTTTTATAGGCTGCTCCGACACTGCTCCCACTGGGTCTTTTATCGGCCTCTCCGACACTGCTCCTGGTGGTCCTTTTATAGGCTGCTCCGACACTACTCCCGCTGGGTCTTTTATCAGCCTCTCCGACACTGCTCCCGCTGGGCCTTTATAGGCCGCTCCGACACTGATGATCGAACTCCCGCTGGGCCTTTATCAGCTGCTCCGACACTGCTCCCGCTGGGCCTTTATAGGCCGCTCCGACACTGCTCCCGTTGGGCCCTTTATAGGCCTCTCCGACACTGCTGCCGCTGGGCCTTTTAATTGCTGCTCCGACACTGCTCCCGCTGGGCCTTTTATAGGACTCTCCGACACTGCTCCCGCTGCGCCTTTTATAGGCTGCTCCGACACAGCTCCCGCTGGGTCTTTCTAAGCTGCGCTGATGCTGCTCCCGCTGGGCCTTTTGTAGGCCTCTCCAACACTGCTCCTGCTGGGCCTTTTATAGGCCGCTCCGACACTGAGTCTCGTGCTCCCGCTGGGCCTTTTGTAGGCCTCTCCGACACTGCTCCCGCTGGGCATTTATAGGCTGCTCCGACACTGACTCTCGAGCTCCCGCTGGGCCTTTTATAGGCCACTCCGACACTGCTCCCGCTGGGTCTTTTATAGGCTGCTCCGACACTGCTCCCGCTGGGCCTTTTATAGGCCTCTCCGACACTGCTCCCGCTGGGCCTTTTATAGGCCTCTCCGACACTGATCCCGCTTGGCCTTTTATTGTCTGCTCCGACACTGCTCCCGCTGGGCCTTTTATAGGCTGCTCCGACACTGCTCCCGCTGGGCATTGTATAGGCTGCTGCGACACTGCTCCCGCTGGGCATTTTATAGGCTGCTTCAACACTGCTCCCGCAGGGCCTTTTATAGGCTGCTCCGACACTGCTCCCGCTGGGTTTTTTTTGACCTCTCCAACTTTGCTCCCGCTGGGCCTTTTATAGGCTGCTCCGACACAGCTCCCGCTGGGCCTTTATAGGCTGCTCCGACACTGCTCCCGCTGGGCCTTTATAGGCCTCTCCGACACTGCTCCCGCTGGGCCTTTATAGGCCTCTCCGACACTGCTCCCGCTGGGCCTTCTATAGGCCTCTCCAACACTGCTCCCGCTGGGCCTTTTGTAGGCTGCTCCGACACTGCTCCCGCTGGGCATTTTATAGGCCTCTCCGACACTGCTCCCGCTGGGCCTTTTATAGGCTGCTCCGACACTGCTCCCGCTGGGCCTTTTATAGGCCTCTCCGACACTGCTCCCACTTAGCCTTTTATAGGCTGCTCCAACACAGCTCCCGCTGGGCCTTTATAGGCTGCTCCGACACTGCTCCCGCTGGGCCTTTTCTAGGCCTCTCCGACACTGCTCCCACTGGGCCTTTTATAGACCTCTCCGACACTGACTCTCGAGCTCCCGCTGGGCCTTTTATAGGCTGCTCTGACACTGCTCCCTCTGGGCCTTTTATATGCTGCTCCGACACTGCTCCCGCTGGGTCTTTTATAGGCCTCTCCGACACTGACTCTCGAGCTCCTGCTGGGCCTTTTATAGTCCTCTCCGACACTGCTCCCGCTGGGCCTTTATAGGCTGCTCCGACATTGCTCCCGCTGGGCGTTTTATAGGCTGCTCTGACACTGCTCCCGCTGGGCCGTTATAGGCTGCTCCGACACTGCTCCCGCTGGGCCTTTATTGGCTGCTCCGACACTGCTCCCGCTGGGCCTTTATAGGCTGCTCCGACACTGCTCCCGCTGGGCCTTTTATAGGCTGCTCAGACACTGCTCCCGCTGGGCCTTTTATAGGCTGCTCCGAAACTGCTCCCGCTGGGCCTTTATAGGCTGCTCCGACACTGCTCCCACTGGGCCTTTTATAGGCTGCTCCGACACTGCTCCCACTGGGTCTTTTATCGACCTCTCCGAAACTGCTCCCGGTGGGCCTTTTATAGGCTGCTCCGACACTGCTCCCGCTGGGTCTTTTATCGGCCTCTCCGACACTGCTCCCGCTGGGCCTTTATAGGCCGCTCCGACACTGACGCTCGAACTCCCGCTGGGCCTTTATCAGCTGCTCCGACACTGCTCCCGCTGGGCCTTTTATTGGCCTCTCCGACACTGCTCCCGCTGGGTCTTTTATAGGCTGCTCCGACACTGCTCCCGCTGGGCCTTTTATAGACCTCTCCGATACTGCTCCCGCTGGGCCTTTTATAGGCCTCTCCGACACTGATCCCGCTGGGCATTTTATTGGCTGCTCGGTCACTGCTCCCGCTGGGCCTTTTATAGGCTGCTCCGACACTGCTCCCACTGGGCCTTTTATAGGCTGCTCCGACACTGCTCCCGCTGGGCCTTTTATAGGCTGCTCCGACACTGCTCCCGCAGGGCCTTTTATAGGCTGCTCCGACACTGCTCCCGCTGGGTTTTTTATAGACCTCTCCAACTTTGCTCCCGCTGGGCCTTTTATAGGCTGCTCCGACACAGCTCCCGCTGGGGCTTTATAGGCTGCTCCGACACTGCTCCCGCTGGGCCTTTATAGGCCTCTCCGACACTGCTCCCGCTGGGCCTTAAAAGGCCTCTTCGACACTGCTCCCGCTGGGCCTTCTATAGGCCTCTCCAACACTGCTCCCGCTGGGCCTTTTGTAGGCTGCTCCGACACTGCTCCCGCTGGGCCTTTTATAGGCCTCTCCGACACTGCTCCCGCTGGGCCTTTTATAGGCTGCTCCGACATTGCTCCCGCTGGGCCTTTTATAAGCTGCTGCGACACTGCTCCCGCTGGGCCTTGTATAGGCCTCTCCGACAGTGACTCTCGCTTGGCCTTTTATCGGCCTCTCCGACACTGCTCCCGCTGGGCCTTTTATAGGCTGCTCCGACACTGCTCCCGCTGGGCCTTTTATAGGCTGCTCCGACACTGCTCCCGCTGGGCCTTTTATAGGCTGCTCCTACACTGCTCCCGCTGGGCCTTTCATAGGCCTCTCCGACACTGCTCCCGCTGGGCCTTTTATAGGCCTCTCCGACACTGCTCCCGCTGGGCCTTTTATAGGCTGCACCGACACTGCTCCCGCTGGGCCTTTTATAAGCTGCTGCGACACTGCTCCCGCTGGGCCTTGTATAGGCCTCTCCGACAGTGACTCTCGCTTGGCCTTTTATCGGCCTCTCCGACACTGCTCCCGCTGGGCCTTGTATAGGCCTCTCCGACAGTGACTCTCGCTGGGCCTTTTATAGGCCTCTCCGACACTGCACCCGCTGGGTCTTTTATAGGCTGCTCCGACACTGCTCCCGCTGGGCCTTTCATAGGCCTCTCCGACACTGCTCCCGCTGGGCCTTTTATAGGCCTCTCCGATACTGATCCCGCTGGGCCTTTTATTGGCTGCTCCGACACTGCTCCCGCTGGGCCTTTTATAGGCTGCTCCAACACTGCTCCCGCTGGGCCTTTTATAGGCTGCTCCGACACTGCTCCCGCTGGGCCTTTTATAGGCTGCTCCAACACTGCTCCCGCATGGCCTTTTATAGGCTGCTCCGACACTGCTCCCGCTGGGTTTTTTATAGACCTCTCCAACTTTGCTCCCGCTGGGCCTTTTATAGGCTGCTCCGACACAGCTCCCGCTGGGCCTTTATAGGCTGCTCCGACACTGCTCCCGCTGGGCCTTTATAGGCTTCTCCGACACTGCTCCCGCTGGGCCTTTATAGGCCTCTCCGACACTGCTCCCGCTGGGCCTTCTATAGGCCTCTCCAACACTGCTCCCGCTGGGCCTTTTGTAGACTGCTCCGACACTGCTCCGGCTGGGCCTTTTATAGGCCTCTCCGACACTGCTCCCGCTGAGCCTTTTATAGGCTGCTCCGACACTGCTCCCGCTGGGCCTTTCATAGGCCTCTCTGACACTGACTCTCGCTGGGCCTTTTATAGGCCTCTCCGACACTGCTCCCACTTGGCCTTTTATAGGCTGCTCCGACACAGCTCCCGCTGGGCCTTTATAGGCTGCTCCGACACTGCTCCGGCTGGGCCTTTTCTAGGCCTCTCCGACACTGCTCCCACTGGGCCTTTTATAGGCCTCTCCGACACTGACTCTCGAGCTCCCGTTGGGCCTTTTATAGGCTGCTCTGATACTGCTCCCTCTGGGCCTTGAATATGCTGCTCCGACACTGCTCCCGCTGGGTCTTTTATAAGGCTCTCCGACACTGACTCTCGAGCTCTCGCTGGGACTTTTATAGTCCTCTCCGACACTGCTCCCGCTAGGCCTTTATAGGCTGCTCCGACATTGCTCCCGCTGGGCGTTTTATAGGCTGCTCCGACACTGCTCCCGCTGGGCCTTTATAGGCTGCTCCCACACTGCTCCCGCTGGGCCTTTTATAGGCTGCTCAGACACTGCTCCCGCTGGGCCTTTTATAGGCTGCTCCGACACTGCTCCCGCTGGGCCTTTAATGGCTGCTCCGACACTGCTCCCACTGGGCCTTTTATAGGCTGCTCTGACACTGCTCCCACTGGGTCTTTTATCGGCCTCTCCGACACTGCTCCCGGTGGGCCTTTTATAGGCTGCTCCGACACTACTCCCGCTGGGTCTTTTATCAGCCTCTCCGACACTGCTCCCGCTGGGCCTTAATAGGCCGCTCCGACACTGACGCTCGAACTCCCGCTGGGCCTTTATCAGCTGCTCCGACACTGCTCCCGCTGGGCCTTTTATAGGCCACTCCGACGCTGCTCCCGCTGGGCCTTTATAGGCCGCTCCGACACTGCTCCCGTTGGGCCATTTATAGGCCTCTCCGACACTGCTCCCGCTGGGCCTTTTATAGGCTGCTCCGACACTGCTCCCGCTGGGCCTTTTATAGGCCTCTCCGACATTGCTCCCGCTGCGCCTTTTATAGGCTGCTCTGACATTGCTCCCACTGGGCGTTTTATCGGCTGCTCTGACACTGCTCCCGCTGGGCCGTTATAGGCTGCTCCGAAACTGCTCCCGCTGGGCCTTTATTGGCTGCTCCGACACTGCTCCCGCTGGGCCTTTATAGGCTGCTCCGACACTGCTCCCGCTGGGCCTTTTATAGGCTGCTCAGACACTGCTCCCGCTGGGCCTTTTATAGGCTGCTCCGACACAGCTCCCGCTGGGTTTTTTATAGACCTCTCCAACTTTGCTCCCGCTGGGCCTTTTATAGGCTGCTCCGACACAGCTCCCGCTGGGCCTTTATAGGCTGCTCCGACACTGCTCCCGCTGGGCCTTTATAGGCCACTCCGACACTGCTCCCGCTGGGCCTTTATAGGCCTCTCCGACTCTGCTCCCGCTGGGCCTTCTATAGGCCTCTCCAACACTGCTCCCGCTGGGCCTTTTGTAGGCTGCTCCGACACTGCTCCCGCTGTGCCTTTTATATGCCCCTCCGACACTGCTCCCGCTGGGCCTTTTATAGGCTGCTCCGACACTGCTCCCGCTGGGCCTTTTATAGGCCTCTCCGACACTGCTCCCGCTGAGCCTTTTATAGGCTGCTCCGACACTGCTCCCGCTGGGCCTTTCATAGGCCTCTCTGACACTGACTCTCGCTGGGCCTTTTATAGGCCTCTCCGACACTGCTCCCACTGGGCCTTTTATAGGCTGCTCCGACACAGCTCCCGCTGGGCCTTTATAGCCTGCTCCGACACTGCTCCGGCTGGGCCTTTTCTAGGCCTCTCCGACACTGCTCCCGCTGGGCCTTTTATAGGCTGCTCCGACACTGCTCCCGCTGGGCCTTTTATAGGCCTCTCCGACACTGCTCCCACTGGGCCTTTTATAGGCTGCTCCGACACAGCTCCCGCTGGGCCTTTAGAGGCTGCTCCGACACTGCTCCGGCTGGGCCTTTTATATGCCCCTCCGACACTGCTCCCGCTGGGCCTTTTATAGGCTGCTCCGACACTGCTCCCGCTGGGCCTTTTATAGGCCTCTCCGACACTGCTCCCGCTGAGCCTTTTATAGGCTGCTCCGACACTGCTCCCGCTGGGCCTTTCATAGGCCTCTCTGACACTGACTCTCGCTGGGCCTTTTATAGGCCTCTCCGACACTGCTCCCACTGGGCCTTTTATAGGCTGCTCCGACACAGCTCCCGCTGGGCCTTTATAGGCTGCTCCGACACTGCTCCGGCTGGGCCTTTTCTAGGCCTCTCCGACACTGCTCCCACTGGGCCTTTTATAGGCCTCTCCGACACTGACTCTCGAGCTCCCGTTGGGCCTTTTATAGGCTGCTCTGACACTGCTCCCTCTGGGCCTTGTATATGCTGCTCCGACACTGCTCCCACTGGGTCTTTTATAAGGCTCTCCGACACTGACTCTCGAGCTCTCGCTGGGACTTTTATAGTCCTCTCCGACACTGCTCCCGCTAGGCCTTTATAGGCTGCTCCGACATTGCTCCCGCTGGGCGTTTTATAGGCTGCTCCGACACTGCTCCCGCTGGGCCTTTATAGGCTGCTCCGACACTGCTCCCGCTGGGCCTTTTATAGGCTGCTCAGACACTGCTCCCGCTGGGCCTTTTATAGGCTGCTCCGACACTGCTCCCGCTGGGCCTTTATAGGCTGCTCCGACACTGCTCCCACTGGGCTTTTTATAGGCTGCTCTGACACTGCTCCCACTGGGTCTTTTATCGGCCTCTCCGACACTGCTCCCGGTGGGCCTTTTATAGGCTGCTCCGACACTACTCCCGCTGGGTCTTTTATCAGCCTCTCCGACACTGCTCCCGCTGGGCCAGAATAGGCCGCTCCGACACTGACGCTCGAACTCCCGCTGGGCCTTTATCAGCTGCTCCGACACTGCTCCCGCTGGGCCTTTTATAGGCCACTCCGACGCTGCTCCCGCTGGGCATTTATAGGCCGCTCCGACACTGCTCCCGTTGGGCCATTTATAGGCCTCTCCGACACTGCTCCCGCTGGGCCTTTTATAGGCTGCTCTGACACTGCTCCCGCTGGGCCTTTTATAGGCCTCTCCGACATTGCTCCCGCTGCGCCTTTTATAGGCTGCTCTGACATTGCTCCCACTGGGCGTTTTATCGGCTGCTCTGACACTGCTCCCGCTGGGCCGTTATAGGCTACTCCGACACTGCTCCCGCTGGCCCTTTATTGGCTGCTCCGACACTGCTCCCGCTGGGCCTTTTATAGGCTGCTCACACACTGCTCCCGCTGGGCCTTTTATAGGCTGCTCCGACACTGCTCCCGCTGGGCCTTTATAGGCTGCTCCGACACTGCTCCCACTGGGCCTTTTATAGGCTGCTCCGACACTGCTCGCACTGGGTCTTTTATCGGCCTCTCTGACACTGCTCCCGGTGGGCCTTTTATTGGCTGCTCCGACACTACTCCCACTGGGTCTTTTATCAGCCTCTCCGACACTGCTCCCGCTGGGCCTTTATAGGCCGCTCCGACACTGATGATCGAACTCCCGCTGGGCCTTTATCAGCTGCTCCGACACTGCTCCCGCTGGGCCTTTATAGGCCGCTCCGACACTGCTCCCATTGGGCCCTTTATAGGCCTCTCCGACACTGCTCCCGCTGGGCCTTTTATAGGCTGCTCCGACACTGCTCCCGCTGGGCCTTTTATAGGACTCTCCGACACTGCTCCCGCTGCGCCTTTTATAGGCTGCTCCGACACAGCTCCCGCTGGGTCGTTCTAAGCTGCGCTGACGCTGCTCCCGCTGGGCCTTTTGTAGGCCTCTCCAACACTGCTCCTGCTGGGCCTTTTATAGGCCGCTCCGACACTGAGTCTCGTGCTCCCGCTGGGCCTTTTGTAGGCCTCTCCGACACTGCTCCCGCTGGGCATTTATAGGCTGCTCCGACACTGACTCTCGAGCTCCCGCTGGGCCTTTTATAGGCCGCTCCGAAACTAGCTCTCAAAGTCCCGCTGGGATTTTATAGGCCGCTCCGACACTGACTCTCGAGCTCCCGCTGGGCCTTTTATAGGCCGCTCCGACACTAACTCTCAAGCTCCTGCTGGGCCTTTTATAGGCCGCTCCGACACTGACTCTCGAGCTCCCGCCGGGCCTTTTATAGGCTGCTCCGGCACTGACTTTCGAGCTCCCGCTGGGCCTTGTATAGGCCGCTCTGACACTGCTCCCGGTGGGCCTTTTATAGGCCTCTCCGACACTGCTCCCGCTGGGCCTTTATAGGCCTCTCCGACACTGCTCCCGCTGGGCCTTCTATAGGCCTCTCCAACACTGCTCCCGCTGAGCCTTTTGTAGGCTGCTCCGACACTGCTCCCGCTGTGCCTTTTATAGGCCTCTCCGACACTGCTCCCGCTGGGCCTTTTATAGGCTGCTCCGACACTGCTCCCGCTGGGCCTTTTATAGGCCTCTCCGACACTGCTCCCGCTGAGCCTTTTATAGGCTGCTCCGACACTGCTCCCGCTGGGCCTTTCATAGGCCTCTCTGACACTGACTCTCGCTGGGCCTTTTATAGGCCTCTCCGACACTGCTCCCACTGGGCCTTTTATAGGCTGCTCCGACACAGCTCCCGCTGGGCCTTTATAGGCTGCTCCGACACTGCTCCGGCTGGGCCTTTTCTAGGCCTCTCCGACACTGCTCCCACTGGGCCTTTTATAGGCCTCTCCGACACTGACTCTCGAGCTCCCGTTGGGCCTTTTATAGGCTGCTCTGACACTGCTGCCTCTGGGCCTTGTATATGCTGCTTCGACACTGCTCCCGCTGGGTCTTTTATAAGGCTCTCCGACACTGACTCTCGAGCTCTCGCTGGGACTTTTATAGTCCTCTCCGACACTGCTCCCGCTAGGCCTTTATAGGCTGCTCCGATATTGCTCCCGCTGGGCGTTTTATAGGCTGCTCCGACACTGCTCCCGCTGGGCCTTTATAGGCTGCTCCGACACTGCTCCCGCTGGGCCTTTTATAGGCTGCTCAGACACTGCTCCCGCTGGGCCTTTTATAGGCTGCTACGACACTGCTCCCGCTGGGCCTTTAAAGGCTGCTCCGACACTGCTCCCACTGGGCCTTTTATAGGCTGCTCTGACACTGCTCCCACTGGGTCTTTTATCGGCCTCTCCGACACTGCTCCCGGTGGGCCTTTTATAGGCTGCTCTGACTCTACTCCCGCTGGGTCTTTTATCAGCCTCTCCGACACTGCTCCCGCTGGGCCTTAATAGGCCGCTCCGACACTGATGCTCGAACTCCCGCTGGGCCTTTATCAGCTGCTCCGACACTGCTCCCGCTGGGCCTTTTATAGGCCACTCCGACGCTGCTCCCGCTGGGCCTTTATAGGCCGCTCCGACACTGCTCCCGTTGGGCCATTTATAGGCCTCTCCGACACTGCTCCCGCTGGGCCTTTTATAGGCTGCTCCGACACTGCTCCCGCTGGGCCTTTTATAGGCCTCTCCGACATTGCTCCCGCTACGCCTTTTATAGGCTGCTCTGACATTGCTCCCGCTGGGCGTTTTATAGGCCTCTCCGACACTGCTCCCGCTGGGCCTTTTATAGGCTGCTCCGACACTGCTCCCGCTGGGCCTTTATAGGCTGCTCCGACACTGCTCCCACTGGGCCTTTTATAGGCTGCTCTGACACTGCTCCCACTGGGTCTTTTATCGGCCTCTCCGACACTGCTCCCGGTGGGCCTTTTATAGGCTGCTCCGACACTACTCCCGCTGGGTCTTTTATCAGCCTCTCCGACACTGCTCCCGCTGGGCCTTAATAGGCCGCTCCGACACTGACGCTCGAACTCCCGCTGGGCCTTTATCAGCTGCTCCGACACTGCTCCCGCTGGGCCTTTTATAGGCCACTCCGACGCTGCTCCCGCTGGGCCTTTATAGGCCGCTCCGACACTGCTCCCGTTGGGCCATTTATAGGCCTCTCCGACACTGCTCCCGCTGGGCCTTTTATAGGCTGCTCCGACACTGCTCCCGCTGGGCCTTTTATAGGCCTCTCCGACATTGCTCCCGCTGCGCCTTTTATAGGCTGCTCTGACATTGCACCCGCTGGGCGTTTTATCGGCTGCTCTGACACTGCTCCCGCTGGGCCGTTATAGGCTGCTCCGACACTGCTCCCGCTGGGCCTTTATTGGCTGCTCCGACACTGCTCCCGCTCGGCCTTTATAGGCTGCTCCGACACTGCTCCCGCTGGGCCTTTTATAGGCTGCTCAGACACTGCTCCCGCTGGGCCTTTTATTGGCTGCTCCGACACTGCCCCCGCTGGGCCTTTATAGGCTGCTCCGACACTGCTCCCACTGGGCCTTTTATAGGCTGCTCCGACACTGCTCCCACTGGGTCTTTTATCGGCCTCTCCGACACTGCTCCTGGTGGGCCTTTTATAGGCTGCTCCGACACTACTCCCGCTGGGTCTTTTATCAGCCTCTCCGACACTGCTCCCGCTGGGCCTTTATAGGCCGCTCCGACACTGATGATCGAACTCCCGCTGGGCCTTTATCAGCTGCTCCAACACTGCTCCCGCTGGGCCTTTATAGGCCGCTCCGACACTGCTCCCGTTGGGCCCTTTATAGGCCTCTCCAACACTGCTGCCGCTGGGCCTTTTAATTGCTGCTCCGACACTGCTCCCGCTGGGCCTTTTATAGGACTCTCCGACACTGCTCCCGCTGCGCCTTTTATAGGCTGCTCCGACACAGCTCCCGCTGGGTCTTTCTAAGCTGCGCTGATGCTGCTCCCGCTGGGCCTTTTGTAGGCCTCTCCAACACTGCTCCTGCTGGGCCTTTTATAGGCCGCTCCGACACTGAGTCTCGTGCTCCCGCTGGGCCTTTTGTAGGCCTCTCCGACACTGCTCCCGCTGGGCATTTATAGGCTGCTCCGACACTGACTCTCGAGCTCCCGCTGGGCCTTTTATAGGCCGCTCCGAAACTAGCTCTCAAATTACCGCTGGGATTTTATAGGCCGCTCCGACACTGACTCTCGAGCTCCCGCTGGGCCATTTATAGGCCGCTCCGACACTGACTCTCAAGCTCCTGCTGGGCCTTTTATAGGCCGCTCCGACACTGACTCTCGAGCTCCCGCCGGGCCTTTTATAGGCTGCTCCGGCACTGACACTCGAGCTCCCGCTGGGCCTTGTATAGGCCGCTCTGACACTGCTCCCGGTGGGCCTTTTATAGGCCTCTCCGACACTGCTCCCGCTGGGCCTTTATAGGCCTCTCCGACACTGCTCCCGCTGGGCCTTCTATAGGCCTCTCCAACACTGCTCCCGCTGAGCCTTTTGTAGGCTGCTCCGACACTGCTCCCGCTGTGCCTTTTATAGGCCTCTCCGACACTGCTCCCGCTGGGCCTTTTATAGGCTGCTCCGACACTGCTCCCGCTGGGCCTTTTATAGGCCTCTCCGACACTGCTCCCGCTGAGCCTTTTATAGGCTGCTCCGAAACTGCTCCCGCTGGGCCTTTCATAGGCCTCTCTGACACTGACTCTCGCTGGGCCTTTTATAGGCCTCTCCGACACTGCTCCCACTGGGCCTTTTATAGGCTGCTCCGACACAGCTCCCGCTGGGCCTTTATAGGCTGCTCCGACACTGCTCCGGCTGGGCCTTTTCTAGGCCTCTACGACACTGCTCCCACTGGGCCTTTTATAGGCCTCTCCGACACTGACTCTCGAGCTCCCGTTGGGCCTTTTATAGGCTGCTCTGACACTGCTGCCTCTGGGCCTTGTATATGCTGCTTCGACACTGCTCCCGCTGGGTCTTTTATAAGGCTCTCCGACACTGACTCTCGAGCTCTCGCTGGGACTTTTATAGTCCTCTCCGACACTGCTCCCGCTAGGCCTTTATAGGCTGCTCCGACATTGCTCCCGCTGGGCGTTTTATAGGCTGCTCCCACACTGCTCCCGCTGGGCCTTTATAGGCTGCTCCGACACTGCTCCCGCTGGGCCTTTTATAGGCTGCTCAGACACTGCTCCCGCTGGGCCTTTTATAGGCTGCTACGACACTGCTCCCGCTGGGCCTTTATAGGCTGCTCCGACACTGCTCCCACTGGGCCTTTTATAGGCTGCTCTGACACTGCTCCCACTGGGTCTTTTATCGGCCTCTCCGACACTGCTCCCGGTGGGCCTTTTATAGGCTGCTCTGACTCTACTCCCGCTGGGTCTTTTATCAGCCTCTCCGACACTGCTCCCGCTGGGCCTTAATAGGCCTCTCCGACACTGATGCTCGAACTCCCGCTGGGCCTTTATCAGCTGCTCTGACACTGCTCCCGCTGGGCCTTTTATAGGCCACTCCGACGCTGCTCCCGCTGGGCCTTTATAGGCCGCTCCGACACTGCTCCCGTTGGGCCATTTATAGGCCTCTCCGACACTGCTCCCGCTGGGCCTTTTATAGGCTGCTCCGACACTGCTCCCGCTGGGCCTTTTATAGGCCTCTCCGACATTGCTCCCGCTACGCCTTTTATAGGCTGCTCTGACATTGCTCCCGCTGGGCGTTTTATAGGCCTCTCCGACACTGCTCCCGCTGGGCCTTTTATAGGCTGCTCCGACACTGCTCCCGCTGGGCCTTTATAGGCTGCTCCGACACTGCTCCCACTGGGCCTTTTATAGGCTGCTCTGACACTGCTCCCACTGGGTCTTTTATCGGCCTCTCCGACACTGCTCCCGGTGGGCCTTTTATAGGCTGCTCCGACACTACTCCCGCTGGGTCTTTTATCAGCCTCTCCGACACTGCTCCCGCTGGGCCTTAATAGGCCGCTCCGACACTGACGCTCGAACTCCCGCTGGGCCTTTATCAGCTGCTCCGACACTGCTCCCGCTGGGCCTTTTATAGGCCACTCCGACGCTGCTCCCGCTGGGCCTTTATAGGCCGCTCCGACACTGCTCCCGTTGGGCCATTTATAGGCCTCTCCGACACTGCTCCCGCTGGGCCTTTTATAGGCTGCTCCGACACTGCTCCCGCTGGGCCTTTTTTAGGCCTCTCCGACATTGCTCCCGCTGCGCCTTTTATAGGCTGCTCTGACATTGCACCCGCTGGGCGTTTTATCGGCTGCTCTGACACTGCTCCCGCTGGGCCGTTATAGGCTGCTCCGACACTGCTCCCGCTGGGCCTTTATTGGCTGCTCCGACACTGCTCCCGCTCGGCCTTTATAGGCTGCTCCGACACTGCTCCCGCTGGGCCTTTTATAGGCTGCTCAGACACTGCTCCCGCTGGGCCTTTTATTGGCTGCTCCGACACTGCCCCCGCTGGGCCTTTATAGGCTGCTCCGACACTGCTCCCACTGGGCCTTTTATAGGCTGCTCCGACACTGCTCCCACTGGGTCTTTTATCGGCCTCTCCGACACTGCTCCTGGTGGGCCTTTTATAGGCTGCTCCGACACTACTCCCGCTGGGTCTTTTATCAGCCTCTCCGACACGGCTCCCGCTGGGCCTTTATAGGCCGCTCCGACACTGATGATCGAACTCCCGCTGGGCCTTTATCAGCTGCTCCAACACTGCTCCCGCTGGGCCTTTATAGGCCGCTCCGACACTGCTCCCGTTGGGCCCTTTATAGGCCTCTCCAACACTGCTGCCGCTGGGCCTTTTAATTGCTGCTCCGACACTGCTCCCGCTGGGCCTTTTATAGGACTCTCCGACGCTGCTCCCGCTGCGCCTTTTATAGGCTGCTCCGACACAGCTCCCGCTGGGTCTTTCTAAGCTGCGCTGATGCTGCTCCCGCTGGGCCTTTTGTAGGCCTCTCCAACACTGCTCCTGCTGGGCCTTTTATAGGCCGCTCCGACACTGAGTCTCGTGCTCCCGCTGGGCCTTTTGTAGGCCTCTCCGACACTGCTCCCGCTGGGCATTTATAGGCTGCTCCGACACTGACTCTCGAGCTCCCGCTGGGCCTTTTATAGGCCGCTCCGAAACTAGCTCTCAAATTACCGCTGGGACTTTATAGGCCGCTCCGACACTGACTCTCGAGCTCCCGCTGGGCCTTTTATAGGCCGCTCCGACACTGACTCTCAAGCTCCTGCTGGGCCTTTTATAGGCCGCTCCGACACTGGCTCTCGAGCTCCCGCCGGGCCTTTTATAGGCTGCTCCGGCACTGACTCTCGAGCTCCCGCTGGGCCTTGTATAGGCCGCTCTGACACTGCTCCCGGTGGGCCTTTTATAGGCCTCTCCGACACTGCTCCCGCTGGGCCTTTATAGGCCTCTCCGACACTGCTCCCGCTGGGCCTTCTATAGGCCTCTCCAACACTGCTCCCGCTGGGCCTTTTGTAGGCTGCTCCGACACTGCTCCCGCTGTGCCTTTTATTGGCCTCTCCGACACTGCTCCCGCTGGGCCTTTTATAGGCTGCTCCGACACTGCTCCCGCTGGGCCTTTTATAGGCCTCTCCGACACTGCTCCCGCTGAGCCTTTTATAGGCTGCTCCGACACTGCTCCCGCTGGGCCTTTCATAGGCCTCTCTGACACTGACTCTCGCTGGGCCTTTTATAGGCCTCTCCGACACTGCTCCCACTGGGCCTTTTATAGGCTGCTCCGACACAGCTCCCGCTGGGCCTTTATAGGCTGCTCCGACACTGCTCCGTCTGGGCCTTTTCTAGGCCTCTCCGACACTGCTCCCACTGGGCCTTTTATAGGCCTCTCCAACACTGACTCTCGAGCTCCCGTTGGGCCTTTTATAGGCTGCTCTGACACTGCTCCCTCTGGGCCTTGTATATGCTGCTCCGACACTGCTCCCGCTGGGTCTTTTATAAGGCTCTCTGACACTGACTCTCGAGCTCTCGCTGGGACTTTTATAGTCCTCTCCGACACTGCTCCCGCTAGGCCTTTATAGGCTGCTCCGACATTGCTCCCGCTGGGCGTTTTATAGGCTGCTCCGACACTGCAACCGCTGGGCCTTTATAGGCTGCTCCGACACTGCTCCCGCTGGGCCTTTTATAGGCTGCTCAGACACTGCTCCCGCTGGGCCTTTTATAGGCTGCTCCGACACTGCTCCCGCTGGGCCTTTATAGGCTGCTCCGACACTGCTCCCACTGGGCCTTTTATAGGCTGCTCTGACACTGCTCCCACTGGGTCTTTTATCGGCCTCTCCGACACTGCTCCCGGTGGGCCTTTTATAGGCTGCTCCGACACTACTCCCGCTGGGTCTTTTATCAGCCTCTCCGACACTGCTCCCGCTGGGCCTTAATAGGCCGCTCCGACACTGACGCTCGAACTCCCGCTGGGCCTTTATCAGCTGCTCCGACACTGCTCCCGCTGGGCCTTTTATAGGCCACTCCGACGCTGCTCCCGCTGGGCCTTTATAGGCCGCTCCGACACTGCTCCCGTTGGGCCATTTATAGGCCTCTCCGACACTGCTCCCGCTGGGCCTTTTATAGGCTGCTCCGACACTGCTCCCGCTGGGCCTTTTATAGGCCTCTCCGACATTGCTCCCGCTGCGCCTTTTATAGGCTGCTCTGACATTGCTCCCGCTGGGCGTTTTATCGGCTGCTCTGACACTGCTCCCGCTGGGCCGTTATAGGCTGCTCCGACACTGCTCCCGCTGGGCCTTTATTGGCTGCTCCGACACTGCTCCCGCTGGGCCATTATAGGCTGCTCCGACACTGCTCCCGCTGGGCCTTTTATAGGCTGCTCAGACACTGCTCCCGCTGGGCCTTTTATAGGCTGCTCCGACACTGCTCCCGCTGGGCCTTTATAGGCTGCTCCGACACTGCTCCCACTGGGCCTTTTATCGGCTGCTCCGACACTGCTCCCACTGGGTCTTTTATCGGCCTCTCCGACACTGCTCCCGGTGGGCCTTTTATAGGCTGCTCCGACACTACTCCCGCTGGGTCTTTTATCAGCCTCTCCAACACTGCTCCCGCTGGGCCTTTATAGGCCGCTCCGACACTGATGATCGAACTCCCGCTGGGCCTTTATCAGCTGCTCCGACACTGCTCCCGCTGGGCCTGTTAGGCCGCTCCGACACTGCTCCCGTTGGGCCCTTTATAGGCCTCTCCGACACTGCTCCCGCTGGGCCTTTTATAGGCTGCTCCGACACTGCTCCCGCTGGGCCTTTTATAGGACTCTCCGACACTGCTCCCGCTGCGCCTTTTATAGGCTGCTCCGACACAGCTCCCGCTGGGTCTTTCTAAGCTGCGCTGACGCTGCTCCCGCTGGGCCTTGTGTAGGCCTCTCCAACACTGCTCCTGCTGGGCCTTTTATAGGCCGCTCCGACACTGAGTCTCGTGCTCCCGCTGGGCCTTTTGTAGGCCTCTCCGACACTGCTCCCGCTGGGCATTTATAGTCTGCTCCGCCACTGACTCTCGAGCTCCCGCTGGGCCTTTTATAGGCCGCTCCGAAACTAGCTCTCAAAGTCCCGCTGGGATTTTATAGGCCGCTCCGACACTGACTCTCGAGCACCCGCTGGGCCTTTTATAGGCCGCTCCGACACTGACTCTCAAGCTCCTGCTGGGCCTTTTATAGGCCGCTCCGACACTGACTCTCGAGCTCCCGCCGGGCCTTTTATAGGCTGCTCCGGCACTGACTCTCGAGCTCCCGCTGGGCCTTGTATAGGCCGCTCTGACACTGCTCCCGCTGGGCCTTTTATAGGCCGCTCTGACACTGACTCTCGAACTCCCGCTGGGCCTTTTATAGGCTGCTCCGACACTGACTATCGAACTCCCGCTGGGCCTTTTATAGGCTGCTCCGACACTGACTCTCGAGCTCCCGCTGGGCCTTTTATAGGCCGCTCCGACACTGACTCTCGAGCTCCCGCTGGGCCTTTTATAGGCCGCTCCGACACTGACTCTCGAGGTCCCGCTGTGTCTTTTATAGGCCGCTCCGACACTGACTCTCTTGCTCCCGCTGGGCATTTTATAGGCCGCTCCGACACTGACTCTCGAGCTCCCGCTGGGCCTTTTATAGGCCGCTCCGACACTGACTCTCGAGCTCCCGCTGGGCCTTTTATAGGCCGCTCCGACACTGACTCTCGAGCTCCCGCTGGGCCTTTTATAGGCCGCTCCGACACTTACTCTCGAGCTCCCGCTGGGCATTTTATCGTCCGCTCCGACACTGACTCTCGAGCTCCCGCTGGGCCTTTTATAGGCCGCTCCAACACTGACACTCGAGCTCCCGCTGGGCCTTTTATACGCCGCTCCGGCACTGACTCTCGAGCTCCCGCTGGGCCTTTTATAGTCCGCTCCGACACTGACTCTCGAGCACCCACTGGGCCTTTTATACGCCTCTCTGACACTGACTCTCGAACTCCCACTGGGCCTTTTATAGGCTGCTCCGACACTGACACTCGAGCTCCCGCTGGGCCTTTTATAGGCTGCTCCGACACTGACACTCGAGCTCCAGCAGGGCCTTTTATAGGCTGCTCCGACACTGACTCTCCAGCTCCCGCTGTGCCTTTTGCAGGCCGCTCCGACACTGACTCTCGTGCTCCCGCTGGGCATTTTATAGGCCGCTCCGACACTGACTCTCGAGCTCCCGCTGGGCCTTTTATAGGCCGCTCCGAAACTGAATCTCGAGCTCCTGCTGGGCCTTTATAGGCCGCACCGACACTGACACTCGAGCTCCCGCTGGGCCTTTTATAGGCCGCTCCGACACTTACTCTCGAGCTCCCGCTGGGCCTTTTATAGGCTGCTCCGACACTGACTCTCGAGCTCCCGCTGGGCCTTTTATAGGCTGCTCCAACACTGACTCTCGAGCTCTTGCTGGGTCTTTTATATGCTGCTCCGACACTGCTCGCGCTGGGGCCTTTATAGTCTGCTCCGACACTGACTTCGAGCTCATGCTGGGCCTTTTATAGGCCGTTCCGACACTGACGTCGAGCTCACGCTGGACCTTTTATAGGCCGCTCCGACACTGCTCCCGCAGGGCCTTTTATAGGCTGCTCCGACACTGACTCTCGAGCTCCCGCAGGGACATTTATAAGCCGCTCCGACACTGACTCTCGAACTCCCGCTGGGCCTTTTATAGGCCGCTCCGACACTGACTCTCGAGCTCCCGCTGGGCCTTTTATAGGCCGCACTGACACTGACTCTCGATCTCCCGATGGGCCTTTTATTGGCCGCTCCGACACTGACTCTCGATCTCCCGCTGGGCCTTTTATAGGCTGCTCTGACACTTACTCTCGAGCTCCCGCTGGGCCTTCTATAGGCTGCTCCGACACTGACTCTCGAGCTCCCGAGGGCCTTTATTAGGCTGCTCCGACACTGACTCTCGAGCTCCCGCTGGGCCTTTTATAGGCGGCTCCGACACTGCTCCCACTGGGCCTTTTATAGGCCGCTCCAACACTGCTCCCGCTTGTCCTTTTATAGGCTGCTCCGACACTGACTCTCGAGCTCCCGCTGGTCCTTTTATACGCCGCTCCGACACTGACTCTCGAGCTCCCGATGGGCCCTTAATAGGCCGCTCCGACACTGACTCTCGAGCTCCTGCTGGGCCTTTTATAGGCCGCTCCGACACTGCTCCCGCTAGGCCTTTATAGGCTGCTCCGACATTGCTCCCGCTGGGCGTTTTATAGGCTGCTCCGACACTGCAACCGCTGGGCCTTTATAGGCTGCTCCGACACTGCTCCCGCTGGGCCTTTTATAGGCTGCTCAGACACTGCTCCCGCTGGGCCTTTTATAGGCTGCTCCGACACTGCTCCCGCTGGGCCTTTATAGGCTGCTCCGACACTGCTCCCACTGGGCCTTTTATAGGCTGCTCTGACACTGCTCCCACTGGGTCTTTTATCGGCCTCTCCGACACTGCTCCCGGTGGGCCTTTTATAGGCTGCTCCGACACTACTCCCGCTGGGTCTTTTATCAGCCTCTCCGACACTGCTCCCGCTGGGCCTTAATAGGCCGCTCCGACACTGACGCTCGAACTCCCGCTGGGCCTTTATCAGCTGCTCCGACACTGCTCCCGCTGGGCCTTTTATAGGCCACTCCGACGCTGCTCCCGCTGGGCCTTTATAGGCCGCTCCGACACTGCTCCCGTTGGGCCATTTATAGGCCTCTCCGACACTGCTCCCGCTGGGCCTTTTATAAGCTGCTCCGACACTGCTCCCGCTGGGCCTTTTATAGGCCTCTCCGACATTGCTGCCGCTGCGCCTTTTATAGGCTGCTCTGACATTGCTCCCGCTGGGCGTTTTATCGGCTGCTCTGACACTGCTCCCGCTGGGCCGTTATAGGCTGCTCCGACACTGCTCCCGCTGGGCCTTTATTGGCTGCTCCGACACTGCTCCCGCTGGGCCTTTATAGGCTGCTCCGACACTGCTCCCGCTGGGCCTTTTATAGGCTGCTCAGACACTGCTCCCGCTGGGCCTTTTATAGGCTGCTCCGACACTGCTCCCGCTGGGCCTTTATAGGCTGCTCCGACACTGCTCCCACTGGGCCTTTTATAGGCTGCTCCGACACTGCTCCCACTGGGTCTTTTATCGGCCTCTCCGACACTGCTCCCGGTGGGCCTTTTATAGGCTGCTCCGACACTACTCCCGCTGGGTCTTTTATCAGCCTCTCCAACACTGCTCCCGCTGGGCCTTTATAGGCCGCTCCGACACTGATGATCGAACTCCCGCTGGGCCTTTATCAGCTGCTCCGACACTGCTCCCGCTGGGCCTGTTAGGCCGCTCCGACACTGCTCCCGTTGGGCCCTTTATAGGCCTCTCCGACACTGCTCCCGCTGGGCCTTTTATAGGCTGCTCCGACACTGCTCCCGCTGGGCCTTTTATAGGACTCTCCGACACTGCTCCCGCTGCGCCTTTTATAGGCTGCTCCGACACAGCTCCCGCTGGGTCTTTCTAAGCTGCGCTGACGCTGCTCCCGCTGGGCCTTGTGTAGGCCTCTCCAACACTGCTCCTGCTGGGCCTTTTATAGGCCGCTCCGACACTGAGTCTCGTGCTCCCGCTGGGCCTTTTGTAGGCCTCTCCGACACTGCTCCCGCTGGGCATTTATAGTCTGCTCCGACACTGACTCTCGAGCTCCCGCTGGGCCTTTTATAGGCCGCTCCGAAACTAGCTCTCAAAGTCCCGCTGGGATTTTATAGGCCGCTCCGACACTGACTCTCGAGCTCCCGCTGGGCCTTTTATAGGCCGCTCCGACACTGACTCTCAAGCTCCTGCTGGGCCTTTTATAGGCCGCTCCGACACTGACTCTCGAGCTCCCGCCGGGCCTTTTATAGGCTGCTCCGGCACTGACTCTCGAGCTCCCGCTGGGCCTTGTATAGGCCGCTCTGACACTGCTCCCGCTGGGCCTTTTATAGGCCGCTCTGACACTGACTCTCGAACTCCCGCTGGGCCTTTTTATAGGCTGCTCCGACACTGACTATCGAACTCCCGCTGGGCCTTTTATAGTCTGCTCCGACACTGACTCTCGAGCTCCCGCTGGGCCTTTTATAGGCCGCTCCGACACTGACTCTCGAGCTCCCGCTGGGCCTTTTATAAGCCGCTCCGACACTGACTCTCGAGGTCCCGCTGTGTCTTTTATAGGCCGCTCCGACACTGACTCTCGTGCTCCCGCTGGGCATTTTATAGGCCGCTCCGACACTGACTCTCGAGCTCCCGCTGGGCCTTTTATAGGCCGCTCCGACACTGACTCTCGAGCTCCCGCTGGGCCTTTTATAGGCCGCTCCGACACTGACTCTCGAGCTCCCGCTGGGCCTTTTATAGGCCGCTCCGACACTTACTCTCGAGCTCCCGCTGGGCATTTTATCGTCCGCTCCGACACTGACTCTCGAGCTCCCGCTGGGCCTTTTATAGGCCACTCCAACACTGACACTCGAGCTCCCGCTGGGCCTTTTATACGCCGCTCCGGCACTGACTCTCGAGCTCCCACTGGGCCTTTTATAGTCCGCTCCGACACTGACTCTCGAGCACCCACTGGGCCTTTTATAGGCCTCTCTGACACTGACTCTCGAACTCCCACTGGGCCTTTTATAGGCTGCTCCGACACTGACACTCGAGCTCCCGCTGGGCCTTTTATAGGCTGCTCCGACACTGACACTCGAGCTCCAGCAGGGCCTTTTATAGGCTGCTCCGACACTGACTCTCCAGCTCCCGCTGTGCATTTTGCAGGCCGCTCCGACACTGACTCTCGTGCTCCCGCTGGGCATTTTATAGGCCGCTCCGACACTGACTCTCGAGCTCCCGCTGGGCCTTTTATAGGCCGCTCCGACACTGAATCTCGAGCTCCTGCTGGGCCTTTATAGGCCGCACCGACACTGACACTCGAGCTCCCGCTGGGCCTTTTATAGGCCGCTCCAACACTTACTCTCGAGCTCCCGCTGGGCCTTTTATAGGCTGCTCCGACACTGACTCTCGAGCTCCCGCTGGGCCTTTTATAGGCTGCTCCAACACTGACTCTCGAGCTCTTGCTGGGTCTTTTATATGCTGCTCCGACACTGCTCGCGCTGGGACCTTTATAGTCTGCTCCGACACTGACTTCGAGCTCATGCTGGGCCTTTTATAGGCTGCTCCAACACTGACTCTCGAGCTCTTGCTGGGTCTTTTATATGCTGCTCCGACACTGCTCCCGCAGGGCCTTTTATAGGCTGCTCCGACACTGACTCTCGAGCTCCCGCTGGGACATTTATAAGCCGCTCCGACACTGACTCTCGAACTCCCGCTGGGCCTTTTATAGGCCGCTCCGACACTGACTCTCGAGCTCCCGCTGGGCCTTTTATAGGCCGCTCTGACACTGACTCTCGATCTCCCGATGGGCCTTTTATAGGCCGCTCCGACACTGACTCTCGATCTCCCGCTGGGCCTTTTATAGGCTGCTCTGACACTTACTCTCGAGCTCCCGCTGGGCCTTCTATAGGCTGCTCCGACACTGACTCTCGAGCTCCCGAGGGCCTTTATTAGGCTGCTCCGACACTGACTCTCGAGCTCCCGCTGGGCCTTTTATAGGCGGCTCCGACACTGCTCCCACTGGGCCTTTTATAGGCCGCTCCAACACTGCTCCCGCTTGTCCTTTTATAGGCTGCTCCGACACTGACTCTCGAGCTCCCGCTGGTCCTTTTATACGCCGCTCCGACACTGACTCTCGAGCTCCCGCTGGGCCCTTAATAGGCCGCTCCGACACTGACTCTCGAGCTCCTGCTGGGCCTTTTATAGGCCGCTCCGACACTGACTCTCGAGCTCCCGCTGGTCCTTTTATAGGCTGCTCCGACACTGACTCTCGACCTCGCGCTGGGCCTTTTATAGGCCGCTCCGACATTGACTCTCGAGCTCCCGCTGGGCCTTTTATAGGCTGCTCCGACACTGCTCCCGCTGGGCCTTTTATAGGCTGCTCCGACACTGCTCCCGCTAGGCCTTTTATAGGCTGCTCCGACACTGCTCCCAGTGGGCCTTTTATAGGCCTCTCCGACTCTGCTCCCGCTGCGTCTTTTATAGGCTGCTCCGACACTGGTCCCGCTGGGCCTTTTATAGGCCTCTCCGACACTGCTCCCGCTTGGCCTTTTATAGGCCTCTCCGACACTGATCCCGCTGGGCCATTTGTTGGCTGCTCCGACGCTGCTCCCGCTGGGCCTTTTATAGGCTGCTCCGACACTGCTCCCGCTGGGCCTTTTATAGGCTGCTCCGACACTGCTCCCGCTGGGCCTTTTATAGGCTGCTCCAACACTGCTCCCGCAGGGCCTTTTATAGGCTGCTCCGACACTGCTCCCGCTGGGTTTTTTATAGACCTCTCCAACTTTGCTCCCGCTGGGCCTTTTATAGGCTGCTCCGACACAGCTCCCGCTGGTCCTTTATAGGCTGCTCCGACACTGCTCCCGCTGGGCCTTTATAGGCCTCTCCGACACTGCTCCCGCTGGGCCTTTATAGGCCTCTCCGACACTGCTCCCGCTGGGCCTTCTATAGGCCTCTCCAACACTGCTCCCGCTGGGCCTTTTGTAGGCTGCTCCGACACTGCTCCCGCAGGGCCTTTTATAGGCTGCTCCGACACTTAATCTCGAGCTCCCGCTGGGACATTTATACGCCGCTCCGACACTGACTCTCGAACTCCTGCTGGGCCTTTTATAGGCCGCTCCGACACTGACTCTCGAGCTCCCGCTGGGCCTTTTGTAGGCCGCTCTGACACTGACTCTTGATCTCCCGCTGGGCCTTTCATAGGCCGCTCCGAAACTGACTCTCGAGCTCCCGCTGGGCCTTTTATAGGCTGCTCTGACACTGACTCTCGAGCTCCCGCTGGGCCTTTTATAGGCCGCTCCGACACTGCTCCCACTGCGCCTTTTATAGGCCGCTCCAACACTGCTCCCGCTTGTCCTTTTATAGGCTGCTCCGACACTGACTCTCGAGCTCCCGCTGGGCCTTTTATACGCCGCTCCGACATTGACTCTCGAGCTCCCGCTGGGCCCTTAATAGGCCGCTCCGACACTGACTCTCGAGCTCCCGCTGGGCCTTTTATAGGCCGCTCCGACACTGACTCTCGAGCTCCCGCTGGTCCTTTTATAGGCTGCTCCGACACTGAATCTCGACCTCGCGCTGGGCCTTTTATAGGCCGCTCCGACACTGCTCCCGCTGGGCCTTTTATAGGCTGCTCCGACACTGCACCCGCTAGGCCTTTTATAGGCTGCTCCGACACTGCTCCCGCTGGGCCTTTTATAGGCCTCTCCGACACTGCTCCCGCTGGGTCTTTTATAGGCTGCTCCGACACTGCTCCCGCTGGGCCATTTATAGGCCTCTCCGACACTGCTCCCGCTTGGCCTTTTATAGGTCTCTCCGACACTGATCCCGCTGGGCCTTTTGTTGGCTGCTCCGACGCTGCTCCCGCTGGACCTTTTATAGGCTGCTCAGACACTGCTGCCGCTGGGCCTTTTATAGGCTGCTCCGACACTGCTCCCGCTGGGCCTTTTATAGGCTGCTCCAACACTGCTCCCGCAGGGCCTTTTATAGGCTGCTCCGACACTGCTCCCGCTGGGTTTTTTATAGACCTCTCCAACTTTGCTCCCGCTGGGCCTTTTATAGGCTGCTCCGACACAGCTCCCGCTGGGCCTTTATAGGCTGCTCCGACACTGATCCCGCTGGGCCTTTATAGGTCTCTCCGACACTGCTCCCGCTGGGCCTTTATCGGCCTCTCCGACTCTGCTCCCGCTGGGCCTTCTATAGGCCTCTCCAACACTGCTCCCGCTGTGCCTTTTGTAGGCTGCTCCGACACTGCTCCCATTGGGCCTTTTATAGGCCTCTCCGACACTGCTCCCGTTGGGCCTTTTATAGGCTGCTCCGACACTGCTCCCGCTGGGCCTTTTATAAGCCTCTCCGACACTGCTCCCGCTGAGCCTTTTATAGGCTGCTCCGACACTGCTCCCGCTGGGCCTTTCATAGGCCTCTCTGAACACTGACTCTCGCTGGGCCTTTTATAGGCCTCTCGGACACTGCTCCCACTGGGCCTTTTATAGGCTGCTCCGACACAGCTCCCGCTGGGCCTTTGTAGGCTGCTCCGACACTGCTCCCGCTGGGCCTTTTCTATGCCTCTCCGACACTGCTCCCACTGGGCCTTTTATAGGCCTCTCCGACACTGACTCTCGAGCTCCTGCTGGGCCTTTTATAGGCTGCTCTGACACTGCTCCCTCTGGGCCTTGTATATGCTGCTCCGACACTGCTCCCGCTGGGTCTTTTATAGGCCTCTCCGACACTGACTCTCGAGCTCGCGCTGGGCCTTTTATAGTCTTCTCCGACACTGCTCCCGCTGGGCCTTTATAGGCTGCTCCGACATTGCTCCCGCTGGGCGTTTTATAGGCTGCTCTGACACTGCTCCCGCTGGGCCGTTATAGGCTGCTCCGACACTGCTCCCGCTGGGACTTTATTGGCTGCTCCGACACTGCTCCCGCTGGGCCTTTATAGGCTGCTCCGATAATGCTCCCGCTGGGCCTTTTATAGGCTGCTCAGACACTGCTCCCGCTGGGCCTTTTATAGGCTGCTCTGACACTGCTCCCGGTGGGCCTTTATAGGCTGCTCCAACACTGCTCCCACTGGGCCTTTTATAGGCTGCTCCGACACTGCTCCCACTGGGTCTATTATCGGCCTCTCCGACACTGCTCCCGGTGGGCCTTTTATAGCCTGCTCCGACACTGCTCCCGCTGGGTCTTTTATCAGCCTCTCCGACACTGCTCCAGCTGGGCATTTATAGGCCGCTCCGACACTGACGCTCGAACTCCCGCTGGGCCATTATCAGCTGCTCCGACACTGCTCCCGCTAGGCCTTTTATAGGCCGCTCCGACGCTGCTCCCGCTGGGCCTTTATAGGCTGCTCCGACACTGCTCCCGTTGGGCCCTTTATAGGCCTCTCCGACACTGCTCCCGCTGGGCCTTTTATAGGCTGCTCCGACACTGCTCCCGCTGGGCCTTTTATAGGCCTCTCCGACACTGCTCCCGCTGTGCCTTTTATAGGCTGCTCCGACACAGCTCCCGCTGGGTCTTTATAATCTGCGCTGACGCTGCTCCCGCTGGGACTTTTGTAGGCCTCTCCGACACTGCTCCTGCTGGGCCTTTTATAGGCCGCTCCGACACTGAGTCTCGTCCTCCCGCTGGGCCTTTTATAGGCCTCTCCGACACTGCTCCCGCTGGGCATTTATAGGCTGCTCCGACACTGACTCTCGAGCTCCCGCTGGGCCTTTTATAGCCCGCTCCGAAACTAGCTTTCAAAGTCCCGCTGGGATTTTATAGGCCGCTCCGACACTGACTCTCGAGCTCCCGCTGGGCCTTTTATAGGCCGCTCCGACACTGACTCTCAAGCTCCTGCTGGGCATTTTATAGGCCGCTCCGACACTGACTCTCGAGCTCCCGCCGGGCCTTTTATAGGCTGCTCCGGCACTGACTCTCGAGCTCCCGCTGGGCCTTGTATAGCCCGCTCTGACACTGCTCCCGCTGGGCCTTTTATAGGCCGCTCCGACACTGACTCTCGAACTCCCGCTGGGCCTTTTATAGGCTGCTCCGACACTGACTATCGAACTCCCGCTGGGCCTTTTATAGGCTGCTCCGACACTGACTCTCGAGCTCCCGCTGGGCCTTTTATAGGCCGCTCCGACACTGACTCTCGAGCTCCCGCTGGGCCTTTTATAGTCCGCTCCGTCACTGACTCTCGAGCTCCCACTGGGCGTTTTATAGGCCTCTCTGACACTGACTCTCGAACTCCCGCTGGGCCTTTTATAGGCTGCTCCGACACTGACTCTCGAGCTCCCGCTGGGCCTTTTATAGGCTGCTCCGACACTGACTCTCAAGCTACCGCAGGGCCTTTTATAGGCCGCTCCGACACTGACTCTCGAGCTCCCGCTGTGTCTTTTATAGGCCGCTCCGACACTGACTCTCGTGCTCCCGCTGGGCATTTATAGGCCGCTCCGACACTGACTCTCGAGCTCCAGCTGGGCCTTTTATAGGCGGCTCCGACACTGACTCTCGAGCTCCCGCTGGGCCTTTTATAGGCCGCTCCGACACTGACTCTCGAGCTCCCGCTGGGCCTTTTATAGGCTGCTCCGACACTTACTCTCGAGCTCCCGCTGGGCCTTTTATAGGCCGCTCCGACACTGACTCTCAAGCTCCTGCTGGGCCTTTTATAGGCCGCTCCGACACTGACTCTCAAGCTCCCGCTGGGTCTTTTATAGGACGCTCCGACACTGGCTCTCGAGCTCCCACTGGGCCTTTTATAGGCTGCTCCGACACTGACTCTCGAGCTCCCGCTGGGCCTTTTATCGGCTGCTCCGACACTGACTCTCGAGCTCCGGCTGGTCCTTTTATAGGCCGCTCCGATACTGCTCTCGCTGGGCCTTTTATAGGCCACTCCGACACTGGCTCTCGAGCTCCCACTGGGCCTTTTATACGCCGCTCCGACACTGACTCTCGAGCTCCCGCTGGGCCCTTAATAGGCTGCTCCGACACTGACTATCGAACTCCCGCTGGGCCTTTTATAGGCTGCTCCGACACTGACTCTCGAGCTCCCGCTGGGCCTTTTATAGGCCGCTCCGACACTGACTCTCGAGCTCCCGCTGGGCCTTTTATAGTCCGCTCCGTCACTGACTCACGAGCTCCCACTGGGCGTTTTATAGGCCTCTCTGACACTGACTCTCGAACTCCCGCTGGGCCTTTTATAGGCTGCTCCGACACTGACTCTCGAGCTCCCGCTGGGCCATTTATAGGCTGCTCCGACATTGACTCTGCAGCTCCCGCAGGGCCTTTTATAGGCCGCTCCGACACTGACTCTCGAGCTCCCGCTGTGTCTTTTATAGGCCGCTCCGACACTGACTCTCGTGCTCCCGCTGGGCATTTTATAGGCCGCTCCGACACTGACTCTCGAGCTCCCGCTGGGCCTTTTATAGGCCGCTCCGACACTGACTCTCGAGCTCCCGCTGGGCCTTTTGTAGGCCGCTCTGACACTGACTCTTGATCTCCCGCTGGGCCTTTCATAGGCCGCTCCGAAACTGACTCTCGAGCTCCCGCTGGGCCTTTTATAGGCTGCTCTGACACTGACTCTCGAGCTCCCGCTGGGCCTTTTATAGGCCGCTCCGACACTGCTCCCACTGCGCCTTTTATAGGCCGCTCCAACACTGCTCCCGCTTGTCCTTTTATAGGCTGCTCCGACACTGACTCTCGAGCTCCCGCTGGGCCTTTTATACGCCGCTCCGACATTGACTCTCGAGCTCCCGCTGGGCCCTTAATAGGCCGCTCCGACACTGACTCTCGAGCTCCCGCTGGGCCTTTTATAGGCCGCTCCGACACTGACTCTCGAGCTCCCGCTGGTCCTTTTATAGGCTGCTCCGACACTGAATCTCGACCTCGCGCTGGGCCTTTTATAGGCCGCTCCGACACTGCTCCCGCTGGGCCTTTTATAGGCTGCTCCGACACTGCTCCCGCTAGGCCTTTTATAGGCTGCTCCGACACTGCTCCCGCTGGGCCTTTTATAGGCCTCTCCGACACTGCTCCAGCTGGGTCTTTTATAGGCTGCTCCGACACTGCTCCCGCTGGGCCATTTATAGGCCTCTCCGACACTGCTCCCGCTTGGCCTTTTATAGGTCTCTCCGACACTGATCCCGCTGGGCCTTTTGTTGGCTGCTCCGACGCTGCTCCCGCTGGACCTTTTATAGGCTGCTCCGACACTGCTGCCGCTGGGCCTTTTATAGGCTGCTCCGACACTGCTCCCGCTGGGCCTTTTATAGGCTGCTCCAACACTGCTCCCGCAGGGCCTTTTATAGGCTGCTCCGACACTGCTCCCGCTGGGTTTTTTATAGACCTCTCCAACTTTGCTCCCGCTGGGCCTTTTATAGGCTGCTCCGACACAGCTCCCGCTGGGCCTTTATAGGCTGCTCCGACACTGATCCCGCTGGGCCTTTATAGGTCTCTCCGACACTGCTCCCGCTGGGCCTTTATCGGCCTCTCCGACTCTGCTCCCGCTGGGCCTTCTATAGGCCTCTCCAACACTGCTCCCGCTGTGCCTTTTGTAGGCTGCTCCGACACTGCTCCCACTGGGCCTTTTATAGGCCTCTCCGACACTGCTCCCGTTGGGCCTTTTATAGGCTGCTCCGACACTGCTCCCGCTGGGCCTTTTATAAGCCTCTCCGACACTGCTCCCGCTGAGCCTTTTATAGGCTGCTCCGACACTGCTCCCGCTGGGCCTTTCATAGGCCTCTCTGAACACTGACTCTCGCTGGGCCTTTTATAGGCCTCTCGGACACTGCTCCCACTGGGCCTTTTATAGGCTGCTCCGACACAGCTCCCGCTGGGCCTTTGTAGGCTGCTCCGACACTGCTCCCGCTGGGCCTTTTCTATGCCTCTCCGACACTGCTCCCACTGGGCCTTTTATAGGCCTCTCCGACACTGACTCTCGAGCTCCTGCTGGGCCTTTTATAGGCTGCTCTGACACTGCTCCCTCTGGGCCTTGTATATGCTGCTCCGACACTGCTCCCGCTGGGTCTTTTATAGGCCTCTCCGACACTGACTCTCGAGCTCCCGCTGGGCCTTTTATAGTCTTCTCCGACACTGCTCCCGCTGGGCCTTTATAGGCTGCTCCGACATTGCTCCCGCTGGGCGTTTTATAGGCTGCTCTGACACTGCTCCCGCTGGGCCGTTATAGGCTGCTCCGACACTGCTCCCGCTGGGCCTTTATTGGCTGCTCCGACACTGCTCCCGCTGGGCCTTTATAGGCTGCTCCGACAATGCTCCCGCTGGGCCTTTTATAGGCTGCTCAGACACTGCTCCCGCTGGGCCTTTTATAGGCTGCTCTGACACTGCTCCCGGTGGGCCTTTATAGGCTGCTCCAACACTGCTCCCACTGGGCCTTTTATAGGCTGCTCCGACACTGCTCCCACTGGGTCTATTATCGGCCTCTCCGACACTGCTCCCGGTGGGCCTTTTATAGCCTGCTCCGACACTGCTCCCGCTGGGTCTTTTATCAGCCTCTCCAACACTGCTCCAGCTGGGCATTTATAGGCCGCTCCGACACTGACGCTCGAACTCCCGCTGGGCCATTATCAGCTGCTCCGACACTGCTCCCGCTGGGCCGTTTATAGGCCGCTCCGACGCTGCTCCCGCTGGGCCTTTATAGGCCGCTCCGACACTGCTCCCGTTGGGCCCTTTATAGGCCTCTCCGACACTGCTCCCGCTGGGCCTTTTATAGGCTGCTCCGACACTGCTCCCGCTGGGCCTTTTATAGGCCTCTCCGACACTGCTCCCGCTGTGCCTTTTATAGGCTGCTCCGACACAGCTCCCGCTGGGTCTTTATAATCTGCGCTGACGCTGCTCCCGCTGGGACTTTTGTAGGCCTCTCCGACACTGCTCCTGCTGGGCCTTTTATAGGCCGCTCCGACACTGTGTCTCGTCCTCCCGCTGGGCCTTTTATAGGCCTCTCCGACACTGCTCCCGCTGGGCATTTATAGGCTGCTCCGACACTGACTCTCGAGCTCCCGCTGGGCCTTTTATAGCCCGCTCCGAAACTAGCTTTCAAAGTCCCGCTGGGATTTTATAGGCCGCTCCGACACTGACACTCGAGCTCCCGCTGGGCCTTTTATAGGCCGCTCCGACACTGACTCTCAAGCTCCTGCTGGGCATTTTATAGGCCGCTCCGACACTGACTCTCGAGCTCCCGCCGGGCCTTTTATAGGCTGCTCCGGCACTGACTCTCGAGCTCCCGCTGGGCCTTGTATAGCCCGCTCTGACACTGCTCCCGCTGGGCCTTTTATAGGCCGCTCCGACACTGACTCTCGAACTCCCGCTGGGCCTTTTATAGGCTGCTCCGACACTGACTATCGAACTCCCGCTGGGCCTTTTATAGGCTGCTCCGACACTGACTCTCGAGCTCCCGCTGGGCCTTTTATAGGCCGCTCCGACACTGACTCTCGAGCTCCCGCTGGGCCTTTTATAGTCCGCTCCGTCACTGACTCTCGAGCTCCCACTGGGCGTTTTATAGGCCTCTCTGACACTGACTCTCGAACTCCCGCTGGGCCTTTTATAGGCTGCTCCGACACTGAATCTCGAGCTCCCGCTGGGCCTTTTATAGGCTGCTCCGACACTGACTCTCAAGCTACCGCAGGGCCTTTTATAGGCCGCTCCGACACTGACTCTCGAGCTCCCGCTGTGTCTTTTATAGGCCGCTCCGACACTGACTCTCGTGCTCCCGCTGGGCATTTATAGGCCGCTCCGACACTGACTCTCGTGCTCCCGCTGGGCATTTTATAGGCCGCTCCGACACTGACTCTCGAACTCCCGCTGGGCCTTTTATAGGCTGCTCCGACACTGACTCTCGAGCTCCCGCTGGGCCTTTTATAGGCCGCTCCGACACTGACTCTCGAGCTCCCGCTGGGCCTTTTATAGTCCGCTCCGTCACTGACTCACGAGCTCCCACTGGGCGTTTTATAGGCCTCTCTGACACTGACTCTCGAACTCCCGCTGGGCCTTTTATAGGCTGCTCCGACACTGACTCTCGAGCTCCCGCTGGGCCATTTATAGGCTGCTCCGACATTGACTCTGCAGCTCCCGCAGGGCCTTTTATAGGCCGCTCCGACACTGACTCTCGAGCTCCCGCTGTGTCTTTTATAGGCCGCTCCGACACTGACTCTCGTGCTCCCGCTGGGCATTTTATAGGCCGCTCCGACACTGACTCTCGAGCTCCCGCTGGGCCTTTTATAGGCCGCTCCGACACTGACTCTCGAGCTCCCGCTGGGCCTTTTATAGGCCGCTCCGACACTTACTCTCGAGCTCCCGCTGGGCCTTTTATAGGCCGCTCCGACACTGACTCTCAAGCTCCTGCTGGGCCTTTTATAGGCCGCTCCGACACTGACTCTCAAGCTCCCGCTGGGCCTTTTATAGGACGCTCCGACACTGGCTCTCGAGCTCCCACTCGGCCTTTTATAGGCTGCTCCGACACTGACTCTCGAGCTCCCACTGTGCCTTTTATCGGCTGCTCCGACACTGACTCTCGAGCTCCCGCTGGGCCTTTTATAGGCCGCTCCGATACTGCTCCCGCTGGGCCTTTTATAGGCCGCTCCGACACTGACACTCGAGCTCCCGCTGGGCCTTTTATCGTCCGCTCCGACACTGACTCTCGAGTTCCCGCTGGGCCTTTTATAGGCCGCTCCAACACTGACTCTCGAGCTCCCGCTGGGCCTTTTATACGCCGCACCGGCACTGACTCTCGAGCTCCCGCTGGGCCTTTTATAGTCCACTCCGACTCTGACTCTCGAGCTCCCACTGGGCCTTTTATAGGCCTTTCTGACACTGACTCTCGAACTCCCACTGGGCCTTTTATAGGCTGCTCCGAGACTGACACTCGAGCTCCCGCTGGGCCTTTTATAGGCTGCTCCGACACTGACACTCGAGCTCCAGCAGGGCCTTTTATAGGCTGCTCCGACACTGACTCTCCAGCTCCAGCTGTGCCTTTTGTAGGCCGCTCCGACACTGACTCTCGTGCTCCCGCTGGGCATTTTACAGGCCGCTCCGACACTGACTCTCGAGCTCCCGCTGGGCCTTTTATAGGCCGCTCCGACACTGAATCTCGAGCTCCTGCTGGGCCTTTATAGGCCGCTCCGACACTGACACTCGAGCTCCCGCTGGGCCTTTTATAGGCCGCTCCGACACTTACTCTCGAGCTCCCACTGGGCCTTTTATAGGCTGCTCCGACACTGACTCTCGAGCTCCCGCTGGGCCTTTTATAGGCTGCTCCAACACTGACTCTCGAGCTCTTGCTGGGTCTTTTATATGCTGCTCCGACACTGCTCGTGCTGGGACCTTTATAGTCTACTCCGACACTGACTTCGAGCTCATGCTGGGCCTTTTATAGGCCGTTCCGACACTGACTTCGAGCTCACGCTGGACATTATATAGGCCGCTCCGACACTGCTCCCGCAGGGCCTTTTATAGGCTGCTCCGACACTGACTCTCGAGCTCCCGCTGGGACATTTATAAGCCGCTCCGACACTGACTCTCGAACTCCCGCTGGGCCTTTTATAGGCCGCTCCGACACTGACTCTCGAGCTCCCGCTGGGCCTTTTATAGGCCGCTCTGACACTGACTCTCGATCTCCCGCTGGGCCTTTTATAGGCCGCTCCGACAATGACACTCGAGCTCCCGCTGGGCCTTTTATAGGCTGCTCTGACACTTACTCTCGAGCTCCCGCTGGGCCTTCTATAGGCTGTTCCGACACTGACTCTCGAGCTCCCAAGGGCCTTTATTAGGCTGCTCCGACACTGACTCTCGAGCTCCCGCTTGTCCTTTTATAGGCCGCTCCGACACTGCTCCCACTGGGCCTTTTATAGGCCGCTCCAACACTGCTCCCGCTTGTCCTTTTATAGGCTGCTCCGACACTGACTCTCGAGCTCCCGCTGGGCCTTTTATACGCCGCTCCGACACTGACTCTCGAGCTCCCGCTGGGCCCTTAATAGGCCGCTCCGACACTGACTCTCGAGCTTCCGCTGGGTCTTTTATAGGCTGCTCCGACACTGACTCTCGAGCTCCCGCTGGGCTTTTTATAGGCTGCTCTGACACTGACTTCGAGCTCACGCTGGACCTTTTATAGGCCGCTCCGACACTGCTCCCGCAGGGCCTTTTATAGGCTGCTCCGACACTGACTCTCGAGCTCCCGCTGGGACATTTATAAGCCGCTCCGACACTGACTCTCGAACTCCCGCTGGGCCTTTTATAGGCCGCTCCGACACTGACTCTCGAGCTCCCGCTGGGCCTTTTGTAGGCCGCTCTGACACTGACTCTCGATCTCCCGCTGGGCCTTTTATAGGCCGCTCCGACACTGACTCTCGAGCTCCCGCTGGGCCTTTTATAGGCTGCTCTGACACTTACTCTCGAGCTCCCGCTGGGCCTTCTATAGGCTGCTCCGACACTGACTCTCGAGCTCCCGAGGGCCTTTATTAGGCTGCTCCGACACTGACTCTCGAGCTCCCGCTGGGCCTTTTATAGGCCGCTCTGACACTGCTCCCACTGGGCCTTTTATAGGCCGCTCCAACACTGCTCCCGCTTGTCCTTTTATAGGCTGCTCCGACACTGACTCTCGAGCTCCCGCTGGGCCTTTTATACGCCGCTCCGACACTGACTCTCGAGCTCCCGCTGGGCCCTTAATAGGCCGCTCCGACACTGACTCTCGAGCTCCCGCTGGGCTTTTTATAGGCTGCTCTGACACTGACTCTCGAGCTCCCGCTGGGCCTTTTATAGGCCGCTCTGACACTGACTCTCGAGCTCCCGCTGGTCCTTTTATAGGCTGCTCCGACACTGACTCTCGACCTCGCGCTGGGCCTTTTATAGGCTGCTCCGACACTGACTATCGAACTCCCGCTGGGCCTTTTATAGGCTGCTCCGACACTGACTCTCGAGCTCCCGCTGGGCCTTTTATAGGCCGCTCCGACACTGACTCTCGAGCTCCCGCTGGGCCTTTTATAGTCCGCTCCGTCACTGACTCTCGAGCTCCCACTGGGCGTTTTATAGGCCTCTCTGACACTGACTCTCGAACTCCCGCTGGGCCTTTTATAGGCTGCTCCGACACTGAATCTCGAGCTCCCGCTGGGCCTTTTATAGGCTGCTCCGACACTGACTCTCAAGCTACCGCAGGGCCTTTTATAGGCCGCTCCGACACTGACTCTCGAGCTCCCGCTGTGTCTTTTATAGGCCGCTCCGACACTGACTCTCGTGCTCCCGCTGGGCATTTATAGGCCGCTCCGACACTGACTCTCGTGCTCCCGCTGGGCATTTTATAGGCCGCTCCGACACTGACTCTCGAGCTCCCGCTGGGCCTTTTATAGTCCGCTCCGTCACTGACTCACGAGCTCCCACTGGGCGTTTTATAGGCCTCTCTGACACTGACTCTCGAACTCCCGCTGGGCCTTTTATAGGCTGCTCCGACACTGACTCTCGAGCTCCCGCTGGGCCATTTATAGGCTGCTCCGACATTGACTCTGCAGCTCCCGCAGGGCCTTTTATAGGCCGCTCCGACACTGACTCTCGAGCTCCCGCTGTGTCTTTTATAGGCCGCTCCGACACTGACTCTCGTGCTCCCGCTGGGCATTTTATAGGCCGCTCCGACACTGACTCTCGAGCTCCCGCTGGGCCTTTTATAGGCCGCTCCGACACTGACTCTCGAGCTCCCGCTGGGCCTTTTATAGGCCGCTCCGACACTTACTCTCGAGCTCCCGCTGGGCCTTTTATAGGCCGCTCCGACACTGACTCTCAAGCTCCTGCTGGGCCTTTTATAGGCCGCTCCGACACTGACTCTCAAGCTCCCGCTGGGCCTTTTATAGGACGCTCCGACACTGGCTCTCGAGCTCCCACTCGGCCTTTTATAGGCTGCTCCGACACTGACTCTCGAGCTCCCACTGTGCCTTTTATCGGCTGCTCCGACACTGACTCTCGAGCTCCCGCTGGGCCTTTTATAGACCGCTCCGATACTGCTCCCGCTGGGCCTTTTATAGGCCGCTCCGACACTGACACTCGAGCTCCCGCTGGGCCTTTTATCGTCCGCTCCGACACTGACTCTCGAGTTCCCGCTGGGCCTTTTATAGGCCGCTCCAACACTGACTCTCGAGCTCCCGCTGGGCCTTTTATACGCCGCACCGGCACTGACTCTCGAGCTCCCGCTGGGCCTTTTATAGTCCACTCCGACTCTGACTCTCGAGCTCCCACTGGGCCTTTTATAGGCCTTTCTGACACTGACTCTCGAACTCCCACTGGGCCTTTTATAGGCTGCTCCGAGACTGACACTCGAGCTCCCGCTGGGCCTTTTATAGGCTGCTCCGACACTGACACTCGAGCTCCAGCAGGGCCTTTTATAGGCTGCTCCGACACTGACTCTCCAGCTCCAGCTGTGCCTTTTGTAGGCCGCTCCGACACTGACTCTCGTGCTCCCGCTGGGCATTTTACAGGCCGCTCCGACACTGACTCTCGAGCTCCCGCTGGGCCTTTTATAGGCCGCTCCGACACTGAATCTCGAGCTCCTGCTGGGCCTTTATAGGCCGCTCCGACACTGACACTCGAGCTCCCGCTGGGCCTTTTATAGGCCGCTCCGACACTTACTCTCGAGCTCCCACTGGGCCTTTTATAGGCTGCTCCGACACTGACTCTCGAGCTCCCGCTGGGCCTTTTATAGGCTGCTCCAACACTGACTCTCGAGCTCTTGCTGGGTCTTTTATATGCTGCTCCGACACTGCTCGTGCTGGGACCTTTATAGTCTACTCCGACACTGACTTCGAGCTCATGCTGGGCCTTTTATAGACCGTTCCGACACTGACTTCGAGCTCACGCTGGACATTATATAGGCCGCTCCGACACTGCTCCCGCAGGGCCTTTTATAGGCTGCTCTGACACTGACTCTCGAGCTCCCGCTGGGACATTTATAAGCCGCTCCGACACTGACTCTCGAACTCCCGCTGGGCCTTTTATAGGCCGCTCTGACACTGACTCTCGAGCTCCCGCTGGGCCTTTTATAGGCCGCTCTGACACTGACTCTCGATCTCCCGCTGGGCCTTTTATAGGCCGCTCCGACAATGACACTCGAGCTCCCGCTGGGCCTTTTATAGGCTGCTCTGACACTTACTCTCGAGCTCCCGCTGGGCCTTCTATAGGCTGTTCCGACACTGACTCTCGAGCTCCCAAGGGCCTTTATTAGGCTGCTCCGACACTGACTCTCGAGCTCCCGCTGGGCCTTTTATAGGCCGCTCCGACACTGCTCCCACTGGGCCTTTTATAGGCCGCTCCAACACTGCTCCCGCTTGTCCTTTTATAGGCTGCTCCGACACTGACTCTCGAGCTCCCGCTGGGCCTTTTATACGCCGCTCCGACACTGACTCTCGAGCTCCCGCTGGGCCCTTAATAGGCCGCTCCGACACTGACTCTCGAGCTTCCGCTGGGTCTTTTATAGGCTGCTCCGACACTGACTCTCGAGCTCCCGCTGGGCTTTTTATAGGCTGCTCTGACACTGACTTCGAGCTCACGCTGGACCTTTTATAGGCCGCTCCGACACTGCTCCCGCAGGGCCTTTTATAGGCTGCTCCGACACTGACTCTCGAGCTCCCGCTGGGACATTTATAAGCCGCTCCGACACTGACTCTCGAACTCCCGCTGGGCCTTTTATAGGCCGCTCCGACACTGACTCTCGAGCTCCCGCTGGGCCTTTTGTAGGCCGCTCTGACACTGACTCTCGATCTCCCGCTGGGCCTTTTATAGGCCGCTCCGACACTGACTCTCGAGCTCCCGCTGGGCCTTTTATAGGCTGCTCTGACACTTACTCTCGAGCTCCCGCTGGGCCTTCTATAGGCTGCTCCGACACTGACTCTCGAGCTCCCGAGGGCCTTTATTAGGCTGCTCCGACACTGACTCTCGAGCTCCCGCTGGGCCTTTTATAGGCCGCTCTGACACTGCTCCCACTGGGCCTTTTATAGGCCGCTCCAACACTGCTCCCGCTTGTCCTTTTATAGGCTGCTCCGACACTGACTCTCGAGCTCCCGCTGGGCCTTTTATACGCCGCTCCGACACTGACTCTCGAGCTCCCGCTGGGCCCTTAATAGGCCGCTCCGACACTGACTCTCGAGCTCCCGCTGGGCTTTTTATAGGCTGCTCTGACACTGACTCTCGAGCTCCCGGTGGGCCTTTTATAGGCCGCTCTGACACTGACTCTCGAGCTCCCGCTGGTCCTTTTATAGGCTGCTCCGACACTGACTCTCGACCTCGCGCTGGGCCTTTTATAGGCCGCTCCGAAACTGACTCTCGAGCTCCCGCTGGACATTTTTCAAGGCCGCTCTGACACTGGCTCTCGAGCTCCCACTGGGCATTTTATAGGCTGCTCCGACACTGAATCTCGAGCTCCCGCTGGGTCTTTTATAGGCCGCTCCGACACTGACACTCGAGCTCCCGCTGGGCCATTTATAGGCCGCTCTGACACTGCTCCTGCTGGGTCTTTTATAGGCCGCTCCGACACTGAATCTCGAGCTCCCGCTGGGCCTTTTATAGGCTGCTCCAACACTGACTCTCGAGCTCTTGCTGGGTCTTTTATATGCTGCTCCGACACTGCTCGTGCTGGGACCTTTATAGTCTACTCCGACACTGACTTCGAGCTCATGCTGGGCCTTTTATAGGCCGTTCCGACACTGACTTCGAGCTCACGCTGGACATTATATAGGCCGCTCCGACACTGCTCCCGCAGGGCCTTTTATAGGCTGCTCCGACACTGACTCTCGAGCTCCCGCTGGGACATTTATAAGCCGCTCCGACACTGACTCTCGAACTCCCGCTGGGCCTTTTATAGGCCGCTCCGACACTGACTCTCGAGCTCCCGCTGGGCCTTTTATAGGCCGCTCTGACACTGACTCTCGATCTCCCGCTGGGCCTTTTATAGGCCGCTCCGACAATGACACTCGAGCTCCCGCTGGGCCTTTTATAGGCTGCTCTGACACTTACTCTCGAGCTCCCGCTGGGCCTTCTATAGGCTGCTCCGACACTGACTCTCGAGCTCCCGAGGGCCTTTATTAGGCTGCTCCGACACTGACTCTCGAGCTGACTCTCGAGCTCCCGCTGGGCCTTTTATAGGCTGCTCTGACACTTACTCTCGAGCTCCCGCTGGGCCTTCTATAGGCTGCTCCGACACTGACTCTCGAGCTCCCGAGGGCCTTTATTAGGCTGCTCCGACACTGACTCTCGAGCTCCCGCTGGAGCTCCCGCTGGGCCTTTTATAGGCCGCTCCGACACTGCTCCCACTGGGCCTTTTATAGGCCGCTCCAACACTGCTCCCGCTTGTCCTTTTATAGGCTGCTCCGACACTGACTCTCGAGCTCCCGCTGGGCCTTTTATACGCCGCTCCGACACTGACTCTCGAGCTCCCGCTGGGCCCTTAATAGGCCGCTCCGACACTGACTCTCGAGCTTCCGCTGGGTCTTTTATAGGCTGCTCCGACACTGACTCTCGAGCTCCCGCTGGGCTTTTTATAGGCTGCTCTGACACTGACTTCGAGCTCACGCTGGACCTTTTATAGGCCGCTCCGACACTGCTCCCGCAGGGCCTTTTATAGGCTGCTCCGACACTGACTCTCGAGCTCCCGCTGGGACATTTATAAGCCGCTCCGACACTGACTCTCGAACTCCCGCTGGGCCTTTTATAGGCCGCTCCGACACTGACTCTCGAGCTCCCGCTGGGCCTTTTATAGGCCGCTCTGACACTGACTCTCGATCTCCCGCTGGGCCTTTTATAGGCCGCTCCGACACTGACTCTCGAGCTCCCGCTGGGCCTTTTATAGGCTGCTCTGACACTTACTCTCGAGCTCCCGCTGGGCCTTCTATAGGCTGCTCCGACACTGACTCTCGAGCTCCCGAGGTCCTTTATTAGGCTGCTCCGACACTGACTCTCGAGCTCCCGCTGGGCCTTTTATAGGCCGCTCCGACACTGCTCCCACTGGGCCTTTTATAGGCCGCTCCAACACTGCTCCCGCTTGTCCTTTTATAGGCTGCTCCGACACTGACTCTCGAGCTCCCGCTGGGCCTTTTATACGCCGCTCCGACACTGACTCTCGAGCTCCCGCTGGGCCCTTAATAGGCCGCTCCGACACTGACTCTCGAGCTCCCGCTGGGCTTTTTATAGGCTGCTCTGACACTGACTCTCGAGCTCCCGCTGGGCCTTTTATAGGCCGCTCTGACACTGACTCTCGAGCTCCCGCTGGTCCTTTTATAGGCCGCTCCGAAACTGACTCTCGAGCTCCCGCTGGACATTTTTCAAGGCCGCTCTGACACTGGCTCTCGAGCTCCCACTGGGCATTTTATAGGCTGCTCCGACTCTGAATCTCGAGCTCCCGCTGGGTCTTTTATAGGCCGCTCCGACACTGACACTCGAGCTCCCTCTGGGCCATTTATAGGCCGCTCTGACACTGCTTCTGCTGGGTCTTTTATAGGCCGCTCCGACACTGAATCTCGAGCTCCCGCTGGGCCTTTTATAGGCCGCTCCGACACTGACTCTCGAGCTCCCGCTAGGCCTTTTATAGGCCGCTCCGACACTGACTCTCGAGCTCCCGCTGGGCCTTTTATACGCCGCTCCCACACTGACTCTCGAACTCCCGTTGGGCCTTTTATAGGCCGCTCCGACACTGCTCACGCTGGGCCTTTTATAGGCCGCTCCAACACTGCTCCCGCTTGTCCTTTTATAGGCTGCTCCGACACTGACTCTCGAGCTCCCGCTGGGCCTTTTATACGCCGCTCCGACACTGACTCTCGAGCTCCCGCTGGGCCCTTAATAGGCCGCTCCGACACTGACTCTCGAGCTTCCGCTGGGTCTTTTATAGGCTGCTCCGACATTGACTCTCGAGCTCCCGCTGGGCTTTTTATAGGCTGCTCTGACACTGACTTCGAGCTCACGCTGGACCTTTTTCGGCCGCTCCGACACTGCTCCCGCAGGGCCTTTTATAGGCTGCTCCGACACTGACTCTCGAGCTCCCGCTGGGACATTTATAAGCCGCTCCGACACTGACTCTCGAGCTCCCGCTGGGCCCTTAATAGGCCGCTCCGACACTGACTCTCGAGCTCCTGCTGGGCCTTTTATAGGCCGCTCCGACACTGACTCTCGAGCTCCCGCTGGTCCTTTTATAGGCTGCTCCGACACTGACTCTCGACCTCGCGCTGGGCCTTTTATAGGCCGCTCCGACATTGACTCTCGAGCTCCCGCTGGGCCTTTTATAGGCTGCTCCGACACTGCTCCCGCTAGGCCTTTTATAGGCTGCTCCGACACTGCTCCCGCTGGGCCTTTTATAGGCCTCTCCGACACTGCTCCCGCTGTGTCTTTTATAGGCTGCTCCGACACTGGTCCCGCTGGGCCTTTTATAGGCCTCTCCGACACTGCTCCCGCTTGGCCTTTTATAGGCCTCTCCGACACTGATCCCGCTGGGCCATTTGTTGGCTGCTCCGACGCTGCTCCCGCTGGGCCTTTTATAGGCTGCTCCGACACTGCTCCCGCTCGGCCTTTTATAGGCTGCTCCGACACTGCTCCCGCTGGGCCTTTTATAGGCTGCACCAACACTGCTCCCGCAGGGCCTTTTATAGGCTGCTCCGACACTGCTCCCGCTGGGTTTTTTATAGACCTCTCCAACTTTGCTCCCGCTGGGCCTTTTATAGGCTGCTCCGACACAGCTCCCGCTGGTCCTTTATAGGCTGCTCCGACACTGCTCCCGCTGGGCCTTTATAGGCCTCTCCGACACTGCTCCCGCTGGGCCTTTATAGGCCTCTCCGACACTGCTCCCGCTGGGCCTTCTATAGGCCTCTCCAACACTGCTCCCGCTGGGCCTTTTGTAGGCAGCTCCGACACTGCTCCCACTGGGCCTTTTATAGGCCTCTCCGACACTGCTCCCGCTGTGCCTTTTATAGGCTGCTCCGACACTGCTCCGGCTGGGCCTTTTATAGGCCTCTCCGACACTGCTCCCGCTGAGCCTTTTATAGGCTGCTCCGACACTGCTCCCGCTGGGCCTTTCATAGGCCTCTCTGAACACTGACTCTCGCTGGGCCTTTTATAGGCCTCTCGGACACTGCTCCCACTGGGCCTTTTATAGGACGCTCCGACACTGGCTCTCGAGCTCCCACTGGGCCTTTTATAGGCTGCTCCGACACTGACTCTCGAGCTCCCGCTGGGCCTTTTATCGGCTGCTCCGACACTGACTCTCGAGCTCCCGCTGGGCCTTTTATAGGCCGCTCCGATACTGCTCCCGCTGGGCCTTTTATAGGCCGCTCCGACACTGACACTCGAGCTCCCGCTGGGCCTTTGATCGTCCGCTCCGACACTGACTCTCGAGCTCCCGCTGGGCCTTTTATAGGCCGCTCGAACACTGACTCTTGAGCTCCCGCTTGTCCTTTTATACGCCGCTCCGGCACTGACTCTCGAGCTCCCGCTGGGCCTATTATAGTCCGCTCCGACACTGACTCTCGAGCTCCCACTGGGCCTTTTATAGGCCTCTCTGACACTGACTCTCGAACTCCCACTGGCCTTTTATAGGCTGCTCCAACACTGACACTCGAGCTCCCGCTGGGCCTTTTATAGGCTGCTCCGACACTGACACTCGAGCTCCAGCAGGGCCTTTTATAGGCTGCTCCGACACTGATTCACCAGCTCCCGCTGTGCCTTTTGTAGGCCGCTCCGACACTGACTCTCGTGCTCCCGCTGGGCATTTTATAGGCCGCTCCGACACTGACTTTCGAGCTCCCGCTGGGCCTTTTTTCGGCCGCTCCGATACTGAATCTCGAGCTCCTGCTGGGCCTTTATAGTCTGCTCCGACACTGACACTCGAGCTCCCGCTGGGCCTTTTATAGGCCGCTCCGACACTTACTCTCGAGCTCCCGCTGGGCCTTTTATAGGCTGCTCCGACACTGACTCTCGAGCTCCCGCTGGGCCTTTTATAGGCTGCTCCAACACTGATTCTCGAGCTCTTGCTGGGTCTTTTATATGCTGCTCCGACACTGCTCGCGCTGGGACCTTTATAGTCTGCTCCGACACTAACTTCGAGCTCATGCTGGGCATTTTATAGGCCGTTCCGACACTGAAGTCGAGCTCACGCTGGACCTTTTATAGGCCGCTCCGACACTGCTCCCGCAGGGCCTTTTATAGGCTGCTCCGACACTTAATCTCGAGCTCCCGCTGGGACATTTATACGCCGCTCCGACACTGACTCTCGAACTCCCGCTGGGCCTTTTATAGGCCGCTCCGACACTGACTCTCGAGCTCCCGCTGGGCCTTTTATAGGCCGCTCTGACACTGACTCTTGATCTCCCGCTGGGCCTTTTATAGGCCGCTCCGAAACTGACTCTCGAGCTCCCGCTGGGCCTTTTATAGGCTGCTCTGACACTTACTCTCGAGCCCCCGCTGGGCCTTCTATAGGCTGCTCCGACACTGACTCTCGAGCTCCCGAGGGCCTTTATTAGGCTGCTCCGACACTGACTCTCGAGCTCCCGCTGGGCCTTTTATAGGCCGCTCCGACACTGCTCCCACTGGGCCTTTTATAGGCCGCTCCAACACTGCTCCCGCTTGTCCTTTTATAGGCTGCTCCGACACTGACTCTCGAGCTACCGCTGGGCCTTTTATACACCGCTCCGACACTGACTCTCGAGCTCCCGCTGGGCCCTTAATAGGCCGCTCCGACACTGACTCTCGAGCTCCCGCTGGGCCTTTTATAGGCCGCTCCGACACTGACTCTCGAGCTCCCGCTGGTCCTTTTATAGGCTGCTCCGACACTGAATCTCGACCTCGCGCTGGGCCTTTTATAGGCCGCTCCGACACTGCTCCCGCTGAACCTTTTATAGGCTGCTCCGACACTGCTCCCACTAGGCCTTTTATAGGCTGCTCCGACACTGCTCCCGCTGGGCCTTTTATAGGCCTCTCCGACACTGCTCCCGCTGGGTGTTTTATAGGCTGCTCCGACACTGCTCCCGCTGGGCCATTTATAGGCCTCTCCGACACTGCTCCCGCTTGGCCTTTTATAGGTCTCTCCGACACTGATCCCGCTGGGCCTTTTGTTGGCTGCTCCGACGCTGCTCCCGCTGGGCCTTTTATAGGCTGCTCCGACACTGCTCCCGCTGGGCCTTTTATAGGCTGCTCCGACACTTCTCCCGCTGGGCCTTTTATAGGCTGCTCCAACACTGCTCCCGCAGGGCCTTTTATAGGCCGCTCCGACACTGCTCCCGCTGGGCCTTTATAGGCTGCTCCGACACTGCTCCTGCTGGGCCTTTATAGGCTGCTCAGTCACAGTTCCAGCTGGGCCTTTATATGCCGCTCCGACATTGCTCCCGCTGGGCCTTTATAGGCCGCTCCGACAGTGACTCTCGAGCTCGTGCTGGGCCTTTATTGGCTTCTCCGACACTGACTCTCGTGCTCCCGCTGGGTCTTTTATAGGCTGCTCCGACACTGCTCCCACTGGGCCTTTTATAGGCCTCTCGGACACTGCTCCCGCTAGGCCTTTATAGGCTGCTCCGACACTGCTCTGGCTGGGCCTTTTATAGGCCGCTCCGTCACTGCCCGCTCTGGGGCTTTTATAGACCGCTCCGTCACTCCTACCGCTGGGCCTTTATAGGCCTCTCCAGCACAGCTCCCGCTGGGCCGTTATAGGCCGCTCCGACACTGCTACCGCTGCGCCTTCATAGGCCTCTCCGACACTTACTCTCGCTGGGCCTTTTATAGGCCTCTCCGACACTGCTCCCGCTGGGCCTTTTGATGCTGCTCCGAAACAGTTCCCGCTGGGCCTTTATAGGCCTCTCCGACACTGACTCTCGCTGGGCCTTTTATAGGCCTCTCCGACACTGCTCCCACTGGGCCTTTATAGGCCTCTACGTCACTGCTCCTGCTGTGCCTTTTATAGGCCTCTCAGACACAGCTCCCACTGGGCCTTTTATAGGCCGCTCCGACACTGACTCTCGAGCTCCCGCTGGTCCTTTTATAGGCTGCTCCGACACTGACTCTCGACCTCGCGCTGGGCCTTTTATAGGCCGCTCCGACATTGACTCTCGAGCTCCCGCTGGGCCTTTTATAGGCTGCTCCGACACTGCTCCCGCTAGGCCTTTTATAGGCTGCTCCGACACTGCTCCCGCTGGGCCTTTTATAGGCCTCTCCGACACTGCTCCCGCTGCGTCTTTTATAGGCTGCTCCGACACTGGTCCCGCTGGGCCTTTTATAGGCCTCTCCGACACTGCTCCCGCTTGGCCTTTTATAGGCCTCTCCGACACTGATCCCGCTGGGCCATTTGTTGGCTGCTCCGACGCTGCTCCCGCTGGGCCTTTTATAGGCTGCTCCGACACTGCTCCCACTGGGCCTTTTATAGGCTGCTCCGACACTGCTCCCGCTGGGCCTTTTATAGGCTGCACCAACACTGCTCCCGCAGGGCCTTTTATAGGCTGCTCCGACACTGCTCCCGCTGGGTTTTTTATAGACCTCTCCAACTTTGCTCCCGCTGGGCCTTTTATAGGCTGCTCCGACACAGCTCCCGCTGGTCCTTTATAGGCTGCTCCGACACTGCTCCCGCTGGGCCTTTATAGGCCTCTCCGACACTGCTCCCGCTGGGCCTTTATAGGCCTCTCCGACACTGCTCCCGCTGGGCCTTCTATAGGCCTCTCCAACACTGCTCCCGCTGGGCCTTTTGTAGGCTGCTCCGACACTGCTCGCACTGGGCCTTTTATAGGCCTCTCCGACACTGCTCCCGCTGGGCCTTTTATAGGCTGCTCCGACACTGCTCCGGCTGGGCCTTTTATAGGCCTCTCCGACACTGCTCCCGCTGAGCCTTTTATAGGCTGCTCCGACACTGCTCCCGCTGGGCCTTTCATAGGCCTCTCTGAACACTGACTCTCGCTGGGCCTTTTATAGGCCTCTCGGACACTGCTCCCACTGGGCCTTTTATAGGACGCTCCGACACTGGCTCTCGAGCTCCCACTGGGCCTTTTATAGGCTGCTCCGACACTGACTCTCGAGCTCCCGCTGGGCCTTTTATCGGCTGCTCCGACACTGACTCTCGAGCTCCCGCTGGGCCTTTTATAGGCCGCTCCGATACTGCTCCCGCTGGGCCTTTTATAGGCTGCTCCGACACTGACACTCGAGCTCCCGCTGGGCCTTTGATCGTCCGCTCCGACACTGACTCTCGAGCTCCCGCTGGGCCTTTTATAGGCCTCTCGAACACTGACTCTTGAGCTCCCGCTGGACCTTTTATACGCCACTCCGGCACTGACTCTCGAGCTCCCGCTGGGCCTTTTATAGTCCGCTCCGACACTGACTCTCGAGCTCCCACTGGGCCTTTTATAGGCCTCTCTGACACTGACTCTCGAACTCCCACTGGCCTTTTATAGGCTGCTCCAACACTGACACTCGAGCTCCCGCTGGGCCTTTTATAGGCTGCTCCGACACTGACACTCGAGCTCCAGCAGGGCCTTTTATAGGCTGCTCCGACACTGATTCACCAGCTCCCGCTGTGCCTTTTGTAGGCCGCTCCGACACTGACTCTCGTGCTCCCGCTGGGCATTTTATAGGCCGCTCCGACACTGACTTTCGAGCTCCCGCTGGGCCTTTTTTCGGCCGCTCCGATACTGAATCTCGAGCTCCCGCTGGGCCTTTATAGTCCGCTCCGACACTGACACTCGAGCTCCCGCTGGGCCTTTTATAGGCCGCTCCGACACTTACTCTCGAGCTCCCGCTGGGCCTTTTATAGGCTGCTCCGACACTGACTCTCGAGCTCCCGCTGGGCCTTTTATAGGCTGCTCCAACACTGATTCTCGAGCTCTTGCTGGGTCTTTTATATGCTGCTCCGACACTGCTCGCGCTGGGACCTTTATAGTCTGCTCCGACACTGACTTCGAGCTCATGCTGGGCCTTTTATAGGCCGTTCCGACACTGAAGTCGAGCTCACGCTGGACCTTTTATAGGCCGCTCCGACACTGCTCCCGCAGGGCCTTTTATAGGCTGCTCCGACACTTAATCTCGAGCTCCCGCTGGGACATTTATACGCCGCTCCGACACTGATTCTCGAACTCCCTCTGGGCCTTTTATAGGCCGCTCCGACACTGACTCTCGAGCTCCCGCTGGGCCTTTTATAGTCCGCTCTGACACTGACTCTTGATCTCCCGCTGGGCCTTTTATAGGCCGCTCCGAAACTGACTCTCGAGCTCCCGCTGGGCATTTTATAGGCTGCTCTGACACTTACTCTCGAGCCCCCGCTGGGCCTTCTATAGGCTGCTCCGACACTGACTCTCGAGCTCCCGAGGGCCTTTATTAGGCTGCTCCGACACTGACTCTCGAGCTCCCGCTGGGCCTTTTATAGGCCGCTCCGACACTGCTCCCACTGGGCCTTTTATAGGCCGCTCCAACACTGCTCCCGCTTGTCCTTTTATAGGCTGCTCCGACACTGACTCTCGAGCTCCCGCTGGGCCTTTTATACGCCGCTCCGACACTGACTCTCGAGCTCCCGCTGGGCCCTTAATAGGCCGCTCCGACACTGACTCTCGAGCTCCCGCTGGGCCTTTTATAGGCCGCTCCGACACTGACTCTCGAGCTCCCGCTGGTCCTTTTATAGGCTGCTCCGACACTGAATCTCGACCTCGCGCTGGGCCTTTTATAGGCCGCTCCGACACTGCTCCCGCTGAACCTTTTATAGGCTGCTCCGACACTGCTCCCGCTAGGCCTTTTATAGGCTGCTCCGACACTGCTCCCGCTGGGCCTTTTATAGGCCTCTCCGACACTGCTCCCGCTGGGTCTTCTATAGGCTGCTCCGACACTGCTCCCGCTGGGCCATTTATAGGCCTCTCCGACACTGCTCCCGCTTGGCCTTTTATAGGTCTCTCCGACACTGATCCCGCTGGGCCTTTTGTTGGCTGCTCCGACGCTGCTCCCGCTGGGCCTTTTATAGGCTGCTCCGACACTGCTCCCGCTGGGCCTTTTATAGGCTGCTCCGACACTTCTCCCGCTGGGCCTTTTATAGGCTGCTCCAACACTGCTCCCGCAGGGCCTTTTATAGGCCGCTCCGACACTGCTCCCGCTGGGCCTTTATAGGCTGCTCCGACACTGCTCCTGCTGGGCCTTTATAGGCTGCTCAGTCACAGTTCCAGCTGGGCCTTTATATGCCGCTCCGACATTGCTCCCGCTGGGCCTTTATAGGCCGCTCCGACAGTGACTCTCGAGCTCGTGCTGGGCCTTTATTGGCCTCTCCGACACTGACTCTCGTGCTCCCGCTGGGTCTTTTATAGGCTGCTCCGACACTGCTCCCACTGGGCCTTTTATAGGCCTCTCGGACACTGCTCCCGCTAGGCCTTTATAGGCTGCTCCGACACTGCTCTGGCTGGGCCTTTTATAGGCCGCTCCGTCACTGCCCGCTCTGGGGCTTTTATAGACCGCTCCGTCACTCCTACCGCTGGGCCTTTATAGGCCTCTCCAGCACAGCTCCCGCTGGGCCGTTATAGGCCGCTCCGACACTGCTACCGCTGCGCCTTCATAGGCCTCTCCGACACTTACTCTCGCTGGGCCTTTTATAGGCCTCTCCGACACTGCTCCCACTGGGCCTTTTGATGCTGCTCCGAAACAGTTCCCGCTGGGCCTTTATAGGCCTCTCCGACACTGACTCTCGCTGGGCCTTTTATAGGCCTCTCCGACACTGCTCCCACTGGGCCTTTATAGGCCTCTACGTCACTGCTCCTGCTGTGCCTTTTATAGGCCTCTCAGACACAGCTCCCACTGGGCCTTTATAGGCTGCTCCGACACTGCTCTCGCTGTGAAGTTTATAGGCTGCTCCGACACTGCTCCAACTGGGCCTTTATAGGCTGTTCCGACACTGCTGCCGCTGGGCCTTTTATAGGCTGCTCCGACACTGCTCCCGCTGGGCCTTTATAGGCTGCTCCGACACTGCTGCCGATGGGCCTTTTATAGGCCGCTCCGACACTGACTCTCGAGCTCCCGCTGGGCCTTTATAGGCCTCTCCGACACTGACTCTCGAGCTCCCGCTGGGTCTTTTATAGGCTGCTCCGACACTGCTCCCACTGGGCCTTTTATAGGCCTCTCCGACACTGCTCCCGCTGGGCCTTTTATAGGCTGCTCCGACACTGCTCCCGCTGGGCCTTTTATAGGCCGCTCCGACACTGACTCTCGAGCTCCCGCTGGGCCTTTTATAGTCCGCTCTGACACTGACTCTTGATCTCCCGCTGGGCCTTTTATAGGCCGCTCCGAAACTGACTCTCGAGCTCCCGCTGGGCATTTTATAGGCTGCTCTGACACTTACTCTCGAGCCCCCGCTGGGCCTTCTATAGGCTGCTCCGACACTGACTCTCGAGCTCCCGAGGGCCTTTATTAGGCTGCTCCGACACTGACTCTCGAGCTCCCGCTGGGCCTTTTATAGGCCGCTCCGACACTGCTCCCACTGGGCCTTTTATAGGCCGCTCCAACACTGCTCCCGCTTGTCCTTTTATAGGCTGCTCCGACACTGACTCTCGAGCTCCCGCTGGGCCTTTTATACGCCGCTCCGACACTGACTCTCGAGCTCCCGCTGGGCCCTTAATAGGCCGCTCCGACACTGACTCTCGAGCTCCCGCTGGGCCTTTTATAGGCCGCTCCGACACTGACTCTCGAGCTCCCGCTGGTCCTTTTATAGGCTGCTCCGACACTGAATCTCGACCTCGCGCTGGGCCTTTTATAGGCCGCTCCGACACTGCTCCCGCTGAACCTTTTATAGGCTGCTCCGACACTGCTCCCGCTAGGCCTTTTATAGGCTGCTCCGACACTGCTCCCGCTGGGCCTTTTATAGGCCTCTCCGACACTGCTCCCGCTGGGTCTTCTATAGGCTGCTCCGACACTGCTCCCGCTGGGCCATTTATAGGCCTCTCCGACACTGCTCCCGCTTGGCCTTTTATAGGTCTCTCCGACACTGATCCCGCTGGGCCTTTTGTTGGCTGCTCCGACGCTGCTCCCGCTGGGCCTTTTATAGGCTGCTCCGACACTGCTCCCGCTGGGCCTTTTATAGGCTGCTCCGACACTTCTCCCGCTGGGCCTTTTATAGGCTGCTCCAACACTGTTCCCGCAGGGCCTTTTATAGGCCGCTCCGACACTGCTCCCGCTGGGCCTTTATAGGCTGCTCCGACACTGCTCCTGCTGGGCCTTTATAGGCTGCTCAGTCACAGTTCCAGCTGGGCCTTTATATGCCGCTCCGACATTGCTCCCGCTGGGCCTTTATAGGCCGCTCCGACAGTGACTCTCGAGCTCGTGCTGGGCCTTTATTGGCCTCTCCGACACTGACTCTCGTGCTCCCGCTGGGTCTTTTATAGGCTGCTCCGACACTGCTCCCACTGGGCCTTTTATAGGCCTCTCGGACACTGCTCCCGCTAGGCCTTTATAGGCTGCTCCGACACTGCTCTGGCTGGGCCTTTTATAGGCCGCTCCGTCACTGCCCGCTCTGGGGCTTTTATAGACCGCTCCGTCACTCCTACCGCTGGGCCTTTATAGGCCTCTCCAGCACAGCTCCCGCTGGGCCGTTATAGGCCGCTCCGACACTGCTACCGCTGCGCCTTCATAGGCCTCTCCGACACTTACTCTCGCTGGGCCTTTTATAGGCCTCTCCGACACTGCTCCCACTGGGCCTTTTGATGCTGCTCCGAAACAGTTCCCGCTGGGCCTTTATAGGCCTCTCCGACACTGACTCTCGCTGGGCCTTTTATAGGCCTCTCCGACACTGCTCCCACTGGGCCTTTATAGGCCTCTACGTCACTGCTCCTGCTGTGCCTTTTATAGGCCTCTCAGACACAGCTCCCACTGGGCCTTTATAGGCTGCTCCGACACTGCTCTCGCTGTGAAGTTTATAGGCTGCTCCGACACTGCTCCAACTGGGCCTTTATAGGCTGTTCCGACACTGCTGCCGCTGGGCCTTTTATAGGCTGCTCCGACACTGCTCCCGCTGGGCCTTTATAGGCTGCTCCGACACTGCTGCCGATGGGCCTTTTATAGGCCGCTCCGACACTGACTCTCGAGCTCCCGCTGGGCCTTTATAGGCCTCTCCGACACTGACTCTCGAGCTCCCGCTGGGTCTTTTATAGGCTGCTCCGACACTGCTCCCACTGGGCCTTTTATAGGCCTCTCCGACACTGCTCCCGCTGGGCCTTTTATAGGCTGCTCCGACACTGCTCCCGCTGGGCCTTTTATAGGCCTCTCCGACACTGCTCCTGCTGGGTCTTTTATACGCTGCTCCAACACTGCTCCCGCTGGGCCTTTTATAGGCCACTCCGACACTGCTCCCGCTGAGGCTTTGATAGGCTGCTCCGACACTGCTCCCGCTGGGCCTTTTATAGGCCGCTCCGACACTGCTCCCTCTGGGCCTTTTATAGGCTGCTCCGACACAGCTCCCGCTGGGCCTTTTATAGGCTGCTCCGACACTGCTCCCACTGGGCCTTTTATAGGCTGCTCCGACCCTGCTCCCGCTGGGCCTTTAGAAGCCTGCTCCGACACTGCTCCCGCTGGGCCTTTTATAGGCCTCTCAGACACTGACTCTCGAGCTCCCACTGGGCCTTTTATAGGCCTCTCCGACACTGCTCCCGCTGGGCCTTTATAGGCTGCTCCGACATTGCTCCCACTGGGCGTTTTAAAGGCTGCTCTGACACTGCTCCCACTGGGACTTTATAGGCTGCTCCGAAACTGCTCCCGTTGGGCATTTATAGGCTGCTCCGCCACTGCTCCCGCTGGGCCTTTATAGGCTGCTCCGACACTGCTCCCGCTGGGCCTTTTATAGGCTGCTCAGACACTGCTCCCGCTGGGCTTTTTATAGGCTGCTCCAACAGTGCTCCCGCTGGGCCTTTATAGGCTGCTCCGACACTGCTCCCGCTGGGCCTTTTATAGGCTGCTACAACACTGCTCCCACTGGGGCTTTTATCAGCCTCTCCGACACTGCTCCCGCTGGGCCTGTTATAGGCTGCTCCGACACTGCTCCCGCTGGGTCTTTTATCTGCCTCTCCAACACTGCTCCCGTTTTGCCTTTTATAGGCTGCTCCGAAACTGCACCCGCTGGGCCTTTTATAGGCTGCTCCGACACTGCTCCCGCTGGGTTTTTTATAGGCCTGTCCAACGCTGCTCCCGCTGGCACTTTTTTCGACTGCTCCGACACAGCTCCCGCTGGGCCTTTATATTCTGCTCCAACACTGCTCCCGCTGGGCCTTTATAGGCTGCTCCGACACAGCTCCCGCTGGGCCTTTTATAGGCCTCTCCGACACTGACTCTCGCTGGGCCTTTTATAGGCCTCTCCGGCACTGCTCCCGCTGGGACTTTTATAGGCTGCTCCGACACTGCTCCCGCTGGGCCTTTGTAGGCTGCTCCGACTCTGCTCTGGCTGGGCCTTTTATAGGCCGCTCCGACACTGCCCGCTCTGGGCCTTTTATAGACCGATCCGACACTGCTACCGCTGGGCCTTTATAGGCCTCTCCAGCACAGCTCCCGCTGGGCCGTTATAGGCCGCTCCGACACTGCTACCGCTGGGCCTTTATAGGCCTCTCCGACACTTACTCTCGCTGGGCCTTTTATAGGCCTCTCCGACACTGTTCCCGCTGGGCCTTTTTATGCTGCTCCGAAACAGTTCCCGCTGGGCCTTTATTGACCGCTCTGACACTGCTACCGCTGGGCCTTTTATAGGCCGCTCCGACATTGCTCCCGCTGGGCCTTTATAGGCCTCTCCGACACTGACTCTCGCTGGGCCTTTTATAGGCCTCTCCGACACTGCTCCCACTGGGCCTTTATAGGCCTCTACGTCACTGCTCCTGCTGTGCCTTTTATAGGCCTCTCAGACACAGCTCCCACTGGGCCTTTATAGGCTGCACCGACACTGCTCCCGCTGTGAAGTTTATAGGCTGCTCCGACACTGCTCCAACTGGGCCTTTATAGGCTGCTCCGACACTGCTCCCGCTGGGCCTTTATAGGCTGCTCCGACACTGCTCCCGCTGGGCCTTTATCGGCCGCTCCGACACTGCTCCCGCTGGGCCTTTATAGGCGGCTCCGACACTGCTCCTGCTGGGCCTTTATAGGCTGCTCCGTCACAGCTCCAGGTGGGCCTTTATAGGCCGCTCCGACATTGCTCCCGCTGGGCCTTTATAGGCCGCTCCGACACTGCTCCCGCTGGTCTTTTTATAGGCTGCTCCGATACTGCTCCCGCTGGGCCTTTTATAGGCTGCTCCGACACTGCTCCCGCTGGGCCTATATAGGCTGCTCCGACACTGCTGCCGCTGGGCCTTATATAGGCCACTGCGACACTGACTCTCGAGCTCCCGCTGGACCTTTATAGGCCTCTCTGACACTGACTCTCGAGCTCCCGCTGGGTCTTTTATAGGCTGCTCCGACACTGCTCACACTGGGCCTTTTATAGGCCTCTCCGACACTGCTCCCACTGGGCCTTTTATAGGCTGCTCCGACACTGCTCCCGCTGGGCCTTTTATAGGCCTCTCCGACACTGCTCCCGCTGGGTCTTTTATAGGCTGCTCCAACACTGCTCCCGCTGGGCCTTTTATAGACCGCTCCGACACTGCTCCATCTGGGCCTTTGATAGGCTGCTCCGACACTGCTCTCGCTGGGCCTTTTATAGGCTGCTAGGACACTGCTCCGCTGGGCCTTGATAGGCCGCTCCGACACTGCTCCCGCTGGGCCTTTTATAGGCTGCTCCAACACTGCTCCCGCTGGGTTTTTTATAGTCCTCTGCGACACTGCTCCCGCTGGGCCTTTTATCGGCCTCTCCGACACTACTCCCGCTGGGCCTTTTATAGGCTGCTCCGACACTGCTCCCGCTGGGTCTTTTATCGGCCTATCCAACACTGCTCCCGCTGTGTTTTTTATAGGCCTCTCCGCCACTGCTTCCACTGGGCCTTTTATAGGCTTCTCTGACACTGACTCTCGATCTCCCGCTGGGCCTTTTATAGGCATCTCCGACACTGCTCCCGCTGGGCCTTTTATAGGCCTCTACGACACTGCTCCCGCTGGGCCTTTTATAGGCTGCTCCGACACTGCTCCCGCTGGGCCTTTTACAGGCCTCTCCGACACTGACGCTCGCTGGGCCTTTTATAGGCCTCTCCAACACTGCTCCCGCTGGGCCTTTAGAGGCCTCTCCGACAATGCTCCCTCTAGGCCTTTATAGGCCGCTCCGACACTGCTCCTGCTGGGCCTTTTATAAGCCTCTCAGACACTCCTCCCGCTGGGCCTTTATAGGCCTCTCAGACACTGCTCCCACTGGGCCTTTATAGGCCTCTACGTCACTGCTCCTGCTGGGCCTTTTATAGGCCTCTCAGACACAGCTCCCACTGGGTCTTTATAGGGTGCTCGACACTGCTCCCGCTGTGAAGTTTATAGGCTGCTCCGACACTGCTCCCACTGGGCCTTTATAGGCTGCTCCGACACTGCTCGCGCTGGGCCTTTATAGGCTGCTCCGACACTGCTCCCGCTGGGCCTTTATAGGCCGCTCCGACACTGCTCCCGCTGGGCCTTTATAGGCTGCTCCGACACTGCTCCTGCTGGGCCTTTATAGGCTGCTCCGTCACAGCCCAAGCTGGGCCTTTATAGGCCGCTCCGACATTGCTCCCGCTGGGCCTTTATAGGCCGCTCCGCCACTGCTCCCGCTGGTCTTTTTATAGGCTGCTCCGACACTGCTCCCGCTGAGCCTTTTATAGGCTGCTCCGACACTGCTCCCGCTGGGCCTTTATAGGCTGCTCCGACACTGCTGCCGCCGGGCATTTTATAGGCCGCTCCGACACTGACTCTCGAGCTCCCGCTGGGCCTTTATAGGCCTCTCCGACACTGACTGTCGAGCTCCCGCTGGGCCTTTTATCGGCTGCTCCTACACTGCTCCCACTGGGCCTTTTATAGGCCTCTCCGACACTGCTCCCGCTGGGCCTTTTATAGGCTGCTCCGACACTGCTCCCGCTGGGCCTTTTATAGGCCGCTCCGACACTGCTCCCGCTGGGGCTTTGATAGGCCGCTCCGACACTGCTCCCGCTGGGGCTTTGATAGGCCTCTCCGACACTGCTCCCTCTGGGCCTTTATAGGCCGCTCCGACACTGCTCCTGCTGGGCCTTTTATAAGCCTCTCAGACATTCCTCCCGCTGGGCCTTTATAGGCCTCTCAGACACTGCTCCCACTGGGCCTTTTTAGGGTGCTCGACACTGCTCCCGCTGTAAAGTTTATAGGCTGCTCCGACACTGCTCCCACTGGGCCTTTATAGGCTGCTCCGACACTGCTCGCGCTGGGCCTTTATAGGCTGCTCCGACACTGCTCTCGCAGGGCCTTGATAGGCCGCGCCGACAGTGACTCTCGAGCTCGTGCTGGGCCTTTATTGGCCTCTCCGACACTGACTCTCGTGCTCCCGCTGGGTCTTTTATAGGCTGCTCCGACACTGCTCCCACTGGGCCTTTTATAGGCCTCTCGGACACTGCTCCCGCTAGGCCTTTATAGGCTGCTCCGACACTGCTCTGGCTGGGCCTTTTATAGGCCGCTCCGTCACTGCCCGCTCTGGGGCTTTTATAGACCGCTCCGTCACTCCTACCGCTGGGCCTTTATAGGCCTCTCCAGCACAGCTCCCGCTGGGCCGTTATAGGCCGCTCCGACACTGCTACCGCTGCGCCTTCATAGGCCTCTCCGACACTTACTCTCGCTGGGCCTTTTATAGGCCTCTCCGACACTGCTCCCGCTGGGCCTTTTGATGCTGCTCCGAAACAGTTCCCGCTGGGCCTTTATAGGCCTCTCCGACACTGACTCTCGCTGGGCCTTTTATAGGCCTCTCCGACACTGCTCCCACTGGGCCTTTATAGGCCTCTACGTCACTGCTCCTGCTGTGCCTTTTATAGGCCTCTCAGACACAGCTCCCACTGGGCCTTTATAGGCTGCTCCGACACTGCTCTCGCTGTGAAGTTTATAGGCTGCTCCGACACTGCTCCAACTGGGCCTTTATAGGCTGTTCCGACACTGCTGCCGCTGGGCCTTTTATAGGCTGCTCCGACACTGCTCCCGCTGGGCCTTTATAGGCTGCTCCGACACTGCTGCCGATGGGCCTTTTATAGGCCACTCCGACACTGCTCCCGCTGGGGCTTTCATAGGCTGCTCCGACACTGCTCCCGCTGGGCCTTTTATAGGCCGCTCCGACACTGCTCCCTCTGGGCCTTTTATAGGCTGCTCCGACACAGCTCCCGCTGGGCCTTTTATAGGCTGCTCCGACACTGCTCCCACTGGGCCTTTTATAGGCTGCTCCGACCCTGCTCCCGCTGGGCCTTTAGAAGCCTGCTCCGACACTGCTCCCGCTGGGCCTTTTATAGGCCTCTCAGACACTGACTCTCGAGCTCCCACTGGGCCTTTTATAGGCCTCTCCGACACTGCTCCCGCTGGGCCTTTATAGGCTGCTCCGACATTGCTCCCACTGGGCGTTTTAAAGGCTGCTCTGACACTGCTCCCACTGGGACTTTATAGGCTGCTCCGAAACTGCTCCCGTTGGGCATTTATAGGCTGCTCCGCCACTGCTCCCGCTGGGCCTTTATAGGCTGCTCCGACACTGCTCCCGCTGGGCCTTTTATAGGCTGCTCAGACACTGCTCCCGCTGGGCTTTTTATAGGCTGCTCCAACAGTGCTCCCGCTGGGCCTTTATAGGCTGCTCCGACACTGCTCCCGCTGGGCCTTTTATAGGCTGCTACAACACTGCTCCCACTGGGGCTTTTATCAGCCTCTCCGACACTGCTCCCGCTGGGCCTTTTATAGGCTGCTCCGACACTGCTCCCGCTGGGTCTTTTATCTGCCTCTCCAACACTGCTCCCGTTTTGCCTTTTATAGGCTGCTCCGAAACTGCACCCGCTGGGCCTTTTATAGGCTGCTCCGACACTGCTCCCGCTGGGTTTTTTATAGGCCTGTCCAACGCTGCTCCCGCTGGCACTTTTTTCGGCTGCTCCGACACAGCTCCCGCTGGGCCTTTATATTCTGCTCCAACACTGCTCCCGCTGGGCCTTTATAGGCTGCTCCGACACAGCTCCCGCTGGGCCTTTTATAGGCCTCTCCGACACTGACTCTCGCTGGGCCTTTTATAGGCCTCTCCGGCACTGCTCCCGCTGGGACTTTTATAGGCTGCTCCGACACTGCTCCCGCTGGGCCTTTGTAGGCTGCTCCGACTCTGCTCTGGCTGGGCCTTTTATAGGCCGCTCCGACACTGCCCGCTCTGGGCCTTTTATAGACCGATCCGACACTGCTACCGCTGGGCCTTTATAGGCCTCTCCAGCACAGCTCCCGCTGGGCCGTTATAGGCCGCTCCGACACTGCTACCGCTGGGCCTTTATAGGCCTCTCCGACACTTACTCTCGCTGGGCCTTTTATAGGCCTCTCCGACACTGTTCCCGCTGGGCCTTTTTATGCTGCTCCGAAACAGTTCCCGCTGGGCCTTTATTGACCGCTCTGACACTGCTACCGCTGGGCCTTTTATAGGCCGCTCCGACATTGCTCCCGCTGGGCCTTTATAGGCCTCTCCGACACTGACTCTCGCTGGGCCTTTTATAGGCCTCTCCGACACTGCTCCCACTGGGCCTTTATAGGCCTCTACGTCACTGCTCCTGCTGTGCCTTTTATAGGCCTCTCAGACACAGCTCCCACTGGGCCTTTATAGGCTGCACCGACACTGCTCCCGCTGTGAAGTTTATAGGCTGCTCCGACACTGCTCCAACTGGGCCTTTATAGGCTGCTCCGACACTGCTCCCGCTGGGCCTTTATAGGCTGCTCCGACACTGCTCCCGCTGGGCCTTTATCGGCCGCTCCGACACTGCTCCCGCTGGGCCTTTATAGGCGGCTCCGACACTGCTCCTGCTGGGCCTTTATAGGCTGCTCCGTCACAGCTCCAGGTGGGCCTTTATAGGCCGCTCCGACATTGCTCCCGCTGGGCCTTTATAGGCCGCTCCGACACTGCTCCCGCTGGTCTTTTTATAGGCTGCTCCGATACTGCTCCCGCTGGGCCTTTTATAGGCTGCTCCGACACTGCTCCCGCTGGGCCTATATAGGCTGCTCCGACACTGCTGCCGCTGGGCCTTATATAGGCCACTGCGACACTGACTCTCGAGCTCCCGCTGGACCTTTATAGGCCTCTCTGACACTGACTCTCGAGCTCCCGCTGGGTCTTTTATAGGCTGCTCCGACACTGCTCACACTGGGCCTTTTATAGGCCTCTCCGACACTGCTCCCACTGGGCCTTTTATAGGCTGCTCCGACACTGCTCCCGCTGGGCCTTTTATAGGCCTCTCCGACACTGCTCCCGCTGGGTCTTTTATAGGCTGCTCCAACACTGCTCCCGCTGGGCCTTTTATAGACCGCTCCGACACTGCTCCATCTGGGCCTTTGATAGGCTGCTCCGACACTGCTCTCGCTGGGCCTTTTATAGGCTGCTAGGACACTGCTCCGCTGGGCCTTGATAGGCCGCTCCGACACTGCTCCCGCTGGGCCTTTTATAGGCTGCTCCAACACTGCTCCCGCTGGGTTTTTTATAGTCCTCTGCGACACTGCTCCCGCTGGGCCTTTTATCGGCCTCTCCGACACTACTCCCGCTGGGCCTTTTATAGGCTGCTCCGACACTGCTCCCGCTGGGTCTTTTATCGGCCTATCCAACACTGCTCCCGCTGTGTTTTTTATAGGCCTCTCCGCCACTGCTTCCACTGGGCCTTTTATAGGCTTCTCTGACACTGACTCTCGATCTCCCGCTGGGCCTTTTATAGGCATCTCCGACACTGCTCCCGCTGGGCCTTTTATAGGCCTCTACGACACTGCTCCCGCTGGGCCTTTTATAGGCTGCTCCGACACTGCTCCCGCTGGGCCTTTTACAGGCCTCTCCGACACTGACGCTCGCTGGGCCTTTTATAGGCCTCTCCAACACTGCTCCCGCTGGGCCTTTAGAGGCCTCTCCGACAATGCTCCCTCTAGGCCTTTATAGGCCGCTCCGACACTGCTCCTGCTGGGCCTTTTATAAGCCTCTCAGACTCTCCTCCCGCTGGGCCTTTATAGGCCTCTCAGACACTGCTCCCACTGGGCCTTTATAGGCCTCTACGTCACTGCTCCTGCTGGGCCTTTTATAGGCCTCTCAGACACAGCTCCCACTGGGCCTTTATAGGGTGCTCGACACTGCTCCCGCTGTGAAGTTTATAGGCTGCTCCGACACTGCTCCCACTGGGCCTTTATAGGCTGCTCCGACACTGCTCGCGCTGGGCCTTTATAGGCTGCTCCGACACTGCTCCCGCTGGGCCTTTATAGGCCGCTCCGACACTGCTCCCGCTGGGCCTTTATAGGCTGCTCCGACACTGCTACTGCTGGGCCTTTATAGGCTGCTCCGTCACAGCCCAAGCTGGGCCTTTATAGGCCGCTCCGACATTGCTCCCGCTGGGCCTTTATAGGCCGCTCCGCCACTGCTCCCGCTGGTCTTTTTATAGGCTGCTCCGACACTGCTCCCGCTGAGCCTTTTATAGGCTGCTCCGACACTGCTCCCGCTGGGCCTTTATAGGCTGCTCCGACACTGCTGCCGCCGGGCATTTTATAGGCCGCTCCGACACTGACTCTCGAGCTCCCGCTGGGCCTTTATAGGCCTCTCCGACACTGACTGTCGAGCTCCCGCTGGGCCTTTTATAGGCTGCTCCTACACTGCTCCCACTGGGCCTTTTATAGGCCTCTCCGACACTGCTCCCGCTGGGCCTTTTATAGGCTGCTCCGACACTGCTCCCGCTGGGCCTTTTATAGGCCGCTCCGACACTGCTCCCGCTGGGGCTTTGATAGGCCGCTCCGACACTGCTCCCGCTGGGGCTTTGATAGGCCTCTCCGACACTGCTCCCTCTGGGCCTTTATAGGCCGCTCCGACACTGCTCCTGCTGGGCCTTTTATAAGCCTCTCAGACATTCCTCCCGCTGGGCCTTTATAGGCCTCTCAGACACTGCTCCCACTGGGCCTTTTTAGGGTGCTCGACACTGCTCCCGCTGTAAAGTTTATAGGCTGCTCCGACACTGCTCCCACTGGGCCTTTATAGGCTGCTCCGACACTGCTCGCGCTGGGCCTTTATAGGCTGCTCCGACACTGCTCTCGCTGGGCCTTTATAGGCCGCGCCGACATTGCTCCCACTGGGACTTTATAGGCCGCTCCGACACTGCTCCCCCTGGTCTTTTTATAGGCTGCTCCGACAATGCTCCCGCTGGGCCTTTTATCGGCTGCTCCGACACTGCTCCCGCTGGACCTTTATAGGCTGCTCCGACACTGCTGCCGCGGGGCCTTTTATAGGCCGCTCCGACACTGACTCTCGAGCTCCCGCTGGGCCTTTATAGGCCTCTCCGACACTGACTCTCGAGCTCCCGCTGGGTCTTTTATAGGCTGCTCCGACACTGCTCCCACTGGGCCTTTTATAGGCCTCTTCGACACTGCTCCCACTGGGCCTTTTATAGGCTGCTCCGACACTGCTCCCGCTGGGCCTTTTATAGGCCTCTCCGACACTGCTCCTGCTGGGTCTTTTATACGCTGCTCCAACACTGCTCCCGCTGGGCCTTTTATAGGCCACTCCGACACTGCTCCCGCTGGGCCTTTTATAGGCTGCTCCGACACTGCTCCCACTGGGCCTTTTATAGGCTGCTCCGACCCTGCTCCCGCTGGGCCTTTAGAAGCCTGCTCCGACACAGCTCCCGCTGGGCCTTTTATATGCCTCTCAGTCACTGACTCTCGAGCTCCCACTGGGCCTTTTATAGGCCTCTCCGACACTGCTCCCGCTGGGCCTTTATAGGCTGCTCCCACATTGCTCCACTGGGCGTTTTAAAGGCTGCTCTGACACTGCTCCCACTGGGCCTTTATAGGCTGCTCCGAAACTGCTCCCGCTGGGCCTTTATAGGCTGCTCCGCCACTGCTCCCGCTGGGCCTTTATAGGCTGCTCCGACACTGCTCCCGCTGGGCCTTTTATAGGCTGCTCCGACACTGCTCCCGCTGGGCCTTTTATAGGCTGCTCCAACACTGCTCCCACTGGGTCTTTATAGGCTGCTCCGACACAGCTCCCGCTGGGCCTTTTATAGGCCTCTCTGACACTGACTCTCGCTGGGCCTTTTATAGGCCTCTCCGACACTGCTCCCGCTGGGCCTTTTATAGGCTGCTCCAACACTGCTCCCGCTGGGCCTTTATAGGCTGCTCCGACACTGCTCCCGCTGGGCCTTTGTAGGCTGCTCCGACACTGCTCTGGCTGGGCCTTTTATAGGCCGCTCCGACACTGCCCGCTCTGGGCCTTTTATAGACCGATCCGACACTGCTACCGCTGGGCCTTTATAGGCCTCTCCAGCACAGCTCCCGCTGGGCCGTTATAGGCCGCTCCGACACTGCTACCGCTGGGCCTTTATAGGCTTCTCCGACACTTACTCTCGCTGGGCCTTTTATAGGCCTCTTCGACACTGCTCCCGCTGGGCCTTTTTATGCTGCTCCGAAACAGTTCCCGCTGGGCCTTTATAGACTGCTCTGACACTGCTACCGCTGGGCCTTTTATAGGCCGCACCGACATTGCTCCCGTTGGGCCTTTATAGGGCTCTCCAACACTGACTCTCGCTGGGCCTTTTATAGGCCTCTCCGACACTGCTCCCACTGGGTCTTTATAGGCCTCTACGTCACTGCTCCTGCTGTGCCTTTTATAGGCCTCTCAGAAACAGCTCCCGCTGGGCCTTTATAGGCTGCTCCGACACTGCTCCCGCTGTGAAATTTATAGGCTGCTCCGACACTGCTCCCACTGGGCCTTTATAGGCTGCTCCGACACTGCTCCCGCTGGGCCTTTATAGGCTGCTGCGACACTGCTCCCGCTGGGCCTTTATAGGCCGCTCCGACACTGCTCCCGCTGGGCCTTTATAGGCTGCTCCGACACTGCTCCTGCTGGGCCTTTATAGGCTGCTCCGTCACAGTTCCAGCTGGGCCTTTATAGGCCGCTCCGACATTGCTCCCGCTGGGCCTTTATAGGCCGCTCCGACACTGCTCCCGCTGGTCTTTTTATAGGCTGCTCCGACACTGCTCCCGCTGGTCCTTTATAGGCTGCTCCGACACTGCTCCCGCTGGGCCTTTATAGGCTGCTCCGACACTGCTGCCGCTGGGCCTTTTATAGGCCGCTCCGACACTGACTCTCGAGCTCCCGCTGGGCCTTTATAGGCCTCTGCGACACTGACTCTCGAGCTCCCGCTGGGTCTTTTATAGGCTGCTCCGACACTGCTCCCACTGGGCCTTTTATAGGCCTCTCCGACACTGCTCCCGCTGGGCCTTTATAGGCTGCTCCGACACTGCTCTGTCTGGGCCTTTTATAGGCCGCTCCGACACTGCCCGCTCTGGGCCTTTTATAGATCGCTCCGACACTCCTACTGCTGGGCCTTTATAGGCCTCTCCAGCACAGCTCCCGCTGGGCCGTTATAGGCCGCTCCGACACTGCTACCGCTGCGCCTTCACAGGCCTCTCCGACACTTACTCTCGCTGGGCCTTTTATAGGCCTCTCCGACCCTGCTCCCGCTGGGCCTTTTTATGCTGCTCCGAAACAGTTCCCGCTGGGCTTTTATAGGCCTCTCCGACACTGACTCTCGCTGGGCCTTTTATAGGCCTCTCTGACACTGCTCCCACTGGGCCTTTATAGGCCTCTACGTCACTGCTCCTGCTGTGCCTTTTATAGGCCTCTCAGACACAGCTCCCACTGGGCCTTTATATGCTGCTCCGACACTGCTCCCGCTGTGAAGTTTATAGGCTGCTCAGACACTGCTCCAACTGGGCCTTTATAGGCTGTTCCGACACTGCTCCCGCTGGGCCTTTTATAGGCTGCTCCGACACTGCTCCCGCTGGGCCTTTATAGGCTGCTCCGACACTGCTGCCGCTGGGCCTTTTATAGGCCGCTCCGACACTGACTCTCGAGCTCCCGCTGGGCCTTTACAGGCCTCTCCGACACTGACTCTCGAGCTCCCGCTGGGTCTTTTATAGGCTGCTCCGACACTGCTCCCACTGGGCCTTTTATAGGCCTCTCCGACACTGCTCCCGCTGGGCCTTTTATAGGCTGCTCCGACACTGCTCCCGCTGGGCCTTTTATAGGCCTCTCCGACACTGCTCCTGCTGGGTCTTTTATACGCTGTTCCAACACTGCTCCCGCTGGGCCTTTTATAGACCGCTCCGACACTGCTCCATCTGGGCCTTTGATAGGCTGCTCCGACACTGCTCCCGCTGGGCCTTTTATAGGCCTCTCCGACACTGCTCCTGCTGGGTCTTTTATATGCTGTTCCAACACTGCTCCCGCTGGGCCTTTTATAGACCGCTCCGACACTGCTCCATCTGGGCCTTTGATAGGCTGCTCCGACACTGCTCTCGCTGGGCCTTTTATAGGCTGCTAGGACACTGCTCCGCTGGGCCTTGATAGGCCGCTCCGACACTGCTCCCGCTGGGCCTTTTATAGGCTGCTCCAACACTGCTCCCGCTGGGTTTTTTATAGTCCTCTGCGACACTGCTCCCGCTGGGCCTTTTATCGGCCTCTCCGACACTACTCCCGCTGGGCCTTTTATAGGCTGCTCCGACACTGCTCCCGCTGGGTCTTTTATCGGCCTATCCAACACTGCTCCCGCTGTGTTTTTTATAGGCCTCTCCGCCACTGCTTCCACTGGGCCTTTTATAGGCTTCTCTGACACTGACTCTCGATCTCCCGCTGGGCCTTTTATAGGCATCTCCGACACTGCTCCCGCTGGGCCTTTTATAGGCCTCTACGACACTGCTCCCGCTGGGCCTTTTATAGGCTGCTCCGACACTGCTCCCGCTGGGCCTTTTACAGGCCTCTCCGACACTGACGCTCGCTGGGCCTTTTATAGGCCTCTCCAACACTGCTCCCGCTGGGCCTTTAGAGGCCTCTCCGACAATGCTCCCTCTAGGCCTTTATAGGCCGCTCCGACACTGCTCCTGCTGGGCCTTTTATAAGCCTCTCAGACTCTCCTCCCGCTGGGCCTTTATAGGCCTCTCAGACACTGCTCCCACTGGGCCTTTATAGGCCTCTACGTCACTGCTCCTGCTGGGCCTTTTATAGGCCTCTCAGACACAGCTCCCACTGGGCCTTTATAGGGTGCTCGACACTGCTCCCGCTGTGAAGTTTATAGGCTGCTCCGACACTGCTCCCACTGGGCCTTTATAGGCTGCTCCGACACTGCTCGCGCTGGGCCTTTATAGGCTGCTCCGACACTGCTCCCGCTGGGCCTTTATAGGCCGCTCCGACACTGCTCCCGCTGGGCCTTTATAGGCTGCTCCGACACTGCTACTGCTGGGCCTTTATAGGCTGCTCCGTCACAGCCCAAGCTGGGCCTTTATAGGCCGCTCCGACATTGCTCCCGCTGGGCCTTTATAGGCCGCTCCGCCACTGCTCCCGCTGGTCTTTTTATAGGCTGCTCCGACACTGCTCCCGCTGAGCCTTTTATAGGCTGCTCCGACACTGCTCCCGCTGGGCCTTTATAGGCTGCTCCGACACTGCTGCCGCCGGGCATTTTATAGGCCGCTCCGACACTGACTCTCGAGCTCCCGCTGGGCCTTTATAGGCCTCTCCGACACTGACTGTCGAGCTCCCGCTGGGCCTTTTATAGGCTGCTCCTACACTGCTCCCACTGGGCCTTTTATAGGCCTCTCCGACACTGCTCCCGCTGGGCCTTTTATAGGCTGCTCCGACACTGCTCCCGCTGGGCCTTTTATAGGCCGCTCCGACACTGCTCCCGCTGGGGCTTTGATAGGCCGCTCCGACACTGCTCCCGCTGGGGCTTTGATAGGCCTCTCCGACACTGCTCCCTCTGGGCCTTTATAGGCCGCTCCGACACTGCTCCTGCTGGGCCTTTTATAAGCCTCTCAGACATTCCTCCCGCTGGGCCTTTATAGGCCTCTCAGACACTGCTCCCACTGGGCCTTTTTAGGGTGCTCGACACTGCTCCCGCTGTAAAGTTTATAGGCTGCTCCGACACTGCTCCCACTGGGCCTTTATAGGCTGCTCCGACACTGCTCGCGCTGGGCCTTTATAGGCTGCTCCGACACTGCTCTCGCTGGGCCTTTATAGGCCGCGCCGACATTGCTCCCACTGGGACTTTATAGGCCGCTCCGACACTGCTCCCCCTGGTCTTTTTATAGGCTGCTCCGACAATGCTCCCGCTGGGCCTTTTATCGGCTGCTCCGACACTGCTCCCGCTGGACCTTTATAGGCTGCTCCGACACTGCTGCCGCTGGGCCTTTTATAGGCCGCTCCGACACTGACTCTCGAGCTCCCGCTGGGCCTTTATAGGCCTCTCCGACACTGACTCTCGAGCTCCCGCTGGGTCTTTTATAGGCTGCTCCGACACTGCTCCCACTGGGCCTTTTATAGGCCTCTTCGACACTGCTCCCACTGGGCCTTTTATAGGCTGCTCCGACACTGCTCCCGCTGGGCCTTTTATAGGCCTCTCCGACACTGCTCCTGCTGGGTCTTTTATACGCTGCTCCAACACTGCTCCCGCTGGGCCTTTTATAGGCCACTCCGACACTGCTCCCGCTGGGCCTTTTATAGGCTGCTCCGACACTGCTCCCACTGGGCCTTTTATAGGCTGCTCCGACCCTGCTCCCGCTGGGCCTTTAGAAGCCTGCTCCGACACAGCTCCCGCTGGGCCTTTTATATGCCTCTCAGTCACTGACTCTCGAGCTCCCACTGGGCCTTTTATAGGCCTCTCCGACACTGCTCCCGCTGGGCCTTTATAGGCTGCTCCCACATTGCTCCACTGGGCGTTTTAAAGGCTGCTCTGACACTGCTCCCACTGGGCCTTTATAGGCTGCTCCGAAACTGCTCCCGCTGGGCCTTTATAGGCTGCTCCGCCACTGCTCCCGCTGGGCCTTTATAGGCTGCTCCGACACTGCTCCCGCTGGGCCTTTTATAGGCTGCTCCGACACTGCTCCCGCTGGGCCTTTTATAGGCTGCTCCAACACTGCTCCCACTGGGTCTTTATAGGCTGCTCCGACACAGCTCCCGCTGGGCCTTTTATAGGCCTCTCTGACACTGACTCTCGCTGGGCCTTTTATAGGCCTCTCCGACACTGCTCCCGCTGGGCCTTTTATAGGCTGCTCCAACACTGCTCCCGCTGGGCCTTTATAGGCTGCTCCGACACTGCTCCCGCTGGGCCTTTGTAGGCTGCTCCGACACTGCTCTGGCTGGGCCTTTTATAGGCCGCTCCGACACTGCCCGCTCTGGGCCTTTTATAGACCGATCCGACACTGCTACCGCTGGGCCTTTATAGGCCTCTCCAGCACAGCTCCCGCTGGGCCGTTATAGGCCGCTCCGACACTGCTACCGCTGGGCCTTTATAGGCTTCTCCGACACTTACTCTCGCTGGGCCTTTTATAGGCCTCTTCGACACTGCTCCCGCTGGGCCTTTTTATGCTGCTCCGAAACAGTTCCCGCTGGGCCTTTATAGACTGCTCTGACACTGCTACCGCTGGGCCTTTTATAGGCCGCACCGACATTGCTCCCGTTGGGCCTTTATAGGGCTCTCCAACACTGACTCTCGCTGGGCCTTTTATAGGCCTCTCCGACACTGCTCCCACTGGGTCTTTATAGGCCTCTACGTCACTGCTCCTGCTGTGCCTTTTATAGGCCTCTCAGAAACAGCTCCCGCTGGGCCTTTATAGGCTGCTCCGACACTGCTCCCGCTGTGAAATTTATAGGCTGCTCCGACACTGCTCCCACTGGGCCTTTATAGGCTGCTCCGACACTGCTCCCGCTGGGCCTTTATAGGCTGCTGCGACACTGCTCCCGCTGGGCCTTTATAGGCCGCTCCGACACTGCTCCCGCTGGGCCTTTATAGGCTGCTCCGACACTGCTCCTGCTGGGCCTTTATAGGCTGCTCCGTCACAGTTCCAGCTGGGCCTTTATAGGCCGCTCCGACATTGCTCCCGCTGGGCCTTTATAGGCCGCTCCGACACTGCTCCCGCTGGTCTTTTTATAGGCTGCTCCGACACTGCTCCCGCTGGTCCTTTATAGGCTGCTCCGACACTGCTCCCGCTGGGCCTTTATAGGCTGCTCCGACACTGCTGCCGCTGGGCCTTTTATAGGCCGCTCCGACACTGACTCTCGAGCTCCCGCTGGGCCTTTATAGGCCTCTGCGACACTGACTCTCGAGCTCCCGCTGGGTCTTTTATAGGCTGCTCCGACACTGCTCCCACTGGGCCTTTTATAGGCCTCTCCGACACTGCTCCCGCTGGGCCTTTATAGGCTGCTCCGACACTGCTCTGTCTGGGCCTTTTATAGGCCGCTCCGACACTGCCCGCTCTGGGCCTTTTATAGATCGCTCCGACACTCCTACTGCTGGGCCTTTATAGGCCTCTCCAGCACAGCTCCCGCTGGGCCGTTATAGGCCGCTCCGACACTGCTACCGCTGCGCCTTCACAGGCCTCTCCGACACTTACTCTCGCTGGGCCTTTTATAGGCCTCTCCGACCCTGCTCCCGCTGGGCCTTTTTATGCTGCTCCGAAACAGTTCCCGCTGGGCTTTTATAGGCCTCTCCGACACTGACTCTCGCTGGGCCTTTTATAGGCCTCTCTGACACTGCTCCCACTGGGCCTTTATAGGCCTCTACGTCACTGCTCCTGCTGTGCCTTTTATAGGCCTCTCAGACACAGCTCCCACTGGGCCTTTATATGCTGCTCCGACACTGCTCCCGCTGTGAAGTTTATAGGCTGCTCAGACACTGCTCCAACTGGGCCTTTATAGGCTGTTCCGACACTGCTCCCGCTGGGCCTTTTATAGGCTGCTCCGACACTGCTCCCGCTGGGCCTTTATAGGCTGCTCCGACACTGCTGCCGCTGGGCCTTTTATAGGCCGCTCCGACACTGACTCTCGAGCTCCCGCTGGGCCTTTACAGGCCTCTCCGACACTGACTCTCGAGCTCCCGCTGGGTCTTTTATAGGCTGCTCCGACACTGCTCCCACTGGGCCTTTTATAGGCCTCTCCGACACTGCTCCCGCTGGGCCTTTTATAGGCTGCTCCGACACTGCTCCCGCTGGGCCTTTTATAGGCCTCTCCGACACTGCTCCTGCTGGGTCTTTTATACGCTGTTCCAACACTGCTCCCGCTGGGCCTTTTATAGGCCACTCCGACACTGCTCCCGCTGGGGCTTTGATAGGCTGCTCCGACACTGCTCCCGCTGGGCCTTTTATAGGCCGCTCCGACACTGCTCCCTCTGGGCCTTTTATAGGCTGCTCCGACACAGCTCCCGCTTGGCCTTTTATAGGCTGCTCCGACACTGCTCCTACTGGGCCTTTTATAGGCTGCTCCGACCCTGCTCCCGCTGGGCCTTTAGAAGCCTGCTCCGACACTGCTCCCGCTGGGCCTTTTATAGGCCTCTCAGACACTGACTCTCGAGCTCCCTCTGGGCCTTTTATAGGCCTCTCCGACACTGCTCCCGCTGGGCCTTTATAGGCTGCTCCGACATTGCTCCCACTGGGAGTTTTAAAGGCTGCTCTGACACTGCTCCCACTGGGCCTTTATAGGCTGCTCCGACACGGCTCCCGCTGGGCCTTTTATAGGCTGCTCAGACACTGCTCCCGCTGGGCCTTTTATAGGCCGCTCCAACAGTGCTCCCGCTGGGCCTTTATAGGCTGCTCCGACACTGCTCCCGCTGGGACTTTTATAGGCTGCTCCAACACTGCTCCCACTGGGTCTTTTATCAGCCTCTCCGACACTGCTTCCGCTGGGCCTTTTATAGGCCTCTCCGACACTGACTCTCGAGCTCCCGCTGGGCCTTTTATAGGCCGCTCCGACACTGCTCCCTCTGAGCCTTTTATAGGCTGCTCCGACACAGCTCTCGCTGGGCCTTTTATAGGCTGCTCCGACACTGCTCCCACTGGGCCTTTTAGAGGCAGCTCTGACACTGCTCCCGCTGGGCCTTTTATAGGCTGCTCCAACACTGCTCCCACTGGGCCTTTTATAGGCTGCTCCGACACTGCTCCCGCAGGGCCTTTAGAAGCCTGCTCCGAAACTGCTCCCGCTGGGCCTTTCATTGGTCTCTCCGACACTGAATCTCGCTGGGCCTTTTATAGGCCTCTACGACACTGCTCCCGCTGGGCTTTTTATAGGCTGCTCTGACACTGCTCCCGCTGGGTCTTTTAGAGTCCTCTCCGACACAGACTCTCGAGCTCCCGCTGGGCCTTTTATAGGCCTCTCTGACACTGCTCCCGCTGGGCCTTTATAGGCTGCTCCGACATTGCTCCCGTTGGGCGTTTTATAGGCTGCTCCGCCACTGTTCCCGCTGGGCCTTTCTAGGCTGCTCCGACACTGCTCCCGCTGGGACTTTTATATGCTGCTCCGACACTACTCCCGCTGGTCCTTTAAAGGCTGCTCCGCCACTGCTCCCGCGGGGCCTTTATAGGCTGCTCCGACACTGCTCCCGCTGTGCCTTTTATAGGCTGCTCCGAGACTGCTCCCTCTGGGTCTTTTATCGGCCTCTCCGACACTACTCCCGCTCGGCCTTTTATAGGCTGCTCCGACACTGCTCCCGCTGGGTCTTTTATCGGCCTATCCAACACTGCTCCCGCTGGGCCTTTTATAGACTGCTCCGACACTGCTCCCGCTGGGCCTTGTATAGGCTGCTCCGACACTGCTCCGGCTGTGTATTTTATAGGCCTCTCCGCCACTGCTTCCACTGGGCCTTTTATAGGCTTCTCTGACACTGACTCTCGATCTCCCGCTGGGCCTTTTATAGGCATCTCTGACACTGCTCCCGCTGGGCCTTTTATAGGCCTCTACGACACTGCTCCCGCTGGGCCTTTTATAGGCTGCTCCGACACTGCTCCCGCTGGGCCTTTTACAGGCCTCTCCGACACTGACGCTCGCTGGGCCTTTTATAGGCCTCTACAACACTGCTCCCGCTGGGCCTTTAGAGGCCTGTCCGACAATGCTCCCTCTGGGCCTTTATAGGCCGCTCCGACACTGCTCCTGCTGGGCCTTTTATAAGCCTCTCAGACACTCCTCCCGCTGGGCCTTTATCGGCCTCTCAGACACTGCTCCCACTGTGCCTTTATAGGCCTCTACGTCACTGCTCCTGCTGGGCCATTTATAGGCCTCTCAGACACAGCTCCCACTGGGCCTTTATAGGGTGCTCGACACTGCTCCCGCTGTAAAGTTTATAGGCTGCTCCGACACTGCACCCACTGGGCCTTTATAGGCTGCTCCGACACTGCTCGCGCTGGGCCTTTATAGGCTGCTCCGACACTGCTTCCGCTGGGCCTTTATAGGCTGCTCCGACACTGCTCCTGCTGGGCCTTTATAAGCTGCTCCGTCACAGCCCAAGCTGGGCCTTTATAGGCCGCTCCGACATTGCTCCCGCTGGGCCTTTTATAGGCTGCTCCGACACTGCTCCCGCTGGGCCTTTATAGGCTGCTCCGACACTGCTGCCGCTGGGCCTTTTATAGGCCGCTCCGACACTGACTCTCGAGCTCCCGCTGGGCCTTTATAGGCCTCTCCGACACTGACTGTCGAGCTCCCGCTGGGTATTTTATAGGCTGCTCCGACACTGCTCCCACTGGGCCTTTTATAGGCCTCTCCGACACTGCTCCCGCTGGGCCTTTTATAGGCTGCTCCGACATAGCTCCCTCTGGGCCTTTTATAGGCCTCTCCGTCACTGCTCCCGCTGGGTCTTTTATACGCTGCTCCAACACTGCTCCCGCTGGGCCTTTTATAGGCTGCTCCGACACTGCTCCCGCTGGGGCTTTGATAGGCCTCTCCGACACTGCTCCCTCTGGGCCTTTATAGGCCGCTCCGACACTGCTCCTGCTGGGCCTTTTATAAGCCTCTCAGACACTCCTCCCGCTGGGCCTTTATAGGCCTCTCAGACACTGCTCCCACTGGGCCTTTATAGGCCTCTACGTCACTGCTCCTGCTGGGCCTTTTATAGGCCTCTCAGACACAGCTCCCACTGGGCCTTTTTAGGGTGCTCGACACTGCTCCCGCTGTGAAGTTTATAGGCTGCTCCGACACTGCTCCCACTGGGCCTTTATAGGCTGCTCCGACACTGCTCGCGCTGGGCCTTTATAGGCTGCTCCGACACTGCTCCCGCTGGGCCTTTATAGGCCGCGCCGACATTGCTCCCGCTGGGCCTTTATAGGCCGCTCCGACACTGCTCCCCCTGGTCTTTTTATAGGCTGCTCCGACACTGCTCCCGCTGGGCCTTTTATCGGCTGCTCCGACACTGCTCCCGCTGGGCCTTTATAGGCTGCTCCGACACTGACTCTCGAGCTCCCGCTGGGCCTTTATAGGCCTCTCCGACACTGACTCTCGAGCTCCCGCTGGGTCTTTTATAGGCTGCTCCGACACTGCTCCCACTGGGCCTTTTATAGGCCTCTCCGACACTGCTCCCGCTGGGCCTTTTATAGGCTGCTCCGACACTGCTCCCGCTGGGCCTTTTATAGGCCTCTCCGACACTGCTCCTGCTGGGTCTTTTATACGCTGCTCCAACACTGCTCCCGCTGGGCCTTTTATAGGCCACTCCGACACTGCTCCCGCTGGGCCTTTTATAGGCCGCTCCGACACTGCTCCCTCTGGGCCTTTTATAGGCTGCTCCGACACAGCTCCCGCTGGGCCTTTTATAGGCTGCTCCGACACTGCTCCCACTGGGCCTTTTATAGGCTGCTCCGACCCTGCTCCTGCTGGGCCTTTAGAAGCCTGCTCCGACACTGCTCCCGCTGGGCCTTTTATAGGCCTCTCAGACACTGACTCTCGAGCTCCCACTGGGCCTTTCATAGGCCTCTCCGACACTGCTCCCGCTGGGCCTTTATAGGCTGCTCCGACATTGCTCCCACTGGGCGTTTTAAAGGCTGCTCTGACACTGCTCCCACTGGGCCTTTATATGCTGCTCCGAAACTGCTCCCGCTGGGCCTTTATAGGCTGCTCCGCCACTGCTTCCGCTGGGCCTTTATAGGCTGCTCCGACACTGCTCCCGCTGGGCCTTTTATAGGCTGCTCAGACACTGCTCCCGCTGGGCCTTTTATAGGCCGCTCCAACAGTGCTCCCGCTGGGCCTTTATAGGCTGCTCCGACACTGCTCCCGCTGGGCCTTTTATAGGCTGCTCCAACACTGCTCCCACTGGGTCTTTATAGGCTGCTCCGACACAGCTGCCGCTGGGCCTTTTATAGGCCTCTCCGACACTGACTCTCGCTGGGCCTTTTATAGGCCTCTCCGACACTGCTCCCGCTGGGCCTTTTATAGGCTGCTCCAACACTGCTCCCGCTGGGCCTTTATAGGCTGCTCCGACACTGCTCCCGCTGGGCCTTTGTAGGCTGCTCCGACACTGCTCTGGCTTGGCCTTTTATAGGCCGCTCCGACACTGCCCGCTCTGCGCCTTTTATAGACCGATCCGACACTGCTACCGCTGGGCCTTTATAGGCCTCTCCAGCAGAGCTCCTGCTGAGCCGTTATAGGCCGCTCCGACACTGCTACCGCTGGGCCTTTATAGGCCTCTCAGACACTTACTCTCGCTGGGCCTTTTATCGGCCTCTCGGACACTGCTCCTGCTGGGCCTTTTTATGCTGCTGCGAAACAGTTCCCGCTGGGCCTTTATAGACCGCTCTGACACTGCTACCGCTGGGCCTTTTATAGGCCGCTCCGACATTGCTCCCGCTGGGCCTTTATAGGGCTCTCCAACACTGACTCTCGCTGGGCCTTTTATAGGCCTCTCCGACACTGCTCCCACTGGGTCTTTATAGGACTCTACGTCACTGCTCCTGCTGTGCCTTTTATAGGCCTCTCAGACACAGCTCCCGCTGGGCCTTTATAGGCTGCTCCGACACTGCACCCGCTGGGCCTTTATAGGCTGCTGCGACACTGCTCCCGTTGGGCCTTTATAGGCCGCTCCGACACTGCTCCCGCTGGGCCTTTATAGGCTGCTCCGACACTGCTCCTGCTGGGCCTTTATAGGCTGCTCAGTCACAGTTCCAGCTGGGCCTTTATATGCCGCTCCGACATTGCTCCCGCTGGGCCTTTATAGGCCGCTCCGACACTGACTCTCGAGCTCGCGCTGGGCCTTTATAGGCCTCTCCGACACTGACTCTCGAGCTCCCGCTGGGTCTTTTATAGGCTGCTCCGACACTGCTCCCACTGGGCCTTTTATAGGCCTCTCCGACAATGCTCCCGCTGGGCCTTTATAGGCTGCTCCGACACTGCTCTGGCTGGGCCTTTTATAGGCCGCTCCGACACTGCCCGCTCTGGGCCTTTTATAGACCGCTCCGACACTCCTACCGCTGGGCCTTTATAGGCCTCTCCAGCACAGCTCCCGCTGGGCCGTTATAGGCCGCTCCGACACTGCTACCACTGCGCCTTCATAGGCCTCTCCGACACTTACTCTCGCTGGGCCTTTTATAGGCCTCTCCGACACTGCTCCCGCTGGGCCTTTTGATGCTGCTCCGAAACAGTTCCCGCTGGGCCTTTATAGGCCTCTCCGACACTGACTCTCGCTGGGCCTTTTATAGGCCTCTCCGACACTGCTCCCACTGGGCCTTTATAGGCCTCTACGTCACTGATCCTGCTGTGCCTTTTATAGGCCTCTCAGACACAGCTCCCACTGGGCCTTTATAGGCTGCTCCGACACTGCTCTCGCTGTGAAGTTTATAGGCTGCTCCGACACTGCTCCAACTGAGCCTTTATAGGCTGTTCCGACACTGCTCCCGCTGGGCCTTTATAGGCTGCTCCGACACTGCTGCCGATGGGCCTTTTATAGGCCGCTCCGACACTGACTCTCGAGCTCCCGCTGGGCCTTTATAGGCCTCTCCGACACTGACTCTCGAGCTCCCGCTGGGTCTTTTATAGGCTGCTCCGACACTGCTCCCACTGGGCCTTTTATAGGCCTCTCCGACACTGCTCCCGCTGGGCCTTTTATAGGCTGCTCCGACACTGCTCCCGCTGGGCCTTTTATAGGCCTCTCCGACACTGCTCCTGCTGGGTCTTTTATACGCTGCTCCAACACTGCTCCCGCTGGGCCTTTTATAGGCCACTCCGACACTGCTCCCGCTGGGGCTTTGATAGGCTGCTCCGACACTGCTCCCGCTGGGCCTTTTATAGGCCGCTCCGACACTGCTCCCTCTGGGCCTTTTATAGGCTGCTCCGACACAGCTCCCGCTGGGCCTTTTATAGGCTGCTCCGACACTGCTCCCACTGGGCCTTTTATAGGCTGCTCCGACCCTGCTCCCGCTGGGCCTTTAGAAGCCTGCTCCGACACTGCTGCCGCTGGGCCTTTTATAGGCCTCTCAGACACTGACTCTCGAGCTCCCACTGGGCCTTTTATAGGCCTCTCCGTCACTGCTCCCGCTGGGCCTTTATAGGCTGCTCCGACATTGCTCCCACTGGGCGTTTTAAAGGCTGCTCTGACACTGCTCCCACTGGGCCTTTATAGGCTGCTCCGAAACTGCTCCCGCTGGGCATTTATAGGCTGCTCCGCCACTGCTCCCGCTGGGCCTTTATAGGCTGCTCCGACACTGCTCCCGCTGGGCCTTTTATAGGCTGCTCAGACACTGCTCCCGCTGGGCTATTTATAGGCTGCTCCAACATTGCTCCCGCTGGGCCTTTATAGGCTGCTCCGACACTGCTCCCGCTGGGCCTTTTATAGGCTGCTACAACACTGCTCCCACTGGGGCTTTTATCAGCCTCTCCGACACTGCTCCCGCTGGGCCTTTTATAGGCTGCTCCGACACTGCTCCCGCTGGGTCTTTTATCTGCCTCTCCAACACTGCTCCCGTTTTGCCTTTTATAGGCTGCTCCGAAACTGCTCCCGCTGGGCCTTTTATAGGCTGCTCCGACACTGCTCCCGCTGGGTTTTTTATAGGCCTGTCCAACGCTGCTCCCGCTGGCACTTTTTTCGGCTGCTCCGACACAGCTCCCGCTGGGCCATTATATTCTGCTCCAACACTGCTCCCGCTGGGCCTTTATAGGCTGCTCCGACACAGCTCCCGCTGGGCCTTTTATAGGCCTCTCCGACACTGACTCTCGCTGGGCCTTTTATAGGCCTCTCCGACACTGCTCCCGCTGGGCCTTTTATAGGCTGCTCCGACACTGCTCCCGCTGGGCCTTTGTAGGCTGCTCCGACACTGCTCTGGCTGGGCCTTTTATAGGCCGCTCCGACACTGCCCGCTCTGGGCCTTTTATAGACCGATCCGACACTGCTACCGCTGGGCCTTTATAGGCCTCTGCAGCACAGCTCCCGCTGGGCCGTTATAGGCCGCTCCGACACTGCTACCGCTGGGCCTTTATAGGCCTCTCCGACACTTACTCTCGCTGGGCCTTTTATAGGCCTCTCCGACACTGCTCCCGCTGGGCCTTTTTATGCTGCTCCGAAACAGTTCCCGCTGGGCCTTTATAGACCGCTCTGACACTGCTACCGCTGGGCCTTTTATAGGCCGCTCCGACATTGCTCCCGCTGGGCCTTTATAGGCCTCTCCGACACTGACTCTCGCTGGGCCTTTTATAGGCCTCTCCGACACTGCTCCCACTGGGCCTTTATAGGCCTCTACGTCACTGCTCCTGCTGTGCCTTTTATAGGCCTCTCAGACACAGCTCCCACTGGGCCTTTATAGGCTGCTCCGACACTGCTCCCGCTGTGAAGTTTATAGGCCTCTCCGACACTGCTCCAACTGGGCCTTTATAGGCTGCTCCGACACTGCTCCCGCTGGGCCTTTATAGGCTGCTCCGACACTGCTCCCGCTGGGCCTTTATCGGCCGCTCCAACACTGCTCCCGCTGGGCCTTTATAGGCGGCTCCGACACTGCTCCTGCTGGGCCTTTATAGGCTGCTCCGTCACAGCTAGAGGTGGGCCTTTATAGGCCGCTCCGACATTGCTCCCGCTGGGCCTTTATAGGCCGCTCCGACACTGCTCCCGCTGGTCTTTTTATAGGCTGTTCCGATACTGCTCCCGCTGGGCCTTTTATAGGCTGCTCCGACACTGCTCCCGCTGGGCCTATATGGGCTGCTCCGACACTGCTGCCGCTGGGCCATATATAGGCCGCTCCGACACTGACTCTCGAGCTCCCGCTGGACCTTTATAGGCCTCTCCGACACTGACTCTCGAGCTCCCGCTGGGTCTTTTATAGGCTGCTCCGACACTGCTCCCGCTGGGCCTTTATAGGCCTCTCCGACACTGACTCTCGCTGGGCCTTTTATAGGCCTCTCCGACACTGCTCCCACTGGGCCTTTATAGGCCTCTACGTCACTGCTCCTGCTGTGCCTTTTATAGGCCTCTCAGACACAGCTCCCACTGGGCCTTTATAGGCTGCTCCGACACTGCTCCCGCTGTGAAGTTTATAGGCCTCTCCGACACTGCTCCAACTGGGCCTTTATAGGCTGCTCCGACACTGCTCCCGCTGGGCCTTTATAGGCTGCTCCGACACTGCTCCCGCTGGGCCTTTATCGGCCGCTCCAACACTGCTCCCGCTGGGCCTTTACAGGCGGCTCCGACACTGCTCCTGCTGGGCCTTTATAGGCTGCTCCGTCACAGCTAGAGGTGGGCCTTTATAGGCCGCTCCGACATTGCTCCCGCTGGGCCTTTATAGGCCGCTCCGACACTGCTCCCGCTGGTCTTTTTATAGGCTGCTCCGATACTGCTCCCGCTGGGCCTTTTATAGGCTGCTCCGACACTGCTCCCGCTGGGCCTATATGGGCTGCTCCGACACTGCTGCCGCTGGGCCTTATATAGGCCGCTCCGACACTGACTCTCGAGCTCCCGCTGGACCTTTATAGGCCTCTCCGACACTGACTCTCGAGCTCCCGCTGGGTCTTTTATAGGCTGCTCCGACACTGCTCACACTGGGCCTTTTATAGGCCTCTCCGACACTGCTCCCACTGGGCCTTTTATAGGCTGCTCCGACACTGCTCCCGCTGGGCCTTTTATAGGCCTCTCCGACACTGCTCCCGCTGGGTCTTTTATAGGCTGCTCCAACACTGCTCCCGCTGGGCCTTTTATAGACCGCTCCGACACTGCTCCATCTGGGCCTTTGATAGGCTGCTCCGACACTGCTCTCGCTGGGCCATTTATAGGCTGCAAGTACACTGCTCCGCTGGGCCTTGATAGGCCGCTCCGACACTGCTCCCGCTGGGCCTTTTATAGGCTGCTCCAACACTGCTCCCGCTGGGTTTTTATAGTCCTCTGCGACACTGCTCCCGCTGGGCCTTTTATAGGCTGCTCCGACACTGCTCCCGCTGGGCCTTGTATAGGCTGCTCCGACACTGCTCCCGCTGTGTTTTTTATAGGCCTCTCCGCCACTGCTTCCACTGGGTCTTTTATAGGCTTCTCTGACACTGACTCTCGATCTCCCGCTGGGCCTTTTATAGGCATCTCCGACACTGCTCCCGCTGGGCCTTTTATAGGCCTCTACGACACTGCTCCCGCTGGGCCTTTTATAGGCTGCTCCGACACTGCTCCCGCTGGGCCTTTTACAGGCCTCTCCGACACTGACGCTCGCTGGGCCTTTTATAGGCCTCTCCAACACTGCTCCCGCTGGGCCTTTAGAGGCCTCTCCGACAATGCTCCCTCTGGGCCTTTATAGGCCGCTCCGACACTGCTCCTGCTCGGCCTTTTATAAGCCTCTCAGACTCTCCTCCCGCTGGGCCTTTATAGGCCTCTCAGACACTGCTCCCACTGGGCCTTTAAAGGCCTCTACGTCACTGCTCCTGCTGGGCCTTTTATAGGCCTCTCAGACACAGCTCCCACTGGGCCTTTATAGGGTGCTCGACACTGCTCCCGCTGTGAAGTTTATAGGCTGCTCCGACACTGCTCCCACTGGGCCTTTATAGGCTGCTCCGACACTGCTCGCGCTGGGCCTTTATAGGCTGCTCCGACACTGCTCCCGCTGGGCCTTTATAGGCCGCTCCGACACTGCTCCCGCTGGGCCTTTATAGGCTGCTCCGACACTGCTCCTGCTGGGCCTTTATAGGCTGCTCCGTCACAGCCCAAGCTGGGCCTTTATAGGCCGCTCCGACATTGCTCCCGCTGGGCCTTTATAGGCCGCTCCGCCACTGCTCCCGCTGGTCTTTTTATAGGCTGCTCCGACACTGCTCCCGCTGAGCCTTTTATAGGCTGCTCCGACACTGCTCCCGCTGGGCCTTTATAGGCTGCTCCGACACTGCTGCCGCCGGGCATTTTATAGGCCGCTCCGACACTGACTCTCGAGCTCCCGCTGGGCCTTTATAGGCCTCTCCGACACTGACTGTCGAGCTCCCGCTGGGTCTTTTATAGGCTGCTCCTACACTGCTCCCACTGGGCCTTTTATAGGCCTCTCCGACACTGCTCCCGCTGGGCATTTTATAGGCTGCTCCGACACTGCTCCCTCTGGGCCTTTTATAGGCCTCTCCGACACTGCTCCCGCTGGGTCTTTTATACGCTGCTCCAACACTGCTCCCGCTGGGCCTTTTATAGGCCGCTCCGACACTGCTCCCGCTGGGGCTTTGATAGGCCTCTCCGACACTGCTCCCTCTGGGCCTTTATAGGCCGCTCCGACACTGCTCCTGCTGGGCCTTTTATAAGCCTCTCAGACACTCCTCCCGCTGGGCCTTTATAGGCCACTGAGACACTGCTCCCACTGGGCCTTTATAGGCCTCTACGTCACTGCTCCTGCTGGGCCTTTTATAGGCCTCTCAGACACAGCTCACACTGGGCCTTTTTAGGGTGCTCGACACTGCTCCCGCTGTAAAGTTTATAGGCTGCTCCGACACTGCTCCCACTGGGCCTTTATAGGCTGCTCCGACACTGCTCGCGCTGGGCCTTTATAGGCTGCACCGACACTGCTCCCGCTGGGCCTTTATAGGCCGCGCCGACATTGCTCCCGCTGGGACTTTATAGGCCGCTCCGACACTGCTCCCCCTGGTCTTTTTATAGGCTGCTCCGACACTGCTCCCGCTGGGCCTTTTATCGGCTGCTCCGACACTGCTCCCGCTGGACCTTTATAGGCTGCTCCGACACTGCTGCCGCTGGGCCTTTTATAGGCCGCTCCGACACTGACTCTCGAGCTCCCGCTGGGCCTTTTATAGGCTGCTCCGACACTGCTCCCACTGGGCCTTTTATAGGCCTCTCCGACACTGCTCCCGCTGGGCCTTTTATAGGCTGCTCCGACACTGCTCCCGCTGGGCCTTTTATAGGCCTCTCCGACACTGCTCCTGCTGGGTCTTTTATACGCTGCTCCAACACTGCTCCCGCTGGGCCTTTTATAGGCCACTCCGACACTGCTCCCGCTGGGGCTTTGATAGGCTGCTCCGACACTGCTCCCGCTGGGCCTTTTATAGGCCGCTCCGACACTGCTCCCTCTGGGCCTTTTATAGGCTGCTCCGACACAGCTCCCGCTTGGCCTTTTATAGGCTGCTCCGACACTGCTCCCACTGGGCCTTTTATAGGCTTCTCCGACACTGCTCCCGCTGGGCCTTTAGAAGCCTGCTCCGACACTGCTCCCGCTGGGCCTTTTATATGCCTCTCAGACACTGACTCTCGAGCTCCCACTGGGCCTTTTATAGGCCTCTCCGACACTGCTCCCGCTGGGCGTTTATAGGCTGCTCCAACACTGCTCCCGCTGGGCCTTTTATAGACCGCTCCGACACTGCTCCATCTGGGCCTTTGATAGGCTGCACCGACACTGCTCTCGCTGGGCCATTTATAGGCTGCAAGTACACTGCTCCGCTGGGCCTTGATAGGCCGCTCCGACACTGCTCCCGCTGGGCCTTTTATAGGCTGCTCCAACACTGCTCCCGCTGGGTTTTTTATAGTCCTCTGCGACACTGCTCCCGCTGGGCCTTTTATCGGCCTCTCCGACACTACTCCCGCTGGGCCTTTTATAGGCTGCTCCGACACTGCTCCCGCTGGGTCTTTTATCGGCCTATCCAACACTGCTCCCGCTGGGCCTTTTATAGGCTGCTCCGACACTGCTCCCGCTGGGCCTTGTATAGGCTGCTCCGACACTGCTCCCGCTGTGTTTTTTATAGGCCTCTCCGCCACTGCTTCCACTGGGCCTTTTATAGGCTTCTCTGACACTGACTCTCGATCTCCCGCTGGGCCTTTTATAGGCATCTCCGACACTGCTCCCGCTGGGCCTTTTATAGGCCTCTACGACACTGCTCCCGCTGGGCCTTTTATAGGCTGCTCCGACACTGCTCCCGCTGGGCCTTTTACAGGCCTCTCCGACACTGACGCTCGCTGGGCCTTTTATAGGCCTCTCCAACACTGCTCCCGCTGGGCCTTTAGAGGCCTCTCCGACAATGCTCCCTCTGGGCCTTTATAGGCCGCTCCGACACTGCTCCTGCTCGGCCTTTTATAAGCCTCTCAGACTCTCCTCCCGCTGGGCCTTTATAGGCCTCTCAGACACTGCTCCCACTGGGCCTTTAAAGGCCTCTACGTCACTGCTCCTGCTGGGCCTTTTATAGGCCTCTCAGACACAGCTCCCACTGGGCCTTTATAGGGTGCTCGACACTGCTCCCGCTGTGAAGTTTATAGGCTGCTCCGACACTGCTCCCACTGGGCCTTTATAGGCTGCTCCGACACTGCTCGCGCTGGGCCTTTATAGGCTGCTCCGACACTGCTCCCGCTGGGCCTTTATAGGCCGCTCCGACACTGCTCCCGCTGGGCCTTTATAGGCTGCTCCGACACTGCTCCTGCTGGGCCTTTATAGGCTGCTCCGTCACAGCCCAAGCTGGGCCTTTATAGGCCGCTCCGACATTGCTCCCGCTGGGCCTTTATAGGCCGCTCCGCCACTGCTCCCGCTGGTCTTTTTATAGGCTGCTCCGACACTGCTCCCGCTGAGCCTTTTATAGGCTGCTCCGACACTGCTCCCGCTGGGCCTTTATAGGCTGCTCCCACACTGCTGCCGCCGGGCATTTTATAGGCCGCTCCGACACTGACTCTCGAGCTCCCGCTGGGCCTTTATAGGCCTCTCCGACACTGACTGTCGAGCTCCCGCTGGGTCTTTTATAGGCTGCTCCTACACTGCTCCCACTGGGCCTTTTATAGGCCTCTCCGACACTGCTCCCGCTGGGCATTTTATAGGCTGCTCCGACACTGCTCCCTCTGGGCCTTTTATAGGCCTCTCCGACACTGCTCCCGCTGGGTCTTTTATACGCTGCTCCAACACTGCTCCCGCTGGGCCTTTTATAGGCCGCTCCGACACTGCTCCCGCTGGGGCTTTGATAGGCCTCTCCGACACTGCTCCCTCTGGGCCTTTATAGGCCGCTCCGACACTGCACCTGCTGGGCCTTTTATAAGCCTCTCAGACACTCCTCCCGCTGGGCCTTTATAGGCCTCTGAGACACTGCTCCCACTGGGCCTTTATAGGCCTCTACGTCACTGCTCCTGCTGGGCCTTTTATAGGCCTCTCAGACACAGCTCACACTGGGCCTTTTTAGGGTGCTCGACACTGCTCCCGCTGTAAAGTTTATAGGCTGCTCCGACACTGCTCCCACTGGGCCTTTATAGGCTGCTCCGACACTGCTCACGCTGGGCCTTTATAGGCTGCTCCGACACTGCTCCCGCTGGGCCTTTATAGGCCGCGCCGAGATTGCTCCCGCTGGGACTTTATAGGCCGCTCCGACACTGCTCCCCCTGGTCTTTTTATAGGCTGCTCCGACACTGCTCCCGCTGGGCCTTTTATCGGCTGCTCCGACACTGCTCCCGCTGGACCTTTATAGGCTGCTCCGACACTGCTGCCGCTGGGCCTTTTATAGGCCGCTCCGACACTGACTCTCGAGCTCCCGCTGGGCCTTTTATAGGCTGCTCCGACACTGCTCCCACTGGGCCTTTTATAGGCCTCTCCGACACTGCTCCCGCTGGGCCTTTTATAGGCTGCTCCGACACTGCTCCCGCTGGGCCTTTTATAGGCCTCTCCGACACTGCTCCTGCTGGGGCTTTGATAGGCTGCTCCGACACTGCTCCCGCTGGGCCTTTTATAGGCCGCTCCGACACTGCTCCCTCTGGGCCTTTTATAGGCTGCTCCGACACAGCTCCCGCTTGGCCTTTTATAGGCTGCTCCGACACTGCTCCCACTGGGCCTTTTATAGGCTTCTCCGACCCTGCTCCCGCTGGGCCTTTAGAAGCCTGCTCCGACACTGCTCCCGCTGGGCCTTTTATATGCCTCTCAGACACTGACTCTCGAGCTCCCACTGGGCCTTTTATAGGCCTCTCCGACACTGCTCCCGCTGGGCGTTTATAGGCTGCTCCGACATTGCTCCACTGGGCGTTTTAAAGGCTGCTCCGACACTGCTCCCGCTGGGCCTTTTATAGGCTGCTCCGACACTGCTCCCGCTGGGCCTTTTATAGGCTGCTCCAACACTGCTCCCACTGGGTCTTTATAGGCTGCTCCGACACAGCTCCCGCTGGGCCTTTTATAGGCCTCTCCGACACTGACTCTCGCTGGGCCTTTTATAGGCCTCTCCGACACTGCTCCCGCTGGGCCTTTTATAGGCTGCTCCAACACTGCTCCCGCTGGGCCTTTATAGGCTGCTCCGACACTGATCCCGCTGGGCCTTTGTAGGCTGCTCCGACACTGCTCTGGCTGGGCCTTTTATAGGCCGCTCCGACACTGCCCGCTCTGGGCCTTTTATAGACCGATCCGACACTGCTACCGCTGGGCCTTTAAAGGCCTCTCCAGCACAGCTCCCGCTGGGCCGTTATAGGCCGCTCCGACACTGCTACCGCTGGGCCTTTATAGGCTTCTCCGACACTTACTCTCGCTGGGCCTTTTATAGGCCTCTTCGACACTGCTCCCGCTGGGCCTTTTTATGCTGCTCCGAAACAGTTCCCGCTGGGCCTTTATAGACTGCTCTGACACTGCTACCGCTGGGCCTTTTATAGGCCGCTCCGACATTGCTCCCGCTGGGCCTTTATAGGGCTCTCCAACACTGACTCTCGCTGGGCCTTTTGTAGGCCTCTCCGACACTGCTCCCACTGGGTCTTTATAGGCCTCTACGTCACTGCTCCTACTGTGCCTTTTATAGGCCTCTCAGAAACAGCTCCCGCTGGGCCTTTATAGGCTGCTCCGACACTGCTCCCGCTGTGAAGTTTATAGGCTGCTCCGACACTGCTCCCACTGGGCCTTTATAGGCTGCTCCGACACTGCTCCCGCTGGGCCTTTATGGGCTGCTGCGACACTGCTCCCGCTGGGCCTTTATAGGCCGCTCCGACACTGCTCCCGCTGGGCCTTTATAGGCTGCTCCGACACTGCTCCTGCTGGGCCTTTATAGGCTGCTCCGTCACAGTTCCAGCTGGGCCTTTATAGGCCGCTCCGACATTGCTCCCGCTGGGCCTTTATAGGCCGCTCCGACACTGCTCCCGCTGGTCTTTTTATAGGCTACTCCGACACTGCTCCCGCTGGTCCTTTATAGGCCTCTCCGACACTGCTCCCGCTGGGCCTTTTTATGCTGCTCCGAAACAGTTCCCGCTGTGCCTTTATAGACCGCTCTGACACTGCTACCGCTGGGCCTTTATAGGCATCTCCGACACTGCTCCCGCTGGGCCTTTTATAGGCCTCTACGACACTGCTCCCGCTGGGCCTTTTATAGGCTGCTCCGACACTGCTCCCGCTGGGCCTTTTACAGGCCTCTCCGACACTGACGCTCGCTGGGCCTTTTATAGGCCTCTCCAACACTGCTCCCGCTGGGCCTTTAGAGGCCTCTCCGACAATGCTCCCTCTGGGCCTTTATAGGCCGCTCCGACACTGCTCCTGCTCGGCCTTTTATAAGCCTCTCAGACTCTCCTCCCGCTGGGCCTTTATAGGCCTCTCAGACACTGCTCCCACTGGGCCTTTATAGGCCTCTACGTCACTGCTCCTGCTGGGCCTTTTATAGGCCTCTCAGACACAGCTCCCACTGGGCCTTTATAGGGTGCTCGACACTGCTCCCGCTGTGAAGTTTATAGGCTGCTCCGACACTGCTCCCACTGGGCCTTTATAGGCTGCTCCGACACTGCTCGCGCTGGGCCTTTATAGGCTGCTCCGACACTGCTCCCGCTGGGCCTTTATAGGCCGCTCCGACACTGCTCCCGCTGGGCCTTTATAGGCTGCTCCGACACTGCTCCTGCTGGGCCTTTATAGGCAGCTCCGTCACAGCCCAAGCTGGGCCTTTATAGGCCGCTCCGACATTGCTCCCGCTGGGCCTTTATAGGCCGCTCCGCCACTGCTCCCGCTGGTCTTTTTATAGGCTGCTCCGACACTGCTCCCGCTGAGCCTTTTATAGGCTGCTCCGACACTGCTCCCGCTGGGCCTTTATAGGCTGCTCCGACACTGCTGCCGCCGGGCATTTTATAGGCCGCTCCGACACTGACTCTCGAGCTCCCGCTGGGCCTTTATAGGCCTCTCTGACACTGACTGTCGAGCTCCCGCTGGGTCTTTTATAGGCTGCTCCTACACTGCTCCCACTGGGCCTTTTATAGGCCTCTCCGACACTGCTCCCGCTGGGCATTTTATAGGCTGCTCCGACACTGCTCCCTCTGGGCCTTTTATAGGCCTCTCCGACACTGCTCCCGCTGGGTCTTTTATACGCTGCTCCAACACTGCTCCCGCTGGGCCTTTTATAGGCCGCTCCGACACTGCTCCCGCTGGGGCTTTGATAGGCCTCTCCGACACTGCTCCCTCTGGGCCTTTATAGGCCGCTCCGACACTGCTCCTGCTGGGCCTTTTATAAGCCTCTCAGACACTCCTCCCGCTGGGCCTTTATAGGCCTCTCAGACACTGCTCCCACTGGGCCTTTATAGGCCTCTACGTCACTGCTCCTGCTGGGCCTTTTATAGGCCTCTCAGACACAGCTCACACTGGGCCTTTTTAGGGTGCTCGACACTGCTCCCGCTGTAAAGTTTATAGGCTGCTCCGACACTGCTCCCACTGGGCCTTTATAGGCTGCTCCGACACTGCTCGCGCTGGGCCTTTATAGGCTGCTCCGACACTGCTCCCGCTGGGCCTTTATAGGCCGCGCCGACATTGCTCCCGCTGGGACTTTATAGGCCGCTCCGACACTGCTCCCCCTGGTCTTTTTATAGGCTGCTCCGACACTGCTCCCACTGGGCCTTTTATCGGCTGCTCCGACACTGCTCCCGCTGGACCTTTATAGGCTGCTCCGACACTGCTGCCGCTGGGCCTTTTATAGGCCGCTCCGACACTGACTCTCGAGCTCCCGCTGGGCCTTTTATAGGCTGCTCCGACACTGCTCCCACTGGGCCTTTTATAGGCCTCTCCGACACTGCTCCCGCTGGGCCTTTTATAGGCTGCTCCGACACTGCTCCCGCTGGGCCTTTTATAGGCCTCTCCGACACTGCTCCTGCTGGGTCTTTTATACGCTGCTCCAACACTGCTCCCGCTGGGCCTTTTATAGGCCACTCCGACACTGCTCCCGTTGGGGCTTTGATAGGCTGCTCCGACACTGCTCCCGCTGGGCCTTTTATAGGCCGCTCCGACACTGCTCCCTCTGGGCCTTTTATAGGCTGCTCCGACACAGCTCCCGCTTGGCCTTTTATAGGCTGCTCCGACACTGCTCCCACTGGGCCTTTTATAGGCTGCTCCGACCCTGCTCCCGCTGGGCCTTTAGAAGCCTGCTCCGACACTGCTCCCGCTGGGCCTTTTATATGCCTCTCAGACACTGACTCTCGAGCTCCCACTGGGCCTTTTATAGGCCTCTCCGACACTGCTCCCGCTGGGCGTTTATAGGCTGCTCCGACATTGCTCCACTGGGCGTTTTAAAGGCTGCTCCGACACTGCTCCCGCTGGGCCTTTTATAGGCTGCTCCGACACTGCTCCCGCTGGGCCTTTTATAGGCTGCTCCAACACTGCTCCCACTGGGTCTTTATAGGCTGCTCCGACACAGCTCCCGCTGGGCCTTTTATAGGCCTCTCCGACACTGACTCTCGCTGGGCCTTTTATAGGCCTCTCCGACACTGCTCCCGCTGGGCCTTTTATAGGCTGCTCCAACACTGCTCCCGCTGGGCCTTTATAGGCTGCTCCGACACTGATCCCGCTGGGCCTTTGTAGGCTGCTCCGACACTGCTCTGGCTGGGCCTTTTATAGGCCGCTCCGACACTGCCCGCTCTGGGCCTTTTATAGACCGATCCGACACTGCTACCGCTGGGCCTTTATAGGCTTCTCCAGCACAGCTCCCGCTGGGCCGTTATAGGCCGCTCCGACACTGCTACCGCTGGGCCTTTATAGGCTTCTCCGACACTTACTCTCGCTGGGCCTTTTATAGGCCTCTTCGACACTGCTCCCGCTGGGCCTTTTTATGCTGCTCCGAAACAGTTCCCGCTGGGCCTTTATAGACTGCTCTGACACTGCTACCGCTGGGCCTTTTATAGGCCGCTCCGACATTGCTCCCGCTGGGCCTTTATAGGGCTCTCCAACACTGACTCTCGCTGGGCCTTTTGTAGGCCTCTCCGACACTGCTCCCACTGGGTCTTTATAGGCCTCTACGTCACTGCTCCTACTGTGCCTTTTATAGGCCTCTCAGAAACAGCTCCCGCTGGGCCTTTATAGGCTGCTCCGACACTGCTCCCGCTGTGAAGTTTATAGGCTGCTCCGACACTGCTCCCACTGGGCCTTTATAGGCTGCTCCGACACTGCTCCCGCTGGGCCTTTATGGGCTGCTGCGACACTGCTCCCGCTGGGCCTTTATAGGCCGCTCCGACACTGCTCCCGCTGGGCCTTTATAGGCTGCTCCGACACTGCTCCTGCTGGGCCTTTATAGGCTGCTCCGTCACAGTTCCAGCTGGGCCTTTATAGGCCGCTCCGACACTGCTCCCGCTGGTCTTTTTATAGGCTACTCCGACACTGCTCCCGCTGGTCCTTTATAGGCCTCTGCGACACTGACTCTCGAGCTCCCGCTGGGTCTTTTATAGGTTGCTCCGACACTGCTCCCACTGGGCCTTTTATAGGCCTCTCCGACACTGCTCCCGCTGGGCCTTTATAGGCTGCTCCGACACTGCTCTGTCTGGGCCTTTTATAGGCCGCTCCGACACTGCCCGCTCTGGGCCTTTTATAGACCGCTCTGACACTCCTACCGCTGGGCCTTTATAGGCCTCTCCAGCACAGCTCCCGCTGGGCCGTTATAGGCCGCTCCGACACTGCTACCGCTGCGCCTTCATAGGCCTCTCCGACACTTACTCTCGCTGGGCCTTTTATAGGCCTCTCCGACACTGCTCCCGCTGGGCCTTTTTATGCTGCTCCGAAACAGTTCCCGCTAGGCTTTTATAGGCCTCTCCGACACTGACTCACGCTGGGCCTTTTATAGGCCTCTCCGACACTGCTCCCACTGGGCCTTTATAGGCCTCTACGTCACTGCTCCTGCTGTGCATTTTATAGGCCTCTCAGACACAGCTCCCACTGGGCCTTTATATGCTGCTCCGACACTGCTCCCGCTGTGAAATTTATAGGCTGCTCAGACACTGCTCCAACTGGGCCTTTATAGGCTGTTCCGACACTGCTCCCGCTGGGCCTTTTATAGGCTGCTCCGACACTGCTCCCGCTGGGCCTTTATAGGCTGCTCCGACACTGCTGCCGCTGGGCCTTTTATAGGCCGCTCCGACACTGACTCTCGAGCTCCCGCTGGGCCTTTACAGGCCTCTCCGACACTGACTCTCGAGCTCCCTCTGGGTCTTTTATAGGCTGCTCCGACACTGACTCTCGCTGGGCCTTTTATAGGCCTCTCCGACACTGCTCCCGCTGGGCCTTTTATAGGCTGCTCCGACACTGCTCCCGCTGGGCCTTTTATATGCCTCTCCGACATTGCTCCTGCTGGGTCTTTTATACGCTGCTCCAACACTGCTCCCGCTGGGCCTTTTATAGGCCACTCCGACACTGCTCCCGCTGGGGCTTTGATAGGCTGCTCCGACACTGCTCCCGCTGGGCCTATTATAGGCCGCTCCGACACTGCTCCCTCTGGGCCTTTTATAGGCTGCTCCGACACAGCTCCCGCTGGGCCTTTTATAGGCTGCTCCGACACTGCTCCCACTGGGCCTTTTATAGGCTGCTCCGACCCTGCTCCCGCTGGGCCTTTAGAAGCCTGCTCCGACACTGCTCCCGCTGGGCCTTTTATAGGCCTCTCAGACACTGACTCTCGAGCTCCCACTGGGCCTTTTATAGGCCTCTCCGACACTGCTCCCGCTGGGCCTTTATACGCTGCTCCGACATTGCTCCCACTGGGAGTTTTAAAGGCTGCTCTGACACTGCTTCCACTGGGCCTTTATAGGCTGCTCCGACACTGCTCCCGCTGGGCCTTTTATATGCTGCTCAGACACTGCTCCCGCTGGGACTTTTATAGGCTGCTCCAACACTGCTCCCACTGGGTCTTTTATCAGCCTCTCCGACACTGCTCCCGCTGGGCCTTTTATAGGCTGCTCCGACACTGCTCCCACTGGGCCTTTTATCGGCTGCTCCGACACTGCTCCCGCTGGACCTTTATAGGCTGCTCCGACACTGCTGCCGCTGGGCCTTTTATAGGCCGCTCCGACACTGACTCTCGAGCTCCCGCTGGGCCTTTTATAGGCTGCTCCGACACTGCTCCCACTGGGCCTTTTATAGGCCTCTCCGACACTGCTCCCGCTGGGCCTTTTATAGGCTGCTCCGACACTGCTCCCGCTGGGCCTTTTATAGGCCTCTCCGACACTGCTCCTGCTGGGTCTTTTATACGCTGCTCCAACACTGCTCCCGCTGGGCCTTTTATAGGCCACTCCGACACTGCTCCCGCTGGGGCTTTGATAGGCTGCTCCGACACTGCTCCCGCTGGGCCTTTTATAGGCCGCTCCGACACTGCTCCCTCTGGGCCTTTTATAGGCTGCTCCGACACAGCTCCCGCTTGGCCTTTTATAGGCTGCTCCGACACTGCTCCCACTGGGCCTTTTATAGGCTGCTCCGACCCTGCTCCCGCTGGGCCTTTAGAAGCCTGCTCCGACACTGCTCCCGCTGGGCCTTTTATATGCCTCTCAGACACTGACTCTCGAGCTCCCACTGGGCCTTTTATAGGCCTCTCCGACACTGCTCCCGCTGGGCGTTTATAGGCTGCTCCGACATTGCTCCACTGGGCGTTTTAAAGGCTGCTCCGACACTGCTCCCGCTGGGCCTTTTATAGGCTGCTCCGACACTGCTCCCGCTGGGCCTTTTATAGGCTGCTCCAACACTGCTCCCACTGGGTCTTTATAGGCTGCTCCGACACAGCTCCCGCTGGGCCTTTTATAGGCCTCTCCGACACTGACTCTCGCTGGGCCTTTTATAGGCCTCTCCGACACTGCTCCCGCTGGGCCTTTTATAGGCTGCTCCAACACTGCTCCCGCTGGGCCTTTATAGGCTGCTCCGACACTGATCCCGCTGGGCCTTTGTAGGCTGCTCCGACACTGCTCTGGCTGGGCCTTTTATAGGCCGCTCCGACACTGCCCGCTCTGGGCCTTTTATAGACCGATCCGACACTGCTACCGCTGGGCCTTTATAGGCTTCTCCAGCACAGCTCCCGCTGGGCCGTTATAGGCCGCTCCGACACTGCTACCGCTGGGCCTTTATAGGCTTCTCCGACACTTACTCTCGCTGGGCCTTTTATAGGCCTCTTCGACACTGCTCCCGCTGGGCCTTTTTATGCTGCTCCGAAACAGTTCCCGCTGGGCCTTTATAGACTGCTCTGACACTGCTACCGCTGGGCCTTTTATAGGCCGCTCCGACATTGCTCCCGCTGGGCCTTTATAGGGCTCTCCAACACTGACTCTCGCTGGGCCTTTTGTAGGCCTCTCCGACACTGCTCCCACTGGGTCTTTATAGGCCTCTACGTCACTGCTCCTACTGTGCCTTTTATAGGCCTCTCAGAAACAGCTCCCGCTGGGCCTTTATAGGCTGCTCCGACACTGCTCCCGCTGTGAAGTTTATAGGCTGCTCCGACACTGCTCCCACTGGGCCTTTATAGGCTGCTCCGACACTGCTCCCGCTGGGCCTTTATGGGCTGCTGCGACACTGCTCCCGCTGGGCCTTTATAGGCCGCTCCGACACTGCTCCCGCTGGGCCTTTATAGGCTGCTCCGACACTGCTCCTGCTGGGCCTTTATAGGCTGCTCCGTCACAGTTCCAGCTGGGCCTTTATAGGCCGCTCCGACACTGCTCCCGCTGGTCTTTTTATAGGCTACTCCGACACTGCTCCCGCTGGTCCTTTATAGGCCTCTGCGACACTGACTCTCGAGCTCCCGCTGGGTCTTTTATAGGTTGCTCCGACACTGCTCCCACTGGGCCTTTTATAGGCCTCTCCGACACTGCTCCCGCTGGGCCTTTATAGGCTGCTCCGACACTGCTCTGTCTGGGCCTTTTATAGGCCGCTCCGACACTGCCCGCTCTGGGCCTTTTATAGACCGCTCTGACACTCCTACCGCTGGGCCTTTATAGGCCTCTCCAGCACAGCTCCCGCTGGGCCGTTATAGGCCGCTCCGACACTGCTACCGCTGCGCCTTCATAGGCCTCTCCGACACTTACTCTCGCTGGGCCTTTTATAGGCCTCTCCGACACTGCTCCCGCTGGGCCTTTTTATGCTGCTCCGAAACAGTTCCCGCTAGGCTTTTATAGGCCTCTCCGACACTGACTCACGCTGGGCCTTTTATAGGCCTCTCCGACACTGCTCCCACTGGGCCTTTATAGGCCTCTACGTCACTGCTCCTGCTGTGCATTTTATAGGCCTCTCAGACACAGCTCCCACTGGGCCTTTATATGCTGCTCCGACACTGCTCCCGCTGTGAAATTTATAGGCTGCTCAGACACTGCTCCAACTGGGCCTTTATAGGCTGTTCCGACACTGCTCCCGCTGGGCCTTTTATAGGCTGCTCCGACACTGCTCCCGCTGGGCCTTTATAGGCTGCTCCGACACTGCTGCCGCTGGGCCTTTTATAGGCCGCTCCGACACTGACTCTCGAGCTCCCGCTGGGCCTTTACAGGCCTCTCCGACACTGACTCTCGAGCTCCCTCTGGGTCTTTTATAGGCTGCTCCGACACTGACTCTCGCTGGGCCTTTTATAGGCCTCTCCGACACTGCTCCCGCTGGGCCTTTTATAGGCTGCTCCGACACTGCTCCCGCTGGGCCTTTTATATGCCTCTCCGACATTGCTCCTGCTGGGTCTTTTATACGCTGCTCCAACACTGCTCCCGCTGGGCCTTTTATAGGCCACTCCGACACTGCTCCCGCTGGGGCTTTGATAGGCTGCTCCGACACTGCTCCCGCTGGGCCTATTATAGGCCGCTCCGACACTGCTCCCTCTGGGCCTTTTATAGGCTGCTCCGACACAGCTCCCGCTGGGCCTTTTATAGGCTGCTCCGACACTGCTCCCACTGGGCCTTTTATAGGCTGCTCCGACCCTGCTCCCGCTGGGCCTTTAGAAGCCTGCTCCGACACTGCTCCCGCTGGGCCTTTTATAGGCCTCTCAGACACTGACTCTCGAGCTCCCACTGGGCCTTTTATAGGCCTCTCCGACACTGCTCCCGCTGGGCCTTTATACGCTGCTCCGACATTGCTCCCACTGGGAGTTTTAAAGGCTGCTCTGACACTGCTTCCACTGGGCCTTTATAGGCTGCTCCGACACTGCTCCCGCTGGGCCTTTTATATGCTGCTCAGACACTGCTCCCGCTGGGACTTTTATAGGCTGCTCCAACACTGCTCCCACTGGGTCTTTTATCAGCCTCTCCGACACTGCTCCCGCTGGGCCTTTTATAGGCTGCTCCGACACTGCTCCCGCTGGGTCTTTTATCTGCCTCTCCAACACTGCTCCCGTTTTGCCTTTTATAGGCTGCTCCGAAACTGCTCCCGCTGGGCCTTTTATAGGCTGCTCCGACACTGCTCCCGCTGGGTTTTTTATAGGCCTCTCCAACGCTGCTCCCGCTGGCACTTTTTTCGGCTGCTCCGACACAGCTCCCGCTGGGCCTTTATATTCTGCTCCAACACTGCTCCCGCTGGGCCTTTATAGGCTTCTCCGACGCAGCTCCCGCTGGGCCTTTTATAGGCCTCTCCGACACTGACTCTCGCTGGGCCTTTTATAGGCCTCTCCGACACTGCTCCCGCTGGGCCTTTTATAGGCTGCTCCGACACTGCTCCTGCTGAGCCTTTGTAGGCTGCTCCGACACTGCTCTGGCTGGGCCTTTTATAGGCCGCTCCGACACTGCCCGCTCTGGGCCTTTTATAGACCGATCCGACACTGCTACCGCTGGGCCTTTGTAGGCCTCTCCAGCACAGCTCCCGCTGGGCCGTTATAGTCCGCTCCGACACTGCTACCGCTGGGCCTTTATAGGCCTCTGAGACACTTACTCTCGCTGGGCCTTTTATCGGCCTGTCCGACACTGCTCCCGTTGGGCCTTTTTATGCTGCTCCGAAACAGTTCCCGCTGGGCCTTTATAGACCGCTCTGACACTGCTACCGCTGGGCCTTTATAGGCCTCTCCGACACTGACTCTCGCTGGGCCTTTTATAGGCCTCTCCGACACTGCTCCCACTGGGCCTTTATAGGCCTCTACGTCACTGCTCCTGCTGTGCCTTTTATAGGCCTCTCAGACACAGCTCGCACTGGGCCTTTATAGGCTGCTCCGACACTGCTCCCGCTGTGAAGTTTATAGGCTGCTCCGACACTGCTCCAACTGGGCCTTTATAGGCTGCTCCGACACTGCTCCCGCTAGGCCTTTATAGGCTGCTCCGACACTGCTCCCGCTGGGCCTTTATCGGCCGCTCCGACACTGCTCCCGCTGGGCCTTTATAGGCTGCTCCGACACTGCTCCCGCTGGGCCTTTTATAGGCTGCTCAGACACTGCTCCCGCTGGGCCTTTTATAGGCCGCTCCAACAGTGCTCCCGCTGGGCCTTTATAGGCTGCTCCGACACTGCTCCCGCTGGGACTTTTATAGGCTGCTCCAACACTGTTCCCACTGGGTCTTTTATCAGCCTCTCCGACACTGCTCCCGCTGGGCCTTTTATAGGCTGCTCCGACACTGCTCCCGCTGGGTCTTTTATCTGCCTCTCCAACACTGCTCCCGTTTTGCCTTTTATAGGCTGCTCCGAAACTGCTCCCGCTGGGCCTTTTATAGGCTGCTCCGACACTGCTCCCGCTGGGTTTTTTATAGGCCTCTCCAACGCTGCTCCCGCTGGCACTTTTTTCGGCTGCTCCGACACAGCTCCCGCTGGGCCTTTATATCCTGCTCCAACACTGCTCCCGCTGGGCCTTTATCGGCTTCTCCGACACAGCTCCCGCTGGGCCTTTTATAGGCCTCTCCGACACTGACTCTCGCTGGGACTTTTATAGGCCTCTCCGACACTGCTCCCGCTGGGCCTTTTATAGGCTGCTCCGACACTGCTCCCGCTGGGCCTTTGTAGGCTGCTCCGACACTGCTCTGGCTGGGCCTTTTATAGGCCGCTCCGACACTGCCCGCTCTGGGCCTTTTATAGACCGATTCGACACTGCTACCGCTGGGCCTTTATAAGCCTCTCCAGCACAGCTCCCGCTGGGCCGTTATAGTCCGCTCCGACACTGCTACCGCTGGGCCTTTATAGGCCTCTGAGACACTTACTCTCGCTGGGCCTTTTATAGGCCTCTCCGACACTGCTCCCGCTGGGCCTTTTTATGCTGCTCCGAAACAGTTCCCGCTGGGCCTTTATAGACCGCTCTGACACTGCTACCGCTGGGCCTTTATAGGCCTCTCCGACACTGACTCTCGCTGGGCCTTTTATAGGCCTCTCCGACACTGCTCCCACTGGGCCTTTATAGGCCTCTACGTCACTGCTCCTGCGGTGCCTTTTATAGGCCTCTCAGACACAACTCCCACTGGGCCTTTATAGGCTGCTCCGAGACTGCTCCCGCTGTGAAGTTTATAGGCTGCTCCGACACTGCTCCAACTGGGCCTTTATAGGCTGCTCCGACACTGCTCCCGCTGGGCCTTTATAGGCTGCTCCGACACTGCTCCCGCTGGGCCTTTATCGGCCGCTCCGACACTGCTCCCGCTGGGCCTTTATAGGCTGCTCCGACACTGCTCCTGCTGGGCCTTTATAGGCTGCTCCGTCACAGCTCCAGCTGGGCCTTTATAGGCCGCTCCGACATTGCTCCCGCTGGGCTTTTATAGGCTGCTCCGACACTGCTCCCGCTGGGCCTTTGTAGGCTGCTCCGACACTGCTCTGGCTGGGCCTTTTATAGGCCGCTCCGACACTGCCCGCTCTGGGCCTTTTATAGACCGATTCGACACTGCTACCGCTGGGCCTTTATAGGCCTCTCCAGCACAGCTCCCGCTGGGCCGTTATAGTCCGCTCCGACACTGCTACCGCTGGGCCTTTATAGGCCTCTGAGACACTTACTCTCGCTGGGCCTTTTATAGGCCTCTCCGATACTGCTCCCGCTGGGCCTTTTTATGCTGCTCCGAAACAGTTCCCGCTGGGCCTTTATAGACCGCTCTGACACTGCTACCGCTGGGCCTTTATAGGCCTCTCCGACACTGACTCTCGCTGGGCCTTTTATAGGCCTCTCCGACACTGCTCCCACTGGGCCTTTATAGGCCTCTACGTCACTGCTCCTGCGGTGCCTTTTATAGGCCTCTCAGACACAGCTCCCACTGGGCCTTTATAGGCTGCTCCGACACTGCTCCCGCTGTGAAGTTTATAGGCTGCTCCGACACTGCTCCAACTGGGCCTTTATAGGCTGCTCCGACACTGCTCCCGCTGGGCCTTTATAGGCTGCTCCGACACTGCTCCCGCTGGGCCTTTATCGGCCGCTCCGACACTGCTCCCGCTGGGCCTTTATAGGCTCCTCCGACACTGCTCCTGCTGGGCCTTTATAGGCTGCTCCGTCACAGCTCCAGCTGGGCCTTTATAGGCCGCTCCGACATTGCTCCCGCTGGGCTTTTATAGGCCGCTCCGACACTGCTCCAGCTGGTCTTTTTATAGGCTGCTCCGACACTGCTCCCGCTGGGCCTTTTATAGGCTGCTCCGACACTGCTCCCGCTGGGCCTATATAGGCTGCTCCGACACTGCTGCCGCTGGGCCTTTTATAGGCCGCTCCGACACTGACTCTCGAGCTCCCGCTGGGCCTTTATAGGCCTCTCCGACACTGACTCTCGAGCTCCCGCTGGGTATTTTATAGGCTGCTCCGACATTGCTCACACTGGGCCTTTTATAGGCCTCTCCGACACTGCTCCCACTGGGCCTTTTATAGGCTGCTCCGACACTGCTCCCGCTGGGCTTTTTATAGGCCTCTCCGACACTGCTCCCGCTGGGTCTTTTATAGGCTGCTCCAACACTGCTCCCGCTGGGCCTTTTATAGGCCGCTCCGACACTGCTCCCTCTGGGCCTTTGATAGGCTGCTCCGACATTGCTCTCGCTGGGCCTTTTATAGGCTGCTAGGACACTGCTCCGCTGGGCCTTGATAGGCCGCTCCGACACTGCTCCCGCTGGGCCTTTTATAGGCTGCTCCAACACTGCTCCCGCTGGGTTTTTTAGAGTCCTCTGCGACACTGCTCCCGCTGGGCCTTTTATAGGCTGCTCCAACACTGCTCCCGCTGACCTTGATAGGCTGCTCCGACACTGCTCCCGCTGGGCCTTTATAGGCTGCTCCGATACTGCTCCGGCTGGGCCTTTTATAGGCCTCTCCGACACTGACTCTCGAGCTCCCGCTGGGCCTTTTATAGGCCGCTCCGACACTGCTCCCTCTGGGCCTTTTATAGGCTGCTCCGACACAGCTCCCGCTGGGCCTTTTATAGGTTGCTCCGACACTGCTCACGCTGGGCCTTTTATAGGCTGCTCCAACACTGCTCCCACTGGGTCTTTTATCAGCCTCTCCGACACTGCTCCCGCTGGGCCTTTTATAGGCTGCTCCGACACTGCTCCCGCTGGGTCTTTTATCTGCCTCTCCGACACTGCTCCCGTTTTGCATTTTATAGGCTGCTCCGAAACTGCTCCCGCTGGGCCTTTATATTCTGCTCCAACACTGCTCCCGCTGGGCCTTTATAGGCTGCTCCGACACAGCTCCCGCTGGGCCTTTTATAGGCCTCTCCGACACTGCCCGCTCTGAGCCTTTTATAGACCGATCCGACACTGCTACCGCTGGGCCTTTATAGGCCTCTCCAGCACAGCTCCCGCTCGGCCGTTATAGGCCGCTCCGACACTGCTACCGCTGGGCCTTTATAGGCCTCTCCGACACTTACCCTCGCTGGGCCTTTTATAGGCCTCTCCGACACTGCTCCCGCTGGGCCTTTTTATGCTGCTCCGAAACAGTTCCCGCTGGGCCTTTATAGACCGCTCTGACACTGCTACCGCTGGGCCTTTTATAGGCCGCTCCGACATTGCTCCCGCTGGGCCTTTATAGGGCTCTCCAACACTGACTCTCGCTGGGCCTTTTATAGGCCTCTCCGAAACTGCTCCCACTGGGCCTTTATAGGCCTCTACGTCACTGCTCCTGCTGTGCCTTTTATAGGCCTCTCCGACACTGCTCCCACTGGGCCTTTATAGGCTGCTCCGACACTGCTCCCGCTGGGCCTTTATAGGCTGCTCCGACACTGCTCCCGCTGGGCCTTTATAGGCCGCTCCGTCACTGCTCCCGCTGGGCCTTTATAGGCTGCTCCGACACTGCTCCTGCTGGGCCTTTATAGGCTGCTCCGTCACAGTTCCAGCTGGGCCTTTATAGGCCGCTCCGACATTGCTCCCGCTGGGCCTTTATAGGCCGCTCCGACACTGCTCCCGCTGGTCTTTTTATAGGCTGCTCCGACACTGCTCCCGCTGGGCCTTTTATAGGCTGCTCCGACACTGCTCCCGCTGGGCATTTATAGGCTGCTCCGACACTGCTGCCGCTGGGTCTTTTATGGGCCGCTCCGACACTGACTCTCGAGCTCCCGTTGGGCCTTTATAGGCCTCTCCGACACTGACTCTCGAGCTCCCGCTGGGTCTTTTATAGGCTGCTCCGACACTGCTCCCACTGGGCCTTTTATAGGCCTCTCCGACACTGCTCCCGCTGGGCCTTTATAGGCTGCTCCGACACAGCTCACGCTGGGCCTTTTATAGGCCTCTCCGACACTGACTCTCGCTGGGCCTTTTATAGGCCTCTCCGACACTGCTCCCACTGGGCCTTTTATAGGCTGCTCCAACACTGCTCCCGCTGGGCTTTTATAGGCTGCTCCGACACTGCTCCCGCTGGGCCTTTGTAGACTGCTCCGACACTGCTCTGGCTGGGCCTTTTATAGGCCGCTCCGACACTGCCCGCTCTGGGACTTTTATAGACCGCTCCTTCACTGCTCCCGCTGGGCCGTTATAGGTCACTCCGACACTGCTACCGCTGGGCCTTTATAGGCCACTCCGACACTTACTCTCGCTGGGCCTTTTATAGGCCTCTCCGACACTGCTCCCGCTGGGCGTTTTTATGCTGCTCCGAAACAGTTCCCGCTGGGCCGTTATAGACCGCTCCGACACTGCTACCGCTGGGCCTTTTATAGGCCGCTCCGACATTGCTCCCGCTGGGCCTTTATATGCCTCTCCGACACTGACTCTCGCTGGGCCTTTTATAGGCCTCTCCGACACTGCTCCCACTGGGCCTTTATAGGCCTCTACATCACTGCTCCTGCTGTGCCTTTTATATGCCTCTCAGACACAGCTCCCACTGGGCCTTTATAGGCTGCTCCGACACTGCTCCCGCTGTGAAGTTTATAGGCTGCTCCGACACTGCTCCAACTGGGCCTTTATAGGCTGCTCCGACACTGCTCCCGCTGGGCCTTTATAGGCTGCTCCGACACTGCTCCCGCTGGGCCTTTATCGGCCGCTCCGACACTGCTCCCGCTGGGCCTTTATAGGCTGCTCCGACACTGCTCCTGCTGGGCCTTTATAGGCTGCTCCGTCACAGCTCCAGCTGGGCCTTTATAGGCCGCTCCGACATTGCTCCCGCTGGGCCTTTATAGGCCGCTCCGACACTGCTCCCGCTGGTCTTTTTATAGGCTGCTCCGACACTGCTCCCGCTGGGCCTTTTATAGGCCTCTCCGACACTGCTCCCGCTGGGTCTTTTATAGGCTGCTCCAACACTGCTCCCGCTGGGCCTTATATAGGCCGCTCCGACACTGCTCCCTCTGGGCCTTTGATAGGCTGCTCCGACACTGCTCTCGCTGGGCCTTTTATAGGCTGCTAGGACACTGCTCCGCTGGGCCTTGATAGGCCGCTCCGACACTGCTCCCGCTGGGCCTTTTATAGGCTGCTCCAACACTGCTCCCGCTGGGTTTTTTAGAGTCCTCTGCGACACTGCTCCCGCTGGGCCTTTTATAGGCTGCTCCGATACTGCTCCGGCTGGGCCTTTTATAGGCTGCTCCGATACTGCTCCGGCTGGGCCTTTTATAGGCCTCTCCGACACTGACTCTCGAGCTCCCGCTGGGCCTTTTATAGGCCGCTCCGACACTGCTCCCTCTGGGCCTTTTATAGGCTGCTCCGACACAGCTCCCGCTGGGCCTTTTATAGGTTGCTCCGACACTGCTCCCGCTGGGCCTTTTATAGGCTGCTCCAACACTGCTCCCACTGGGTCTTTTATCAGCCTCTCCGACACTGCTCCCGCTGGGCCTTTTATAGGCTGCTCCGACACTGCTCCCGCTGGGTCTTTTATCTGCCTCTCCGACACTGCTCCCGTTTTGCCTTTTATAGGCTGCTCCGAAACTGCTCCCACTGGGCCTTTTATAGGCTGCTCCAACACTGCTCCCGCTGGGTTTTTTATAGGCCTCTCCGACGCTGCTCCCGCTGGCACTTTTATAGGCTGCTCCGACACAGCTCCCGCTGGGCCTTTATAATCTGCTCCAACACTGCTCCCGCTGGGCCTTTATTGGCTGCTCCGACACAGCTCCCGCTGGGCCTTTTATAGGCCTCTCCGACACTGACTCTCGCTGGGCCTTTTATAGGCCTCTCCGACACTGCTCCCGCTGGGCCTTTTATAGGCTGCTCCAACACTGCTCCCGCTGGGCCTTTATAGGCTGCTCCGACACTGCTCCCGCTGGGCCTTTGTAGGCTGCTCCGACACTGCTCTGGCTGGGCCTTTTATAGGCCGCTCCGACACTGCCCGCTCTGAGCCTTTTATAGACCGATCCGACACTGCTACCGCTGGGCCTTTATAGGCCTCTCCAGCACAGCTCCCGCTCGGCCGTTATAGGCCGCTCCGACACTGCTACCGCTGGGCCTTTATAGGCCTCTCCGACACTTACTCTCGCTGGGCCTTTTATAGGCCTCTCCGACACTGCTCCCGCTGGGCCTTTTTATGCTGCTCCGAAACAGTTCCCGCTGGGCCTTTATAGACCGCTCTGACACTGCTACCGCTGGGCCTTTTATAGGCCGCTCCGACATTGCTCCCGCTGGGCCTTTATAGGGCTCTCCAACACTGACTCTCGCTGGGCCTTTTATAGGCCTCTCCGACACTGCTCCCACTGGGCCTTTATAGGCCTCTACGTCACTGCTCCTGCTGTGCCTTTTATAGGCCTCTCCGACACTGCTCCCACTGGGCCTTTATAGGCTGCTCCGACACTGCTCCCGCTGGGCCTTTATAGGCTGCTCCGACACTGCTCCCGCTGGGCCTTTATAGGCCGCTCCGTCACTGCTCCCGCTGGGCCTTTATAGGCTGCTCCGACACTGCTCCTGCTGGGCCTTTATAGGCTGCTCCGTCACAGTTCCAGCTGGGCCTTTATAGGCCGCTCCGACATTGCTCCCGCTGGGCCTTTATAGGCCGCTCCGACACTGCTCCCGCTGGTCTTTTTATAGGCTGCTCCGACACTGCTCCCGCTGGGCCTTTTATAGGCTGCTCCGACACTGCTCCCGCTGGACATTTATATGCTGCTCCGACACTGCTGCCGCTGGGCCTTTTATGGGCCGCTCCGACACTGACTCTCGAGCTCCCGTTGGGCCTTTATAGGCCTCTCCGACCCTGACTCTCGAGCTCCCGCTGGGTCTTTTATAGGCTGCTCCGACACTGCTCCCACTGGGCCTTTTATAGGCCTCTCCGACACTGCTCCCGCTGGGCCTTTATAGGCTGCTCCGACACAGCTCACGCTGGGCCTTTTATAGGCCTCTCCGACACTGACTCTCGCTGGGCCTTTTATAGATCTCTCCGACACTGCTCCCGCTGGGCCTTTTATAGGCTGCTCCAACACTGCTCCCGCTGGGCCTTTATAGGCTGCTCCGACACTGCTCCCGCTGGGCCTTTGTAGGCTGCTCCGACACTGCTCTGGCTGGGCCTTTTATAGGCCGCTCCGACACTGCCCGCTCTGGGACTTTTATAGACCGCTCCTTCACTGCTACCGCTGGGCCTTTATAGGCCTCTCCAGCACAGCTCCCGCTGGGCCGTTATAGGCCACTCCGACACTGCTACCGCTGGGCCTTTATAGGCCTCTCCGACACTTACTCTCGCTGGGCCTTTTATAGGCCTCTCCGACACTGCTCCCGCTGGGCGTTTTTATGCTGCTCCGAAACAGTTCCCGCTGGGCCTTTATAGACCGCTCCGACACTGCTACCGCTGGGCCTTTTATAGGCCGCTCCGACATTGCTCCCGCTGGGCCTTTATATGCCTCTCCGACACTGACTCTCGCTGGGCCTTTTATAGGCCTCTCCGACACTGCTCCCACTGGGCCTTTATAGGCCTCTACGTCACTGCTCCTGCTGTGCCTTTTATATGCCTCTCAGACACAGCTCCCACTGGGCCTTTATAGGCTGCTCCGACACTGCTCCCGCTGTGAAGTTTATAGGCTGCTCCGACACTGCTCCAACTGGGCCTTTATAGGCTGCTCCGACACTGCTCCCGCTGGGCCTTTATAGGCTGCTCCGACACTGCTCCCGCTGGGCCTTTATCGGCCGCTCCGACACTGCTCCCGCTGGGCCTTTATAGGCTGCTCCGACACTGCTCCTGCTGGGCCTTTATAGGCTGCTCCGTCACAGCTCCAGCTGGGCCTTTATAGGCCGCTCCGACATTGCTCCCGCTGGGCCTTTATAGGCCGCTCCGACACTGCTCCCGCTGGTCTTTTTATAGGCTGCTCCGACACTGCTCCCGCTGGGCCTTTTATAGGCTGCTCCGACACTGCTCCCGCTGGGCCTTTATAGGCTGCTCCGACACTGCTGCCGCTGGGCCTTTTATAGGCCGCTCCGACACTGACTCTCGAGCTCCCGCTGGGCCTTCATAGGCCTCTCCGACACTGACTCTCGAGCTCCCGCTGGGTCTTTTATAGGCTGCTCCGACACTGCTCACACTGGGCCTTTTATAGGCCTCTCCGACACTGCTCCCGCTGGGCCTTTTATAGGCTGCTCCGACACTGCTCCCGCTGGGCCTTTTATAGGCCTCTCCGACACTGCTCCTGCTGGGTCTTTTATACGCTGCTCCAACACTGCTCCCGCTGGGCCTTTTATAGGCCACTCCGACACTGCTCCCGCTGGGGCTTTGATAGGCTGCTCCGACACTGCTCCCGCTGGGCCTTTTATAGGCCGCTCCGACACTGCTCCCTCTGGGCCTTTTATAGGCTGCTCCGACACAGCTCCCGCTGTGCCTTTTATAGGCTGCTCCGACACTGCTCCCACTGGGCCTTTTATAGGCTGCTCCGACCCTGCTTCCGCTGGGCCTTTAGAAGCCTGCTCCGACACTGCTCCCGCTGGTCCTTTTATAGGCCTCTCAGACACTGACTCTCGAGCTCCCACTGGGCCTTTTATAGGCCTCTCCGACACTGCTCCCGCTGGGCCTTTATAGGCTGCTCCGACATTGCTCCCACTGGGAGTTTTAAAGGCTGCTCTGACACTGCTCCCACTGGGCCTTTATAGGCTGCTCCGACACTGCTCCCGCTGGGCCTTTTATAGGCTGCTCAGACACTGCTCCCGCTGGGCCTTTTATAGGCCGCTCCAACAGTGCTCCCGCTGGGCCTTTATAGGCTGCTCCGACACTGCTCCCGCTGGGACTTTTATAGGCTGCTCCAACACTGCTCCCACTGGGTCTTTTATGAGCCTCTCCGACACTGCTCCCGCTGGGCCTTTTATAGGCTGCTCCGACACTGCTCCCGCTGGGTCTTTTATCTGCCTCTCCAACACTGCTCCCGTTTTGCCTTTTATAGGCTGCTCCGAAACTGCTCCCGCTGGGCCTTTTATAGGCCTCTCCGACACTGCTCCCGCTGGGTCTTTTATAGGCTGCTCCAACACTGCTGCGCGGGGCCTTATATAGGCCGCTCCGACACTGCTCCCTCTGGGCCTTTGATAGGCTGCTCCGACACTGCTCTCGCTGGGCCTTTTATAGACTGCTAGGACACTGCTCCGCTGGGCCTTGATAGGCCGCTCCGACACTTCTCCCGCTGGGCCTTTTATAGGCTGCTCCAACACTGCTCCCGCTGGGTTTTTTAGAGTCCTCTGCGACACTGCTCCCGCTGGGCCTTTTATAGGCTGCTCCGATACTGCTCCGGCTGGGCCTTTTATAGGCTGCTCCGATACTGCTCCGGCTGGGCCTTTTATAGGCCTCTCCGACACTGACTCTCGAGCTCCCGCTGGGCCTTTTATAGGCCGCTCCGACACTGCTCCCTCTGGGCCTTTTATAGGCTGCTCCGACACAGCTCCCGCTGGGCCTTTTATAGGTTGCTCCGACACTGGTCCCGCTGGGCCTTTTATAGGCTGCTCCAACACTGCTCCCACTGGGTCTTTTATCAGCCTCTCCGACACTGCTCCCGCTGGGCCTTTTATAGGCTGCTCCGACACTGCTCCCGCTGGGTCTTTTATCTGCCTCTCCGACACTGCTCCCGTTTTGCCTTTTATAGGCTGCTCGGAAACTGTTCCCACTGGGCCTTTTATAGGCTGCTCCAACACTGCTCCCGCTGGGTTTTTTATAGGCCTCTCCGACGCTGCTCCCGCTGGCACTTTTATAGGCTGCTCCGACACAGCTCCCGCTAGGCCTTTATAATCTGCTCCAACACTGCTCCCGCTGGGCCTTTATAGGCTGCTCCGACACAGCTCCCGCTGGGCCTTTTATAGGCCTCTCCGACACTGACTCTCGCTGGGCCTTTTATAGGCCTCTCCGACACTGCTCCCGCTGGGCCTTTTATAGGCTGCTCCAACACTGCTCCCGCTGGGCCTTTATAGGCTGCTCCGACACTGCTCCCGCTGGGCCTTTGTAAGCTGCTCCGACACTGCTCTGGCTGGGCCTTTTATAGGCCGCTCCGACACTGCCCGCTCTGAGCCTTTTATAGACCGATCCGACACTGCTACCGCTGGGCCTTTATAGGCCTCTCCAGCACAGCTCCCGCTCGGCCGTTATAGGCCGCTCCGACACTGCTACCGCTGGGCCTTTATAGGCCTCTCCGACACTTACTCTCGCTGGGCCTTTTATAGGCCTCTCCGACACTGCTCCCGCTGGGCCTTTTTATGCTGCTCCGAAACAGTTCCCGCTGGGCCTTTATAGACCGCTCTGACACTGCTACCGCTGGGCCTTTTATAGGCCGCTCCGACATTGCTCCCGCTGGGCCTTTATAGGGCTCTCCAACACTGACTCTCGCTGGGCCTTTTATAGGCCTCTCCGACACTGCTCCCACTGGGCCTTTATAGGCCTCTACATCACTGCTCCTGCTGTGCCTTTTATAGGCCTCTCCGACACTGCTCCCACTGGGCCTTTATAGGCTGCTCCGACACTGCTCCCGCTGGGCCTTTATAGGCTGCTCCGACACTGCTCCCGCTGGGCCTTTATAGGCCGCTCCAGAACTGCTCCCGCTGGGCCTTTATAGGCTGCTCCGACACTGCTCCTGCTGGGCCTTTTTAGGCTGCTCCGTCACAGTTCCAGCTGGGCCTTTATAGGCCGCTCCGACATTGCTCCCGCTGGGCCTTTATAGGCCGCTCCGACACTGCTCCCGCTGGTCTTTTTATAGGCTGCTCCGACACTGCTCCCGCTGGGCCTTTTATAGGCTGCTCCGACACTGCTCCCGCTGGACATTTATATGCTGCTCCGACACTGCTGCCGCTGGGCCTTTTATGGGCCGCTCCGACACTGACTCTCGAGCTCCCGTTGGGCCTTTATAGGCCTCTCCGACCCTGACTCTCGAGCTCCCGCTGGGTCTTTTATAGGCTGCTCCGACACTGCTCCCACTGGGCCTTTTATAGGCCTCTCCGACACTGCTCCCGCTGGGCCTTTATAGGCTGCTCCGACACAGCTCACGCTGGGCCTTTTATAGGCCTCTCCGACACTGACTCTCGCTGGGCCTTTTATAGATCTCTCCGACACTGCTCCCGCTGGGCCTTTTATAGGCTGCTCCAACACTGCTCCCGCTGGGCCTTTATAGGATGCTCCGACACTGCTCCCGCTGGGCCTTTGTAGGCTGCTCCGACACTGCTCTGGCTGGGCCTTTTATAGGCCGCTCCGACACTGCCCGCTCTGGGACTTTTATAGACCGCTCCTTCACTGCTACCGCTGGGCCTTTATAGGCCTCTCCAGCACAGCTCCCGCTGGGCCGTTATAGGCCACTCCGACACTGCTACCGCTGGGCCTTTATAGGCCTCTCCGACACTTACTCTCGCTGGGCCTTTTATAGGCCTCTCCGACACTGCTCCCGCTGGGCGTTTTTATGCTGCTCCGAAACAGTTCCCGCAGGGCCTTTATAGACCGCTCCGACACTGCTACCGCTGGGCCTTTTATAGGCCGCTCCGACATTGCTCCCGCTGGGCCTTTATATGCCTCTCCGACACTGACTCTCGCTGGGCCTTTTATAGGCCTCTCCGACACTGCTCCCACTGGGCCTTTATAGGCCTCTACGTCACTGCTCCTGCTGTGCCTTTTATATGCCTCTCAGACACAGCTCCCACTGGGCCTTTATAGGCTGCTCCGACACTGCTCCCGCTGTGAAGTTTATAGGCTGCTCCGACACTGCTCCAACTGGGCCTTTATAGGCTGCTCCGACACTGCTCCCGCTGGGCCTTTATAGGCTGCTCCGACACTGCTCCCGCTGGGCCTTTATCGGCCGCTCCGACACTGCTCCCGCTGGGCCTTTATAGGCTGCTCCGACACTGCTCCTGCTGGGCCTTTATAGGCTGCTCCGTCACAGCTCCAGCTGGGCCTTTATAGGCCGCTCCGACATTGCTCCCGCTGGGCCTTTATAGGCCGCTCCGACACTGCTCCCGCTGGTCTTTTTATAGGCTGCTCCGACACTGCTCCCGCTGGGCCTTTTATAGGCTGCTCCGACACTGCTCCCGCTGGGCCTTTATAGGCTGCTCCGACACTGCTGCCGCTGGGCCTTTTATAGGCCGCTCCGACACTGACTCTCGAGCTCCCGCTGGGCCTTCATAGGCCTCTCCGACACTGACTCTCGAGCTCCCGCTGGGTCTTTTATAGGCTGCTCCGACACTGCTCACACTGGGCCTTTTATAGGCCTCTCCGACACTGCTCCCGCTGGGCCTTTTATAGGCTGCTCCGACACTGCTCCCGCTGGGCCTTTTATAGGCCTCTCCGACACTGCTCCTGCTGGGTCTTTTATACGCTGCTCCAACACTGCTCCCGCTGGGCCTTTTATAGGCCACTCCGACACTGCTCCCGCTGGGGCTTTGATAGGCTGCTCCGACACTGCTCCCGCTGGGCCTTTTATAGGCCGCTCCGACACTGCTCCCTCTGGGCCTTTTATAGGCTGCTCCGACACAGCTCCCGCTGTGCCTTTTAAAGGCTGCTCCGACACTGCTCCCACTGGGCCTTTTATAGGCTGCTCCGACCCTGCTTCCGCTGGGCCTTTAGAAGCCTGCTCCGACACTGCTCCCGCTGGTCCTTTTATAGGCCTCTCAGACACTGACTCTCGAGCTCCCACTGGGCCTTTTATAGGCCTCTCCGACACTGCTCCCGCTGGGCCTTTATAGGCTGCTCCGACATTGCTCCCACTGGGAGTTTTAAAGGCTGCTCTGACACTGCTCCCACTGGGCCTTTATAGGCTGCTCCGACACTGCTCCCGCTGGGCCTTTTATAGGCTGCTCAGACACTGCTCCCGCTGGGCCTTTTATAGGCCGCTCCAACAGTGCTCCCGCTGGGCCTTTATAGGCTGCTCCGACACTGCTCCCGCTGGGACTTTTATAGGCTACTCCAACACTGCTCCCACTGGGTCTTTTATGAGCCTCTCCGACACTGCTCCCACTGGGCCTTTTATAGGCTGCTCCGACACTGCTCCCGCTGGGTCTTTTATCTGCCTCTCCAACACTGCTCCCGTTTTGCCTTTTATAGGCTGCTCCGAAACTGCTCCCACTGGGCCTTTATAGGCTGCTCCGACACTGCTCCCGCTGGGCCTTTTATAGGCTGCTCAGACACTGCTCCCGCTGGGCCTTTTATAGGCCGCTCCAACAGTGCTCCCGCTGGGCCTTTATATTCTGCTCCAACACTGCTCCCGCTGGGCCTTTATAGGCTGCTCCGACACTGACTCTCGCTGGGCCTTTTATAGGCCTCTCCGACACTGCTCCCGCTGGGCCTTTTATAGGCTGCTCCGACACTGCTCCCGCTGCGCCTTTGTAGGCTGCTCCGACACTGCTCTGGCTGGGCCTTTTATAGGCCGCTCCGACACTGCCCGCTCTGGGCCTTTTATAGACCGATCCGACACTGCTACCGCTGGGCCTTTATAGGCCTCTCCAGCACAGCTCCCGCTGGGCCGTTATAGGCCGCTCCGACACTGCTACCGCTGGGCCTTTATAGGCCTCTGAGACACTTACTCTCGCTGGGCCTTTTATAGGCCTCTCCGACACTGCTCCCGCTGGGCCTTTTTATGCTGCTCCGAAACAGTTCCCGCTGGGCCTTTATAGACCGCTCTGACACTGCTACCGCTGGGCCTTTATAGGCCTCTCCGACACTGACTCTCGCTGGGTCTTTTATAGGCCTCTCCGACACTGCTCCCACTGGGCCTTTATAGGCCTCTACGTCACTGCTCCTGCTGTGCCTTTTATAGGCCTCTCAGACACAGCTCCCACTGGGCCTTTATAGGCTGCTCCGACACTGCTCCCGCTGTGAAGTTTATAGGCTGCTCCGACACTGCTCCAACTGGGCCTTTATAGGCTGCTCCGACACTGCTCCCACTGGGCCTTTATAGGCTGCTCCGACACTGCTCCCGCTGGGCCTTTATCGGCCGCTCCGACACTGCTCCCGCTGGGCCTTTATAGGCTGCTACGACACTGCTCCTGCTGGGCCTTTATAGGCTGCTCCGTCACAGCTCCAGCTGGGCCTTTATAGGCCGCTCCGACATTGCTCCCGCTGGGATTTTATAGGCCGCTCCGACACTGCTCCCGCTGGTCTTTTTATAGGCTGCTCCGACACTGCTCCCGCTGGGCCTTTTATAGGCTGCTCCGACACTGCTCCCGCTGGGTCTTTTATAGGCTGCTCCAACACTGCTCCCGCTGGGCCTTTTATAGGCCGCTCCGACACTGCTCCCGCTGGGTCTTTTATAGGCTGCTCCAACACTGCTCCCGCTGGGCCTTTTATAGGCCGCTCCGACACTGCTCCCTCTGGGCCTTTGATAGGCTGCTCCGACACTGCTCTCGCTGGGCCTTTTATAGGCTGCTAGGACACTGCTCCGCTGGGCCTTGATAGGCCGCTCCGACACTGCTCCCGCTGGGCCTTTTATAGGCCGCTCCGACACTGCTCCCTCTGGGCCTTTGATAGGCTGCTCCGACACTGCTCTCGCTGGGCCTTTTATAGGCTGCTAGGACACTGCTCCGCTGGGCCTTGATAGGCCGCTCCGACACTGCTCCCGCTGGGCCTTTTATAGGCTGCTCCAACACTGCTCCCGCTGGGTTTTTTATAGTCCTCTGCGACACTGCTCCCGCTGGGCCTTTTATAGGCTGCTCCAACACTGCTCCCGCTGACCTTGATAGGCTGCTCCGACACTGCTCCCGCTGGGCCTTTATAGGCTGCTCCGATACTGCTCCGGCTGGGCCTTTTATAGGCCTCTCCGACACTGACTCTCGAGCTCCCGCTGGGCCTTTTATAGGCCGCTCCGACACTGCTCCCTCTGGGCCTTTTATAGGCTGCTCCGACACAGCTCCCGCTGGGCCTTTTATAGGTTGCTCCGACACTGCTCCCGCTGGGCCTTTTATAGGCTGCTCCAACACTGCTCCCACTGGGTCTTTTATCAGCCTCTCCGACACTGCTCCCGCTGGGCCTTTTATAGGCTGCTCCGACACTGCTCCCGCTGGGTCTTTTATCTGCCTCTCCGACACTGCTCCCGTTTTGCCTTTTATAGGCTGCTCCGAAACTGCTCCCGCTGGGCCTTTGATAGGCTGCTCCAACACTGCTCCCGCTGGGTTTTTTATAGGCCTCTCCGACGCTGCTCCCGCTGGCACTTTTATAGGCTGCTCCGACACAGCTCCCGCTGGGCCTTTATATTCTGCTCCAACACTGCTCCCGCTGGGCCTTTATAGGCTGCTCCGACACAGCTCCCGCTGGGCCTTTTATAGGCCTCTCCGACACTGACTCTCGCTGGGCCTTTTATAGGCCTCTCCGACACTACTCCCGCTGGGCCTTTTATAGGCTGCTCCAACACTGCTCCCGCTGGGCCTTTATAGGCTGCTCCGACACTGCTCCCGCTGGGCCTTTGTAGGCTGCTCCGACACTGCTCTGGCTGGGCCTTTTATAGGCCGCTCCGACACTGCCCGCTCTGAGCCTTTTATAGACTGATCCGACACTGCTACCGCTGGGACTTTATAGGCCTCTCCAGCACAGCTCCCGCTCGGCCGTTATAGGCCGCTCCGACACTGCTACCGCTGGGCCTTTATAGGCCTCTCCGACACTTACTCTCGCTGGGCCTTTTATAGGCCTCTCCGACACTGCTCCCGCTGGGCCTTTTTATGCTGCTCCGAAACAGTTCCTGCTGGGCCTTTATAGGGCTCTCCAACACTGACTCTCGCTGGGCCTTTTATAGGCCTCTCCGACACTGCTCCCACTGGGCCTTTATAGGCCTCTACGTCACTGCTCCTGCTGTGCCTTTTATAGGCCTCTCCGACACTGCTCCCACTGGGCCTTTATAGGCTGCTCCGACACTGCTCCCGCTGGGCCTTTATAGGCTGCTCCGACACTGCTCCCGCTGGGCCTTTATAGGCCGCTCCGTCACTGCTCCCGCTGGGCCTTTATAGGCTGCTCCGACACTGCTCCTGCTGGGCCTTTATAGGCTGCTCCGTCACAGTTCCAGCTGGGCCTTTATAGGCCGCTCCGACATTGCTCCCGCTGGGCCTTTATAGGCCGCTCCGACACTGCTCCCGCTGGTCTTTTTATAGGCTGCTCCGACACTGCTCCCGCTGGGCCTTTTATAGGCTGCTCCGACACTGCTCCCGCTGGGCATTTATAGGCTGCTCCGACACTGCTGCCGCTGGGCCTTTTATGGGCCGCTCCGACACTGACTCTCGAGCTCCCGCTGGGCCTTTATAGGCCTCTCCGACACTGACTCTCGAGCTCGCGCTGGGTCTTTTATAGGCTGCTCCGACACTGCTCCCACTGGGCCTTTTATAGGCCTCTCCGACACTGCTCCCGCTGGGCCTTTATAGGCTGCTCCGACACAGCTCACGCTGGGCCTTTTATAGGCCTCTCCGACACTGACTCTCGCTGGGCCTTTTATAGGCCTCTCCGACACTGCTCCCGCTGGGCCTTTTATAGGCTGCTCCAACACTGCTCCCGCTGGGCCTTTATAGGCTGCTCCGACACTGCTCCCGCTGGGCCTTTGTAGGCTGCTCCGACACTGCTCTGGCTGGGCCTTTTATAGGCCGCTCCGACACTGCCCGCTCTGGGCCTTTTATAGACCGCTCCTTCACTGCTACCGCTGGGCCTTTATAGGCCTCTCCAGCACAGCACCCGCTGGGCCGTTATAGTCCACTCCAACACTGCTACCGCTGGGCCTATATAGGCCTCTCAGACACTTACTCTCGCTGGGCCTTTTATAGGCCTCTCCGACACTGCTCCCGCTGGGCCTTTTTATGCTGCTCCGAAACAGTTCCCGCTGGGCCTTTATAGACCGCTCCGACACTGCTACCGCTGGGCCTTTTATAGGCCGCTCCGACATTGCTCCCGCTGGGCCTTTATAGGCCTCTCCGACACTGACTCTCGCTGGGCCTTTTATACGCCTCTCCGACACTGCTCCCACTGGGCCTTTATAGGCCTCTACGTCACTGCTCCTGCTGTGCCTTTTATATGCCTCTCAGACACAGCTCCCACTGGGCCTTTATAGGCTGCTCCGACACTGCTCCCGCTGTGAAGCTTATAGGCTGCTCCGACACTGCTCCAACTGCGCCTTTATAGGCTGCTCCGACACTGCTCCCGCTGGGCCTTTATAGGCTGCTCCGACACTGCTCCCGCTGGGCCTTTATCGGCCGCTCCGACACTGCTCACGCTGGGCCTTTATAGGCTGCTCCGACACTGCTCCTGCTGGGCCTTTATAGGCTGCTCCGTCACAGCTCCAGCTGGGCCTTTATAGGCCGCTCCGACATTGCTCCCGCTGGGCCTTTATAGGCCGCTCCAACACTGCTCCCGCTGGTCTTTTTATAGGCTGCTCCGACACTGCTCCCGCTGTGAAGCTTATAGGCTGCTCCGACACTGCTCCAACTGGGCCTTTATAGGCTGCTCCGACACTGCTCCCGCTGGGCCTTTATAGGCTGCTCCGACACTGCTCCCGCTGGGCCTTTATTGGCTGCTCCGACACTGCTCACGCTGGGCCTTTATAGGCTGCTCCGACACTGCTCCTGCTGGGCCTTTATAGGCTGCTCCGTCACAGCTCCAGCTGGGCCTTTATAGGCCGCTCCGACATTGCTCCCGCTGGGCCTTTATAGGCCGCTCCGACACTGCTCCCGCTGGTCTTTTTATAGGCTGCTCCGACACTGCTCCCGCTGGGCCTTTTATAGGCTGCTCCAACACTGCTCCCGCTGGGCCTTTATAGGCTGCTCCGACACTGCTGCCGCTGGGCCTTTTATAGGCCGCTCCGACACTGACTCTCGAGCTCCCGCTGGGCCTTTATAGGCCTCTCCGACACTGACTCTCGAGCTCCCGCTGGGTCTTTTATAGGCTGCTCCGACACTGCTCACACTGGGCCTTTTATAGGCCTCTCCGACACTGCTCCCGCTGGGCCTTTTATAGGCTGCTCCGACACTGCTCCCGCTGGGCCTTTTATAGGCCTCTCCGACACTGCTCACGCTGGGTCTTTTATAGGCTGCTCCAACACTGCTCCCGCTGGGCCTTTTATAGGCCGCTCCGACACTGTTCCCTCTGGGCCTTTGATAGGCTGCTCTGACACTGCTCTCGCTGGGCCTTTTATAGGCTGCTCCGACACGGCTCCGCTGGGCCTATATAGGCCGCTCCGACACTGCTCCCGCTGGGCCTTTTATAGGCTGCTTCAACACTGCTCCCGCTGACCTTGATAGGCTGCTCCGACACTGCTCCCGCTGGGCCTTTATAGGCTGCTCCAATACTGCTCCGGCTGGGCCTTTTATAGGCCTCTCCGACACTGACTCTCGAGCTCCCGCTGGGCCTTTTATAGGCCGCTCTGACACTGCTCCCTCTGGGCCTTTTATAGGCTGCTCCGACACAGCTCCCGCTGGGCCTTTTATAGGCTGCTCCGACACTGCTCCCACTGGACCTTTTATAGGCAGCTCCGTCACTGCTCCCGCTGGGTTTTTTATAGGCCTCTCCGACACTGCTCCCGCTGGGCATTTTATAGGCTGCTCCGAAACTGCTCCCGCTGGGCCTTTTATAGGCTGCTCCGACACTGCTCCCGCTGGGCCTTTATAGGCTGCTCCGACACTGCTGCCGCTGGGCCTTTTATAGGCTGCTCCGACACTGACTCTCGAGCTCCCGCTGGGCCTTTATAGGCCTCTCCGACACTGACTCTCGAGCTCCCGCAGGGTTATTTATAGGCTGCTCCGACACTGCTCCCACTGGGCCTTTATAGGCCGCTCCGACATTGCTCCCGCTGGGCCTTTATAGGCCACTCCGACACTGCTCCCGCTGGTCTTTTTATCGGCTGCTCCGAATCTGCTCCCGCTGGGCCTTTTATAGGCTGCTCCGACACTGCTCTCGCTGGGCGTTTATAGGCTGCTCCGACACTGCTGCCGCTGGGCCTTTTATAGGCTGCTCCGACACTGACTCTCGAGCTCCCGCTGGGCCTTTATAGGCCTCTCCGACACTGACTCTCGAGCTCCCGCTGGGTTATTTATAGGCTGCTCCGACACTGCTCCCACTGGGCCATTTATAGGCCTCTCCGACACTGCTCCCGCTGGGCCTTTTATACGCTGCTCCAACACTGCTCCCGATGGGCCTTTTATAGGCTGCTCCGACACTGCTCTCGCTGGGCCTTTTATAGGCTGCTCCGACACTGCTCCGCTGGGCCTTTATAGGCCGCTCCGACACTGCTCCCGCTGGGCTTTTTATAGGCTGCTCCAACACTGCTCCCGCTGGGTTTTTTATAGACCTCTCCGACACTGCTCCCGCTGGGCCTTTTATAGGCTGCTCAAACACTGCTCCCGCTGGGCCTTTATAGGCTGCTCCGACACTGCTCCCGCTGGGCCTTTTATAGGCCTCTCCGACACTGCTCCCGCTGGGTCTTTTATAGGCTGCTCCAACACTGCTCCCGCTGGGCCTTTTATATGCCGCTCCGACACTGCTCCCTCTGGGCCTTTGATAGGCTGCTCTGACACTGCTCTCGCTGGGCCTTTTATAGGCTGCTCCGACACTGCTCCGCTGGGCCTATATTGGCCGCTCCGACACTGCTCCCGCTGGGCCTTTTATAGGCTGCTCCAACACTGCTCCCGCTGGGTTTTTTATAGTCCTCTGCGACACTGCTCCCGCTGGGCCTTTTATAGGCTGCTCCAACACTGCTCCCGCTGACCTTGATAGGCTGCTCCGATACTGCTCCCGCTGGGCCTTTATAGGCTGCTCCAATACTGCTCCGGCTGGGCCTTTTATAGGCCTCTCCGACTCTGACTCTCGAGCTCCCGCTGGGCCTTTTATAGGCCTCTCCGACACTGCTCCCGCTGGGCCTTTATAGGCTGCTCCGACATTGCTCCCACTGGGAGTTTTAAAGGCTGCTCTGACACTGCTCCCACTGGGCCTTTATAGGCTGCTCCGACACAGCTCCCGCTGGGCCTTTTATAGGCCTCTCCGACACTGACTCTCGCTGGGCCTTTTATAGGCCTCTCCGACACTGCTCCCGCTGGGCCTTTGTAGGCTGCTCCGACACTGCTCTGGCTGGGCCTTTTATAGGCCGCTCCGACACTGCCCGCTCTGGGCCTTTTATAGACCGATCCGACACTGCTACCGCTGGGCCTTTATAGGCCTCTCCAGCACAGCTCCCGCTGGGCCGTTATAGGCCGCTCCGACACTGCTACCGCTGGGCCTTTATAGGCCTCTGAGACACTTACTCTCGCTGGGCCTTTTATAGGCCTCTCCGACACTGCTGCCGCTGGGCCTTTTATGGGCCGCTCCGACACTGACTCTCGAGCTCCCGCTGGGCCTTTATAGGCCTCTCCGACACTGACTCTCGAGCTCGCGCTGGGTCTTTTATAGGCTGCTCCGACACTGCTCCCACTGGGCCTTTTATAGGCCTCTCCGACACTGCTCCCGCTGGGCCTTTATAGGCTGCTCCGACACAGCTCACGCTGGGCCTTTTATAGGCCTCTCCGACACTGACTCTCGCTGGGCCTTTTATAGGCCTCTCCGACACTGCTCCCGCTGGGCCTTTTATAGGCTGCTCCAACACTGCTCCCGCTGGGCCTTTATAGGCTGCTCCGACACTGCTCCCGCTGGGCCTTTGTAGGCTGCTCCGACACTGCTCTGGCTGGGCCTTTTATAGGCCGCTCCGACACTGCCCGCTCTGGGCCTTTTATAGACCGCTCCTTCACTGCTACCGCTGGGCCTTTATAGGCCTCTCCAGCACAGCACCCGCTGGGCCGTTATAGTCCACTCCAACACTGCTACCGCTGGGCCTTTATAGGCCTCTCCGACACTTACTCTCGCTGGGCCTTTTATAGGCCTCTCCGACACTGCTCCCGCTGGGCCTTTTTATGCTGCTCCGAAACAGTTCCCGCTGGGCCTTTATAGACCGCTCCGACACTGCTACCGCTGGGCCTTTTATAGGCCGCTCCGACATTGCTCCCGCTGGGCCTTTATAGGCCTCTCCGACACTGACTCTCGCTGGGCCTTTTATACGCCTCTCCGACACTGCTCCCACTGGGCCTTTATAGGCCTCTACGTCACTGCTCCTGCTGTGCCTTTTATATGCCTCTCAGACACAGCTCCCACTGGGCCTTTATAGGCTGCTCCGACACTGCTCCCGCTGTGAAGCTTATAGGCTGCTCCGACACTGCTCCAACTGCGCCTTTATAGGCTGCTCCGACACTGCTCCCGCTGGGCCTTTATAGGCTGCTCCGACACTGCTCCCGCTGGGCCTTTATCGGCCGCTCCGACACTGCTCACGCTGGGCCTTTATAGGCTGCTCCGACACTGCTCCTGCTGGGCCTTTATAGGCTGCTCCGTCACAGCTCCAGCTGGGCCTTTATAGGCCGCTCCGACATTGCTCCCGCTGGGCCTTTATAGGCCGCTCCAACACTGCTCCCGCTGGTCTTTTTATAGGCTGCTCCGACACTGCTCCCGCTGTGAAGCTTATAGGCTGCTCCGACACTGCTCCAACTGGGCCTTTATAGGCTGCTCCGACACTGCTCCCGCTGGGCCTTTATAGGCTGCTCCGACACTGCTCCCGCTGGGCCTTTATTGGCCGCTCCGACACTGATCACGCTGGGCCTTTATAGGCTGCTCCGACACTGCTCCTGCTGGGCCTTTATAGGCTGCTCCGTCACAGCTCCAGCTGGGCCTTTATAGGCCGCTCCGACATTGCTCCCGCTGGGCCTTTATAGGCCGCTCCGACACTGCTCCCGCTGGTCTTTTTATAGGCTGCTCCGACACTGCTCCCGCTGGGCCTTTTATAGGCTGCTCCAACACTGCTCCCGCTGGGCCTTTATAGGCTGCTCCGACACTGCTGCCGCTGGGCCTTTTATAGGCCGCTCCGACACTGACTCTCGAGCTCCCGCTGGGCCTTTATAGGCCTCTCCGAAACTGACTCTCGAGCTCCCGCTGGGTCTTTTATAGGCTGCTCCGACACTGCTCACACTGGGCCTTTTATAGGCCTCTCCGACACTGCTCCCGCTGGGCCTTTTATAGGCTGCTCCGACACTGCTCCCGCTGGGCCTTTTATAGGCCTCTCCGACACTGCTCACGCTGGGTCTTTTATAGGCTGCTCCAACACTGCTCCCGCTGGGCCTTTTATAGGCTGCTCCGACACGGCTCCGCTGGGCCTATATAGGCCGCTCCGACACTGCTCCCGCTGGGCCTTTTATAGGCTGCTTCAACACTGCTCCCGCTGACCTTGATAGGCTGCTCCGACACTGCTCCCGCTGGGCCTTTATAGGCTGCTCCAATACTGCTCCGGCTGGGCCTTTTATAGGCCTCTCCGACACTGACTCTCGAGCTCCCGCTGGGCCTTTTATAGGCCGCTCTGACACTGCTCCCTCTGGGCCTTTTATAGGCTGCTCCGACACAGCTCCCGCTGGGCCTTTTATAGGCTGCTCCGACACTGCTCCCACTGGACCTTTTATAGGCAGCTCCGTCACTGCTCCCGCTGGGTTTTTTATAGGCCTCTCCGACACTGCTCCCGCTGGGCATTTTATAGGCTGCTCCGAAACTGCTCCCGCTGGGCCTTTTATAGGCTGCTCCGACACTGCTCCCGCTGGGCCTTTATAGGCTGCTCCGACACTGCTGCCGCTGGGCCTTTTATAGGCTGCTCCGACACTGACTCTCGAGCTCCCGCTGGGCCTTTATAGGCCTCTCCGACACTGACTCTCGAGCTCCCGCAGGGTTATTTATAGGCTGCTCCGACACTGCTCCCACTGGGCCTTTATAGGCCGCTCCGACATTGCTCCCGCTGGGCCTTTATAGGCCACTCCGACACTGCTCCCGCTGGTCTTTTTATCGGCTGCTCCGAATCTGCTCCCGCTGGGCCTTTTATAGGCTGCTCCGACACTGCTCTCGCTGGGCGTTTATAGGCTGCTCCGACACTGCTGCCGCTGGGCCTTTTATAGGCTGCTCCGACACTGACTCTCGAGCTCCCGCTGGGCCTTTATAGGCCTCTCCGACACTGACTCTCGAGCTCCCGCTGGGTTATTTATAGGCTGCTCCGACACTGCTCCCACTGGGCCATTTATAGGCCTCTCCGACACTGCTCCCGCTGGGCCTTTTATACGCTGCTCCAACACTGCTCCCGATGGGCCTTTTATAGGCTGCTCCGACACTGCTCTCGCTGGGCCTTTTATAGGCTGCTCCGACACTGCTCCGCTGGGCCTTTATAGGCCGCTCCGACACTGCTCCCGCTGGGCTTTTTATAGGCTGCTCCAACACTGCTCCCGCTGGGTTTTTTATAGACCTCTCCGACACTGCTCCCGCTGGGCCTTTTATAGGCTGCTCAAACACTGCTCCCGCTGGGCCTTTATAGGCTGCTCCGACACTGCTCCCGCTGGGCCTTTTATAGGCCTCTCCGACACTGCTCCCGCTGGGTCTTTTATAGGCTGCTCCAACACTGCTCCCGCTGGGCCTTTTATATGCCGCTCCGACACTGCTCCCTCTGGGCCTTTGATAGGCTGCTCTGACACTGCTCTCGCTGGGCCTTTTATAGGCTGCTCCGACACTGCTCCGCTGGGCCTATATTGGCCGCTCCGACACTGCTCCCGCTGGGCCTTTTATAGGCTGCTCCAACACTGCTCCCGCTGGGTTTTTTATAGTCCTCTGCGACACTGCTCCCGCTGGGCCTTTTATAGGCTGCTCCAACACTGCTCCCGCTGACCTTGATAGGCTGCTCCGATACTGCTCCCGCTGGGCCTTTATAGGCTGCTCCAATACTGCTCCGGCTGGGCCTTTTATAGGCCTCTCCGACTCTGACTCTCGAGCTCCCGCTGGGCCTTTTATAGGCCTCTCCGACACTGCTCCCGCTGGGCCTTTATAGGCTGCTCCGACATTGCTCCCACTGGGAGTTTTAAAGGCTGCTCTGACACTGCTCCCACTGGGCCTTTATAGGCTGCTCCGACACAGCTCCCGCTGGGCCTTTTATAGGCCTCTCCGACACTGACTCTCGCTGGGCCTTTTATAGGCCTCTCCGACACTGCTCCCGCTGGGCCTTTGTAGGCTGCTCCGACACTGCTCTGGCTGGGCCTTTTATAGGCCGCTCCGACACTGCCCGCTCTGGGCCTTTTATAGACCGATCCGACACTGCTACCGCTGGGCCTTTATAGGCCTCTCCAGCACAGCTCCCGCTGGGCCGTTATAGGCCGCTCCGACACTGCTACCGCTGGGCCTTTATAGGCCTCTGAGACACTTACTCTCGCTGGGCCTTTTATAGGCCTCTCCGACACTGCTCCCGCTGGGCCTTTTTATGCTGCTCCGAAACAGTTCCCGCTGGGCCTTTAGAGACCGCTCTGACACTGCTACCGCTGGGCCTTTATAGGCCTCTACGTCACTGCTCCAGCTGTGCCTTTTATAGGCCTCTCAGACACAGCTCCCACTGGGCCTTTATAGGCTGCTCCGACACTGCTCCCGCTGTGAAGTTTATAGGCTGCTCCGACACTGCTCCAACTGGGCCTTTATAGGCTGCTCCGACACTGCTCCCACTGGGCCTTTATAGGCTGCTCCGACACTGCTCCCGCTGGGCCTTTATCGGCCGCTCCGACACTGCTCCCGCTGAGCCTTTATAGGCTGCTACGACACTGCTCCTGCTGGGCCTTTATAGGCTGCTCCGTCACAGCTCCAGCTGGGCCTTTATAGGCCGCTCCGACATTGCTCCCGCTGGGATTTTATAGGCCGCTCCGACACTGCTCCCGCTGGTCTTTTTATAGGCTGCTCCGACACTGCTCCCGCTGGGCCTTTTATAGGCTGCTCCGACACTGCTCCCGCTGGGCCTATATAGGCTGCTCCGACACTGCTGCCGCTGGGCCTTTTATAGGCCGCTCCAACACTGACTCTCGAGCTCCCGCTGGGCCTTTATAGGCCTCTCCGACACTGACTCTCGAGCTCCCGCTGGGTATTTTATAGGCTGCTCCGACACTGCTCACACTGGGCCTTTTATAGGCCTCTCCGACACTGCTCCCACTGGGCCTTTTATAGGCTGCTCTGACACTGCTCCCGCTGGGCCTTTTATAGGCCTCTCCGACACTGCTCCCGCTGGGTCTTTTATAGGCTGCTCCAACACTGCTCCCGCTGGGCCTTTTATAGGCCGCTCCGACACTGCTCCCTCTGGGCCTTTGATAGGCTGCTCCGACACTGCTCTCGCTGGGCCTTTTATAGGCTGCTAGGACACTGCTCCGCTGGGCCTTGATAGGCCGCTCCGACACTGCTCCCGCTTGGCCTTTTATAGGCTGCTCCAACACTGCTCCCGCTGGGTTTTTTATAGTCCTCTGCGACACTGCTCCCGCTGGGCCTTTTATAGGCTGCTCCAACACTGCTCCCGCTGACCTTGATAGGCTGCTCCGACACTGCTCCCGCTGGGCCTTTATAGGCTGCTCCGATACTGCTCCGGCTGGGCCTTTTATAGGCCTCTCCGACACTGACTCTCGAGCTACCGCTGGGCATTTTATAGGCCGCTCCGACACTGCTCCCTCTGGGCCTTTTATAGGCTGCTCCGACACTGACTCTCGAGCTCCCGCTGGGCCTTTATAGGCCTCTCCGACACTGACTCTCGAGCTCCCGCTGGGTTATTTATAGGCTGCTCTGACACTGCTCCCACTGGGCCATTTATAGGCCTCTCCGACTCTGCTCCCGCTGGGCCTTTTATACGCTGCTCCAACACTGCTCCCGATGGGCCTTTTATAGGCTGCTCCGACACTGCTCTCGCTGGGCCTTTTATAGGCTGCTCCGACACTGCTCCGCTGGGCCTTTATAGGCCGCTCCGACACTGCTCCCGCTGGGCTTTTTATAGGCTGCTCCAACACTGCTCCCGCTGGGTTTTTTATAGACCTCTCCGACACTGCTTCCGCTGGGCCTTTTATAGGCTGCTCAAACACTGCTCCCGCTGGGCCTTTATAGGCTGCTCCGACACTGCTCCCGCTGGGCCTTTTATAGGCCTCTCCGACACTGCTCCCGCTGGGTCTTTTATAGGCTGCTCCAACACTGCTCCCGCTGGGCCTTTTATATGCCGCTCCGACACTGCTCCCTCTGGGCCTTTGATAGGCTGCTCTGACACTGCTCTCGCTGGGCCTTTTATAGGCTGCTCCGACACTGCTCCGCTGGGCCTATATTGGCCGCTCCGACACTGCTCCCGCTGGGCCTTTTATAGGCTGCTCCAACACTGCTCCCGCTGGGTTTTTTATAGTCCTCTGCGACACTGCTCCCGCTGGGCCTTTTATAGGCTGCTCCAACACTGCTCCCGCTGACCTTGATAGGCTGCTCCGATACTGCTCCCGCTGGGCCTTTATAGGCTGCTCCAATACTGCTCCGGCTGGGCCTTTTATAGGCCTCTCCGACACTGACTCTCGAGCTCCCGCTGGGCCTTTTATAGGCCTCTCCGACACTGCTCCCGCTGGGCCTTTATAGGCTGCTCCGACATTGCTCCCACTGGGAGTTTTAAAGGCTGCTCTGACACTGCTCCCACTGGGCCTTTATAGGCTGCTCCGACACAGCTCCCGCTGGGCCTTTTATAGGCCTCTCCGACACTGACTCTCGCTGGGCCTTTTATAGGCCTCTCCGACACTGCTCCCGCTGGGCCTTTTATAGGCTGCTCCGACACTGCTCCCGCTGGGCCTTTGTAGGCTGCTCCGACACTGCTCTGGCTGGGCCTTTTATAGGCCGCTCCGACACTGCCCGCTCTGGGCCTTTTATAGACCGATCCGACACTGCTACCGCTGGGCCTTTATAGGCCTCTCCAGCACAGCTCCCGCTGGGCCGTTATAGGCCGCTCCGACACTGCTACCGCTGGGCCTTTATAGGCCTCTGAGACACTTACTCTCGCTGGGCCTTTTATAGGCTTCTCCGACACTGCTCCCGCTGGGCCTTTTTATGCTGCTCCGAAACAGTTCCCGCTGGGCCTTTAGAGACCGCTCTGACACTGCTACCGCTGGGCCTTTATAGGCCTCTCCGAAACTGACTCTCGCTGGGCCTTTTATAGGCCTCTCCGACACTGCTCCCACTGGGCCTTTATAGGCTGCTCCGACACTGCTCCCGCTGTGAAGTTTATAGGCTGCTCCGACACTGCTCCAACTGGGCCTTTATAGGCTGCTCCGACACTGCTCCCACTGGGCCTTTATAGGCTGCTCCGACACTGCTCCCGCTGGGCCTTTATCGGCCGCTCCGACACTGCTCCCGCTGAGCCTTTATAGGCTGCTACGACACTGCTCCTGCTGGGCCATTATAGGCTGCTCCGTCACAGCTCCAGCTGGGCCTTTATAGGCCGCTCCGACATTGCTCCCGCTGGGATTTTATAGGCTGCTCCGACACTGCTCCCGCTGGGCCTTTTATAGGCTGCTCCGACACTGCTCCCGCTGGGCCTATATAGGCTGCTCCGACACTGCTGACGCTGGGCCTTTTATAGGCCGCTCCAACACTGACTCTCGAGCTCCCGCCGGGCCTTTATAGGCCTCTCCGACACTGACTCTCGAGCTCCCGCTGGGTATTTTATAGGCTGCTCCGACACTGCTCACACTGGGCCTTTTATAGGCCTCTCCGACACTGCTCCCACTGGGCCTTTTATAGGCTGCTCTGACACTGCTCCCGCTGGGCCTTTTATAGGCCTCTCCGACACTGCTCCCGCTGGGTCTTTTATAGGCTGCTCCAACACTGCTCCCGCTGGGCCTTTTATAGGCCGCTCCGACACTGCTCCCTCTGGGCCTTTGATAGGCTGCTCCGACACTGCTCTCGCTGGGCCTTTTATAGGCTGCTAGGACACTGCTCCGCTGGGCCTTGATAGGCCGCTCCGACACTGCTCCCGCTGGGCCTTTTATAGGCTGCTCCAACACTGCTCCCGCTGGGTTTTTTATAGTCCTCTGCGACACTGCTCCCGCTGGGCCTTTTATAGGCTGCTCCAACACTGCTCCCGCTGACCTTGATAGGCTGCTCCGACACTGCTCCCGCTGGGCCTTTATAGGCTGCTCCGATACTGCTCCGGCTGGGCCTTTTATAGGCCTCTCCGACACTGACTCTCGAGCTCCCGCTGGGCATTTTATAGGCCGCTCCGACACTGCTCCCTCTGGGCCTTTTATAGGCTGCTCCGACACTGACTCTCGAGCTCCCGCTGGGCCTTTATAGGCCTCTCCGACACTGACTCTCGAGCTCCCGCTGGGTTATTTATAGGCTGCTCCGACACTGCTCCCACTGGGCCATTTATAGGCCTCTCCGACACTGCTCCCGCTGGGCCTTTTATACGCTGCTCCAACACTGCTCCCGATGGGCCTTTTATAGGCTGCTCCGACACTGCTCTCGCTGGGCCTTTTATAGGCTGCTCCGACACTGCTCCGCTGGGCCTTTATAGGCCGCTCCGACACTGCTCCCGCTGGGCTTTTTATAGGCTGCTCCAACACTGCTCCCGCTGGGTTTTTTATAGACCTCTCCGACACTGCTCCCGCTGGGCCTTTTATAGGCTGCTCAAACACTGCTCCCGCTGGGCCTTTATAGGCTGCTCCGACACTGCTCCCGCTGGGCCTTTTATAGGCCTCTCCGACACTGCTCCCGCTGGGTCTTTTATAGGCTGCTCCAACACTGCTCCCGCTGGGCCTTTTATATGCCGCTCCGACACTGCTCCCTCTGGGCCTTTGATAGGCTGCTCTGACACTGCTCTCGCTGGGCCTTTTATAGGCTGCTCCGACACTGCTCCGCTGGGCCTATATTGGCCGCTCCGACACTGCTCCCGCTGGGCCTTTTATAGGCTGCTCCAACACTGCTCCCGCTGGGTTTTTTATAGTCCTCTGCGACACTGCTCCCGCTGGGCCTTTTATAGGCTGCTCCAACACTGCTCCCGCTGACCTTGATAGGCTGCTCCGATACTGCTCCCGCTGGGCCTTTATAGGCTGCTCCAATACTGCTCCGGCTGGGCCTTTTATAGGCCTCTCCGACACTGACTCTCGAGCTCCCGCTGGGCCTTTTATAGGCCTCTCCGACACTGCTCCCGCTGGGCCTTTATAGGCTGCTCCGACATTGCTCCCACTGGGAGTTTTAAAGGCTGCTCTGACACTGCTCCCACTGGGCCTTTATAGGCTGCTCCGACACAGCTCCCGCTGGGCCTTTTATAGGCCTCTCCGACACTGACTCTCGCTGGGCCTTTTATAGGCCTCTCCGACACTGCTCCCGCTGGGCCTTTTATAGGCTGCTCCGACACTGCTCCCGCTGGGCCTTTGTAGGCTGCTCCGACACTGCTCTGGCTGGGCCTTTTATAGGCCGCTCCGACACTGCCCGCTCTGGGCCTTTTATAGACCGATCCGACACTGCTACCGCTGGGCCTTTATAGGCCTCTCCAGCACAGCTCCCGCTGGGCCGTTATAGGCCGCTCCGACACTGCTACCGCTGGGCCTTTATAGGCCTCTGAGACACTTACTCTCGCTGGGCCTTTTATAGGCCTCTCCGACACTGCTCCCGCTGGGCCTTTTTATGCTGCTCCGAAACAGTTCCCGCTGGGCCTTTAGAGACCGCTCTGACACTGCTACCGCTGGGCCTTTATAGGCCTCTCCGAAACTGACTCTCGCTGGGCCTTTTATAGGCCTCTCCGACACTGCTCCCACTGGGCCTTTATAGGCCTCTACGTCACTGCTCCTGCTGTGCCTTTTATAGGCCTCTCAGACACAGCTCCCACTGGGCCTTTATAGGCTGCTCCGACACTGCTCCCGCTGTGAAGTTTATAGGCTGCTCCGACACTGCTCCAACTGGGCCTTTATAGGCTGCTCCGACACTGCTCCCACTGGGCCTTTATAGGCTGCTCCGACACTGCTCCCGCTGGGCCTTTATCGGCCGCTCCGACACTGCTCCCGCTGAGCCTTTATAGGCTGCTACGACACTGCTCCTGCTGGGCCATTATAGGCTGCTCCGTCACAGCTCCAGCTGGGCCTTTATAGGCCGCTCCGACATTGCTCCCGCTGGGATTTTATAGGCCGCTCCGACACTGCTCCCGCTGGTCTTTTTATAGGCTGCTCCGACACTGCTCCCGCTGGGCCTTTTATAGGCTGCTCCGACACTGCTCCCGCTGGGCCTATATAGGCTGCTCCGACACTGCTGCCGCTGGGCCTTTTATAGGCCGCTCCAACACTGACTCTCGAGCTCCCGCTGGGCCTTTATAGGCCTCTCCGACACTGACTCTCGAGCTCCCGCTGGGTATTTTATAGGCTGCTCCGACACTGCTCACACTGGGCCTTTTATAGGCCTCTCCGACACTGCTCCCACTGGGCCTTTTATAGGCTGCTCTGACACTGCTCCCGCTGGGCCTTTTATAGGCCTCTCCGACACTGCTCCCGCTGGGTCTTTTATAGGCTGCTCCAACACTGCTCCCGCTGGGCCTTTTATAGGCCGCTCCGACACTGCTCCCTCTGGGCCTTTGATAGGCTGCTCCGACACTGCTCTCGCTGGGCCTTTTATAGGCTGCTAGGACACTGCTCCGCTGGGCCTTGATAGGCCGCTCCGACACTGCTCCCGCTGGGCCTTTTATAGGCTGCTCCAACACTGCTCCCGCTGGGTTTTTTATAGTCCCCTGCGACACTGCTCCCGCTGGGCCTTTTATAGGCTGCTCCAACACTGCTCCCGCTGACCTTGATAGGCTGCTCCGACACTGCTCCCGCTGGGCCTTTATAGGCTGCTCCGTTACTGCTCCGGCTGGGCCTTTTATAGGCCTCTCCGACACTGACTCTCGAGCTCCCGCTGGGCCTTTTATAGGCCGCTCCGACACTGCTCCCTCTGGGCCTTTTATAGGCTGCTCCGACACAGCTCCCGCTGGGCCTTTTATAGGTTTCTCCGAGAATGCTCCCGCTGGGCCTTTTATAGGCTGCTCCAACACTGCTCCCACTGGGTCTTTTATCAGCCTCTCCGACACTGCTCCCGCTGGGCCTTTTATAGGCTGCTCCGACACTGCTCCCGCTGGGTCTTTTATCTGCCTCTCCGACACTGCTCCCGTTTTGCCTTTTATAGGCTGCTCCGAAACTGCTCCCGCTGGGCCTTTGATAGGCTGCTCCAACACTGCTCCCGCTGGGTTTTTTATAGGCCTCTGCGACGCTGCTCCCGCTGGCACTTTTATAGGCTGCTCCGACACAGCTCCCGCTGGGCCTTTATATTCTGCTCCAACACTGCTCCCACTGGGCCTTTATAGGCTGCTCCGACACAGCTCCCGCTGGGCCTTTTATAGGCCTCTCCGACACTGACTCTCGCTGGGCCTTTTATAGGCCTCTCCGACACTGCTCCCGCTGGGCCTTTTATAGGCTGCTCCAACACTGCTCCGCTGGGCCTTTATAGGCTGCTCCGACACTGCTCCCGCTGGGCCTTTGTAGGCTGCTCCGACACTGCTCTGGCTGGGCCTTTTATAGGCCGCTCCGACACTGCCCGCTCTGAGCCTTTTATAGACTGATCCGACACTGCTACCGCTGGGCCTTTATAGGCCTCTCCAGCACAGCTCCCGCTCGTCCGTTATAGGCCGCTCCGACACTGCTACCGCTGGGCCTTTATAGGCCTCTCCGACACTTACTCTCGCTGGGCCTTTTATAGGCCTCTCCGACACTGCTCCCGCTGGGCCTTTTTATGCTGCTCCGAAACAGTTCCTGCTGGGCCTTTATAGGGCTCTCCAACACTGACTCTCGCTGGGCCTTTTATAGGCCTCTCCGACACTGCTCCCACTGGGCCTTTATAGGCCTCTACGTCACTGCTCCTGCTGTGCCTTTTATAGGCCTCTCCGACACTGCTCCCACTGGGCCTTTATAGGCTGCTCCGACACTGCTCCCGCTGGGCCTTTATAGGCCGCTCCGTCACTGCTCCCGCTGGGCCTTTATAGGCTGCTCCGACACTGCTCCTGCTGGGCCTTTATAGGCTGCTCCGTCACAGTTCCAGCTGGGCCTTTATAGGCCGCTCCGACATTGCTCCCGCTGGGCCTTTATAGGCCGCTCCGACACTGCTACCGCTGGTCTTTTTATAGGCTGCTCCGACACTGCTCCCGCTGGGCCTTTTATAGGCTGCTCCGACACTGCTCCCGCTGGGCATTTATAGGCTGCTCCGACACTGCTGCCGCTGGGCCTTTTATGGGCCGCTCCGACACTGACTCTCGAGCTCCCGCTGGGCCTTTATAGGCCTCTCCGACACTGACTCTCGAGCTCGCGCTGGGTCTTTTATAGGCTGCTCCGACACTGCTCCCACTGGGCCTTTTATAGGCCTCTCCGACACTGCTCCCGCTGGGCCTTTATAGGCTGCTCCGACACAGCTCACGCTGGGCCTTTTATAGGCCTCTCCGACACTGACTCTCGCTGGGCCTTTTATAGGCCTCTCCGACACTGCTCCCGCTGGGCCTTTTATAGGCTGCTCCAACACTGCTCCCGCTGGGCCTTTATAGGCTGCTCCGACACTGCTCCCGCTGGGCCTTTGTAGGCTGCTCCGACACTGCTCTGGCTGGGCCTTTTATAGGCCGCTCCGACACTGCCCGCTCTGGGCCTTTTATAGACTGCTCCTTCACTGCTACCGCTGGGCCTTTATAGGCCTCTCCAGCACAGCTCCCGCTGGGCCGTTATAGTCCACTCCGACACTGCTACCGCTGGGCCTTTATAGGCCTCTCCGACACTTACTCTCGCTGGGCCTTTTATAGGCCTCTCCGACACTGCTCCCGCTGGGCCTTTTTATGCTGCTCCGAAACAGTTCCCGCTGGGCCTTTATAGACCGCTCCGACACTGCTACCGCTGGGCCTTTTATACGCCTCTCCGACACTGCTCCCACTGGGCCTTTATAGGCCTCTACGTCACTGCTTCTGCTGTGCCTTTTATATGCCTCTCAGACACAGCTCCCACTGGGCCTTTATAGGCTGCTCCGACACTGCTCCCGCTGTGAAGCTTATAGGCTGCTCCGACACTGCTCCAACTGGGCCTTTATAGGCTGCTCCGACACTGCTCCCGCTGGGCCTTTATAGGCTGCTCCGACACTGCTCCCGCTGGGCCTTTATCGGCCGCTCCGACACTGCTCACGCTGAGCCTTTATAGGCTGCTCCGACACTGCTCCCGCTGAGCCTTTATAGGCTGCTCCGACACTGCTCCTGCTGGGCCTTTATAGGCTGCTCCGTCACAGCTCCAGCTGGGCCTTTATAGGCCGCTCCGACATTGCTCCCGCTGGGCCTTTATAGGCCGCTCCGACACTGCTCCCGCTGGTCTTTTTATAGGCTGCTCCGACACTGCTCCCGCTGGGCCTTTTATAGGCTGCTCCGACACTGCTCCCGCTGGGCCTATATAGGCTGCTCCGACACTGCTGCCGCTGGGCCTTTTATAGGCCGCTCCAACACTGACTCTCGAGCTCCCGCTGGGCCTTTATAGGCCTCTCCGACACTGACTCTCGAGCTCCCGCTGGGTATTTTATAGGCTGCTCCGACACTGCTCACACTGGGCCTTTTATAGGCCTCTCCGACACTGCTCCCACTGGGCCTTTTATAGGCTGCTCTGACACTGCTCCCGCTGGGCCTATATAGGCTGCTCCGACACTGCTGCCGCTGGGCCTTTTATAGGCCGCTCCAACACTGACTCTCGAGCTCCCGCTGGGCCTTTATAGGCCTCTCCGACACTGACTCTCGAGCTCCCGCTGGGTATTTTATAGGCTGCTCCGACACTGCTCACACTGGGCCTTTTATAGGCCTCTCCGACACTGCTCCCACTGGGCCTTTTATAGGCTGCTCTGACACTGCTCCCGCTGGGCCTTTTATAGGCCTCTCCGACACTGCTCCCGCTGGGTCTTTTATAGGCTGCTCCAACACTGCTCCCGCTGGGCCTTTTATAGGCCGCTCCGACACTGCTCCCTCTGGGCCTTTGATAGGCTGCTCCGACACTGCTCTCGCTGGGCCTTTTATAGGCTGCTAGGACACTGCTCCGCTGGGCCTTGATAGGCCGCTCCGACACTGCTCCCGCTGGGCCTTTTATAGGCTGCTCCAACACTGCTCCCGCTGGGTTTTTTATAGTCCTCTGCGACACTGCTCCCGCTGGGCCTTTTATAGGCTGCTCCAACACTGCTCCCGCTGACCTTGATAGGCTGCTCCGACACTGCTCCCGCTGGGCCTTTATAGGCTGCTCCGATACTGCTCCGGCTGGGCCTTTTATAGGCCTCTCCGACACTGACTCTCGAGCTCCCGCTGGGCATTTTATAGGCCGCTCCGACACTGCTCCCTCTGGGCCTTTTATAGGCTGCTCCGACACTGACTCTCGAGCTCCCGCTGGGCCTTTATAGGCCTCTCCGACACTGACTCTCGAGCTCCCGCTGGGTTATTTATAGGCTGCTCCGACACTGCTCCCACTGGGCCATTTATAGGCCTCTCCGACACTGCTCCCGCTGGGCCTTTTATACGCTGCTCCAACACTGCTCCCGATGGGCCTTTTATAGGCTGCTCCGACACTGCTCTCGCTGGGCCTTTTATAGGCTGCTCCGACACTGCTCCGCTGGGCCTTTATAGGCCGCTCCGACACTGCTCCCGCTGGGCTTTTTATAGGCTGCTCCAACACTGCTCCCGCTGGGTTTTTTATAGACCTCTCCGACACTGCTCCCGCTGGGCCTTTTATAGGCTGCTCAAACACTGCTCCCGCTGGGCCTTTATAGGCTGCTCCGACACTGCTCCCGCTGGGCCTTTTATAGGCCTCTCCGATACTGCTCCCGCTGGGTCTTTTATAGGCTGCTCCAACACTGCTCCCGCTGGGCCTTTTATATGCCGCTCCGACACTGCTCCCTCTGGGCCTTTGATAGGCTGCTCTGACACTGCTCTCGCTGGGCCTTTTATAGGCTGCTCCGACACTGCTTCGCTGGGCCTATATTGGCCGCTCCGACACTGCTCCCGCTGGGCCTTTTGTAGGCTGCTCCAACACTGCTCCCGCTGGGTTTTTTATAGTCCTCTGCGACACTGCTCCCGCTGGGCCTTTTATAGGCTGCTCCAACACTGCTCCCGCTGACCTTGATAGGCTGCTCCGATACTGCTCCCGCTGGGCCTTTATAGGCTGCTCCAATACTGCTCCGGCTGGGCCTTTTATAGGCCTCTCCGACACTGACTCTCGAGCTCCCGCTGGGCCTTTTATAGGCCTCTCCGACACTGCTCCCGCTGGGCCTTTATAGGCTGCTCCGACATTGCTCCCACTGGGAGTTTTAAAGGCTGCTCTGACACTGCTCCCACTGGGCCTTTATAGGCTGCTCCGACACAGCTCCTGCTGGGCCTTTTATAGGCCTCTCCGACACTGACTCTCGCTGGGCCTTTTATAGGCCTCTCCGACACTGCTCCCGCTGGGCCTTTTATAGGCTGCTCCGACACTGCTCCCGCTGGGCCTTTGTAGGCTGCTCCGACACTGCTCTGGCTGGGCCTTTTATAGGCCGCTCCGACACTGCCCGCTCTGGGCCTTTTATAGACCGATCCGACACTGCTACCGCTGGGCCTTTATAGGCCTCTCCAGCACAGCTCCCGCTGGGCCGTTATAGGCCGCTCCGACACTGCTACCGCTGGGCCTTTATAGGCCTCTGAGACACTTACTCTCGCTGGGCCTTTTATAGGCCTCTCCGACACTGCTCCCGCTGGGCCTTTTTATGCTGCTCCGAAACAGTTCCCGCTGGGCCTTTAGAGACCGCTCTGACACTGCTACCGCTGGGCCTTTATAGGCCTCTCCGAAACTGACTCTCGCTGGGCCTTTTATAGGCCTCTCCGACACTGCTCCCACTGGGCCTTTATAGGCCTCTACGTCACTGCTCCTGCTGTGCCTTTTATAGGCCTCTCAGACACAGCTCCCACTGGGCCTTTATAGGCTGCTCCGACACTGCTCCCGCTGTGAAGTTTATAGGCTGCTCCGACACTGCTCCAACTGGGCCTTTATAGGCTGCTCCGACACTGCTCCCACTGGGCCTTTATAGGCTGCTCCGACACTGCTCCCGCTGGGCCTTTATCGGCCGCTCCGACACTGCTCCCGCTGAGCCTTTATAGGCTGCTACGACACTGCTCCTGCTGGGCCATTATAGGCTGCTCCGTCACAGCTCCAGCTGGGCCTTTATAGGCCGCTCCGACATTGCTCCCGCTGGGATTTTATAGGCCGCTCCGACACTGCTCCCGCTGGTCTTTTTATAGGCTGCTCCGACACTGCTCCCGCTGGGCCTTTTATAGGCTGCTCCGACACTGCTCCCGCTGGGCCTATATAGGCTGCTCCGACACTGCTGCCGCTGGGCCTTTTATAGGCCGCTCCAACACTGACTCTCGAGCTCCCGCTGGGCCTTTATAGGCCTCTCCGACACTGACTCTCGAGCTCCCGCTGGGTATTTTATAGGCTGCTCCGACACTGCTCACACTGGGCCTTTTATAGGCCTCTCCGACACTGCTCCCACTGGGCCTTTTATAGGCTGCTCTGACACTGCTCCCGCTGGGCCTTTTATAGGCCTCTCCGACACTGCTCCCGCTGGGTCTTTTATAGGCTGCTCCAACACTGCTCCCGCTGGGCCTTTTATAGGCCGCTCCGACACTGCTCCCTCTGGGCCTTTGATAGGCTGCTCCGACACTGCTCTCGCTGGGCCTTTTATAGGCTGCTAGGACACTGCTCCGCTGGGCCTTGATAGGCCGCTCCGACACTGCTCCCGCTGGGCCTTTTATAGGCTGCTCCAACACTGCTCCCGCTGGGTTTTTTATAGTCCTCTGCGACACTGCTCCCGCTGGGCCTTTTATAGGCTGCTCCAACACTGCTCCCGCTGACCTTGATAGGCTGCTCCGACACTGCTCCCGCTGGGCCTTTATAGGCTGCTCCGTTACTGCTCCGGCTGGGCCTTTTATAGGCCTCTCCGACACTGACTCTCGAGCTCCCGCTGGGCCTTTTATAGGCCGCTCCGACACTGCTCCCTCTGGGCCTTTTATAGGCTGCTCCGACACAGCTCCCGCTGGGCCTTTTATAGGTTTCTCCGAGACTGCTCCCGCTGGGCCTTTTATAGGCTGCTCCAACACTGCTCCCACTGGGTCTTTTATCAGCCTCTCCGACACTGCTCCCGCTGGGCCTTTTATAGGCTGCTCCGACACTGCTCCCGCTGGGTCTTTTATCTGCCTCTCCGACACTGCTCCCGTTTTGCCTTTTATAGGCTGCTCCGAAACTGCTCCCGCTGGGCCTTTGATAGGCTGCTCCAACACTGCTCCCGCTGGGTTTTTTATAGGCCTCTGCGACGCTGCTCCCGCTGGCACTTTTATAGGCTGCTCCGACACAGCTCCCGCTGGGCCTTTATATTCTGCTCCAACACTGCTCCCGCTGGGCCTTTATAGGCTGCTCCGACACAGCTCCCGCTGGGCCTTTTATAGGCCTCTCCGACACTGACTCTCGCTGGGCCTTTTATAGGCCTCGCCGACACTGCTCCCGCTCGGCCTTTTATAGGCTGCTCCAACACTGCTCCGCTGGGCCTTTATAGGCTGCTCCGACACTGCTCCCGCTGGGCCTTTGTAGGCTGCTCCGTCACAGCTCCAGCTGGGCCTTTATAGGCCGCTCCGACATTGCTCCCGCTGGGCCTTTATAGGCCGCTCCGACACTGCTCCCGCTGGTCTTTTTATAGGCTGCTCCGACACTGCTCCCGCTGGGCCTTTTATAGGCTGCTCCGACACTGCTCCCGCTGGGCCTATATAGGCTGCTCCGACACTGCTGCCGCTGGGCCTTTTATAGGCCGCTCCAACACTGACTCTCGAGCTCCCGCTGGGCCTTTATAGGCCTCTCCGACACTGACTCTCGAGCTCCCGCTGGGTATTTTATAGGCTGCTCCGACACTGCTCACACTGGGCCTTTTATAGGCCTCTCCGACACTGCTCCCACTGGGCCTTTTATAGGCTGCTCTGACACTGCTCCCGCTGGGCCTATATAGGCTGCTCCGACACTGCTGCCGCTGGGCCTTTTATAGGCCGCTCCAACACTGACTCTCGAGCTCCCGCTGGGCCTTTATAGGCCTCTCCGACACTGACTCTCGAGCTCCCGCTGGGTATTTTATAGGCTGCTCCGACACTGCTCACACTGGGCCTTTTATAGGCCTCTCCGACACTGCTCCCACTGGGCCTTTTATAGGCTGCTCTGACACTGCTCCCGCTGGGCCTTTTATAGGCCTCTCCGACACTGCTCCCGCTGGGTCTTTTATAGGCTGCTCCAACACTGCTCCCGCTGGGCCTTTTATAGGCCGCTCCGACACTGCTCCCTCTGGGCCTTTGATAGGCTGCTCCGACACTGCTCTCGCTGGGCCTTTTATAGGCTGCTAGGACACTGCTCCGCTGGGCCTTGATAGGCCGCTCCGACACTGCTCCCGCTGGGCCTTTTATAGGCTGCTCCAACACTGCTCCCGCTGGGTTTTTTATAGTCCTCTGCGACACTGCTCCCGCTGGGCCTTTTATAGGCTGCTCCAACACTGCTCCCGCTGACCTTGATAGGCTGCTCCGACACTGCTCCCGCTGGGCCTTTATAGGCTGCTCCGATACTGCTCCGGCTGGGCCTTTTATAGGCCTCTCCGACACTGACTCTCGAGCTCCCGCTGGGCATTTTATAGGCCGCTCCGACACTGCTCCCTCTGGGCCTTTTATAGGCTGCTCCGACACTGACTCTCGAGCTCCCGCTGGGCCTTTATAGGCCTCTCCGACACTGACTCTCGAGCTCCCGCTGGGTTATTTATAGGCTGCTCCGACACTGCTCCCACTGGGCCATTTATAGGCCTCTCCGACACTGCTCCCGCTGGGCCTTTTATACGCTGCTCCAACACTGCTCCCGATGGGCCTTTTATAGGCTGCTCCGACACTGCTCTCGCTGGGCCTTTTATAGGCTGCTCCGACACTGCTCCGCTGGGCCTTTATAGGCCGCTCCGACACTGCTCCCGCTGGGCTTTTTATAGGCTGCTCCAACACTGCTCCCGCTGGGTTTTTTATAGACCTCTCCGACACTGCTCCCGCTGGGCCTTTTATAGGCTGCTCAAACACTGCTCCCGCTGGGCCTTTATAGGCTGCTCCGACACTGCTCCCGCTGGGCCTTTTATAGGCCTCTCCGATACTGCTCCCGCTGGGTCTTTTATAGGCTGCTCCAACACTGCTCCCGCTGGGCCTTTTATATGCCGCTCCGACACTGCTCCCTCTGGGCCTTTGATAGGCTGCTCTGACACTGCTCTCGCTGGGCCTTTTATAGGCTGCTCCGACACTGCTTCGCTGGGCCTATATTGGCCGCTCCGACACTGCTCCCGCTGGGCCTTTTGTAGGCTGCTCCAACACTGCTCCCGCTGGGTTTTTTATAGTCCTCTGCGACACTGCTCCCGCTGGGCCTTTTATAGGCTGCTCCAACACTGCTCCCGCTGACCTTGATAGGCTGCTCCGATACTGCTCCCGCTGGGCCTTTATAGGCTGCTCCAATACTGCTCCGGCTGGGCCTTTTATAGGCCTCTCCGACACTGACTCTCGAGCTCCCGCTGGGCCTTTTATAGGCCTCTCCGACACTGCTCCCGCTGGGCCTTTATAGGCTGCTCCGACATTGCTCCCACTGGGAGTTTTAAAGGCTGCTCTGACACTGCTCCCACTGGGCCTTTATAGGCTGCTCCGACACAGCTCCTGCTGGGCCTTTTATAGGCCTCTCCGACACTGACTCTCGCTGGGCCTTTTATAGGCCTCTCCGACACTGCTCCCGCTGGGCCTTTTATAGGCTGCTCCGACACTGCTCCCGCTGGGCCTTTGTAGGCTGCTCCGACACTGCTCTGGCTGGGCCTTTTATAGGCCGCTCCGACACTGCCCGCTCTGGGCCTTTTATAGACCGATCCGACACTGCTACCGCTGGGCCTTTATAGGCCTCTCCAGCACAGCTCCCGCTGGGCCGTTATAGGCCGCTCCGACACTGCTACCGCTGGGCCTTTATAGGCCTCTGAGACACTTACTCTCGCTGGGCCTTTTATAGGCCTCTCCGACACTGCTCCCGCTGGGCCTTTTTATGCTGCTCCGAAACAGTTCCCGCTGGGCCTTTAGAGACCGCTCTGACACTGCTACCGCTGGGCCTTTATAGGCCTCTCCGAAACTGACTCTCGCTGGGCCTTTTATAGGCCTCTCCGACACTGCTCCCACTGGGCCTTTATAGGCCTCTACGTCACTGCTCCTGCTGTGCCTTTTATAGGCCTCTCAGACACAGCTCCCACTGGGCCTTTATAGGCTGCTCCGACACTGCTCCCGCTGTGAAGTTTATAGGCTGCTCCGACACTGCTCCAACTGGGCCTTTATAGGCTGCTCCGACACTGCTCCCACTGGGCCTTTATAGGCTGCTCCGACACTGCTCCCGCTGGGCCTTTATCGGCCGCTCCGACACTGCTCCCGCTGAGCCTTTATAGGCTGCTACGACACTGCTCCTGCTGGGCCATTATAGGCTGCTCCGTCACAGCTCCAGCTGGGCCTTTATAGGCCGCTCCGACATTGCTCCCGCTGGGATTTTATAGGCCGCTCCGACACTGCTCCCGCTGGTCTTTTTATAGGCTGCTCCGACACTGCTCCCGCTGGGCCTTTTATAGGCTGCTCCGACACTGCTCCCGCTGGGCCTATATAGGCTGCTCCGACACTGCTGCCGCTGGGCCTTTTATAGGCCGCTCCAACACTGACTCTCGAGCTCCCGCTGGGCCTTTATAGGCCTCTCCGACACTGACTCTCGAGCTCCCGCTGGGTATTTTATAGGCTGCTCCGACACTGCTCACACTGGGCCTTTTATAGGCCTCTCCGACACTGCTCCCACTGGGCCTTTTATAGGCTGCTCTGACACTGCTCCCGCTGGGCCTTTTATAGGCCTCTCCGACACTGCTCCCGCTGGGTCTTTTATAGGCTGCTCCAACACTGCTCCCGCTGGGCCTTTTATAGGCCGCTCCGACACTGCTCCCTCTGGGCCTTTGATAGGCTGCTCCGACACTGCTCTCGCTGGGCCTTTTATAGGCTGCTAGGACACTGCTCCGCTGGGCCTTGATAGGCCGCTCCGACACTGCTCCCGCTGGGCCTTTTATAGGCTGCTCCAACACTGCTCCCGCTGGGTTTTTTATAGTCCTCTGCGACACTGCTCCCGCTGGGCCTTTTATAGGCTGCTCCAACACTGCTCCCGCTGACCTTGATAGGCTGCTCCGACACTGCTCCCGCTGGGCCTTTATAGGCTGCTCCGTTACTGCTCCGGCTGGGCCTTTTATAGGCCTCTCCGACACTGACTCTCGAGCTCCCGCTGGGCCTTTTATAGGCCGCTCCGACACTGCTCCCTCTGGGCCTTTTATAGGCTGCTCCGACACAGCTCCCGCTGGGCCTTTTATAGGTTTCTCCGAGACTGCTCCCGCTGGGCCTTTTATAGGCTGCTCCAACACTGCTCCCACTGGGTCTTTTATCAGCCTCTCCGACACTGCTCCCGCTGGGCCTTTTATAGGCTGCTCCGACACTGCTCCCGCTGGGTCTTTTATCTGCCTCTCCGACACTGCTCCCGTTTTGCCTTTTATAGGCTGCTCCGAAACTGCTCCCGCTGGGCCTTTGATAGGCTGCTCCAACACTGCTCCCGCTGGGTTTTTTATAGGCCTCTGCGACGCTGCTCCCGCTGGCACTTTTATAGGCTGCTCCGACACAGCTCCCGCTGGGCCTTTATATTCTGCTCCAACACTGCTCCCGCTGGGCCTTTATAGGCTGCTCCGACACAGCTCCCGCTGGGCCTTTTATAGGCCTCTCCGACACTGACTCTCGCTGGGCCTTTTATAGGCCTCGCCGACACTGCTCCCGCTGGGCCTTTTATAGGCTGCTCCAACACTGCTCCGCTGGGCCTTTATAGGCTGCTCCGACACTGCTCCCGCTGGGCCTTTGTAGGCTGCTCCGACACTGCTCTGGCTGGGTCTTTTATAGGCCGCTCCGACACTGCCCGCTCTGAGCCTTTTATCGACTGATCCGACACTGCTACCGCTGGGCCTTTATAGGCCTCTCCAGCACAGCTCCCGCTCGGCCGTTATAGGCCGCTCCGACACTGCTACCGCTGGGCCTTTATAGGCCTCTCCGACACTTACTCTCGCTGGGCCTTTTATAGGCCTCTCCGACACTGCTCCCGCTGTGCCTTTTTATGCTGCTCCGAAACAGTTCCTGCTGGGCCTTTATAGGGCTCTCCAACACTGACTCTCGCTGGGCCTTTTATAGGCCTCTCCGACACTGCTCCCACTGGGCCTTTATAGGCCTCTACGTCACTGCTCCTGCTGTGCCTTTTATAGGCCTCTCCGACACTGCTCCCACTGGGCCTTTATAGGCTGCTCCGACACTGCTCCCGCTGGGCCTTTATAGGCCGCTCCGTCACTGCTCCCGCTGGGCCTTTATAGGCTGCTCCGACACTGCTCCTGCTGGGCCTTTATAGGCTGCTCCGTCACAGTTCCAGCTGGGCCTTTATAGGCCGCTCCGACATTGCTCCCGCTGGGCCTTTATAGGCCGCTCCGACACTGCTACCGCTGGTCTTTTTATAGGCTGCTCCGACACTGCTCCCGCTGGGCCTTTTATAGGCTGCTCCGACACTGCTCCCGCTGGGCATTTATAGGCTGCTCCGACACTGCTGCCGCTGGGCCTTTTATGGGCCGCTCCGACACTGACTCTCGAGCTCCCGCTGGGCCTTTATAGGCCTCTCCGACACTGACTCTCGAGCTCGCGCTGGGTCTTTTATAGGCTGCTCCGACACTGCTCCCACTGGGCCTTTTATAGGCCTCTCCGACACTGCTCCCGCTGGGCCTTTATAGGCTGCTCCGACACAGCTCACGCTGGGCCTTTTATAGGCCTCTCCGACACTGACTCTCGCTGGGCCTTTTATAGGCCTCTCCGACACTGCTCCCGCTGGGCCTTTTATAGGCTGCTCCAACACTGCTCCCGCTGGGCCTTTATAGGCTGCTCCGACACTGCTCCCGCTGGGCCTTTGTAGGCTGCTCCGACACTGCTCTGGCTGGGCCTTTTATAGGCCGCTCCGACACTGCCCGCTCTGGGCCTTTTATAGACTGCTCCTTCACTGCTACCGCTGGGCCTTTATAGGCCTCTCCAGCACAGCTCCCGCTGGGCCGTTATAGTCCACTCCGACACTGCTACCGCTGGGCCTTTATAGGCCTCTCCGACACTTACTCTCGCTGGGCCTTTTATAGGCCTCTCCGACACTGCTCCCGCTGGGCCTTTTTATGCTGCTCCGAAACAGTTCCCGCTGGGCCTTTATAGACCGCTCCGACACTGCTACCGCTGGGCCTTTTATAGGCCGCTCCGACATTGCTCCCGCTGGGCCTTTATAGGCCTCTCCGACACTGACTCTCGCTGGGCCTTTTATACGCCTCTCCGACACTGCTCCCACTGGGCCTTTATAGGCCTCTACGTCACTGCTCCTGCTGTGCCTTTTATATGCCTCTCAGACACAGCTCCCACTGGGCCTTTATAGGCTGCTCCGACACTGCTCCCGCTGTGAAGCTTATAGGCTGCTCCGACACTGCTCCAACTGGGCCTTTATAGGCTGCTCCGACACTGCTCCCGCTGGGCCTTTATAGGCTGCTCCGACACTGCTCCCGCTGGGCCTTTATCGGCCGCTCCGACACTGCTCACGCTGGGCCTTTATAGGCTGCTCCGACACTGCTCCTGCTGGGCCTTTATAGGCTGCTCCGTCACAGCTCCAGCTGGGCCTTTATAGGCCGCTCCGACATTGCTCCCGCTGGGCCTTTATAGGCCGCTCCAACACTGCTCCCGCTGGTCTTTTTATAGGCTGCTCCGACACTGCTCCCGCTGGGCCTTTTATAGGCTGCTCCAACACTGCTCCCGCTGGGCCTTTATAGGCTGCTCCGACACTGCTGCCGCTGGGCCTTTTATAGGCCGCTCCGACACTGACTCTCGAGCTCCCGCTGGGCCTTTATAGGCCTCTCCGACACTGACTCTCGAGCTCCCGCTGGGTCTTTTATAGGCTGCTCCGACACTGCTCACACTGGGCCTTTTATAGGCCTCTCCGACACTGCTCCCGCTGGGCCTTTTATAGGCTGCTCCGACACTGCTCCCGCTGGGCCTTTTATAGGCCTCTCCGACACTGCTCACGCTGGGTCTTTTATAGGCTGCTCCAACACTGCTCCCGCTGGGCCTTTTATAGGCCGCTCCGACACTGTTCCCTCTGGGCCTTTGATAGGCTGCTCTGACACTGCTCTCGCTGGGCCTTTTATAGGCTGCTCCGACACGGCTCCGCTGGGCCTATATAGGCCGCTCCGACACTGCTCCCGCTGGGCCTTTTATAGGCTGCTTCAACACTGCTCCCGCTGACCTTGATAGGCTGCTCCGACACTGCTCCCGCTGGGCCTTTATAGGCTGCTCCAATACTGCTCCGGCTGGGCCTTTTATAGGCCTCTCCGACACTGACTCTCGAGCTCCCGCTGGGCCTTTTATAGGCCGCTCTGACACTGCTCCCTCTGGGCCTTTTATAGGCTGCTCCGACACAGCTCCCGCTGGGCCTTTTATAGGCTGCTCCGACACTGCTCCCACTGGACCTTTTATAGGCAGCTCCGTCACTGCTCCCGCTGGGTTTTTTATAGGCCGCTCCGACACTGCTCCCGCTGGGCATTTTATAGGCTGCTCCGACACTGCTCCTGCTGGGCCTTTATAGGCTGCTCCGTCACAGCTCCAGCTGGGCCTTTATAGGCCGCTCCGACATTGCTCCCGCTGGGCCTTTATAGGCCGCTCCGACACTGCTCCCGCTGGTCTTTTTATAGGCTGCTCCGACACTGCTCCCGCTGGGCCTTTTATAGGCTGCTCCAACACTGCTCCCGCTAGGCCTTTATAGGCTGCTCCGACACTGCTGCCGCTGGGCCTTTTATAGGCCGCTCCGACACTGACTCTCGAGCTCCCGCTGGGCCTTTATAGGCCTCTCCGACACTGACTCTCGAGCTCCCGCTGGGTCTTTTATAGGCTGCTCCGACACTGCTCACACTGGGCCTTTTATAGGCCTCTCCGACACTGGTCCCGCTGGGCCTTTTATAGGCTGCTCCGACACTGCTCCCGCTGGGCCTTTTATAGGCCTCTCCGACACTGCTCACGCTGGTTCTTTTATAGGCTGCTCCAACACTGCTCCCGCTGGGCCTTTTATAGGCCGCTCCGACACTGTTCCCTCTGGGCCTTTGATAGGCTGCTCTGACACTGCTCTCGCTGGGCCTTTTATAGGCTGCTCCGACACGGCTCCGCTGGGCCTATATAGGCCGCTCCGACACTGCTCCCGCTGGGCCTTTTATAGGCTGCTTCAACACTGCTCCCGCTGACCTTGATAGGCTGCTCCGACACTGCTCCCGCTGGGCCTTTATAGGCTGCTCCAATACTGCTCCGGCTGGGCCTTTTATAGGCCTCTCCGACACTGCTCCCACTGGGCCTTTTTATGCTGCTCCGAAACAGTTCCCGCTGGGCCTTTATAGACCGCTCTGACACTGCTACCGCTGGGCCTTTTATAGGCCGCTCCGACATTGCTCCCGCTGGGCCTTTATAGGCCTCTCCGACACTGACTCTCGCTGGGCCTTTTATACGCCTCTCCGACACTGCTCCCACTGGGCCTTTATAGGCCTCTACGTCACTGCTCCTGCTGTGCCTTTTATATGCCTCTCAGACACAGCTCCCACTGGGCCTTTATAGGCTGCTCCGACATTGCTCCCGCTGTGAAGCTTATAGGCTGCTCCGACACTGCTCCAACTGGGCCTTTATAGGCTGCTCCGACACTGCTCCCGCTGGGCCTTTATAGGCTGCTCCGACACTGCTCCCGCTGGGCCTTTATCGGCCGCTCCGACACTGCTCACGCTGGGCCTTTATAGGCTGCTCCGACACTGCTCCTGCTGGGCCTTTATAGGCTGCTCCATCACAGCTCCAGCTGGGCCTTTATAGGCCGCTCCGACATTGCTCCCGCTGGGCCTTTATAGGCCGCTCCGACACTGCTCCCGCTGGTCTTTTTATAGGCTGCTCCGACACTGCTCCCGCTGGGCCTTTTATAGGCTGCTCCAACACTGCTCCCGCTGGGCCTTTATAGGCTGCTCCGACACTGCTGCCGCTGGGCCTTTTATAGGCCGCTCCGACACTGACTCTCGAGCTCCCGCTGGGCCTTTATAGGCCTCTCCGACACTGACTCTCGAGCTCCCGCTGGGTCTTTTATAGGCTGCTCCGACACTGCTCACACTGGGCCTTTTATAGGCCTCTCCGACACTGCTCCCGCTGGGCCTTTTATAGGCTGCTCCGACACTGCTCCCGCTGGGCCTTTTATAGGCCTCTCCGACACTGCTCACGCTGGGTCTTTTATAGGCTGCTCCAACACTGCTCCCGCTGGGCCTTTTATAGGCCGCTCCGACACTGTTCCCTCTGGGCCTTTGATAGGCTGCTCTGACACTGCTCTCGCTGGGCCTTTTATAGGCTGCTCCGACACGGCTCCGCTGGGCCTATATAGGCCGCTCCGACACTGCTCCCGCTGGGCCTTTTATAGGCTGCTTCAACACTGCTCCCGCTGACCTTGATAGGCTGCTCCGACACTGCTCCCGCTGGGCCTTTATAGGCTGCTCCAATACTGCTCCGGCTGGGCCTTTTATAGGCCTCTCCGACACTGACTCTCGAGCTCCCGCTGGGCCTTTTATAGGCCGCTCTGACACTGCTCCCTCTGGGCCTTTTATAGGCTGCTCCGACAGTGCTCCCACTGGACCATTTATAGGCAGCTCCGTCACTGCTCCCGCTGGGTTTTTTATAGGCCGCTCCGACACTGCTCCCGCTGGGCATTTTATAGGCTGCTCCGACACTGCTCCTGCTGGGCCTTTATAGGCTGCTCCGTCACAGCTCCAGCTGGGCCTTTATAGGCCACTCCGACATTGCTCCCGCTGGGCCTTTATAGGCCGCTCCGACACTGCTCCCGCTGGTCTTTTTATAGGCTGCTCCGACACTGCTCCCGCTGGGCCTTTTATAGGCTGCTCCAACACTGCTCCCGCTGGGCCTTTATAGGCTGCTCCGACACTGCTGCCGCTGGGCCTTTTATAGGCCGCTCCGACACTGACTCTCGAGCTCCCGCTGGGCCTTTATAGGCCTCTCCGACACTGACTCTCGAGCTCCCGCTGGGTCTTTTATAGGCTGCTCCGATACTGCTCACACTGGGCCTTTTATAGGCCTCTCCGACACTGCTCCCGCTGGGCCTTTTATAGGCTGCTCCAACACTGCTCCCGCTGGGCCTTTTATAGGCCGCTCCGACACTGCTCCCTCTGGGCCTTTGATAGGCTGCTCCGACACTGCTCTCGCTGGGCCTTTTATAGGCTGCTAGGACACTGCTCCGCTGGGCCTTGATAGGCCGCTCCGACACTGCTCCCGCTGGGCCTTTTATAGGCTGCTCCAACACTGCTCCCGCTGGGTTTTTTATAGTCCTCTGCGACACTGCTCCCGCTGGGCCTTTTATAGGCTGCTCCAACACTGCTCCCGCTGACCTTGATAGGCTGCTCCGACACTGCTCCCGCTGGGCCTTTATAGGCTGCTCCGATACTGCTCCGGCTGGGCCTTTTATAGGCCTCTCCGACACTGACTCTCGAGCTCCCGCTGGGCATTTTATAGGCCGCTCCGACACTGCTCCCTCTGGGCCTTTTATAGGCTGCTCCGACACTGACACTCGAGCTCCCGCTGGGCCTTTATAGGCCTCTCCGACACTGACTCTCGAGCTCCCGCTGGGTTATTTATAGGCTGCTCCGACACTGCTCCCACTGGGCCATTTATAGGCCTCTCCGACACTGCTCCCGCTGGGCCTTTTATACGCTGCTCCAACACTGCTCCCGATGGGCCTTTTATAGGCTGCTCCGACACTGCTCTCGCTGGGCCTTTTATAGGCTGCTCCGACACTGCTCCGCTGGGCCTTTATAGGCCGCTCCGACACTGCTCCCGCTGGGCTTTTTATAGGCTGCTCCAACACTGCTCCCGCTGGGTTTTTTATAGACCTCTCCGACACTGCTTCCGCTGGGCCTTTTATAGGCTGCTCAAACACTGCTCCCGCTGGGCCTTTATAGGCTGCTCCGACACTGCTCCCGCTGGGCCTTTTATAGGCCTCTCCGACACTGCTCCCGCTGGGTCTTTTATAGGCTGCTCCAACACTGCTCCCGCTGGGCCTTTTATATGCCGCTCCGACACTGCTCCCTCTGGGCCTTTGATAGGCTGCTCTGACACTGCTCTCGCTGGGCCTTTTATAGGCTGCTCCGACACTGCTCCGCTGGGCCTATATTGGCCGCTCCGACACTGCTCCCGCTGGGCCTTTTATAGGCTGCTCCAACACTGCTCCCGCTGGGTTTTTTATAGTCCTCTGCGACACTGCTCCCGCTGGGCCTTTTATAGGCTGCTCCAACACTGCTCCCGCTGACCTTGATAGGCTGCTCCGATACTGCTCCCGCTGGGCCTTTATAGGCTGCTCCAATACTGCTCCGGCTGGGCCTTTTATAGGCCTCTCCGACACTGACTCTCGAGCTCCCGCTGGGCCTTTTATAGGCCTCTCCGACACTGCTCCCGCTGGGCCTTTATAGGCTGCTCCGACATTGCTCCCACTGGGAGTTTTAAAGGCTGCTCTGACACTGCTCCCACTGGGCCTTTATAGGCTGCTCCGACACAGCTCCTGCTGGGCCTTTTATAGGCCTCTCCGACACTGACTCTCGCTGGGCCTTTTATAGGCCTCTCCGACACTGCTCCCGCTGGGCCTTTTATAGGCTGCTCCGACACTGCTCCCGCTGGGCCTTTGTAGGCTGCTCCGACACTGCTCTGGCTGGGCCTTTTATAGGCCGCTCCGACACTGCCCGCTCTGGGCCTTTTATAGACCGATCCGACACTGCTACCGCTGGGCCTTTATAGGCCTCTCCAGCACAGCTCCCGCTGGGCCGTTATAGGCCGCTCCGACACTGCTACCGCTGGGCCTTTATAGGCCTCTGAGACACTTACTCTCGCTGGGCCTTTTATAGGCCTCTCCGACACTGCTCCCGCTGGGCCTTTTTATGTTGCTCCGAAACAGTTCCCGCTGGGCCTTTAGAGACCGCTCTGACACTGCTACCGCTGGGCCTTTATAGGCCTCTCCGAAACTGACTCTCGCTGGGCCTTTTATAGGCCTCTCCGACACTGCTCCCACTGGGCCTTTATAGGCCTCTACGTCACTGCTCCTGCTGTGCCTTTTATAGGCCTCTCAGACACAGCTCCCACTGGGCCTTTATAGGCTGCTCCGACACTGCTCCCGCTGTGAAGTTTATAGGCTGCTCCGACACTGCTCCAACTGGGCCTTTATAGGCTGCTCCGACACTGCTCCCACTGGGCCTTTATAGGCTGCTCCGACACTGCTCCCGCTGGGCCTTTATCGGCCGCTCCGACACTGCTCCCGCTGAGCCTTTATAGGCTGCTACGACACTGCTCCTGCTGGGCCATTATAGGCTGCTCCGTCACAGCTCCAGCTGGGCCTTTATAGGCCGCTCCGACATTGCTCCCGCTGGGATTTTATAGGCCGCTCCGACACTGCTCCCGCTGGTCTTTTTATAGGCTGCTCCGACACTGCTCCCGCTGGGCCTTTTATAGGCTGCTCCGACACTGCTCCCGCTGGGCCTATATAGGCTGCTCCGACACTGCTGCCGCTGGGCCTTTTATAGGCCGCTCCAACACTGACTCTCGAGCTCCCGCTGGGCCTTTATAGGCCTCTCCGACACTGACTCTCGAGCTCCCGCTGGGTATTTTATAGGCTGCTCCGACACTGCTCACACTGGGCCTTTTATAGGCCTCTCCGACACTGCTCCCACTGGGCCTTTTATAGGCTGCTCTGACACTGCTCCCGCTGGGCCTTTTATAGGCCTCTCCGACACTGCTCCCGCTGGGTCTTTTATAGGCTGCTCCAACACTGCTCCCGCTGGGCCTTTTATAGGCCGCTCCGACACTGCTCCCTCTGGGCCTTTGATAGGCTGCTCCGACACTGCTCTCGCTGGGCCTTTTATAGGCTGCTAGGACACTGCTCCGCTGGGCCTTGATAGGCCGCTCCGACACTGCTCCCGCTGGGCCTTTTATAGGCTGCTCCAACACTGCTCCCGCTGGGTTTTTTATAGTCCTCTGCGACACTGCTCCCGCTGGGCCTTTTATAGGCTGCTCCAACACTGCTCCCGCTGACCTTGATAGGCTGCTCCGACACTGCTCCCGCTGGGCCTTTATAGGCTGCTCCGTTACTGCTCCGGCTGGGCCTTTTATAGGCCTCTCCGACACTGACTCTCGAGCTCCCGCTGGGCCTTTTATAGGCCGCTCCGACACTGCTCCCTCTGGGCCTTTTATAGGCTGCTCCGACACAGCTCCCGCTGGGCCTTTTATAGGTTTCTCCGAGACTGCTCCCGCTGGGCCTTTTATAGGCTGCTCCAACACTGCTCCCACTGGGTCTTTTATCTGCCTCTCCGACACTGCTCCCGTTTTGCCTTTTATAGGCTGCTCCGAAACTGCTCCCGCTGGGCCTTTGATAGGCTGCTCCAACACTGCTCCCGCTGGGTTTTTTATAGGCCTCTGCGACGCTGCTCGCGCTGGCACTTTTATAGGCTGCTCCGACACAGCTCCCGCTGGGCCTTTATATTCTGCTCCAACACTGCTCCCGCTGGGCCTTTATAGGCTGCTCCGACACAGCTCCCGCTGGGCCTTTTATAGGCCTCTCCGACACTGACTCTCGCTGGGCCTTTTATAGGCCTCTCCGACACTGCTCCCGCTGGGCCTTTTATAGGCTGCTCCAACACTGCTCCGCTGGGCCTTTATAGGCTGCTCCGACACTGCTCCCGCTGGGCCTTTGTAGGCTGCTCCGACACTGCTCTGGCTGGGCCTTTTATAGGCCGCTCCGACACTGCCCGCTCTGAGCCTTTTATCGACTGATCCGACACTGCTACCGCTGGGCCTTTATAGGCCTCTCCAGCACAGCTCCCGCTCGGCCGTTATAGGCCGCTCCGACACTGCTACCGCTGGGCCTTTATAGGCCTCTCCGACACTTACTCTCGCTGGGCCTTTTATAGGCCTCTCCGACACTGCTCCCGCTGGGCCTTTTTATGCTGCTCTGAAACAGTTCCTGCTGGGCCTTTATAGGGCTCTCCAACACTGACTCTCGCTGGGTCTTTTATAGGCCTCTCCGACACTGCTCCCACTGGGCCTTTATAGGCCTCTACGTCACTGCTCCTGCTGTGCCTTTTATAGGCCTCTCCGACACTGCTCCCACTGGGCCTTTATAGGCTGCTCCGACACTGCTCCCGCTGGGCCTTTATAGGCTGCTCCAACACTGCTCCCGCTGGGCCTTTTATAGGCCGCTCCGACACTGTTCCCTCTGGGCCTTTGATAGGCTGCTCTGACACTGCTCTCGCTGGGCCTTTTATAGGCTGCTCCGACACGGCTCCGCTGGGCCTATATAGGCCGCTCCGACACTGCTCCCGCTGGGCCTTTTATAGGCTGCTTCAACACTGCTCCCGCTGACCTTGATAGGCTGCTCCGACACTGCTCCCGCTGGGCCTTTATAGGCTGCTCCAATACTGCTCCGGCTGGGCCTTTTATAGGCCTCTCCGACACTGCTCCCACTGGGCCTTTTTATGCTGCTCCGAAACAGTTCCCGCTGGGCCTTTATAGACCGCTCTGACACTGCTACCGCTGGGCCTTTTATAGGCCGCTCCGACATTGCTCCCGCTGGGCCTTTATAGGCCTCTCCGACACTGACTCTCGCTGGGCCTTTTATACGCCTCTCCGACACTGCTCCCACTGGACCTTTATAGGCCTCTACGTCACTGCTCCTGCTGTGCCTTTTATATGCCTCTCAGACACAGCTCCCACTGGGCCTTTATAGGCTGCTGCGACTCTGCTCCCGCTGTGAAGCTTATAGGCTGCTCCGACACTGCTCCAACTGGGCCTTTATAGTCTGCTCCGACACTGCTCCCGCTGGGCCTTTATAGGCTGCTCCGACACTGCTCCCGCTGGGCCTTTATCGGCCGCTCCGACACTGCTCACGCTGGGCCTTTATAGGCTGCTCCGACACTGCTCCTGCTGGGCCTTTATAGGCTGCTCCATCACAGCTCCAGCTGGGCCTTTATAGGCCGCTCCGACATTGCTCCCGCTGGGCCTTTATAGGCCGCTCCGACACTGCTCCCGCTGGTCTTTTTATAGGCTGCTCCGACACTGCTCCCGCTGGGCCTTTTATAGGCTGCTCCAACACTGCTCCCGCTGGGCCTTTATAGGCTGCTCCGACACTGCTGCCGCTGGGCCTTTTATAGGCCGCTCCGACACTGACTCTCGAGCTCCCGCTGGGCCTTTATAGGCCTCTCCGACACTGACTCTCGAGCTCCCGCTGGGTCTTTTATAGGCTGCTCCGACACTGCTCACACTGGGCCTTTTATAGGCCTCTCCGACACTGCTCCCGCTGGGCCTTTTATAGGCTGCTCCGACACTGCTCCCGCTGGGCCTTTTATAGGCCTCTCCGACACTGCTCACGCTGGGTCTTTTATAGGCTGCTCCAACACTGCTCCCGCTGGGCCTTTTATAGGCCGCTCCGACACTGTTCCCTCTGGGCCTTTGATAGGCTGCTCTGACACTGCTCTCGCTGGGCCTTTTATAGGCTGCTCCGACACGGCTCCGCTGGGCCTATATAGGCCGCTCCGACACTGCTCCCGCTGGGCCTTTTATAGGCTGCTTCAACACTGCTCCCGCTGACCTTGATAGGCTGCTCCGACACTGCTCCCGCTGGGCCTTTATAGGCTGCTCCAATACTGCTCCGGCTGGGCCTTTTATAGGCCTCTCCGACACTGACTCTCGAGCTCCCGCTGGGCCTTTTATAGGCCGCTCTGACACTGCTCCCTCTGGGCCTTTTATAGGCTGCTCCGACACTGCTCCCACTGGACCATTTATAGGCAGCTCCGTCACTGCTCCCGCTGGGTTTTTTATAGGCCGCTCCGACACTGCTCCCGCTGGGCATTTTATAGGCTGCTCCGACACTGCTCCTGCTGGGCCTTTATAGGCTGCTCCGTCACAGCTCCAGCTGGGCCTTTATAGGCCACTCCGACATTGCTCCCGCTGGGCCTTTATAGGCCGCTCCGACACTGCTCCCGCTGGTCTTTTTATAGGCTGCTCCGACACTGCTCCCGCTGGGCCTTTTATAGGCTGCTCCAACACTGCTCCCGCTGGGCCTTTATAGGCTGCTCCGACACTGCTGCCGCTGGGCCTTTTATAGGCCGCTCCGACACTGACTCTCGAGCTCCCGCTGGGCCTTTATAGGCCTCTCCGACACTGACTCTCGAGCTCCCGCTGGGTCTTTTATAGGCTGCTCCGATACTGCTCACACTGGGCCTTTTATAGGCCTCTCCGACACTGCTCCCGCTGGGCCTTTTATAGGCTGCTCCAACACTGCTCCCGCTGGGCCTTTTATAGGCCGCTCCGACACTGCTCCCTCTGGGCCTTTGATAGGCTGCTCCGACACTGCTCTCGCTGGGCCTTTTATAGGCTGCTAGGACACTGCTCCGCTGGGCCTTGATAGGCCGCTCCGACACTGCTCCCGCTGGGCCTTTTATAGGCTGCTCCAACACTGCTCCCGCTGGGTTTTTTATAGTCCTCTGCGACACTGCTCCCGCTGGGCCTTTTATAGGCTGCTCCAACACTGCTCCCGCTGACCTTGATAGGCTGCTCCGACACTGCTCCCGCTGGGCCTTTATAGGCTGCTCCGATACTGCTCCGGCTGGGCCTTTTATAGGCCTCTCCGACACTGACTCTCGAGCTCCCGCTGGGCATTTTATAGGCCGCTCCGACACTGCTCCCTCTGGGCCTTTTATAGGCTGCTCCGACACTGACTCTCGAGCTCCCGCTGGGCCTTTATAGGCCTCTCCGACACTGACTCTCGAGCTCCCGCTGGGTTATTTATAGGCTGCTCCGACACTGCTCCCACTGGGCCATTTATAGGCCTCTCCGACACTGCTCCCGCTGGGCCTTTTATACGCTGCTCCAACACTGCTCCCGATGGGCCTTTTATAGGCTGCTCCGACACTGCTCTCGCTGGGCCTTTTATAGGCTGCTCCGACACTGCTCCGCTGGGCCTTTATAGGCCGCTCCGACACTGCTCCCGCTGGGCTTTTTATAGGCTGCTCCAACACTGCTCCCGCTGGGTTTTTTATAGACCTCTCCGACACTGCTCCCGCTGGGCCTTTTATAGGCTGCTCAAACACTGCTCCCGCTGGGCCTTTATAGGCTGCTCCGACACTGCTCCCGCTGGGCCTTTTATAGGCCTCTCCGACACTGCTCCCGCTGGGTCTTTTATAGGCTGCTCCAACACTGCTCCCGCTGGGCCTTTTATATGCCGCTCCGACACTGCTCCCTCTGGGCCTTTGATAGGCTGCTCTGACACTGCTCTCGCTGGGCCTTTTATAGGCTGCTCCGACACTGCTCCGCTGGGCCTATATTGGCCGCTCCGACACTGCTCCCGCTGGGCCTTTTATAGGCTGCTCCAACACTGCTCCCGCTGGGTTTTTTATAGTCCTCTGCGACACTGCTCCCGCTGGGCCTTTTATAGGCTGCTCCAACACTGCTCCCGCTGACCTTGATAGGCTGCTCCGATACTGCTCCCGCTGGGCCTTTATAGGCTGCTCCAATACTGCTCCGGCTGGGCCTTTTATAGGCCTCTCCGACACTGACTCTCGAGCTCCCGCTGGGCCTTTTATAGGCCTCTCCGACACTGCTCCCGCTGGGCCTTTATAGGCTGCTCCGACATTGCTCCCACTGGGAGTTTTAAAGGCTGCTCTGACACTGCTCCCACTGGGCCTTTATAGGCTGCTCCGACACAGCTCCTGCTGGGCCTTTTATAGGCCTCTCCGACACTGACTCTCGCTGGGCCTTTTATAGGCCTCTCCGACACTGCTCCCGCTGGGCCTTTTATAGGCTGCTCCGACACTGCTCCCGCTGGGCCTTTGTAGGCTGCTCCGACACTGCTCTGGCTGGGCCTTTTATAGGCCGCTCCGACACTGCCCGCTCTGGGCCTTTTATAGACCGATCCGACACTGCTACCGCTGGGCCTTTATAGGCCTCTCCAGCACAGCTCCCGCTGGGCCGTTATAGGCCGCTCCGACACTGCTACCGCTGGGCCTTTATAGGCCTCTGAGACACTTACTCTCGCTGGGCCTTTTATAGGCCTCTCCGACACTGCTCCCGCTGGGCCTTTTTATGTTGCTCCGAAACAGTTCCCGCTGGGCCTTTAGAGACCGCTCTGACACTGCTACCGCTGGGCCTTTATAGGCCTCTCCGAAACTGACTCTCGCTGGGCCTTTTATAGGCCTCTCCGACACTGCTCCCACTGGGCCTTTATAGGCCTCTACGTCACTGCTCCTGCTGTGCCTTTTATAGGCCTCTCAGACACAGCTCCCACTGGGCCTTTATAGGCTGCTCCGACACTGCTCCCGCTGTGAAGTTTATAGGCTGCTCCGACACTGCTCCAACTGGGCCTTTATAGGCTGCTCCGACACTGCTCCCACTGGGCCTTTATAGGCTGCTCCGACACTGCTCCCGCTGGGCCTTTATCGGCCGCTCCGACACTGCTCCCGCTGAGCCTTTATAGGCTGCTACGACACTGCTCCTGCTGGGCCATTATAGGCTGCTCCGTCACAGCTCCAGCTGGGCCTTTATAGGCCGCTCCGACATTGCTCCCGCTGGGATTTTATAGGCCGCTCCGACACTGCTCCCGCTGGTCTTTTTATAGGCTGCTCCGACACTGCTCCCGCTGGGCCTTTTATAGGCTGCTCCGACACTGCTCCCGCTGGGCCTATATAGGCTGCTCCGACACTGCTGCCGCTGGGCCTTTTATAGGCCGCTCCAACACTGACTCTCGAGCTCCCGCTGGGCCTTTATAGGCCTCTCCGACACTGACTCTCGAGCTCCCGCTGGGTATTTTATAGGCTGCTCCGACACTGCTCACACTGGGCCTTTTATAGGCCTCTCCGACACTGCTCCCACTGGGCCTTTTATAGGCTGCTCTGACACTGCTCCCGCTGGGCCTTTTATAGGCCTCTCCGACACTGCTCCCGCTGGGTCTTTTATAGGCTGCTCCAACACTGCTCCCGCTGGGCCTTTTATAGGCCGCTCCGACACTGCTCCCTCTGGGCCTTTGATAGGCTGCTCCGACACTGCTCTCGCTGGGCCTTTTATAGGCTGCTAGGACACTGCTCCGCTGGGCCTTGATAGGCCGCTCCGACACTGCTCCCGCTGGGCCTTTTATAGGCTGCTCCAACACTGCTCCCGCTGGGTTTTTTATAGTCCTCTGCGACACTGCTCCCGCTGGGCCTTTTATAGGCTGCTCCAACACTGCTCCCGCTGACCTTGATAGGCTGCTCCGACACTGCTCCCGCTGGGCCTTTATAGGCTGCTCCGTTACTGCTCCGGCTGGGCCTTTTATAGGCCTCTCCGACACTGACTCTCGAGCTCCCGCTGGGCCTTTTATAGGCCGCTCCGACACTGCTCCCTCTGGGCCTTTTATAGGCTGCTCCGACACAGCTCCCGCTGGGCCTTTTATAGGTTTCTCCGAGACTGCTCCCGCTGGGCCTTTTATAGGCTGCTCCAACACTGCTCCCACTGGGTCTTTTATCTGCCTCTCCGACACTGCTCCCGTTTTGCCTTTTATAGGCTGCTCCGAAACTGCTCCTGCTGGGCCTTTGATAGGCTGCTCCAACACTGCTCCCGCTGGGTTTTTTATAGGCCTCTGCGACGCTGCTCCCGCTGGCACTTTTATAGGCTGCTCCGACACAGCTCCCGCTGGGCCTTTATATTCTGCTCCAACACTGCTCCCGCTGGGCCTTTATAGGCTGCTCCGACACAGCTCCCGCTGGGCCTTTTATAGGCCTCTCCGACACTGACTCTCGCTGGGCCTTTTATAGGCCTCTCCGACACTGCTCCCGCTGGGCCTTTTATAGGCTGCTCCAACACTGCTCCGCTGGGCCTTTATAGGCTGCTCCGACACTGCTCCCGCTGGGCCTTTGTAGGCTGCTCCGACACTGCTCTGGCTGGGCCTTTTATAGGCCGCTCCGACACTGCCCGCTCTGAGCCTTTTATCGACTGATCCGACACTGCTACCGCTGGGCCTTTATAGGCCTCTCCAGCACAGCTCCCGCTCGGCCGTTATAGGCCGCTCCGACACTGCTACCGCTGGGCCTTTATAGGCCTCTCCGACACTTACTCTCGCTGGGCCTTTTATAGGCCTCTCCGACACTGCTCCCGCTGGGCCTTTTTATGCTGCTCCGAAACAGTTCCTGCTGGGCCTTTATAGGGCTCTCCAACACTGACTCTCGCTGGGTCTTTTATAGGCCTCTCCGACACTGCTCCCACTGGGCCTTTATAGGCCTCTACGTCACTGCTCCTGCTGTGCCTTTTATAGGCCTCTCCGACACTGCTCCCACTGGGCCTTTATAGGCTGCTCCGACACTGCTCCCGCTGGGCCTTTATAGGCCGCTCCGTCACTGCTCCCGCTGGGCCTTTATAGGCTGCTCCGACACTGCTCCTGCTGGGCCTTTATAGGCTGCTCCGTCACAGTTCCAGCTGGGCCTTTATAGGCCGCTCCGACATTGCTCCCGCTGGGCCTTTATAGGCCGCTCCGACACTGCTACCGCTGGTCTTTTTATAGGCTGCTCCGACACTGCTCCCGCTGGGCCTTTTATAGGCTGCTCCGACACTGCTCCCGCTGGGCATTTATAGGCTGCTCCGACACTGCTGCCGCTGGGCCTTTTATGGGCCGCTCCGACACTGACTCTCGAGCTCCCGCTGGGCCTTTATAGGCCTCTCCGACACTGACTCTCGAGCTCGCGCTGGGTCTTTTATAGGCTGCTCCGACACTGCTCCCACTGGGCCTTTTATAGGCCTCTCCGACACTGCTCCCGCTGGGCCTTTATAGGCTGCTCCGACACAGCTCACGCTGGGCCTTTTATAGGCCTCTCCGACACTGACTCTCGCTGGGCCTTTTATAGGCCTCTCCGACACTGCTCCCGCTGGGCCTTTTATAGGCTGCTCCAACACTGCTCCCGCTGGGCCTTTATAGGCTGCTCCGACACTGCTCCCGCTGGGCCTTTGTAGGCTGCTCCGACACTGCTCTGGCTGGGCCTTTTATAGGCCGCTCCGACACTGCCCGCTCTGGGCCTTTTATAGACTGCTCCTTCACTGCTACCGCTGGGCCTTTATAGGCCTCTCCAGCACATCTCCCGCTGGGCCGTTATAGTCCACTCCGACACTGCTACCGCTGGGCCTTTATAGGCCTCTCCGACACTTACTCTCGCTGGGCCTTTTATAGGCCTCTCCGACACTGCTCCCGCTGGGCCTTTTTATGCTGCTCCGAAACAGTTCCCGCTGGGCCTTTATAGACCGCTCCGACACTGCTACCGCTGGGCCTTTTATAGGCCGCTCCGACATTGCTCCCGCTGGGCCTTTATAGGCCTCTCCGACACTGACTCTCGCTGGGCCTTTTATACGCCTCTCCGACACTGCTCCCACTGGGCCTTTATAGGCCTCTACGTCACTGCTCCTGCTGTGCCTTTTATATGCCTCTCAGACACAGCTCCCACTGGGCCTTTATAGGCTGCTCCGACACTGCTCCCGCTGTGAAGCTTATAGGCTGCTCCGACACTGCTCCAACTGGGCCTTTATAGGCTGCTCCGACACTGCTCCCGCTGGGCCTTTATAGGCTGCTCCGACACTGCTCCCGCTGGGCCTTTATCGGCCGCTCCGACACTGCTCACGCTGGGCCTTTATAGGCTGCTCCGACACTGCTCCTGCTGGGCCTTTATAGGCTGCTCCGTCACAGCTCCAGCTGGGCCTTTATAGGCCGCTCCGACATTGCTCCCGCTGGGCCTTTATAGGCCGCTCCAAAACTGCTCCCGCTGGGCCTTTATAGGCTGCTCCGACACTGCTGCCGCTGGGCCTTTTATAGGCCGCTCCGACACTGACTCTCGAGCTCCCGCTGGGCCTTTATAGGCCTCTCCGACACTGACTCTCGAGCTCCCGCTGGGTCTTTTATAGGCTGCTCCGACACTGCTCACACTGGGCCTTTTATAGGCCTCTCCGACACTGCTCCCGCTGGGCCTTTTATAGGCTGCTCCGACACTGCTCCCGCTGGGCCTTTTATAGGCCTCTCCGACACTGCTCACGCTGGGTCTTTTATAGGCTGCTCCAACACTGCTCCCGCTGGGCCTTTTATAGGCCGCTCCGACACTGTTCCCTCTGGGCCTTTGATAGGCTGCTCTGACACTGCTCTCGCTGGGCCTTTTATAGGCTGCTCCGACACGGCTCCGCTGGGCCTATATAGGCCGCTCCGACACTGCTCCCGCTGGGCCTTTTATAGGCTGCTTCAACACTGCTCCCGCTGACCTTGATAGGCTGCTCCGACACTGCTCCCGCTGGGCCTTTATAGGCTGCTCCAATACTGCTCCGGCTGGGCCTTTTATAGGCCTCTCCGACACTGACTCTCGAGCTCCCGCTGGGCCTTTTATAGGCCGCTCTGACACTGCTCCCTCTGGGCCTTTTATAGGCTGCTCCGACACAGCTCCCGCTGGGCCTTTTATAGGCTGCTCCGACACTGCTCCCACTGGACCTTTTATAGGCAGCTCCGTCACTGCTCCCGCTGGGTTTTTTATAGGCCGCTCCGACACTGCTCCCGCTGGGCATTTTATAGGCTGCTCCGACACTGCTCCTGCTGGGCCTTTATAGGCTGCTCCGTCACAGCTCCAGCTGGGCCTTTATAGGCCGCTCCGACATTGCTCCCGCTGGGCCTTTATAGGCCGCTCCGACACTGCTCCCGCTGGTCTTTTTATAGGCTGCTCCGACACTGCTCCCGCTGGGCCTTTTATAGGCTGCTCCAACACTGCTCCCGCTAGGCCTTTATAGGCTGCTCCGACACTGCTGCCGCTGGGCCTTTTATAGGCCGCTCCGACACTGACTCTCGAGCTCCCGCTGGGCCTTTATAGGCCTCTCCGACACTGACTCTCGAGCTCCCGCTGGGTCTTTTATAGGCTGCTCCGACACTGCTCACACTGGGCCTTTTATAGGCCTCTCCGACACTGGTCCCGCTGGGCCTTTTATAGGCTGCTCCGACACTGCTCCCGCTGGGCCTTTTATAGGCCTCTCCGACACTGCTCACGCTGGTTCTTTTATAGGCTGCTCCAACACTGCTCCCGCTGGGCCTTTTATAGGCCGCTCCGACACTGTTCCCTCTGGGCCTTTGATAGGCTGCTCTGACACTGCTCTCGCTGGGCCTTTTATAGGCTGCTCCGACACGGCTCCGCTGGGCCTATATAGGCCGCTCCGACACTGCTCCCGCTGGGCCTTTTATAGGCTGCTTCAACACTGCTCCCGCTGACCTTGATAGGCTGCTCCGACACTGCTCCCGCTGGGCCTTTATAGGCTGCTCCAATACTGCTCCGGCTGGGCCTTTTATAGGCCTCTCCGACACTGCTCCCACTGGGCCTTTTTATGCTGCTCCGAAACAGTTCCCGCTGGGCCTTTATAGACCGCTCTGACACTGCTACCGCTGGGCCTTTTATAGGCCGCTCCGACATTGCTCCCGCTGGGCCTTTATAGGCCTCTCCGACACTGACTCTCGCTGGGCCTTTTATACGCCTCTCCGACACTGCTCCCACTGGACCTTTATAGGCCTCTACGTCACTGCTCCTGCTGTGCCTTTTATATGCCTCTCAGACACAGCTCCCACTGGGCCTTTATAGGCTGCTCCGACTCTGCTCCCGCTGTGAAGCTTATAGGCTGCTCCGACACTGCTCCAACTGGGCCTTTATAGTCTGCTCCGACACTGCTCCCGCTGGGCCTTTATAGGCTGCTCCGACACTGCTCCCGCTGGGCCTTTATCGGCCGCTCCGACACTGCTCACGCTGGGCCTTTATAGGCTGCTCCGACACTGCTCCTGCTGGGCCTTTATAGGCTGCTCCATCACAGCTCCAGCTGGGCCTTTATAGGCCGCTCCGACATTGCTCCCGCTGGGCCTTTATAGGCCGCTCCGACACTGCTCCCGCTGGTCTTTTTATAGGCTGCTCCGACACTGCTCCCGCTGGGCCTTTTATAGGCTGCTCCAACACTGCTCCCGCTGGGCCTTTATAGGCTGCTCCGACACTGCTGCCGCTGGGCCTTTTATAGGCCGCTCCGACACTGACTCTCGAGCTCCCGCTGGGCCTTTATAGGCCTCTCCGACACTGACTCTCGAGCTCCCGCTGGGTCTTTTATAGGCTGCTCCGACACTGCTCACACTGGGCCTTTTATAGGCCTCTCCGACACTGCTCCCGCTGGGCCTTTTATAGGCTGCTCCGACACTGCTCCCGCTGGGCCTTTTATAGGCCTCTCCGACACTGCTCACGCTGGGTCTTTTATAGGCTGCTCCAACACTGCTCCCGCTGGGCCTTTTATAGGCCGCTCCGACACTGTTCCCTCTGGGCCTTTGATAGGCTGCTCTGACACTGCTCTCGCTGGGCCTTTTATAGGCTGCTCCGACACGGCTCCGCTGGGCCTATATAGGCCGCTCCGACACTGCTCCCGCTGGGCCTTTTATAGGCTGCTTCAACACTGCTCCCGCTGACCTTGATAGGCTGCTCCGACACTGCTCCCGCTGGGCCTTTATAGGCTGCTCCAATACTGCTCCGGCTGGGCCTTTTATAGGCCTCTCCGACACTGACTCTCGAGCTCCCGCTGGGCCTTTTATAGGCCGCTCTGACACTGCTCCCTCTGGGCCTTTTATAGGCTGCTCCGACACTGCTCCCACTGGACCATTTATAGGCAGCTCCGTCACTGCTCCCGCTGGGTTTTTTATAGGCCGCTCCGACACTGCTCCCGCTGGGCATTTTATAGGCTGCTCCGACACTGCTCCTGCTGGGCCTTTATAGGCCTCTACGTCACTGCTCCTGCTGTGCCTTTTATAGGCCTCTCCGACACTGCTCCCACTGGGCCTTTATAGGCTGCTCCGACACTGCTCCCGCTGGGCCTTTATAGGCCGCTCCGTCACTGCTCCCGCTGGGCCTTTATAGGCTGCTCCGACACTGCTCCTGCTGGGCCTTTATAGGCTGCTCCGTCACAGTTCCAGCTGGGCCTTTATAGGCCGCTCCGACATTGCTCCCGCTGGGCCTTTATAGGCCGCTCCGACACTGCTACCGCTGGTCTTTTTATAGGCTGCTCCGACACTGCTCCCGCTGGGCCTTTTATAGGCTGCTCCGACACTGCTCCCGCTGGGCATTTATAGGCTGCTCCGACACTGCTGCCGCTGGGCCTTTTATGGGCCGCTCCGACACTGACTCTCGAGCTCCCGCTGGGCCTTTATAGGCCTCTCCGACACTGACTCTCGAGCTCGCGCTGGGTCTTTTATAGGCTGCTCCGACACTGCTCCCACTGGGCCTTTTATAGGCCTCTCCGACACTGCTCCCGCTGGGCCTTTATAGGCTGCTCCGACACAGCTCACGCTGGGCCTTTTATAGGCCTCTCCGACACTGACTCTCGCTGGGCCTTTTATAGGCCTCTCCGACACTGCTCCCGCTGGGCCTTTTATAGGCTGCTCCAACACTGCTCCCGCTGGGCCTTTATAGGCTGCTCCGACACTGCTCCCGCTGGGCCTTTGTAGGCTGCTCCGACACTGCTCTGGCTGGGCCTTTTATAGGCCGCTCCGACACTGCCCGCTCTGGGCCTTTTATAGACTGCTCCTTCACTGCTACCGCTGGGCCTTTATAGGCCTCTCCAGCACATCTCCCGCTGGGCCGTTATAGTCCACTCCGACACTGCTACCGCTGGGCCTTTATAGGCCTCTCCGACACTTACTCTCGCTGGGCCTTTTATAGGCCTCTCCGACACTGCTCCCGCTGGGCCTTTTTATGCTGCTCCGAAACAGTTCCCGCTGGGCCTTTATAGACCGCTCCGACACTGCTACCGCTGGGCCTTTTATAGGCCGCTCCGACATTGCTCCCGCTGGGCCTTTATAGGCCTCTCCGACACTGACTCTCGCTGGGCCTTTTATACGCCTCTCCGACACTGCTCCCACTGGGCCTTTATAGGCCTCTACGTCACTGCTCCTGCTGTGCCTTTTATATGCCTCTCAGACACAGCTCCCACTGGGCCTTTATAGGCTGCTCCGACACTGCTCCCGCTGTGAAGCTTATAGGCTGCTCCGACACTGCTCCAACTGGGCCTTTATAGGCTGCTCCGACACTTCTCCCGCTGGGCCTTTATAGGCTGCTCCGACACTGCTCCCGCTGGGCCTTTATCGGCCGCTCCGACACTGCTCACGCTGGGCCTTTATAGGCTGCTCCGACACTGCTCCTGCTGGGCCTTTATAGGCTGCTCCGTCACAGCTCCAGCTGGGCCTTTATAGGCCGCTCCGACATTGCTCCCGCTGGGCCTTTATAGGCCGCTCCAAAACTGCTCCCGCTGGGCCTTTATAGGCTGCTCCGACACTGCTGCCGCTGGGCCTTTTATAGGCCGCTCCGACACTGACTCTCGAGCTCCCGCTGGGCCTTTATAGGCCTCTCCGACACTGACTCTCGAGCTCCCGCTGGGTCTTTTATAGGCTGCTCCGACACTGCTCACACTGGGCCTTTTATAGGCCTCTCCGACACTGCTCCCGCTGGGCCTTTTATAGGCTGCTCCGACACTGCTCCCGCTGGGCCTTTTATAGGCCTCTCCGACACTGCTCACGCTGGGTCTTTTATAGGCTGCTCCAACACTGCTCCCGCTGGGCCTTTTATAGGCCGCTCCGACACTGTTCCCTCTGGGCCTTTGATAGGCTGCTCTGACACTGCTCTCGCTGGGCCTTTTATAGGCTGCTCCGACACGGCTCCGCTGGGCCTATATAGGCCGCTCCGACACTGCTCCCGCTGGGCCTTTTATAGGCTGCTTCAACACTGCTCCCGCTGACCTTGATAGGCTGCTCCGACACTGCTCCCGCTGGGCCTTTATAGGCTGCTCCAATACTGCTCCGGCTGGGCCTTTTATAGGCCTCTCCGACACTGACTCTCGAGCTCCCGCTGGGCCTTTTATAGGCCGCTCTGACACTGCTCCCTCTGGGCCTTTTATAGGCTGCTCCGACACAGCTCCCGCTGGGCCTTTTATAGGCTGCTCCGACACTGCTCCCACTGGACCTTTTATAGGCAGCTCCGTCACTGCTCCCGCTGGGTTTTTTATAGGCCGCTCCGACACTGCTCCCGCTGGGCATTTTATAGGCTGCTCCGACACTGCTCCTGCTGGGCCTTTATAGGCTGCTCCGTCACAGCTCCAGCTGGGCCTTTATAGGCCGCTCCGACATTGCTCCCGCTGGGCCTTTATAGGCCGCTCCGACACTGCTCCCGCTGGTCTTTTTATAGGCTGCTCCGACACTGCTCCCGCTGGGCCTTTTATAGGCTGCTCCAACACTGCTCCCGCTAGGCCTTTATAGGCTGCTCCGACACTGCTGCCGCTGGGCCTTTTATAGGCCGCTCCGACACTGACTCTCGAGCTCCCGCTGGGCCTTTATAGGCCTCTCCGACACTGACTCTCGAGCTCCCGCTGGGTCTTTTATAGGCTGCTCCGACACTGCTCACACTGGGCCTTTTATAGGCCTCTCCGACACTGGTCCCGCTGGGCCTTTTATAGGCTGCTCCGACACTGCTCCCGCTGGGCCTTTTATAGGCCTCTCCGACACTGCTCACGCTGGTTCTTTTATAGGCTGCTCCAACACTGCTCCCGCTGGGCCTTTTATAGGCCGCTCTGACACTGTTCCCTCTGGGCCTTTGATAGGCTGCTCTGACACTGCTCTCGCTGGGCCTTTTATAGGCTGCTCCGACACGGCTCCGCTGGGCCTATATAGGCCGCTCCGACACTGCTCCCGCTGGGCCTTTTATAGGCTGCTTCAACACTGCTCCCGCTGACCTTGATAGGCTGCTCCGACACTGCTCCCGCTGGGCCTTTATAGGCTGCTCCAATACTGCTCCGGCTGGGCCTTTTATAGGCCTCTCCGACACTGCTCCCACTGGGCCTTTTTATGCTGCTCCGAAACAGTTCCCGCTGGGCCTTTATAGACCGCTCTGACACTGCTACCGCTGGGCCTTTTATAGGCCGCTCCGACATTGCTCCCGCTGGGCCTTTATAGGCCTCTCCGACACTGACTCTCGCTGGGCCTTTTATACGCCTCTCCGACACTGCTCCCACTGGACCTTTATAGGCCTCTACGTCACTGCTCCTGCTGTGCCTTTTATATGCCTCTCAGACACAGCTCCCACTGGGCCTTTATAGGCTGCTCCGACTCTGCTCCCGCTGTGAAGCTTATAGGCTGCTCCGACACTGCTCCAACTGGGCCTTTATAGGCTGCTCCGACACTGCTCCCGCTGGGCCTTTATAGGCTGCTCCGACACTGCTCCCGCTGGGCCTTTATCGGCCGCTCCGACACTGCTCACGCTGGGCCTTTATAGGCTGCTCCGACACTGCTCCTGCTGGGCCTTTATAGGCTGCTCCATCACAGCTCCAGCTGGGCCTTTATAGGCCGCTCCGACATTGCTCCCGCTGGGCCTTTATAGGCCGCTCCGACACTGCTCCCGCTGGTCTTTTTATAGGCTGCTCCGACACTGCTCCCGCTGGGCCTTTTATAGGCTGCTCCAACACTGCTCCCGCTGGGCCTTTATAGGCTGCTCCGACACTGCTGCCGCTGGGCCTTTTATAGGCCGCTCCGACACTGACTCTCGAGCTCCCGCTGGGCCTTTATAGGCCTCTCCGACACTGACTCTCGAGCTCCCGCTGGGTCTTTTATAGGCTGCTCCGACACTGCTCACACTGGGCCTTTTATAGGCCTCTCCGACACTGCTCCCGCTGGGCCTTTTATAGGCTGCTCCGACACTGCTCCCGCTGGGCCTTTTATAGGCCTCTCCGACACTGCTCACGCTGGGTCTTTTATAGGCTGCTCCAACACTGCTCCCGCTGGGCCTTTTATAGGCCGCTCCGACACTGTTCCCTCTGGGCCTTTGATAGGCTGCTCTGACACTGCTCTCGCTGGGCCTTTTATAGGCTGCTCCGACACGGCTCCGCTGGGCCTATATAGGCCGCTCCGACACTGCTCCCGCTGGGCCTTTTATAGGCTGCTTCAACACTGCTCCCGCTGACCTTGATAGGCTGCTCCGACACTGCTCCCGCTGGGCCTTTATAGGCTGCTCCAATACTGCTCCGGCTGGGCCTTTTATAGGCCTCTCCGACACTGACTCTCGAGCTCCCGCTGGGCCTTTTATAGGCCGCTCTGACACTGCTCCCTCTGGGCCTTTTATAGGCTGCTCCGACACAGCTCCCGCTGGGCCTTTTATAGGCTGCACCGACACTGCTCCCACTGGACCATTTATAGGCAGCTCCGTCACTGCTCCCGCTGGGTTTTTTATAGGCCGCTCCGACACTGCTCCCGCTGGGCATTTTATAGGCTGCTCCGACACTGCTCCTGCTGGGCCTTTATAGGCTGCTCCGTCACAGCTCCAGCTGGGCCTTTATAGGCCGCTCCGACATTGCTCCCGCTGGGCCTTTATAGGCCGCTCCGACACTGCTCCTGCTGGTCTTTTTATAGGCTGCTCCGACACTGCTCCCGCTGGGCCTTTTATAGGCTGCTCCAACACTGCTCCCGCTGGGCCTTTATAGGCTGCTCCGACACTGCTGCCGCTGGGCCTTTTATAGGCCGCTCCGACACTGACTCTCGAGCTCCCGCTGGGCCTTTATAGGCCTCTCCGACACTGACTCTCGAGCTCCCGCTGGGTCTTTTATAGGCTGCTCCGATACTGCTCACACTGGGCCTTTTATAGGCCTCTCCGACACTGCTCCCGCTGGGCCTTTTATAGGCTGCTCCGACACTGCTCCCGCTGGGCCTTTTATAGGCCTCTCCGACACTGCTCACGCTGGGTCTTTTATAGGCTGCTCCAACACTGCTCCCGCTGGGCCTTTTATAGGCCGCTCCGACACTGTTCCCTCTGGGCCTTTTGATAGGCTGCTCTGACACTGCTCTCGCTGGGCCTTTTATAGGCTGCTCCGACACGGCTCCGCTGGGCCTATATAGGCCGCTCCGACACTGCTCCCGCTGGGCCTTTTATAGGCTGCTTCAACACTGCTCCCGCTGACCTTGATAGGCTGCTCCGACACTGCTCCCGCTGGGCCTTTATAGGCTGCTCCAATACTGCTCCGGCTGGGCCTTTTATAGGCCTCTCCGACACTGACTCTCGAGCTCCCGCTGGGCCTTTTATAGGCCGCTCTGACACTGCTCCCTCTGGGCCTTTTATAGGCTGCTCCGACACAGCTCCCGCTGGGCCTTTTATAGGCTGCTCCGACACTGCTCCCACTGGACCTTTTATAGGCAGCTCCGTCATTGCTCCCGCTGGGTTTTTTATAGGCCTCTCCGACACTGCTCCCGCTGGGCATTTTATAGGCTGCTCCGAAACTGCTCCCGCTGGGCCTTTTATAGGCTGCTCCGACACTGCTCCCGCTGGGCCTTTATAGGCTGCTCCGACACTGCTGCCGCTGGGCCTTTTATAGGCTGCTCCGACACTGACTCTCGAGCTCCCGCTGGGCCTTTATAGGCCTCTCCGACACTGACTCCCGAGCTCCCGCTGGGTTATTTATAGGCTGCTCCGACACTGCTCCCACTGGGCCATTTATAGGCCTCTCCGACACTGCTCCCGCTGGGCCTTTTATACGCTGCTCCAACACTGCTCCCGATGGGCCTTTTATAGGCTGCTCCAACACTGCTCCCGCTGGGCCTTTGATAGGCTGCTCCGACACTGCTCTCGCTGGGCCTTTTATAGGCTGCTCCGACACTGCTCCGCTGGGCCTTTATAGGCCGCTCCGACACTGCTCCCGCTGGGCTTTTTATAGGCTGCTCCAACACTGCTCCCGCTGGGTTTTTTATAGACCTCTCCGACACTGCTCCCGCTGGGCCTTTTATAGGCTGCTCAAACACTGCTCCCGCTGGGCCTTTATAGGCTGCTCCGACACTGCTCCCGCTGGGCCTTTTATAGGCCTCTCCGACACTGCTACCGCTGGGTCTTTTATAGGCTGCTCCAACACTGCTCCCGCTGGGCCTTTTATATGCCGCTCCGACACTGCTCCCTCTGGGCCTTTGATAGGCTGCTCTGACACTGCTCTCGCTGGGCCTTTTATAGGCTGCTCCGACACTGCTCCGCTGGGCCTTGATAGGCCGCTCCGACACTGCTCCCGCTGGGCCTTTTATAGGCCGCTCCAACACTGCTCCCGCTGGGTTTTTTATAGTCCTCTGCGACACTGCTCCCGCTGGGCCTTTTATAGGCTGCTCCAACACTGCTCCCGCTGACCTTGATAGGCTGCTCCGATACTGCTCCCGCTGGGCCTTTATAGGCTGCTCCAATACTGCTCCGGCTGGGCCTTTTATAGGCCTCTCCGACACTGACTCTCGAGCTCCCGCTGGGCCTTTTATAGGCCACTCCGACACTGCTCCCTCTGGGCCTTTTATAGGCTGCTCCGACACAGCTCCCGCTGGGTCTTTTATAGGCTGCTCCGACACTGCTCCCACTGGACCTTTTATAGGTAGCTCCGTCACTGCTCCCGCTGGGTTTTTTATAGGCCTCTCCGACACTGCTCCCGCTGGGCATTTTATAGGCTGCTCCGAAACTGCTCCCACTGGGCCTTTTATAGGCTGCTCCGACACTGCTCCCGCTGGGCCTTTATAGGCTGCTCCGACACTGCTGCCGCTGGGCCTTTTATAGGCTGCTCCGACACTGACTCTCGAGCTCCCGCTGGGCCTTTATAGGCCTCTCCGACACTGACTCTCGAGCTCCCGCTGGGTTATTTATAGGTTGCTCCGACACTGCTCCCACTGGGCCTTTATAGGCCGCTCCGACATTGCTCCCGCTGGGCCTTTATAGGCCACTCCGACACTGCTCCCGCTGGTCTTTTTATAGGCTGCTCCGAATCTGCTCCCGCTGGGCCTTTTATAGGCTGCTCCGACACTACTCTCGCTGGGCCTTTATAGGCTGCTCTGACACTGCTGCCGCTGGGCCTTTTATAGGCTGCTCCGACACTGACTCTCGAGCTCCCGCTGGGCCTTTATAGGCCTCTCCGACACTGACACTCGAGCTCCCGCTGGGTTATTTATAGGCTGCTCCGACACTGCTCCCACTGGGCCATTTATAGGCCTCTCCGACACTGCTCCCGCTGGGCCTTTTATACGCTGCTCCAACACTGCTCCCGCTGGGCCTTTTATAGGCTGCTCCGACACTGCTCCCGCTGGGCCTTTGATAGGCTGCTCCGACACTGCTCTCGCTGGGCCTTTTATAGGCTGCTCCGACACTGCTCCGCTGGGCCTTTATAGGCCGCTCCGACACTGCTCCCGCTGGGCTTTTTATAGGCTGCTCCAACACTGCTCCCGCTGGGTTTTTTATAGTCCTCTCCGATACTGCTCCGGCTGGGCCTTTTATAGGCCTCTGTGACACTGACTCTCGAGCTCCCGCGGGGCCTTTTATAGGCTGCTCCGACACTGCTCCCACTGGGCCTTTTAGAGGCAGCTCCGACACTGCTCCCGCTGGGCCTTTTATAGGCTGCTCCAACACTGCTCCCACTGGGCCTTTTATAGGCTGCTCCGACACTGCTCCCGCTGGGCCTTTAGAAGCCTGCTCCGACACTGCTCCCGCTGGGCCTTTCATTGGTCTCTCCAACACTGACTCTCGCTGGGCCTTTTATAGGCCTCTATGACACTGCTCCCGCTGGGCCTTTTATAGGCTGCTCCGACACTGCTCCTGCTGGGTTTTTTATAGACCTCTCCGACACTGCTCCCGCTGGGCCTTTGATAGGCTGCTCCAACACTGCTCCCGCTGACCTTGATAGGCTGCTCCGATACTGCTCCCGCTGGGCCTTTTATAGGCTGCTCCGACACTGCTCCTGCTGGGTCTTTTAGAGGCCTCTCCGACACTGACACTCGAGCTCCCGCTGGGCCTTTTATAGGCCTCTCTGACACTGCTCCCGCTGGGCCTTTATAGGCTGCTCCGACATTGCTCCCGTTGGGCGTTTTATAGGCTGCTCGGATACTGCTCCCGCTGGGCCTTTATAGGCTGCTCCGACACTGCTCCCGCTGGGCCTTCATATGCTGCTCCGCCACTGCTCCCGCTGGGCCTTTATAGGCTGCTCCGACATTGCTCCCGCTGGGCCTTTTATATGCTGCTCAGACACTGATCCCGCTGATGATTTATCGGCCTCTCCGACACTGCTCCCGCTGGGCCTTTTATAGGCTGCTCCGACACTACTCCTGCAGGGCCTTTATAAGCTGCTCCGACACTGCTCCCTCTGGGTCTTTTATCGGCCTATCCGACACTGCTCCCGCTGTGCCTTTTATAGGCTGCTCCGACACTGCTCCCACTGGGCCTTGTATAGGCTGCTCCAACACTGCTCCCGCTGGGTTTTTTATTGGCCTCTCCGCTACTGCTTCCACTGGGCCTTTTATTGGCTACTCTGACACTGACTCTCGATCTCCCGCTGGGCCTTTTATAGGCATCTCCGACACTGCTCCCGCTGAGCCTTTTATAGGCTTCTCCGACACTGCTCCCGCTGGGCCTTTTATAGGCTGCTCCAACACTGCTCCCGCTGGGCCTTTATTGGCTGTTCCGACACTGCTCCCGCTGGGCCTTTATAGGCTGCTCCGATACTGCTCCGGCTGGGCCTTTTATAGGCCTCTCCGACACTGACTCTCGAGCTCTCGCTGGGCCTTTTATAGGCCGCTCTGACATTGCTCCCTCTGGGCCTTTTATAGGCTGCTCCGACACAGCTCCCGCTGGGCCTTTTATAGGCTGCTCCGACACTGCTCCCACTGGGCCTTTTAGAGGCAGCTCCGACACTGCTCCCGCTGGGCCTTTTATAGGCTGCTCCAACACTGCTCCCACTGGGCCTTTTATAGGCTGCTCCGACACTGCTCCCGCTGGTCCTTTAGAAGCCTGCTCCGACACTGCTCCCGCTGGGCCTTTCATTGGCCTCTCCGACACTGACTCTCGCTGGGCCTTTTATAGGCCTCTACGACACTGCTCCCGCTGGGCCTTTTATAGGCTGCTCTGACACTGCTCCCGCTGGGTCTTTTAGAGGCCTCTCCGACACTGACTCTCGAGCTCCCGCTGGACCTTTTATAGGCCTCTCTGACACTGCTCCCGCTGGGCCTTTATAGGCTGCTCCGACATTGCTCCCGTTGGGCGTTTTATAGGCTGCTCTGACACTGCTCCCGCTGGGCCTTTATAGGCTGCTCCGACACTGCTCCCGCTGAGCCTTTATAGGCTGCTCCGCCACTGCTCCCGCTGGGCCTTTATAGGCTGCTCCGACACTGCTCCAGCTGGGCCTTTTATATGCTGCTCAGACACTGATCCCGCTGGGTCATTTATCGGCCTCTCCGACACTGCTCCCGCTGGGCCTTTTATAGGCTGCTCCGACACTACTCCCGCTGGGCCTTTATAGGCTGCTCCGACACTGCTCCCTCTGGGTCGTTTATCGGCCTCTCCGACACTACTCCCGCTGTGCCTTTTATAGGCTGCTCCGACACTGCTCCCACTGGGTCTTTTATCGGCCTATCCGACACTACTCCCGCTGGGCCTTTAATAGGCTGCTCCGACACTGCTCCCGCTGGGCCTTGTATAGGCTGCTCCAACACTGCTCCCGCTGGGTTTTTTACAGGCCTCTCCGCCACTGCTTCCACTGGGCCTTTTATAGGCTTCTCTGACACTGACTCTCGATCTGCCGCTGGGCCTTTTATAGGCATCTCCGACACTGCTCCCGCTGGGCCTTTTATAGGCCTCACCGATACTGCTCCCGCTGGGCCTTTTATAGGCTGCTCCGACACTGCTCCCGCTGGGCCTTTTACAGGCCTCTCCGACACTGACTCTCGCTGGGCCTTTTATAGGCCTCTCCGACACTGCTCCCGCTGGGCCTTTAGAGTCCTCTCCGACACTGCACCCTCTGGGCCTTTATAGGCCGCTCCGACACTGCTCTTGCTGGGCCTTTTATAAGCCTCTCAGACACTCCTCCCGCTGGGCCTTTATAGGCCTCTACGTCACTGCTCCTGCTGGGCCTTTTATAGGCCTCTCAGACACAGCTTCCATTGGACCTTTCTACGCTGCTCGACACTGCTCCCGATGTGAAGTTTATAGGCTGCTCTGACACTGCTCCCACTGGGCCTTTATAGGCTGCTCCGACACTGCTCGCGCTGGGCCTTTATAGGCTGCTCCGACACTGCTCCCGCTGGGCCTTTGTAGGCCGCTCCGACACTGCTCCCGCTGTGCCTTTATAGGCTGCTCCGACACTGCTCCTGCTGGGCCTTTATAGGCTGCTCCGTCACAGCCCAAGCTGGGCCTTTTATAGGCCTCTCCGACACTGACTCTCGAGCTCCCGATGGGTCTATTATAGGCTGCTCCGACACTGCTCTGGCTGGGCCTTTTATAGGCCGCTCCGACACTGCCCGCTCTGGGCCTTTTATAGACCGCTCCTTCACTGCTACCGCTGGGCCTTTATAGGCCTCTCCAGCACAGCTCCCGCTGGGCCGTTATAGGCCACTCCGACACTGCTACCGCTGGGCCTTTATAGGCCTCTCAGACACTTACTCTCGCTGGGCCTTTTATAGGCCTCTCCGACACTGCTCCCGCTGGGCCTTTTTATGCTGCTCCGAAACAGTTCCCGCTGGGCCTTTATAGACCGCTCCGACACTGCTACCGCTGGGCCTTTTATAGGCCGCTCCGACATTGCTCCCGCTGGGCCTTTATAGGCCTCTCCGACACTGACTATCGCTGGGCCTATTATAGGCCTCTCCGACACTGCTCCCACTGGGCCTTTATAGGCCTCTACGTCACTGCTCCTGCTGTGCCTTTTATAGGCCTCTCAGACACAGTTCCCACTGGGGCTTTATAGGCTGCTCCGACACTGCTCCCGCTGTGAAGTTTATAGGCTGCTCCGACACTGCTCCAACTGGGCCTTTATAGGCTGCTCCGACACTGCTCCCGCTGGACCTTTATAGGCTGCTCCGACACTGCTCCCGCTGGGCCTTTATCGGCCGCTCCGTCACTGCTCCCGCTGGGCCTTTATAGGCTGCTCCGACACTGCTCCTGCTGGGCCTTTTTCGGCTGCTCTGTCAGAGCTCCAGCTGGGACTTTATAGGCCGCTCCGACATTCCTCCCGCTGGGCCCTTATAGGCCGCTCCGACACTGCTCCCGCTGGTCTTTTTATATGCTGCTCCAACACTGCTCGCGCTGGGCCTTTTATAGGCTGCTCCGACACTGCTCCCGCTGGGCCTTTATAGGCTGCTCCGACACTGCTTCCGCTGGGCCTTTTATAGGCCGCGCCGACACTGACACTCGAGCTCCCGCTGGGCCTTTATAGGCCTCTCCGACACTGACTCTCGAGCTCCCGCTGGGTCTTTTATAGGCTGCTCCGACACTGCTCACACTGGGCCTTTTATAGGCCTCTCCGACACTGCTCCCGCTGGGCCTTTTATAGGCTGCTCCGACACTGCTCCCGCTGGGCCTTTTATAGGCCTCTCTGACACTGCTCCCGCTGGGTCTTTTATAGGCTGCTCCAACACTGCTCCCGCTGGGCCTTTTATAGGCCGCTCCGACACTGCTCCCTCTGGGCCTTTGATAGGCTGCTCTGACACTGCTCTCGCTGGGCCTTTTATAGGCTGCTCCGACACTGCTCCGCTGGGCCTTGATAGGCCGCTCCGACACTGCTCCCGCTGGGCCTTTTATAGGCTGCTCCAACACTGCTCCCGCTGGGTTTTTTATAGTTCTCTGAGACACTGCTCCCGCTGGGCCTTTTATAGGCTGCTCCAACATAGCTCCCGCTGACCTTGATAGGCTGCTCCGACACTGCTCCCGCTGGGCCTTTATAGGCTGCTCCGATACTGCTCTGGCTGGGCCTTTTATAGGCCTCTCCGACACTGACTCTCGAGCTCCCGCTGGGCCTTTTATAGGCTGCTCCGACACTGCTCCCGCTGGGCCTTTGTAGGCTGCTCCGACACTGCTCCGGCTGGGCCTTTTATAGGTCGCTCCAACACTGCCCGCTCTGGGCCTTTTATAGGCTGCTCCGACACTGCTCCCGCTGGGTTTTTTATAGGCCTCTCCGACACTGCTCCCGCTGGGCCTTTTATAGGCTGCTCTGACAGAGCTCCCGCTGGGCCTTTATAGGCCTCTCCGACACTGCTCCCGCTGGGCCTTTTACAGGCTGTTCCGACACTGCTCCCGATGGTCCTTTTAGAGGCTGCTCCGACACTGCTTCCGCTGGGCCTTTATAGGCCTCTCCGACACTGCTCACGCTGGGCCTTTATAGGCTGCTCCAACAATGCTCCCGCTGTGCCTTTATAGGCTGCTCCGACACTGCTCCCGCTGGGCCTTTTATAGGCTGCTCCGACACTGCTCCCGCTGGGCCTTTTATAGGCTGCTCCGACACTGCTCCCGCTGGGCCTTTTATATGCCGCTCCGACACTGCTCCCGCTGGGCCTTTTATAGGCGTTTCCGACACTGCTCCCGCTGGGCCTTTTATAGGCCTCTCCGACACTGCTCCAGCTGGGCCTTTTATAGGCCCCTCCAACACTGCTCCCGCTGGGTCCGACACTGCTCCCGCTGAGCCTTTTATAGGCTGCTCCTACACTGCTCCCGCTGGGTCTTTTATCGGCCGCTCCGACACTGCTTGCGCTGGGCCTTTTATAGGCCTCTTCGACACTGCTCCCGCTGGGCCTTTATAGGCCTCTCCGACACTGCTCCTGCTGGGTCTTTTATAGGCAGCTCCGACACTGCTCCCGCTGGGCCTTTTATAGGCTGCTCCAACACTGCTCCCAATGGGCCTTTTATAGGCTGCTCCGACACTGCTCCCGCTGGGCCTTTAGAAGCCTGCTCCGACACTGCTCCCGCTGAGCCTTTCATTGGCCTCTCCGACACTGACTCTCGCTGGGCCTTTTATAGGCCTCTCCGACACTGCTCCCGCTGGGCCTTTTATAGGCTGCTCCGACACTGCTCCCGCTGGGTCTTTTAGAGGCCTCTCCGACACTGACTCTCGAGCTCCCGCTGGGTCTTTTATAGGCTGCTCTGACACTGCTCCCGCTGGGCCTTTATAGGCTGCTCCGACACTGCTCCCGCTGGGCCTTTATAGGCTGCTCCGCCACTGCTCCCGCTGCGCCTTTATAGGCTGCTACGACACTGCTCCCGCTGGGCATTTTATATGCTGCTCAGACACTGATCCCGCTGGGTCATTTATCGGCCTCTCCGACACTGCTCCCGCTGGGCCATTTTTAGGCTGCTCTGACACTACTCCCGCTGGGCCTTTATAGGCTGCTCCGCCACTGCTCCCGCGGGGCCTTTATAGTCTGCTCCGACACTGCTCCCGCTGGGCCTTTTATAGGCTGCTCCAACACTGCTCCCTCTGGGTCATTTATCGGCCTCTCCGACACTACTCCCGCTGGGCCTTTTATAGGCTGCTCCGACACTGCTCCCGCTGGGTCTTTTATCGGCCTATCCGACACTGCTCCCGCTGGGCCTTTTATAGGCTGCTCCGACACTGATCCCGCTGGGCCTTGTATAGCTGCTCCGACACTGCTCCCGCTGGGTTTTTTATAGGCCTCTCCGCCACTGCTTCCACTGGGCCTTTTATAGGCAGTTCTGTCACTGCTCCCGCTGGGCCTTTTATAGGCAGTTCTGTCACTGCTCCCGCTGGGCCTTTTATAGGCTGCTCCGACACTGCTCCCGCTGGGTCTTTTATAGGCCTCTCAGACACTGACTCTCGAGCTCCCGCTGGGCCTTTTATTGGCATCTCCGACACTGCTCCCGCTGGGCCTTTTATAGGCAGTTCTGTCACTGCTCCCGCTGGGCCTTTTATAGACTGCTCCGACACTGCTCCCGCTGGGTCTTTTATAGGCCTCTCAGACACTGACTCTCGAGCTCCCACTGGGCCTTTTATAGGCCTCTCCGACACTGCTCCCGCTGGGCCTTTATCGGCTGCTCCGACATTGCTCCCACTGGGCGTTTTAAAGGCTGCTCTGACACTGCTCCCACTGGGCCTTTATAGGCTGCTCCGACACTGCTCTCGCTGGGCCTTTATAGGCTGCTCCGCCACTGCTCCCGCTGGGCCTTTAAAGGCTGCTCCGACACTGCTCCCGCTGGGCCTTTTATAGGCTGCTCCAACACTGCTCCCACTGGGTCTTTTATCAGCCTCTCCGCCACTGCTCCCGCTGGGCCTTTTATAGGCTGCTCCGACACTGCTCCCGCTGGGTCTTTTATCGACCTCTCCGACACTGCTCCCGCTTTGCCTTTTATAGGCTGCTCCGACACTGCTCCCGCTGGGCCTTTTTAGGCTGCTCCGACACTGCTCCCGCTGGGTTTTTTATAGGCCTCTCCGACGCTGCTCCCGCTAGCACTTTTATAGGCTGCTCCGACACAGCTCCCGCTGGGTCTTTATATTCTGCAACAACACTGCTCCCGCTGGGCCTTTATAGGCTGCTCCGACACTGCTCCCGCTGGGCCTTTTATAGGCTGCTCCGACACTGATCCCGCTGGGCCTTGTATAGCTGCTCCGACACTGCTCCCGCTGGGTTTTTTATAGGCCTCTCCGCCACTGCTTCCACTGGGCCTTTTATAGGCTTCGCTGACACTGACTCTCGATCTCCCGCTGGGCCTTTTATTGGCATCTCCGACACTGCTCCCGCTGGGCCTTTTATAGGCAGTTCTGTCACTGCTCCCGCTGGGCCTTTTATAGGCTGCTCCGACACTGCTCCCGCTGGGTCTTTTATAGGCCTCTCAGACACTGACTCTCGAGCTTCCACTGGGCCTTTTATAGGCCTCTCCGACACTGCTACCGCTGGGCCTTTATCGGCTGCTCCGACATTGCTCCCACTGGGCGTTTGAAAGGCTGCTCTGACACTGCTCCCACTGGGCCTTTTATAGGCCGCTCCAACAGTGCTCCAGCTGGGCCTTTATAGGCTGCTCCGACACTGCTCCCGCTGGGCCTTTTATAGGCTGCTCCAACACTGCTCCCACTGGGTCTTTTATCAGCCTCTCCGACACTGCTTCCGCTGGGCCTTTTATAGGCTGCTCCGACACTGCTCCCGCTGGGTCTTTTATCGACCTCTCCGACACTGCTCCCGCTTTGCCTTTTATAGGCTGCTCCGACACTGCTCCCGCTGGGCCTTTTATAGGCTGCTCCGACACTGCTCCCGCTGGGTTTTTTATAGGCCTCTCCGACGCTGCTCCCGCTGGCACTTTTATAGGCTGCTCCAACACAGCTCCCGCTGGGTCTTTATATTCTGCTTCAACACTGCTCCCGCTGGGCCTTTATAGGCTGCCCCAAAACAGCTCCCGCTGGGTCTTTTATAGGCTGCTCCGACACTGCTCCCACTGGGCCTTTTATAGGCCTCTCCGACACTGCTCCCGCTGGGCCTTTATAGGCTGCTCCGACACAGCTCCCGCGGGGCCTTTTAAAGGCCTCTCCGACACTGACTCTCGCTGGGCCTTTTATAGGCCTCTCCGACACTGCTCCCGCTGGGCCTTTTATAGGCTGCTCCAACACTGCTCCCGCTGGGCCTTTTATAGGCTGCTCCGACACTGCTCCCGCTGGGCCTTGTATAGGCTGCTCCGACACTGCTCCCGCTGGGTTTTTTATAGGCCTCTCCGCCACTGCTTCCACTGGCCTATAATAGGCTTCTCCGACACTGACTCTCGATCTCCCGCTGGGCCTTTTATAGGGATCTCCGACATTGCTCCCGCTGGGCCTTTAATAGGCTGCTCTGACACTGCTCCCGCTGGGCCTTTTATAGGCTGCTCAGACACTGCTCCCGCTGGGTCTTTTAGAGGCCTCTCAGACACTGACTCTCGAGCTCCCACTGAGCCTTTTATAGGCCTCTCTGACACTGCTCCCACTGAGCCTTTTATAGGCCTCTCCGACACTGCTCCCGCTGGGCCTTTATAGGCTGCTCCGACATTGCTCCTGCTGGGCGTTTTATAGGCTGCTCTGACACAGCTCCCGCTGGGCCGTTATAGGCCGCTCCGACACTGCTACCACTGGGCCTTAATAGGCCTCTCCGACACTTACTCTCGCTGGGCCTTTTATAGGCCTCTCCGACACTGCTCCCGCTGGGCCTTTTTATGCTGCTCCGAAACAGTTCCCGCTGGGCCTTTATAGGGCTCTCCGACACTGATTCTCGCTGGGCCTTTTATAGGCCTCTCCGATAATGCTCCCACTGGGCCTTTATAGGCCTTTACGTCACTGCTCCTGCTGTGCCTTTTATAGGCCTCTCAGACACAGCTCCCACTGGGCCTTTATAGGCTGCTCCGACACTGCTCCCGCTGTGAAGTTTATAGGCTGCTCCGACACTGCTCCCACTGGGCCTTTACAGGCTGCTCCGACACTGCTCCCGCTGGGCCTTTATAGGCTGCTCCGACACTGCTCCAGCTGGGCCTTTATAGGCCGCTCCGACACTGCTCCTGCTGGGCCTTTATAGGCTGCTCCGTCACAGCTCCAGCTGGGCCTTTATAGGCCGCTCCGACATTGCTCCCGCTGGGCCTTTTATAGGCTGCTCCGACACTGCTGCCGCTGGGCCTTTTATAGGCCGCTCCGACACTGACTCTCGAGCTCCCGCTGGGCCTTTATAGGCCTCTCCGACACTGACTCTCGAGCTCCCGCTGGGTCTTTTATAGGCTGCTCCGACACTGCTCCCACTGGGCATTTTATAGGCCTCTCCGACACTGCTCCCGCTGGGCCTTTATAGGCTGCTCCGACACAGCTCCCGCGGGGCCTTTTAAAGGCCTCTCCGACACTGACTCTCGCTGGGCCTTTTATAGGCCTCTCCGACACTGCTCCCGCTGGGCCTTTTATAGGCTGCTCCGACACTGCTCTGGCTGGGCCTTTTATAGGCCGCTCCGACACTGCCCGCTCTGGGCCTTTTATAGACCGATCCGACACTGCTACCGCTGGGCCTTTATAGGCCTCTCCAGCACAGCTCCCGCTGGGCCGTTATAGGCCGCTCCGACACTGCTACCGCTGGGCCTTTATAGGCCTCTCCGACACTTACTCTCGCTGGGCCTTTTATAGGCCTCTCCGACACTGCTCCCGCTGGGCCTTTTTATGCTGCTCCGAAACAGTTCCCGCTGGCCCTTTATAGACCGCTCCGACACTGCTACCGCTGGGCCTTTTATAGGCCGCTCCGATATTGCTCCCGCTGGGCCTTTATAGGGCTCTCCGACACTGATTCTCGCTGGGCCTTTTATAGGCCTCTCCGATACTGCTCCCACTGGGCCTTTATAGGCCTCTACGTCACTGCTCCTGCTGTGCCTTTTATAGGCCTCTCAGACACAGCTCCCACTGGGCCTTTATAGGCTGCTCCATCACAGCTCCAGCTGGGCCTTTATAGGCCGCTCCGACATTGCTCCCGCTGGGCCTTTATAGGCCGCTCCGACACTGCTCCCGCTGGTCCTTTTATAGGCTGCTCCGACACTGCTCCCGCTGGGCCTTTTATAGGCTGCTCCGACACTGCTCCCGCTGGGCCTTTATAGGCTGCTCCGACACTGCTGCCGCTGGGCCTTTTATAGGCCGCTCCGACACTGACTCTCGAGCTCCCGCTGGGCCTTTATAGGCCTCTCCGACACTGACTCTCGAGCTCCCGCTGGGTCTTTTATAGGCTGCTCCGACACTGCTCCCACTGGGCCTTTTATAGGCCTCTCCGACACTGCTCCCGCTGGGCCTTTATAGGCTGCTCCGACACAGCTCCCGCGGGGCCTTTTAAAGGCCTCTCTGACACTGACTCTCGCTGGGCCTTTTATAGGCCTCTCCGACACTGCTCCCGCTGGGCCTTTTATAGGCTGCTCCAACACTGCTCCCGCTGGGCCTTTTATAGGCTGCTCCGACACTGCTCCCGCTGGGCCTTGTATAGGCTGCTCCGACACTGCTCCCGCTGGGTTTTTTATAGGCCTCTCCGCCACTGCTTCCACTGGCCTATAATAGGCTTCTCCGACACTGACTCTCGATCTCCCGCTGGGCCTTTAATAGGGATCTCCGACATTGCTCCCGCTGGGCCTTTAATAGGCTGCTCTGACACTGCTCCCGCTGGGCCTTTTATAGGCTGCTCCGACACTGCTCCCGCTGGGTTTTTTATAGGCCTCTCCGACACTGCTCCCGCTGGGCCTTTTATAGGCTGCTCTGACAGAGCTCCCGCTGGGCCTTTATAGGCCTCTCCGACACTGCTCCCGCTGGGCCTTTTACAGGCTGTTCCGACACTGCTCCCGATGGTCCTTTTATAGGCTGCTCCGACACTGCTCCCGCTGGGCCTTTATATGCCTCTCCGACACTGCTCCCGCTGGGCCTTTATAGGCTGCTCCAACACTGCTCCCGCTGTGCCTTTATAGGCTGCTCCGACACTGCTCCCGCTGGGCCTTTTATAGGCTGCTCCGACACTGCTCCCGCTGGGCCTTTTATAGGCTGCTCCGACACTGCTCCCGCGGGGCCTTTTATAGGCCGCTCCGACACTGCTCCCGCTGGGCCTTTTATAGGCCTCTCCGACACTGACTCTCGCTGGGCGTTTTATAGTCCTCTCCGACACTGCTCCCGCTGGGCCTTTTATAGGCGTCTCCGACACTGCTCCCGCTGGGCCTTTTATAGGCCTCTCCGACACTGCTCCAGCTGGGCCTTTTATAGGCCGCTCCAACACTGCTCCCGCTGGGCCTTTTATAGGCCTCTCCGACACTGCTCCCGCTGGGCCTTTTATAGGCTGCTCCGACACTGCTCCCGCTGGGTCTTTTATCGGCCGCTCCGACACTGCTCGCGCTGGGCCTTTTATAGGCCTCTTCGACACTGCTCCCGCTGGGCCTTTATAGGCCTCTCCGACATTGCTCCCGCTGGGCCTTTAGAAGCCTGCTCCGACACTGCTCCCGCTGGGCCTTTCATTGGCCTCTCCGACACTGACTCTCGCTGGGCCTTTTATAGGCTGCTCCGACACTGCTCCCGCTGGGTCTTTTAGAGGCCTTTCTGACACTGACACTCCAGCTCCCGCTGGGTCTTTTATAGGCTTCTCTAACACTGCTCCCGCTGGGCCTTTATAGGCTGCTCCGTCATTGCTCCCATTGGGCGTTTTATAGGCTGCTCTGACACTGCTCCCGCTGGGCCTTTTATATGCTGCTCAGACACTGATCCCGCTGGGCCTTTATAGGCTGCTACGACACTGCTCCCGCTGGGCCTTTTATATGCTGCTCAGACACTGATCCCGCTGGGTCATTTATCGGCCTCTCCGACACTGCTCCCGCTGGGCCTTTTCTAGGCTGCTCCGACACTACTCCTGCTGGGCCTTTATAGGCTGCTCCGCCACTGCTCCCGCGGGGCCTTTATAGGCTGCTCCGACACTGCTCCCACTGGGCCTTTTATAGGCTGCTCCGACACTGCTCCCTCTAGGTCATTTATCGGCCTCTCCGCCACTGCTTCCACTGGGCCTTTTATAGGCTTCTCTGACACTGACTCTCGATCTCCCGCTGGGCCTTTTATTGGCATCTCCGACACTGCTCCCGCTGGGCCTTTTATAGGCTGTTCTGACACTGCTACCGCTGGGCCTTTTATAGGCTGCTCCGACACTGCTCCCGCTGGGTCTTTTAAACGCCTCTCAGACAGTGACTCTCGAGCTCCCACTGGGCCTTTTATAGGCCTCTCCGACACTGCTCCCGCTGGGCCTTTATAGGCTGCTCCGACATTGCTCCCACTGGGCGTTTTAAAGGCTGCTCTGACACTGCTCCCACTGGGCCTTTATAGGTTGCTCCGACACTGCTCCCGCTGGGCCTTTATAGGCTGCTCCGCCACTGCTCCCGCTGGGCATTTATAGGCTGCTCCGACACTGCTCCCACTGGGCCTTTTATAAGCTGCTCAGACACTGCTCCCGCTGGGCCTTTTATAGGCCGCTCCAACAGTGCTCCCGCTGGGCCTTTATAGGCTGCTCCGACACTGCTCCCGCTGGGCCTTTTATAGGCTGCTCCAACACTGCTCCCACTGGGTCTTTTATCAGCCTCTCCGACACTGCTCCCGCTGGGCCTTTTATAGGCTGCTCCGACACTGCTCCCGCTGGGTCTTTTATCGACATCTCCGACATTGCTCCCGCTTTGCCTTTTATAGGCTGCTCCGACACTGCTCCCGCTGGGTCTTTTAAACGCCTCTCAGACACTGACTCTCGAGCTCCCACTGGGCCTTTTATATGCCTCTCCGACACTGCTCCCGCTGGGCCTTTATAGGCTGCTCCGACATTGCTCCCACTGGGCGTTTTAAAGCCTGCTCTGACACTGGTCCCACTGGGCCTTTATAGGCTGCTCCGACACTGCTCCCGCTGGGCCTTTATAGGCTGCTCCGACACTGCTCCCGCTGGGCCTTTATAGGCCGCTCCGACACTGCTCCTGCTGGGCCTTTATAGGCTGCTCCGTCACAGCTCCAGATGGGCCTTTATAGGCCGCTCCGACATTGCTCCCGCTGGGCCTTTATAGGCCGCTTCGACACTGCTCCCGCTGGTCCTTTTATAGGCTGCTCCGACACTGCTCCCGCTGGGCCTTTTATAGGCTGCTCCGACACTGCTCCCGCTCGGCCTTTATAGGCTGCTCCGACACTGCTGCCGCTGGGCCTTTTATAGGCCGCTCCGACACTGACTCTCGAGCTCCCGCTGGGCCTTTATAGGCCTCTCCGACACTGACTCTCGAGCTCCCGCTGGGTCTTTTATAGGCTGCTCCGACACTGCTCCCACTGGGCCTTTTATAGGCCTCTCCGACACTGCTCCCGCTGGGCCTTTATAGGCTGCTCTGACACAGCTCCCGCGGGGCCTTTTAAAGGCCTCTCCGACACTGACTCTCGCTGGGCCTTTTATAGGCCTCTCCGACACTGCTCCCGCTGGGCCTTTTATAGGCTGCTCCGACACTGCTCTGGCTGGGCCTTTTATAGGCCGCTCCGACACTGCCCGCTCTGGGCCTTTTATAGACCGATCCGACACTGCTACCGCTGGGCCTTTATAGGCCTCTCCAGCACAGCTCCCGCTGGGCCGTTATAGGCCGCTCCGACACTGCTTCCGCTGGGCCTTTATAGGCCTCTCCGACACTTACTCTCGCTGGGCCTTTTATAGGCCTCTCCGACACTCTCCCGCTGGGCCTTTTTATGCTGCTCCGAAACAGTTCCCGCTGGGCCTTTATAGACCGCTCCGACACTGCTACCGCTGGGCCTTTTATAGGCCGCTCCGACATTGCTCCCGCTGGGCCTTTATAGGGCTCTCCGACACTGATTCTCGCTGGGCCTTTTCTAGGCCTCTCCGATACTGCTCCCACTGGGCCTTTATAGGCCTCTACGTCACTGCTCCTGCTGTGCCTTTTATAGGCCTCTCAGACACAGCTCCCACTGGGCCTTTATAGGCTGCTCCGACACTGCTCCCACTGTGAAGTTTATAGGCTGCTCCGACACTGCTCCCGCTGGCCCTTTATAGGTTGCTCCGCCACTGCTCCCGCTGGGCCTTTATAGGCTGCTCCGTCACTGCTCCCGCTGGGCCTTTTATAAGCTGCTCAGACACTGCTCCCGCTGGGCCTTTTATAGGCCGCTCCAACAGTGCTCCCGCTGGGCCTTTATAGGCTGCTCCGACACTGCTCCCGCTGGGCCTTTTATAGGCTGCTCCAACACTGCTCCCACTGGGTCTTTTATCAGCCTCTCCGACACTGCTCCCGCTGGGCCTTTTATAGGCTGCTCCGACACTGCTCCCGCTGGGTCTTTTATCGACATCTCCGACACTGCTCCCGCTTTGCCTTTTATAGGCTGCTCCGACACTGCTCCCGCTGGGCCTTTTATAGGCTGCTCCGACACTGCTCCCGCTGGGTTTTTTATAGGCCTCTCCGACGCTGCTCCCTCCATCACTTTTATAGGCTGCTCCGACACAGCTCCCGCTGTGACTTTATATTCTGCTCCAACACTGCTCCCGCTGGGCCTTTATAGGCTGCCCCAACACAGCTCCCGCTGGGCCTTTTATAGGCCTCTCCGACACTGACTCTCGCTGGGCCTTTTATAGGCTGCTCCGACACTGCTCTGGCTGGGCCTTTTATAGGCCGCTCCGACACTGCCCGCTCTGGGCCTTTTATAGACCGATCCGACACTGCTACCGCTGGGCCTTTATAGGCCTCTCCAGCACAGCTCCCGCTGGGCCGTTATAGGCCGCTCCGACACTGCTACCACTGGGCCTTAATAGGCCTCTCCGACACTTACTCTCGCTGGGCCTTTTATAGGCCTCTCCGACACTGCTCCCGCTGGGCCTTTTTATGCTGCTCCGAAACAGTTCCCGCTGGGCCTTTATAGACCGCTCCGACACTGCTACCGCTGGGCCTTTTATAGGCCGCTCCGACATTGCTCCCGCTGGGCCTTTATAGGGCTCTCCGACACTGATTCTCGCTGGGCCTTTTATAGGCCTCTCCGATACTGCTCCCACTGGGCCTTTATAGGCCTCTACGTCACTGCTCCTGCTGTGCCTTTTATAGCCCTCTCAGACACAGCTCCCACTGGGCCTTTATAGGCTGCTCCGACACTGCTCCCGCTGTGAAGTTTATAGGCTGCTCCGACACTGCTCCCACTGGGCCTTTATAGGCTGCTCCGACACTGCTCCCGCTGGGCCTTTATAGGCTGCTCCGACACTGCTCCCGCTGGGCCTTTATAGGCCGCTCCGACACTGCTCCTGCTGGGCCTTTATAGGCTGCTCCGTCACAGCTCCAGCTGGGCCTTTATAGGCCGCTCCGACATTGCTCCCGCTGGGCCTTTTATAGGCTGCTCCGACACTGCTGCCGCTGGGCCTTTTATAGGCCGCTCCGACACTGACTCTCGAGCTCCCGCTGTGCCTTTATAGGCCTCTCCGACACTGACTCTCGAGCTCCCGCTGGGTCTTTTATAGGCTGCTCCGACACTGCTCCCACTGGGCATTTTATAGGCCTCTCCGACACTGCTCCCGCTGGGCCTTTATAGGCTGCTCCGACACAGCTCCCGCGGGGCCTTTTAAAGGCTCTCCGACACTGACTCTCGCTGGGCCTTTTATAGGCCTCTCCGACACTGCTCCCGCTGGGACTTTTATAGGCTGCTCCGACACTGCTCTGGCTGGGCCTTTTATAGGCCGCTCCGACACTGCCCGCTCTGGGCCTTTTATAGACCGATCCGACACTGCTACCGCTGGGCCTTTATAGGCCTCTCCAGCACAGCTCCCGCTGGGCCGTTATAGGCCGCTCCGACACTGCTTCCGCTGGGCCTTTTATAGGCTGCTCCAACACTGCTCCCACTGGGTCTTTTATCAGCCTCTCCGACACTGCTCCCGCTGGGACTTTTATAGGCTGCTCCGACACTGCTCTGGCTGGGCCTTTTATAGGCCGCTCCGACACTGCCCGCTCTGGGCCTTTTATAGACCGATCCGACACTGCTACCGCTAGGCCTTTATAGGCCGCTCCAACAGTGCTCCCGCTGGGCCTTTATAGGCTGCTCCGACACTGCTCCCGCTGGGCCTTTTATAGGCTGCTCCAACACTGCTCCCACTGGGTCTTTTATCAGCCTCTCCGACACTGCTCCCGCTGGGCCTTTTATAGGCTGCTCCGACACTGCTCCCGCTGGGTCTTTTATCGACATCTCCGACATTGCTCCCGCTTTGCCTTTTATAGGCTGCTCCGACACTGCTCCCGCTGGGCCTTTTATAGGCTGCTCTGACACTGCTCCCGCTGGGTTTTTTATAGGCCTCTCCGACGCTGCTCCCTCTGGCACTTTTATAGGCTGCTCCGACACAGCTCCCGCTGTGTCTTTATATTCTGCTCCAACACTGCTCCCGCTGGGCCTTTATAGGCTGCCCCAACACAGCTCCCGCTGGGCCTTTTATAGGCCTCTCCGACACTGACTCTCGCTGGGCCTTTTATAGGCCTCTCCGAAACTGCTCCCACTGGGCCTTTTATAGGCTGCTCCGACACTGCTCTGGCTGGGCCTTTTATAGGCCGCTCCGACACTGCCCGCTCTGGGCCTTTTATAGACCGATCCGACACTGCTACCGCTGGGCCTTTATAGGCCTCTCCAGCACAGCTCCCGCTGGGCCGTTATAGGCCGCTCCGACACTGCTACCGCTGGGCCTTTATAGGCCTCTCCGACACTTACTCTCGCTGGGCCTTTTATAGGCCTCTCCGACACTGCTCCCGCTGGGCCTTTTTATGCTGCTCCGAAACAGTTCCCGCTGGGCCTTTATAGACCGCTCCGACACTGCTACCCCTGGGCCTTTTATAGGCCGCTCCGACATTGCTCCCGCTGGGCCTTTATAGGGCTCTCCGACACTGATTCTCGCTGGGTCTTTTATAGGCCTCTCCGATACTGCTCCCACTGGGCCTTTATAGGCCTCTACGTCACTGCTCCTGCTGTGCCTTTTATAGGCCTCTCAGACACAGCTCCCACTGGGCCTTTATAGGCTGCTCCGAAACTGCTCCCGCTGTGAAGTTTATAGGCTGCTCCGACACTGCTCCCACTGGGCCTTTATAGGCTGCTCCGACACTGCTCCCGCTGGGCCTTTATAGGCTGCTCCGACACTGCTCCCGCTGGGCCTTTATAGGCCGCTCCGACACTGCTCCTGCTGGGCCTTTATAGGCTGCTCCGTCACAGCTCCAGATGGGCCTTTATAGGCCGCTCCGACATTGCTCCCGCTGGGCCTTTATAGGCCGCTTCGACACTGCTCCCGCTGGTCCTTTTATAGGCTGCTCCGACACTGCTCCCGCTGGGCCTTTTATAGGCTGCTCCGACACTGCTCCCGCTCGGCCTTTATAGGCTGCTCCGACACTGCTGCCGCTGGGCCTTTTATAGGCCGCTCCGACACTGACTCTCGAGCTCCCGCTGGGCCTTTATAGGCCTCTCCGACACTGACTCTCGAGCTCCCGCTGGGTCTTTTATAGGCTGCTCCGACACTGCTCCCACTGGGCCTTTTATAGGCCTCTCCGACACTGCTCCCGCTGGGCCTTTATAGGCTGCTCTGACACAGCTCCCGCGGGGCCTTTTAAAGGCCTCTCCGACACTGACTCTCGCTGGGCCTTTTATAGGCCTCTCCGACACTGCTCCCGCTGGGCCTTTTATAGGCTGCTCCGACACTGCTCTGGCTGGGCCTTTTATAGGCCGCTCCGACACTGCCCGCTCTGGGCCTTTTATAGACCGATCCGACACTGCTACCGCTGGGCCTTTATTGGCCTCTCCAGCACAGCTCCCGCTGGGCCGTTATAGGCCGCTCCGACACTGCTTCCGCTGGGCCTTTATAGGCCTCTCCGACACTTACTCTCGCTGGGCCTTTTATAGGCCTCTCCGACACTCTCCCGCTGGGCCTTTTTATGCTGCTCCGAAACAGTTCCCGCTGGGCCTTTATAGACCGCTCCGACACTGCTACCGCTGGGCCTTTTATAGGCCGCTCCGACATTGCTCCCGCTGGGCCTTTATAGGGCTCTCCGACACTGATTCTCGCTGGGCCTTTTCTAGGCCTCTCCGATACTGCTCCCACTGGGCCTTTATAGGCCTCTACGTCACTGCTCCTGCTGTGCCTTTTATAGGCCTCTCAGACACAGCTCCCACTGGGCCTTTATAGGCTGCTCCGACACTGCTCCCACTGTGAAGTTTATAGGCTGCTCCGACACTGCTCCCGCTGGCCCTTTATAGGCTGCTCCGCCACTGCTCCCGCTGGGCCTTTATAGGCTGCTCCGTCACTGCTCCCGCTGGGCCTTTTATAAGCTGCTCAGACACTGCTCCCGCTGGGCCTTTTATAGGCCGCTCCAACAGTGCTCCCGCTGGGCCTTTATAGGCTGCTCCGACACTGCTCCCGCTGGGCCTTTTATAGGCTGCTCCAACACTGCTCCCACTGGGTCTTTTATCAGCCTCTCCGACACTGCTCCCGCTGGGCCTTTTATAGGCTGCTCCGACACTGCTCCCGCTGGGTCATTTATCGACATCTCCGACACTGCTCCCGCTTTGCCTTTTATAGGCTGCTCCGACACTGCTCCCGCTGGGCCTTTTATAGGCTGCTCCGACACTGCTCCCGCTGGGTTTTTTATAGGCCTCTCCGACGCTGCTCCCTCCATCACTTTTATAGGCTGCTCCGACACAGCTCCCGCTGTGACTTTATATTCTGCTCCAACACTGCTCCCGCTGGGCCTTTATAGGCTGCCCCAACACAGCTCCCGCTGGGCCTTTTATAGGCCTCTCCGACACTGACTCTCGCTGGGCCTTTTATAGGCTGCTCCGACACTGCTCTGGCTGGGCCTTTTATAGGCCGCTCCGACACTGCCCGCTCTGGGCCTTTTATAGACCGATCCGACACTGCTACCGCTGGGCCTTTATAGGCCTCTCCAGCACAGCTCCCGCTGGGCCGTTATAGGCCGCTCCGACACTGCTACCACTGGGCCTTAATAGGCCTCTCCGACACTTACTCTCGCTGGGCCTTTTATAGGCCTCTCCGACACTGCTCCCGCTGGGCCTTTTTATGCTGCTCCGAAACAGTTCTCGCTGGGCCTTTATAGACCGCTCCGACACTGCTACCGCTGGGCCTTTTATAGGCCGCTCCGACATTGCTCCCGCTGGGCCTTTATAGGGCTCTCCGACACTGATTCTCGCTGGGCCTTTTATAGGCCTCTCCGATACTGCTCCCACTGGGCCTTTATAGGCCTCTACGTCACTGCTCCTGCTGTGCCTTTTATAGCCCTCTCAGACACAGCTCCCACTGGGCCTTTATAGGCTGCTCCGACACTGCTCCCGCTGTGAAGTTTATAGGCTGCTCCGACACTGCTCCCACTGGGCCTTTATAGGCTGCTCCGACACTGCTCCCGCTGGGCCTTTATAGGCTGCTCCGACACTGCTCCCGCTGGGCCTTTATAGGCCGCTCCGACACTGCTCCTGCTGGGCCTTTATAGGCTGCTCCGTCACAGCTCCAGCTGGGCCTTTATAGGCCGCTCCGACATTGCTCCCGCTGGGCCTTTTATAGGCTGCTCCGACACTGCTGCCGCTGGGCCTTTTATAGGCCGCTCCGACACTGACTCTCGAGCTCCCGCTGTGCCTTTATAGGCCTCTCCGACACTGACTCTCGAGCTCCCGCTGGGTCTTTTATAGGCTGCTCCGACACTGCTCCCACTGGGCATTTTATAGGCCTCTCCGACACTGCTCCCGCTGGGCCTTTATAGGCTGCTCCGACACAGCTCCCGCGGGGCCTTTTAAAGGCTCTCCGACACTGACTCTCGCTGGGCCTTTTATAGGCCTCTCCGACACTGCTCCCGCTGGGACTTTTATAGGCTGCTCCGACACTGCTCTGGCTGGGCCTTTTATAGGCCGCTCCGACACTGCCCGCTCTGGGCCTTTTATAGACCGATCCGACACTGCTACCGCTGGGCCTTTATAGGCCTCTCCAGCACAGCTCCCGCTGGGCCGTTATAGGCCGCTCCGACACTGCTACCGCTGGGCCTTTATAGGCCTCTCCGACACTTACTCTCGCTGGGCCTTTTATAGGCCTCTCCGACACTGCTACCGCTGGGCCTTTTATAGGCCGCTCCGACATTGCTCCCGCTGGGCCTTTATAGGGCTCTCCGACACTGATTCTCGCTGGGCCTTTTATAGGCCTCTCCGATACTGCTCCCACTGGGCCTTTATAGGCCTCTACGTCACTGCTCCTGCTGTGCCTTTTATAGGCCTCTCAGACACAGCTCCCACTGGGCCTTTATAGGCTGCTCCGTCACAGCTCCAGCTGGGCCTTTATAGGCCGCTCCGACATTGCTCCCGCTGGGCCTTTATAGGCCGCTCCGACACTGCTCCCGCTGGTCCTTTTATAGGCTGCTCCGACACTGCTCCCGCTGGGCCTTTTATAGGCTGCTCCGACACTGCTCCCGCTGGGCCTTTATAGGCTGCTCCGACACTGCTGCCGCTGGGCCTTTTATAGGCCGCTCCGACACTGACTCTCGAGCTCCCGCTGGGCCTTTATAGGCCTCTCCGACACTGACTCTCGAGCTCCCGCTGGGTCTTTTATAGGCTGCTCCGACACTGCTCCCACTGGGCCTTTTATAGGCCTCTCCGACACTGCTCCCGCTGGGCCTTTATAGGCTGCTCCGACACAGCTCCCGCGGGGCCTTTTAAAGGCCTCTCCGACACTGACTCTCGCTGGGCCTTTTATAGGCCTCTCCGACACTGCTCCCGCTGGGCCTTTTATAGGCTGCTCCAACACTGCTCCGGCTGGGCCTTTATAGGCTGTTCCGACACTGCTCCTGCTGGGCCTTTATAGGCTGCTCTGTCACAGCTCCAGCTGGGCCATTATAGGCCGCTCCGACATTGCTCCCGCTGGGGCTTTATAGGCCGCTCCGACACTGCTCCCGCTGGTCTTTTTATAGGCTGCTCCGACACTGCTCCCGCTGGGCCTTTTATAGGCTGCTCCGACACTGCTCCCGCTGGGCCTTTAGAGGCTGCTCCGACACTGCTGCCGCTGGGCATTTTATAGGCCGCTCCGACACTGAAACTCGAGCTCCCGCTGGGCCTTTATAGGCCTCTCCGACACTGACTCTCGAGCTCCCGCTGGGTCTTTTATAGGCTGCTCCGACACTGCTCCCGCTGGGCCTTTTATAGGCCGCTCCGACACTGCTCCCGCTGGGCTTTTATAGGCCTCTCCGACACTGACTCTCGCTGGGCGTTTTATAGTCCTCTCCGACACTGCTCCCGCTGGGCCTTTTATAGGCGTCTCCGACACTGCTCCCGCTGGGCCTTTTATAGGCCTCTCCGACACTGCTCCAGCTGGGCCTTTTATAGACCGCTCCAACACTGCTCCCGCTGGGCCTTTTATAGGCCTCTCCGACACTGCTCCCGCTGGGCCTTTTATATGCTGCTCCGACACTGCTCCCGCTGGGTCTTTTATCGGCCGCTCCGACACTGCTCGCGCTGGGCCTTTTATAGGCCTCTTCGACACTGCTCGCGCTGGGCCTTTATAGGCCTCTCCGACACTGCTCCTGCTGGTCTTTTATAGGCAGCTCCGACACTGCTCCCGCTGGGCCTTTTATGGGCTGCTCCAACACTGCTCCCACTGGGCCTTTTATAGGCTGCTCCGACATTGCTCCCGCTGGGCCTTTAGAAGCCTGCTGCGACACTGCTCCCGCTGGGCCTTTCATTGGCCTCTCCGACACTGACTCTCGCTGCGCCTTTTATAGGCCTCTCCGACACTGCTCCCGCTGGGCCTTTTATAGGCTGCTCCGACACTGCTCCCGCTGGGTCTTTTAGATGCCTCTCCGACACTGACTCTCGAGCTCCCGCTGGATCTTTTATAGGCTTCTCTGACACTGCTCCCGCTGGGCCTTTATAGGCTGCTCCGACATTGCTCCCGTTGGGCGTTTTATAGGCTGCTCTGACACTGCTCCCGCTGGGCCTTTTATATGCTGCTCAGACATTGATCCCGCTGGGCCTTTATAGGCTGCTACGACACTGCTCCCGCTGGGCCTTTTATATGCTGCTCAGACACTGATCCCGCTGGGTCATTTATCGGCCTCTCCGACACTGCTCCCGCTGGGCCTTTTTTAGGCTGCTCCGACACTACTCCTGCTGGGCCTTTATAGGCTGCTCCGCCACTGCTCCCGCGGGGCCTTTATAGTCTGCTCCGACACTGCTCCCGCTAGATCTTTTATAGGCATCTCAGACACTGACTCTCGAGCTCCCACTGGGCCTTTTATAGGCCTCTCCGACACTGCTCCCGCAGGGCCTTTATAGGCTGCTCCGACATTGCTCCCACTGGGCGTTTTAAAGGCTGCTCTGACACTGCTCCCACTGGGCCTTTATAGGCTGCTCCGACACTGCACCCGCTGGGCCTTTATAGGCTGCTCCGCCACTGCTCCCGCTGGGCCTTTATAGGCTGCTCCGACACTGCTCCCGCTGGGCCTTTTATAGGCTGCTCAGACACTGCTCCCGCTGGGCCTTTTATAGGCCGCTCCAACAGTGCTCCCGCTGGGCCTTTATAGGCTGCTCCGACACTGCTCCCGCTTGGCCTTTTATAGGCTGCTCCAACACTGCTCCCACTGGGTCTTTTATCAGCCTCTCCGACACTGCTCCCGCTGGGCCTTTTATAGGCTGCTCCGACACTGCTCCCGCTGGGTCTTTTATCGACATCTCCGACACTGCTCCCGCTTTGCCTTTTATAGGCTGCTCCGACACTGCTCCCGCTGGGCCTTTTATAGGCTGCTCCGACACTGCTCCCGCTGGGTTTTTTATAGGCCTCTCCGACGCTGCTCCTGCTGGCACTTTTATAGGCTGCTCCGACACAGCTCCCGCTGGGTCTTTATATTCTGCTCCAACACTGCTCCCGCTGGGCCTTTATAGGCTGCTCCAACACTGCTCCCACTGGGTCTTTTATCAGCCTCTCTGACACTGCTCCCGCTGGGCCTTTTATAGGCTGCTCCGACACTGCTCCCGCTGGGTCTTTATAGGCTGCTCCGACACAGCTCCCGCTGGGCCTTTTATAGGCCTCTCCGACACTGCTCCCGCTGGGCCTTTTATAGGCTGCTCCAACACTGCTCCCGCTGGGTCTTTATATGCAGCTCCGACACTGCTCCCGCTGGGCCTTTGTAGGCTGCTCCGACACTGCTCTGGCTGGGCCTTTTATAGGTCGCTCCGACACTGCCCGCTCTGGGCCTTTTATAGGCTGCTCCGACACTGCTCCCGCTGGGCCTTTTATAGGCTGCTCCGACACTGCTCCCGCTGGGCCTTTTATAGGCTGCTCCGACACTGCTCCCGCTGGGTTTTTTATAGGCTGCTCAGACACTGCTCCCGCTGGGCCTTTTATAGGCTGCTCCGACACTGCTCCCGCTGGGTTTTTTATAGGCCTCTCCAACACTGCTCCCGCTGGGCCTTTTATAGGCTGCTCTGACAGAGCTCCCGCTGGGCTTTTATAGGCCTCTCCGACACTGCTCCCGCTGGGCCTTTTACAGGCTGTTCCGACACTGCTCCCGATGGTCCTTTTATAGGCTGCTCCGACACTGCTCCCGCTGGGCCTTTATAGGCCTCTCCGACACTGCTCCCGCTGGGCCTTTATAGGCTGCTCCAACACTGCTCCCGCTGTGCCTTTATAGGCTGCTCCGACACTGCTCCCGCTGGGCCTTTTACATGCTGCTCCGACACTGCTCCCGCTGGGCCTTTTATAGGCTGCTCCAACACTGCTCCCGCTGGGCCTTTTATAGGCCGCTCCGACACTGCTCCCGCTGGGCCTTTTATAGGCCTCTCCGACACTGACTCTCGCTGGGCGTTTTATAGTCCTCTCCGACACTGCTCCCGCTGGGCCTTTTATAGGCGTCTCCGACACTGCTCCCGCTGGGCCTTTTATAGGCCTCTCCGACACTGCTCCAGCTGGGCCTTTTATAGGCCGCTCCAACACTGCTCCCGCTGGGCCTTTTATAGGCCTCTCCGACACTGCTCCCGCTGGGCCTTTTATAGGCTGCTCCGACACTGCTCCCGCTGGGTCTTTTATCGGCCGCTCCAACACTGCTCGCGCTGGGCCTTTTATAGGCCTCTTCGACACTGCTCCCGCTGGGCCTTTATAGGCGTCTCCGACACTGCTCCCGCTGGGCCTTTTATAGGCCTCTCCGACACTGCTCCAGCTGGGCCTTTTATAGGCCGCTCCAACACTGCTCCCGCTGGGCCTTTTATAGGCCTCTCCGACACTGCTCCCGCTGGGCCTTTTATAGGCTGCTCCGACACTGCTCCCGCTGGGTCTTTTATCAGCCGCTCCAACACTGCTCGCGCTGGGCCTTTTATAGGCCTCTTCGACACTGCTCCCGCTGGGCCTTTATAGGCCTCTCCGACACTGCTCCTGCTGGGCCTTTTATAGGCTGCTCCAACACTGCTCCGGCTGGGCCTTTATAGGCTGTTCCGACACTGCTCCTGCTGGGCCTTTATAGGCTGCTCTGTCACAGCTCCAGCTGGGCCATTATAGGCCGCTCCGACATTGCTCCCGCTGGGGCTTTATAGGCCGCTCCGACACTGCTCCCGCTGGTCTTTTTATAGGCTGCTCCGACACTGCTCCCGCTGGGCCTTTTATAGGCTGCTCCGACACTGCTCCCGCTGGGCCTTTAGAGGCTGCTCCGACACTGCTGCCGCTGGGCATTTTATAGGCCGCTCCGACACTGAAACTCGAGCTCCCGCTGGGCCTTTATAGGCCTCTCCGACACTGACTCTCGAGCTCCCGCTGGGTCTTTTATAGGCTGCTCCGACACTGCTCCCGCTGGGCCTTTTATAGGCCGCTCCGACACTGCTCCCGCTGGGCCTTTTATAGGCCTCTCCGACACTGACTCTCGCTGGGCGTTTTATAGTCCTCTCCGACACTGCTCCCGCTGGGCCTTTTATAGGCGTCTCCGACACTGCTCCCGCTGGGCCTTTTATAGGCCTCTCCGACACTGCTCCAGCTGGGCCTTTTATAGACCGCTCCAACACTGCTCCCGCTGGGCCTTTTATAGGCCTCTCCGACACTGCTCCCGCTGGGCCTTTTATATGCTGCTCCGACACTGCTCCCGCTGGGTCTTTTATCGGCCGCTCCGACACTGCTCGCGCTGGGCCTTTTATAGGCCTCTTCGACACTGCTCGCGCTGGGCCTTTATAGGCCTCTCCGACACTGCTCCTGCTGGTCTTTTATAGGCAGCTCCGACACTGCTCCCGCTGGGCCTTTTATGGGCTGCTCCAACACTGCTCCCACTGGGCCTTTTATAGGCTGCTCCGACATTGCTCCCGCTGGGCCTTTAGAAGCCTGCTGCGACACTGCTCCCGCTGGGCCTTTCATTGGCCTCTCCGACACTGACTCTCGCTGCGCCTTTTATAGGCCTCTCCGACACTGCTCCCGCTGGGCCTTTTATAGTCTGCTCCGACACTGCTCCCGCTGGGTCTTTTAGATGCCTCTCCGACACTGACTCTCGAGCTCCCGCTGGATCTTTTATAGGCTTCTCTGACACTGCTCCCGCTGGGCCTTTATAGGCTGCTCCGACATTGCTCCCGTTGGGCGTTTTATAGGCTGCTCTGACACTGCTCCCGCTGGGCCTTTTATATGCTGCTCAGACATTGATCCCGCTGGGCCTTTATAGGCTGCTACGACACTGCTCCCGCTGGGCCTTTTATATGCTGCTCAGACACTGATCCCGCTGGGTCATTTATCGGCCTCTCCGACACTGCTCCCGCTGGGCCTTTTTTAGGCTGCTCCGACACTACTCCTGCTGGGCCTTTATAGGCTGCTCCGCCACTGCTCCCGCGGGGCCTTTATAGGCTGCTCCGACACTGCTCCCGCTAGATCTTTTATAGGCATCTCAGACACTGACTCTCGAGCTCCCACTGGGCCTTTTATAGGCCTCTCCGACACTGCTCCCGCAGGGCCTTTATAGGCTGCTCCGACATTGCTCCCACTGGGCGTTTTAAAGGCTGCTCTGACACTGCTCCCACTGGGCCTTTATAGGCTGCTCCGACACTGCACCCGCTGGGCCTTTATAGGCTGCTCCGCCACTGCTCCCGCTGGGCCTTTATAGGCTGCTCCGACACTGCTCCCGCTGGGCCTTTTATAGGCTGCTCAGACACTGCTCCCGCTGGGCCTTTTATAGGCCGCTCCAACAGTGCTCCCGCTGGGCCTTTATAGGCTGCTCCGACACTGCTCCCGCTTGGCCTTTTATAGGCTGCTCCAACACTGCTCCCACTGGGTCTTTTATCAGCCTCTCCGACACTGCTCCCACTGGGCCTTTTATAGGCTGCTCCGACACTGCTCCCGCTGGGTCTTTTATCGACATCTCCGACACTGCTCCCGCTTTGCCTTTTATAGGCTGCTCCGACACTGCTCCCGCTGGGCCTTTTATAGGCTGCTCCGACACTGCTCCCGCTGGGTTTTTTATAGGCCTCTCCGACGCTGCTCCTGCTGGCACTTTTATAGGCTGCTCCGACACAGCTCCCGCTGGGTCTTTATATTCTGCTCCAACACTGCTCCCGCTGGGCCTTTATAGGCTGCTCCAACACTGCTCCCACTGGGTCTTTTATCAGCCTCTCTGACACTGCTCCCGCTGGGCCTTTTATAGGCTGCTCCGACACTGCTCCCGCTGGGTCTTTATAGGCTGCTCCGACACAGCTCCCGCTGGGCCTTTTATAGGCCTCTCCGACACTGCTCCCGCTGGGCCTTTTATAGGCTGCTCCAACACTGCTCCCGCTGGGTCTTTATATGCTGCTCCGACGCTGCTCCCGCTGGGCCTTTGTAGGCTGCTCCGACACTGCTCTGGCTGGGCCTTTTATAGGTCGCTCCGACACTGCCCGCTCTGGGCCTTTTATAGGCTGCTCCGACACTGCTCCCGCTGGGCCTTTTATAGGCTGCTCCGACACTGCTCCCGCTGGGCCTTTTATAGGCTGCTCCGACACTGCTCCCGCTGGGTTTTTTATAGGCCTCTCCAACACTGCTCCCGCTGGGCCTTTTATAGGCTGCTCTGACAGAGCTCCCGCTGGGCCTTTATAGGCCTCTCCGACACTGCTCCCGCTGGGCCTTTTACAGGCTGTTCCGACACTGCTCCCGATGGTCCTTTTATAGGCTGCTCCGACACTGCTCCCGCTGGGCCTTTATAGGCCTCTCCGACACTGCTCACGCTGGGCCTTTATAGGCTGCTCCAACACTGCTCCCGCTGTGCCTTTATAGGCTGCTCCGACACTGCTCCCGCTGGGCCTTTTACATGCTGCTCCGACACTGCTCCCGCTGGGCCTTTTATAGGCTGCTCCAACACTGCTCCCGCTGGGCCTTTTATAGGCCGCTCCGACACTGCTCCCGCTGGGCCTTTTATAGGCCTCTCCGACACTGACTCTCGCTGGGCGTTTTATAGTCCTCTCCGACACTGCTCCCGCTGGGCCTTTTATAGGCGTCTCCGACACTGCTCCCGCTGGGCCTTTTATAGGCCTCTCCGACACTGCTCCAGCTGGGCCTTTTATAGGCCGCTCCAAAACTGCTCCCGCTGGGCCTTTTATAGGCCTCTCCGACACTGCTCCCGCTGGGCCTTTTATAGGCTGCTCCGACACTGCTCCCGCTGGGTCTTTTATCGGCCGCTCCAACACTGCTCGCGCTGGGCCTTTTATAGGCCTCTTCGACACTGCTCCCGCTGGGCCTTTATAGGCCTCTCCGACACTGCTCCTGCTGGTCTTTTATAGGCAGCTCCGACACTGCTCCCGCTGGGCCTTTTATAGGCTGCTCCAACACTGCTCCCACTGGGCCTTTTATAGGCTGCTCCGACATTGCTCCCGCTGGGCCTTTAGAAGCCTGCTCCGACACTGCTCCCGCTGGGCCTTTCATTGGCCTCTCCGACACTGACTCTCGCTGGGCCTTTTATAGGCTGCTCCGACACTGCTCCCGCTGGGTCTTTTAGAGGCCTTTCCGACACTGACACTCCAGCTCCCGCTGGGTCTTTTATAGGCTTCTCTAACACTGCTCCCGCTGGGCCTTTATAGGCTGCTCCGTCATTGCTCCCATTGGGCGTTTTATAGGCTGCTCTGACACTGCTCCCGCTGGGCCTTTTATATGCTGCTCAGACACTGATCCCGCTGGGCCTTTATAGGCTGCTACGAGACTGCTCCCGCTGGGCCTTTTATATGCTGCTCAGACACTGATCCCGCTGGGTCATTTATCGGCCTCTCCGACACTGCTCCCGCTGGGCCTTTTTTAGGCTGCTCCGACACTACTCCTGCTGGGCCTTTATAGGCTGCTCCGCCACTGCTCCCGCGGGCCCTTTATAGGCTGCTCCGACACTGCTCCCGCTGGGCCTTTTATAGGCTGCTCCGACACTGCTCCCTCTAGGTCATTTATCGGCCTCTCCGCCACTGCTTCCACTGGGCCTCTTATAGGCTTCTCTGACACTGACTCTCGATCTCCCGCTGGGCCTTTTATTGGCATCTCCGACACTGCTCCCGCTGGACCTTTTATAGGCTGTTCTGACACTGCTCCCGCTGGGCCTTTTATAGGCTGCTCCGACACTGCTCCCGCTGGGTCTTTTATAGGCCTCTCAGACACTGACTCTCGAGCTCCCACTGGGCCTTTTATAGGCCTCTCCGACACTGCTCCCGCTGGGCCTTTATAGGCTGCTCCGACATTGCTCCCACTGGGCGTTTTAAAGGCTGCTCTGACACTGCTCCCACTGGGCCTTTATAGGCTGCTCCGACACTGCTCCCGCTGGGCCTTTATAGGCTGCTCCGCCACTGCTCCCGCTGGGCCTTTATAGGCTGCTCCGACACTGCTCCCGCTGGGCCTTTTATAAGCTGCTCAGACACTGCTCCCGCTGGGACTTTTATAGGCCGCTCCAACAGTGCTCCCGCTGGGCCTTTATAGGCTGCTCCGACACTGCTCCCGCTGGGTCTTTTATCGACATCTCCGACACTGCTCCCGCTTTGCCTTTTATAGGCTGCTCCGACACTGCTCCCGCTGGGCCTTTTATAGGCTGCTCCGACACTGCTCCCGCTGGGTTTTTTATAGGCCTCTCCGACGCTGCTCCCGCTGGCACTTTTATAGGCTGCTCCGACACAGCTCCCGCTGTGTCTTTATATTCTGCTCCAACACTGCTCCCGCTGGGCCTTTATAGGCTGCCCCAACACAGCTCCCGCTGGGCCTTTTACAGGCTGCTCCGACACTGCTCCCGCTGGGCCTTTTATAGGCTGCTCCGACACTGCTCCCGCTGGGCCTTTTATAGGCCGCTCCGACACTGCTCCCGCTGGGCCTTTTATAGGCCTCTCCGACACTGACTCTCGCTGGGCGTTTTATAGTCCTCTCCGACACTGCTCCCGCTGGGCCTTTTATAGGCGTCTCTGACACTGCTCCCGCTGGGCCTTTTATAGGCCTCTCCGACACTGCTCCCGCTGGGCCTTTATAGGCCTCTCCGACACTGCTCCTGCTGGTCTTTTATAGGCAGCTCCGACACTGCTCCCGCTGGGCCTTTTATAGGCTGCTCCAACACTGCTCCCACTGGGCCTTTTATAGGCTGCTCCGACATTGCTCCCGCTGGACCTTTAGAAGCCTGCTCCGACACTGCTCCCGCTGGGCCTTTCATTGGCCTCTCCGACACTGACTCTCGCTGGGCCTTTTATAGGCTGCTCCGGCACTGCTCCCGCTGGGTCTTTTAGAGGCCTTTCCGACACTGACACTCATGCTCCCGCTGGGTCTTTTATAGGCTTCTCTAACACTGCTCCCGCTGGGCCTTTATAGGCTGCTCCGTCATTGCTCCCATTGGGCGTTTTATAGGCTGCTCTGACACTGCTCCCGCTGGGCCTTTTATATGCTGCTCAGACACTGATCCCGCTGGGCCTTTATAGGCTGCTACGACACTGCTCCCGCTGGGCCTTTATAGGCTGCTCCGATATTGCTCCCACTGGGCGTTTTAAAGGCTGCTCTGACACTGCTCCCACTGGGCCTTTATAGGCTGCTCCGACACTGCTCCCGCTGGGCCTTTATAGGCTGCTCCGCCACTGCTCCCGCTGGGCCTTTATAGGCTGCTCCGACACTGCTCCCGCTGGGCCTTTTATAAGCTGCTCAGACACTGCTCCCGCTGGGCCTTTTATAGGCCGCTCCAACAGTGCTCCCGCTGGGCTTTTATAGGCTGCTCCGACACTGCTCCCGCTGGGCCTTTTATAGGCTGCTCCAACACTGCTCCCACTGGGTCTTTTATCAGCCTCTCCGACACTGCTCCCGCTGGGCCTTTTATAGGCTGCTCCGACACTGCTCCCGCTGGGTCTTTTATCGACATCTCCGACACTGCTCCCGCTTTGCCTTTTATAGGCTGCTCCGACACTGCTCCCGCTGGGCCTTTTATAGGCTGCTCCGACACTGCTCCCGCTGGGTTTTTTATAGGCCTCTCCGACGCTGCTCCCGCTGGCACTTTTATAGGCTGCTCCGACACAGCTCCCGCTGTGTCTTTATATTCTGCTCCAACACTGCTCCCGCTGGGCCTTTATAGGCTGCCCCAACACAGCTCCCGCTGGGCCTTTTATAGGCCTCTCCGACACTGACTCTCGCTGGGCCTTTTATAGGCCTCTCCGACACTGCTCCCGCTGGGCCTTTTATAGGCTGCTCCGACACTGCTCTGGCTGGGCCTTTTATAGGCCGCTCCGACACTGCCCGCTCTGGGCCGTTTATAGACTGATCCGACACTGCTACCGCTGGGCCTTTATAGGCCTCTCAAGCACAGCACCCGCTGGGCCGTTATAGGCCGCTCCGACACTGCTACCGCTGGGCCTTTATAGGCCTCTCCGACACTTACTCTCGCTGGGCCTTTTATAGGCCTCTCCGACAATGCTCCCGCTGGGCCTTTTTATGCTGCTCCCAAACAGTTCCCGCTGGGCCTTTATAGACCGCTCCGACACTGCTACCACTGGGCCTTTTATAGGCCGCTCCGACATTGCTCCCGCTGGGCATTTATAGGGCTCTCCGACACTGATTCTCGCTGGGCCTTTTAACGGCCTCTCCGATACTGCTCCCACTGGGCCTTTATAGGCCTCTACGTCACTGCTCCTGCTGTGCCTTTTATAGGCCTCTCAGACACAGCTCCCACTGGGCCTTTATAGGCTGCTCCGACACTGCTCCCGCTGTGAAGTTTATAGGCTGCTCCGACACTGCTCCCACTGGGCCTTTATAGGCCGCTCCGTCACAGCTCCAGCTGGGCCTTTATAGGCCGCTCCGACATTGCTCCCGCTGGGCCTTTATAGGCCGCTCCGACACAGCTCCCGCTGGTCCTTTTATAGGCTGCTCCGACACTGCTCCCGCTGGGCCTTTTATAAGCTGCTCAGACACTGCTCCCGCTGGGCCTTTTATAGGCCGCTCCAACAGTGCTCCCGCTGGGCTTTTATAGGCTGCTCCGACACTGCTCCCGCTGGGCCTTTTATAGGCTGCTCCGACACTGCTCCCGCTGGGTCTTTTATCGACATCTCCGACACTGCTCCCGCTTTGCCTTTTATAGGCTGCTCCGACACTGCTCCCGCTGGGCCTTTTATAGGCTGCTCCGACACTGCTCCCGCTGGGTTTTTTATAGGCCTCTCCGACGCTGCTCCCGCTGGCACTTTTATAGGCTGCTCCGACACAGCTCCCGCTGTGTCTTTATATTCTGCTCCAACACTGCTCCCGCTGGGCCTTTATAGGCTGCCCCAACACAGCTCCCGCTGGGCCTTTTATAGGCCTCTCCGACACTGACTCTCGCTGGGCCTTTTATAGGCCTCTCCGACACTGCTCCCGCTGGGCCTTTTATAGGCTGCTCCGACACTGCTCTGGCTGTGCCTTTTATAGGCCGCTCCGACACTGCCCGCTCTGGGCCTTTTATAGACCGATCCGACACTGCTACCGCTGGGCCTTTATAGGACTCTCCAGCACAGCTCCCGCTGGGCCGTTATAGGCCGCTCCGACACTGCTACCGCTGGGCCTTTATAGGCCTCTCCGACACTTACTCTCGCTGGGCCTTTTATAGGCCTCTCCGACAATGCTCCCGCTGGGCCTTTTTATGCTGCTCCGAAACTGCTCCCGCTGGGCCTTTTATAGGCCTCTCCGACGCTGACTCTCGAGCTCCCGCTGGGTCTTTATTGGCCTCTCCGACGCTGACTCTCGAGCTCCCGCTGGGTCTTTTATAGGCTGCTCCGACACTGCTCCCACTGGGCCTTTTATAGGCCTCTCCGACACTGCTCCCGCTGGGCCTTTATAGGCTGCTCCGACACAGCTCCCGCGGGGCCTTTTAAAGGCCTCTCCGACACTGACTCTCGCTGGGCCTTTTATAGGCCTCTCCGACACTGCTCCCGCAGGGCCTTTTATAGGCTGCTCCAATACTGCTCCCGCTGGGCCTTTATAGGCTGCTCCGACACTGCTCCTGCTGGGCCTTTATAGGCTGCTCTGTCACAGCTCCAGCTGGGCCTTTATAGGCCGCTCCGACATTGCTCCCGCTGGGCCTTTATAGGCCGCTCCGACACTGCTCCCGCTGGTCTTTTTATAGGCTGCTCCGACACTGCTCCCGCTGGGCCTTTTATAGGCTGCTCCGACACTGCTCCCGCTGGGCCTTTATAGGCCGCTCCGACACTGCTCCCGCTGGTCCTTTTATAGGCTGCTCCGACACTGCTCCCGCTGGCCCTTTTATAGGCTGCTCCGACACTGCTCCCGCTGGGCCTTTATAGGCTGCTCCGACACTGCTGCCGCTGGGCCTTTTTATGCTGCTCCGAAACAGTTCCCGCTGGGCCTTTATAGACCGCTCCGACACTGCTACCGCTGGGCCTTTTATAGGCCGCTCCGACATTGCTCCCGCTGGGCCTTTATAGGGCTCTCCTCCACTGATTCTCGCTGGGCCTTTTATAGGCCTCTCCGATACTGCTCCCACTGGGCCTTTATAGGCCTCTACGTCACTGCTCCTGCTGTGACTTTTATAGGCCTCTCAGACACAGCTCCCACTGGGCCTTTATAGGCTGCTCCGACACTGCTCCCGCTGTGAAGTTTATAGGCTGCTCCGACACTGCTCCCACTGGGCCTTTATAGGCTGCTCCGACACTGCTCCCGCTGGGCCTTCTTAGGCTGCTCCGACACTGCTCCCGCTGGGCCTTTATAGGCCGCTCCGACACTGCTCCTGCTGGGCCTTTATAGGCTGCTCCGTCACAGCTCCAGCTGGGCCTTTATAGGCCGCTCCGACATTGCTCCCGCTGGGCCTTTATAGGCCGCTCTGACACTGCTCCCACTGGTCCTTTTATAGGCTGCTCCGACACTGCTCCCGCTGGGCCTTTTTTTAGGCTGCTCCGACACTGCTCCCGCTGGGCCTTTATAGGCTGCTCCGACACTGCTGCCGCTGGGCCTTTTATAGGCCGCTCCGACACTGACTCTCGAGCTCCCGCTGGGCCTTTATAGGCCTCTCCGACACTGACTCTCGAGCTCCCGCTGGGTCTTTTATAGGCTGCTCCGACACTGCTCCCACTGGGCCTTTTATAGGCCTCTCCGACAATGCTCCCGCTGGGCCTTTATAGGCTGCTCCGACACAGCTCCCGCGGGGCCTTTTAAAGGCCTCTCCGACACTGACTCTCGCTGGGCCTTTTATAGGCCTCTCCGACACTGCTCCCGCTGGGCCTTTTATAGGCTGCTCCAACACTGCTCCCGCTGGGCCTTTATAGGCTGCTCCGACACTGCTCCTGCTGGGCCTTTATAGGCTGCTCTGTCACAGCTCCAGCTGGGCCTTTATAGGCCGCTCCGACATTGCTCCCGCTGGGCCTTTATAGGCCGCTCCGACACTGCTCCCGCTGGTCTTTTTATAGGCTGCTCCGACACTGCTCCCGCTGGGCCTTTTATAGGCTGCTCCGACACTGCTCCCGCTGGGCCTTTATAGGCCGCTCCAACACTGCTCCCGCTGGTCCTTTTATAGGCTGCTCCGACACTGCTCCCGCTGGGCCTTTTATAGGCTGCTCCGACACTGCTCCCGCTGGGCCTTTATAGGCTGCTCTGACACTGCTGCCGCTGGGCCTTTTATAGGCCGCTCCGACACTGACTCTCGAGCTCCCGCTGGGCCTTTATAGGCCTCTCCGACACTGACTCTCGAGCTCCCGCTGGGTCTTTTATAGGCTGCTCCGACACTGCTCCCACTGGGCCTTTTATAGGCCTCTCCGACACTGCTCCCGCTGGGCCTTTATAGGCTGCTCCGACACAGCTCCCGCGGGGCCTTTTAAAGGCCTCTCCGACACTGATCTCGCTGGGCCTTTTATAGGCCTCTCCGACACTGCTCCCGCTGGGCCTTTTATAGGCTGCTCCAACACTGCTCCCGCTGGGCCTTTATAGGCTGCTCCGACACTGCTCCTGCTGGGCCTTTATAGGCTGCTCTGTCACAGCTCCAGCTGGGCCTTTATAGGCCGCTCCGACATTGCTCCCGCTGGGCCTTTATAGGCCGCTCCGACACTGCTCCCGCTGGTCTTTTTATAGGCTGCTCCGACAATGCTCCCGCTGGGCCTTTTATAGGCTGCTCCGACACTGCTCCCGCTGGGCCTTTAGAGGCTGCTCCGACACTGCTGCCGCTGGGCATTTTATAGGCCGCTCCGACACTGAAACTCGAGCTCCCGCTGGGCCTTTATAGGCCTCTCCGACACTGACTCTCGAGCTCCCGCTGGGTCTTTTATAGGCTGCTCCGACACTGCTCCCGCTGGGCCTTTTATAGGCCGCTCCGACACTGCTCCCGCTGGGCCTTTTATAGGCCTCTCCGACACTGACTCTCGCTGGGCGTTTTATAGACCTCTCCGACACTGCTCCCGCTGGGCCTTTTATAGGCGTCTCCGACACTGCTCCCGCTGGGCCTTTTATAGGCCTCTCCGACACTGCTCCAGCTGGGCCTTTTATAGACCGCTCCAACACTGCTCCCGCTGGGCCTTTTATAGGCCTCTCCGACACTGCTCCCGCTGGGCCTTTTATAGGCTGCTCCGACACTGCTCCCGCTGGGTCTTTTATCGGCCGCTCCGACACTGCTCGCGCTGGGCCTTTTATAGGCCTCTTCGACACTGCTCGCGCTGGGCCTTTATAGGCCTCTCCGACACTGCTCCTGCTGGTCTTTTATAGGCAGCTCCGACACTGCTCCCGCTGGGCCTTTTATAGGCTGCTCCAACACTGCTCCCACTGGGCCTTTTATAGGCTGCTCCGACATTGCTCCCGCTGGGCCTTTATAGGCTGCTCCGACACAGCTCCCGCGGGGCCTTTTAAAGGCCTCTCCGACACTGACTCTCGCTGGGCCTTTTATATGCCTCTCCGACACTGCTCCCGCTGGGCCTTTATAGGCTGCTCCGACACTGCTGCCGCTGGGCCTTTTATAGGCCGCTCCGACACTGACTCTCGAGCTCCCGCTGGGCCTTTATAGGCCTCTCCGACACTGACTCTCGAGCTCCCGCTGGGTCTTTTATAGGCTGCTCCGACACTGCTCCCACTGGGCCTTTTATAGGCCTCTCCGACAATGCTCCCGCTGGGCCTTTATAGGCTGCTCCGACACAGCTCCCGCGGGGCCTTTTAAAGGCCTCTCCGACACTGACTCTCGCTGGGCCTTTTATAGGCCTCTCCGACACTGCTCCCGCTGGGCCTTTTATAGGCTGCTCCAACACTGCTCCCGCTGGGCCTTTATAGGCTGCTCCGACACTGCTCCTGCTGGGCCTTTATAGGCTGCTCTGTCACAGCTCCAGCTGGGCCTTTATAGGCCGCTCCGACATTGCTCCCGCTGGGCCTTTATAGGCCGCTCCGACACTGCTCCCGCTGGTCTTTTTATAGGCTGCTCCGACACTGCTCCCGCTGGGCCTTTTATAGGCTGCTCCGACACTGCTCCCGCTGGGCCTTTATAGGCCGCTCCAACACTGCTCCCGCTGGTCCTTTTATAGGCTGCTCCGACACTGCTCCCGCTGGGCCTTTTATAGGCTGCTCCGACACTGCTCCCGCTGGGCCTTTATAGGCTGCTCTGACACTGCTGCCGCTGGGCCTTTTATAGGCCGCTCCGACACTGACTCTCGAGCTCCCGCTGGGCCTTTATAGGCCTCTCCGACACTGACTCTCGAGCTCCCGCTGGGTCTTTTATAGGCTGCTCCGACACTGCTCCCACTGGGCCTTTTATAGGCCTCTCCGACACTGCTCCCGCTGGGCCTTTATAGGCTGCTCCGACACAGCTCCCGCAGGGCCTTTTAAAGGCCTCTCCGACACTGATCTCGCTGGGCCTTTTATAGGCCTCTCCGACACTGCTCCCGCTGGGCCTTTTATAGGCTGCTCCAACACTGCTCCCGCTGGGCCTTTATAGGCTGCTCCGACACTGCTCCTGCTGGGCCTTTATAGGCTGCTCTGTCACAGCTCCAGCTGGGCCTTTATAGGCCGCTCCGACATTGCTCCCGCTGGGCCTTTATAGGCCGCTCCGACACTGCTCCCGCTGGTCTTTTTATAGGCTGCTCCGACAATGCTCCCGCTGGGCCTTTTATAGGCTGCTCCGACACTGCTCCCGCTGGGCCTTTAGAGGCTGCTCCGACACTGCTGCCGCTGGGCATTTTATAGGCCGCTCCGACACTGAAACTCGAGCTCCCGCTGGGCCTTTATAGGCCTCTCCGACACTGACTCTCGAGCTCCCGCTGGGTCTTTTATAGGCTGCTCCGACACTGCTCCCGCTGGGCCTTTTATAGGCCGCTCCGACACTGCTCCCGCTGGGCCTTTTATAGGCCTCTCCGACACTGACTCTCGCTGGGCGTTTTATAGACCTCTCCGACACTGCTCCCGCTGGGCCTTTTATAGGCGTCTCCGACACTGCTCCCGCTGGGCCTTTTATAGGCCTCTCCGACACTGCTCCAGCTGGGCCTTTTATAGACCGCTCCAACACTGCTCCCGCTGGGCCTTTTATAGGCCTCTCCGACACTGCTCCCGCTGGGCCTTTTATAGGCTGCTCCGACACTGCTCCCGCTGGGTCTTTTATCGGCCGCTCCGACACTGCTCGCGCTGGGCCTTTTATAGGCCTCTTCGACACTGCTCGCGCTGGGCCTTTATAGGCCTCTCCGACACTGCTCCTGCTGGTCTTTTATAGGCAGCTCCGACACTGCTCCCGCTGGGCCTTTTATAGGCTGCTCCAACACTGCTCCCACTGGGCCTTTTATAGGCTGCTCCGACATTGCTCCCGCTGGGCCTTTATAGGCTGCTCCGACACAGCTCCCGCGGGGCCTTTTAAAGGCCTCTCCGACACTGACTCTCGCTGGGCCTTTTATAGGCCTCTCCGACACTGCTCCCGCTGGGCCTTTTATAGGCTGCTCCAACACTGCTCCCGCTGGGCCTTTATAGGCTGCTCCGACACTGCTCCTGCTGGGCCTTTATAGGCTGCTCTGTCACAGCTCCAGCTGGGCCTTTATAGGCCGCTCCGACATTGCTCCCGCTGGGCCTTTATAGGCCGCTCCGACACTGCTCCCGCTGGTCTTTTTATAGGCTGCTCCGACACTGCTCCCGCTGGGCCTTTTATAGGCTGCTCCGACACTGCTCCCGCTGGGCCTTTAGAGGCTGCTCCGACACTGCTGCCGCTGGGCATTTTATAGGCCGCTCCGACACTGAAACTCGAGCTCCCGCTGGGCCTTTATAGGCCTCTCCGACACTGACTCTCGAGCTCCCGCTGGGTCTTTTATAGGCTGCTCCGACACTGCTCCCGCTGGGCCTTTTATAGGCCGCTCCGACACTGCTCCCGCTGGGCCTTTTATAGGCTGCTCCGACACTGCTCCCGCTGGGTCTTTTATCGGCCGCTCCGACACTGCTCGCGCTGGGCCTTTTATAGGCCTCTTCGACACTGCTCGCGCTGGGCCTTTATAGGCCTCTCCGACACTGCTCCTGCTGGTCTTTTATAGGCAGCTCCGACACTGCTCCCGCTGGGCTTTTTATAGGCTGCTCCAACACTGCTCCCACTGGGCCTTTTATAGGCTGCTCCGACATTGCTCCCGCTGGCCCTTTAGAAGCCTGCTCCGACACTGCTCCCGCTGGGCCTTTCATTGGCCTCTCCGACACTGACTCTCGCTGCGCCTTTTATAGGCCTCTCCGACACTGCTCCCGCTGGGCCTTTTATAGGCTGCTCCGACACTGCTCCCGCTGGGTCTTTTAGATGCCTCTCCGACACTGACACTCGAGCTCCCGCTGGATCTTTTATAGGCTTCTCTGACACTGCTCCCGCTGGGCCTTTATAGGCTGCTCCGACATTGCTCCCGTTGGGCGTTTTATAGGCTGCTCTGACACTGCTCCCGCTGGGCCTTTTATATGCTGCTCAGACACTGATCCCGCTGGGCCTTTATAGGCTGCTACGACACTGCTCCCGCTGGGCCTTTTATATGCTGCTCAGACACTGATCCCGCTGGGTCATTTATCGGCCTCTCCGACACTGCTCCCGCTGGGCCTTTTTTAGGCTGCTCCGACACTGCTCCTGCTGGGCCTTTATAGGCTGCTCCGCCACTGCTCCCGCGGGGCCTTTATAGGCTGCTCCGACACTGCTCCCGCTGGGTCTTTTATAGGCATCTCAGACACTGACTCTCGAGCTCCCACTGGGCCTTTTATAGGCCTCTCCGACACTGCTCCCGCTGGGCCTTTATAGGCTGCTCCGACATTGCTCCCACTGGGCGTTTTAAAGGCTGCTCTGACACTGCTCCCACTGGGCCTTTATAGGCTGCTCCGACACTGCTCCCGCTGGGCCTTTATAGGCTGCTCCGCCACTGCTCCCGCTGGGCCTTTATAGGCTGCTCCGACACTGCTCCCGCTGGGCCTTTTATAGGCTGCTCAGACACTGCTCCCGCTGGGCCTTTTATAGGCCGCTCCAACAGTGCTCCCGCTGGGCCTTTATAGGCTGCTCCGACACTGCTCCCGCTGGGCCTTTTATAGGCTGCTCCAACACTGCTCCCACTGGGTCTTTTATCAGCCTCTCCGACACTGCTCCCGCTGGGCCTTTTATAGGCTGCTCCGACACTGCTCCCGCTGGGTCATTTATCGACATCTCCGACACTGCTCCTGCTTTGCCTTTTATAGGCTGCTCCGCTACTGCTCCCGCTGGTCTTTTTATAGGCTGCTCCGACAATGCTCCCGCTGGGCCTTTTATAGGCTGCTCCGACACTGCTCCCGCTGGGCCTTTAGAGGCTGCTCCGACACTGCTGCCGCTGGGCATTTTATAGGCCGCTCCGACACTGAAACTCGAGCTCCCGCTGGGCCTTTAAAGGCCTCTCCGACACTGACTCTCGAGCTCCCGCTGGGTCTTTTATAGGCTGCTCCGACACTGCTCCCGCTGGGCCTTTTATAGGCCGCTCCGACACTGCTCCCGCTGGGCCTTTTATAGGCCTCTCCGACACTGACTCTCGCTGGGCGTTTTATAGTCCTCTCCGACACTGCTCCCGCTGGGCCTTTTATAGGCGTCTCCGACACTGCTCCCGCTGGGCCTTTTATAGGCCTCTCCGACACTGCTCCAGCTGGGCCTTTTATAGACCGCTCCAACACTGCTCCCGCTGGGCCTTTTATAGGCCTCTCCGACACTGCTCCCGCTGGGCCTTTTATAGGCTGCTCCGACACTGCTCCCACTGGGTCTTTTATCGGCCGCTCCGACACTGCTCGCGCTGGGCCTTTTATAGGCCTCTTCGACACTGCTCGCGCTGGGCCTTTATAGGCCTCTCCGACACTGCTCCTGCTGGTCTTTTATAGGCAGCTCCGACACTGCTCCCGCTGGGCCTTTTATAGGCTGCTCCAACACTGCTCCCACTGGGCCTTTTATAGGCTGCTCCGACATTGCTCCCGCTGGGCCTTTATAGGCTGCTCCGACACAGCTCCCGCGGGGCCTTTTAAAGGCCTCTCCGACACTGACTCTCGCTGGGCCTTTTATAGGCCTCTCCGTCACTGCTCCCGCTGGGCCTTTTATAGGCTGCTCCAACACTGCTCCCGCTGGGCCTTTATAGGCTGCTCCGACACTGCTCCTGCTGGGCCTTTATAGGCTGCTCTGTCACAGCTCCAGCTGGGCCTTTATAGGCCGCTCCGACATTGCTCCCGCTGGGCCTTTATAGGCCGCTCCGACACTGCTCCCGCTGGTCTTTTTATAGGCTGCTCCGACACTGCTCCCACTGGGCCTTTTATAGGCTGCTCCGACACTGCTCCCGCTGGGCCTTTAGAGGCTGCTCCGACACTGCTGCCGCTGGGCATTTTATAGGCCGCTCCGACACTGAAACTCGAGCTCACGCTGGGCCTTTATAGGCCTCTCCGACACTGACTCTCGAGCTCCCGCTGGGTCTTTTATAGGCTGCTCCGACACTGCTCCCGCTGGGCCTTTTATAGGCCGCTCCGACACTGCTCCCGCTGGGCCTTTTATAGGCCTCTCCGACACTGACTCTCGCTGGGCGTTTTATAGTCCTCTCCGACACTGCTCCCGCTGGGCCTTTTATAGGCGTCTCCGACACTGCTCCCGCTGGGCCTTTTATAGGCCTCTCCGACACTGCTCCAGCTGGGCCTTTTATAGACCGCTCCAACACTGCTCCCGCTGGGCCTTTTATAGGCCTCTCCGACACTGCTCCCGCTGGGCCTTTTATAGGCTGCTCCGACACTGCTCCCGCTGGGTCTTTTATCGGCCGCTCCGACACTGCTCGCGCTGGGCCTTTTATAGGCCTCTTCGACACTGCTCGCACTGGGCCTTTATAGGCCTCTCCGACACTGCTCCTGCTGGTCTTTTATAGGCAGCTCCGACACTGCTCCCGCTGGGCCTTTTATAGGCTGCTCCAACACTGCTCCCACTGGGCCTTTTATAGGCTGCTCCGACACTGCTCCCGCTGGGCCTTTAGAGGCTGCTCCGACACTGCTGCCGCTGGGCATTTTATAGGCCGCTCCGACACTGAAACTCGAGCTCACGCTGGGCCTTTATAGGCCTCTCCGACACTGACTCTCGAGCTCCCGCTGGGTCTTTTATAGGCTGCTCCGACACTGCTCCCGCTGGGCCTTTTATAGGCCGCTCCGACACTGCTCCCGCTGGGCCTTTTATAGGCCTCTCCGACACTGACTCTCGCTGGGCGTTTTATAGTCCTCTCCGACACTGCTCCCGCTGGGCCTTTTATAGGCGTCTCCGACACTGCTCCCGCTGGGCCTTTTATAGGCCTCTCCGACACTGCTCCAGCTGGGCCTTTTATAGACCGCTCCAACACTGCTCCCGCTGGGCCTTTTATAGGCCTCTCCGACACTGCTCCCGCTGGGCCTTTTATAGGCTGCTCCGACACTGCTCCCGCTGGGTCTTTTATCGGCCGCTCCGACACTGCTCGCGCTGGGCCTTTTATAGGCCTCTTCGACACTGCTCGCACTGGGCCTTTATAGGCCTCTCCGACACTGCTCCTGCTGGTCTTTTATAGGCAGCTCCGACACTGCTCCCGCTGGGCCTTTTATAGGCTGCTCCAACACTGCTCCCACTGGGCCTTTTATAGGCTGCTCCGACATTGCTCCCGCTGGGCCTTTAGAAGCCTGCTCCGACACTGCTCCCGCTGGGCCTTTCATTGGCCTCTCCGACACTGACTCTCGAGCTCCCGCTGGATCTTTTATAGGCTTCTCTGACACTGCTCCCGCTGGGCCTTTATAGGCTGCTCCGACATTGCTCCCGTTGGGCGTTTTATAGGCTGCTCTGACACTGCTCCCGCTGGGCCTTTTATATGCTGCTCAGACACTGATCCCGCTGGGCCTTTATAGGCTGCTACGACACTGCTCCCGCTGGGACTTTTATATGCTGCTCAGACACTGATCCCGCTGGGTCATTTATCGGCCTCTCCGACACTGCTCCCGCTGGGCCTTTTTTAGGCTGCTCCGACACTGCTCCTGCTGGGCCTTTATAGGCTGCTCCGCCACTGCTCCCGCGGGGCCTTTATAGGCTGCTCCGACACTGCTCCCGCTGGGTCTTTTATAGGCATCTCAGACACTGACTCTCGAGCTCCCACTGGGCCTTTTATAGGCCTCTCCGACACTGCTCCCGCTGGGCCTTTATAGGCTGCTCCGACATTGCTCCCACTGGGCGTTTTAAAGGCTGCTCTGACACTGCTCCCACTGGGACTTTATAGGCTGCTCCGACACTGCTCCTGCTGGTCTTTTATAGGCAGCTCCGACACTGCTCCCGCTGGGCCTTTTATAGGCTGCTCCATCACTGCTCCCACTGGGCCTTTTATAGGCTGCTCCGACATTGCTCCCGCTGGGCCTTTATAGGCTGCTCCGACACAGCTCCCGCGGGGCCTTTTAAAGGCCTCTCCGACACTGACTCTCGCTGGGCCTTTTATAGGCCTCTCCGACACTGCTCCCGCTGGGCCTTTTATAGGCTGCTCCAACACTGCTCCCGCTGGGCCTTTATAGGCTGCTCCGACACTGCTCCTGCTGGGCCTTTATAGGCTGCTCTGTCACAGCTCCAGCTGGGCCTTTATAGGCCGCTCCGACATTGCTCCCGCTGGGCCTTTATAGGCCGCTCCGACACTGCTCCCGCTGGTCTTTTTATAGGCTGCTCCGACACTGCTCCCGCTGGGCCTTTTATAGGCTGCTCCGACACTGCTCCCGCTGGGCCTTTAGAGGCTGCTCCGACACTGCTGCCGCTGGGCATTTTATAGGCCGCTCCGACACTGAAACTCGAGCTCCCGCTGGGCCTTTATAGTCCTCTCCGACACTGACTCTCGAGCTCCCGCTGGGACTTTTATAGGCTGCTCTGACACTGCTCCCACTGGGCCTTTTATAGGCCTCTCCGACACTGCTCCCGCTGGGTCTTTTTACGCTGCTCCAACACTGATTCCGCTGGGCCTTTTATAGGCCGCTCCGACACTGCTCACGCTGGGCCTTTGATAGGCTGCTCCGACACTGCTCTCGCTGGGCCTTTTATAGGCTGCTCCGACACTGCTCCGCTGGGCCTTTATAGGCCGCTCCGACACTGCTCCCGCTGGGCCTTTTAAAGGCTGCTCCAACACTGCTCCCGCTGGGTTTTTTATAGTCCTCTCCGACACTGCTCCCGCTGGGCCTTTTACAGGCTGCTCCAACACTGCTCCCGCTGGGCCTTTATAGGCTGCTCCGACACTGCTCCCGCTGGGCCTTTATAGGCTGCTCCGATACTGCTCCGGCTGGGCCTTTTATAGGCCTCTATGACATTGACTCTCGAGCTCCCGCTGGGCCTTTTATAGGCCGCTCCGACACTGCTCCCTCTGGGCCTTTTATAGGCTGCTCCGACACAGCTCCCGCTGGGCCTTTTAGAGGCTGCTCCGACACTGCTCCCTCTGGGCCTTTTAGAGGCAGCTCCGACACTGCTCCCGCTGGGCCTTTTATAGGCTGCTCCAACACTGCTCCCACTGGGCCTTTTATAGGCTGCTCCGACACTGCTCCCGCTGGGCCTTTAGAAGCCTGCTCCGACACTTCTCCCGCTGGGCCTTTTATAGGCCGCTCTGACACAGCTCCCACTGGGCCTTTTATAGGCCTCTACGACACTGCTCCCGCTGGGCCTTTTATAGGCTGCTCCGACACTGCTGCCGCTGGGTCTTTTAGAGGCCTCTCCGACACTGACTCTCGAGCTCCCGCTGGGTCTTTTATAGGCCTCTCTGACACTGCTCCCGCTGGGCCTTTATAGGCTGCTCCGACATTGCTCCCGTTGGGCGTTTTATAGGCTGCTCTGACACTGCTCCCGCTGGGCCTTTATAGGCTGCTCCGACACTGCTCCCGCTAGGCCTTTATAGGCTGCTCCGCCACTGCTCCCGCAGGGCCTTTATAGGCTGCTCCGACACTGCTCCCGCTGGGCCTTTTATATGCTGCTCAGACACTGATCCCGCTGGTTCATTTATCGGCCTCTCCGACACTGCTCCCGCTGGGCCTTTTATAGGCTGCTCTGACACTACTCCTGCTGGGCCTTTATAGGCTGCTCCGACACTGCTCCCTCTGGGTCTTTTATCGGCCTCTCCGACACTACTCCCGCTGGGCCTTTTATAGGCTGCTCCGACACTGCTCCCGCTGGGTCTTTTATTGGACTATCTGACACTGCTCCCGCTGGGCCTTTTATAGGCTGCTCCGACACTGCTCCCGCTGGGTTTTTATAGGCTGCTCCGACACTGCTCCCGCTGGGCCTTTTATAGGCTTCTCTGACACTGACTCTCGATCTCCCGCTGGGCCTTTTATAGGCATCTCCGACACTGCTCCCGCTGGGCCTTTTATAGGCCTCTCCGACACTGCTCCCGCTGGGCCTTTTATAGGCTGCTCCAACACTGCTCCCGCTGGGCCTTTATAGGCTGCTCCGACACTGCTCCCGCTGGGCCTTTATAGGCTGCTCCGATACTGCTCCGGCTGGGCCTTTTATAGGCCTGTCCGACACTGACTCTTGAGCTCCCACTGGGCTTTTTATAGGCCGCTCCGACACTGCTCCCTCTGGGCCTTTTATAGGCTGCTCCGACACAGCTCCCGCTGGGCCTTTTATAGGCTGCTCCGACACTGCTCCCACTGGGCCTTTTAGAGGCAGCTCCGACACTGCTCCCCCTGGGCCTTTTATAGGCTGCTCCAACACTGCTCCCACTGGGCCTTTTATAGGCTGCTCCGACACTGCTCCCGCTGGGCCTTTAGAAGCCTGCTCCGACACTGCTCCCGCTGGGCCTTTCATTCACCTCTCCGACACTGACTCTCGCTGGGCCTTTCATAGGCCTCTACGACACTGCTCCCGCTGGGCCTTTTATAGGCTGCTCCGACACTGCTCCCGCTGGGTCTTTTAGAGGCCTCTCCGACACTGACTCTCGAGCTCCCGCTGGGCCTTTTATAGGCCTCTCTGACACTGCTCCCGCTGGGCCTTTATAGGCTGCTGCGACATTGCTCCCGTTGGGCGTTTTATAGGCTGCTCTGACACTGCTCCCGCTGGGCCTTTATAGGCTGCTCTGACACTGCTCCCGCTGGGCCTTTATAGGCTGCTCCGCCACTGCTCCCGCTGGGCCTTTGTAGGCTGCTCCGACACTGCTCCCGCTGGGCCTTTTATATGCTGCTCAGACACTGATCCCGCTGGGTCATTTATCGGCCTCTCCGACACTGCTCCCGCTGGGCCTTTATAGGCTGCTCCGACACTGCTCCCTCTGGGTCTTTTATCGGCCTCTCCGACACTACTCCCGCTGGGCCTTTTATAGGCTGCTCCGACACTACTCCCGCTGGGCCTAGTATAGGCTGCTCCAACACTGCCCCCGCTGGGTTTTTTACAGGCGTCTCCGCCACTGCTTCCACTGGGCCTTTTATAGGCTTCTCTGACACTGACTCTCGATCTCCCGCTGGGCCTTTTATAGGCATCTCCGACACTGCTCCCGCTGGGCCTTTTATAGGCCTCACCGACACTGCTCCCGCTGGGCCTTTTATAGGCTGCTCCGACACTGCTCCCGCTGGGCCTTTTACAGGCCTCTCCGACACTGACTCTCGCTGGGCCTTTTATAGGCCTCTCCGACACTGCTCCCGCTGGGCCTTTAGAGGCCTCTCCGACACTGCTCCCTCTGGGCCTTTATAGGCCGCTCCGACACTAATCCTGCTGGGCCTTTTATAAGCCTCTCAGACACTCCTCCCGCTGGGCCTTTATAGGCCTCTCAGACACTGCTCCCACTGGGCCTTTATAGGCCTCGACGTCACTGCTCCTGCTGGCCCTTTTATTGGCCTCTCAGACACAGCTTCCACTGGGCCTTTCTAGGCTGCTCGACACTGCTCCCGATGTGAAGTTTATAGGCTGCTCCGACACTGCTCGCGCTGGGCCTTTATAGGCTGCTCCGACACTGCTCCCGCTGGGCCTTTGTAGGCCGCTCCGACACTGCTCCCCCTGGGCCTTTATAGGCTGCTCCGACACTGCTCCTGCTGGGCCTTTATAGGCTGCTCCGTCACAGCCTAATCTGGGCCTTTATAGGCCGCTCCGACATTGCTCCCGCTGGGCCTTTATAGGCCGCTCAGACACTGCTCCCGCTGGTCTTTTTATAGGCTGCTCCGACACTGCTCCCGCTGGGCCTTTTATAGGCTGCTCCGACACTGCTCCCGCTGGGCCTTTATAGGCTGCTCCGACACTGCTGCCGCTGGGTCTTTTATAGGCCGCTCCGACACTGACTCTCGAGCTCCCGCTGGGCCTTTATAGGCCTCGCCGACACTGACTCTCGAGCTCCCGCTGGGTCTATTATAGGCTGCTCCGACACTGCTCCCACTGGGCCTTTTATAGGCCTCTCCGACACTGCTCCCGCTGGGCCTTTTATAGGCTGCTCCGACACTGCTCCCGCTGGGCCTTTTATAGGCCTCTCCGACACTGCTCCCGCTGGGTCTTTTATACGCTGCTCCAACACTGCTCCCGCTGGGCATTTTATAGGCCGCTCCGACACTGCTCCCGCTGGGCCTTTGATAGGCTGATCCGACACTGCTCTCGCTGGGCCTTTTATTGGCTGCTCCGACACTGCTCCCGCTGGGCCTTTATAGGCCGCTCCGACACTGCTCCCGCTGGGCCTTTTATAGGCTGCTCCAACACTGCTCCCGCTGGGTTTTTTATAGTCCTCTCCGACACTGCTCCCGCTGGGCCTTTTATCGGCTGCTCCAACACTGCTCCCGCTGGGCCTTTTATAGGCCGCTCCGACACTGCTCCCTCTGAGCCTTTTATAGGCTACTCCGACACAGCTCCCGCTGGGCCTTTTATAGGCTGCTCCGACACTGCTCCCACTGGGCCTTTTAGAGGCAGCTCTGACACTGCTCCCGCTGGGCCTTTTATAGGCTGCTCCAACACTGCTCCCACTGGGCCTTTTATAGGCTGCTCCGACACTGCTCCCGCAGGGCCTTTAGAAGCTTGCTCCGACACTGCTCCCGCTGGGCCTTTCATTGGTCTCTCCGACACTGAATCTCGCTGGGCCTTTTATAGGCCTCTACGACACTGCTCCCGCTGGGCCTTTTATAGGCTGCTCTGACACTGCTCCCGCTGGGTCTTTTAGAGGCCTCTCCGACACAGACTCTCGAGCTCCCGCTGGGCCTTTTATAGGCCTCTCTGACACTGCTCCCGCTGGGCCTTTATAGGCTGCTCCGACATTGCACCCGCTGGGCGTTTTATAGGCTGCTCCGCCATTGCTCCCGCTGGGCCTTTATAGGCTGCTCCGACACTGCTCCCGCTGTGCCTTTTATAGGCTGCTCCGACACTGCTCCCTCTGGGTCTTTTATCGGCCTCTCCGACACTACTTCCGCTGGGCCTTTTATAGGCTGCTCCGACACTGCTCCCGCTGGGCCTTGTATAGGCTGCTCCGACACTGCTCCCGCTGTGTTTTTTATAGGCCTCTCCGCCACTGCTTCCACTGGGCCTTTTATAGGCTTCTCTGACACTGACTCTCGATCTCCCGCTGGGCCTTTTATAGGCATCTCCGACACTGCTCCCGCTGGGCCTTTAGAGGCCTCTCCAACAATGCTCCCCCTGGGCCTTTATAGGCCGCTCCGACACTGCTCCTGCTGGGCCTTTTATAAGCCTCTCAGACACTCCTCCCGCTGGGCCTTTATAGGCTGCTCCGACACTGCTCCCGCTGGGCCTTTATAGGCCGCTCCGACACTGCTCCCGCTGGGCCTTTATAGGCTGATCCGACACTGCTCCTGCTGGGCCTTTATAGGCTGCTCCGTCACAGCCCAAGCTGGGCCTTTATAGGCCGCTCCGACATTGCTCCCGCTGGGCCTTTATAGGCCGCTCCGCCACTGCTCCCGCTGGTCTTTTTATAGGCTGCTCCGACACTGCTCCCGCTGGGCCTTTTATAGGCTGCTCCGACACTGCTCCCGCTGGGCCTTTATAGGCTGCTCTGACACTGCTGCCGCTGGGCCTTTTATAGGCCGCTCCGACACTGACTCTCGAGCTCCCGCTGGGCCGTTATAGGCCTCTCCGACACTGACTGTCGAGCTCCCGCTGGGTCTTTTATAGGCTGCTCCGACACTGCTCCCACTGGGCCTTTTATAGGCCTCTCCGACACTGCTCCCGCTGGGCCTTTTATAGGCTGCTCCGACACTGCTCCCTCTGTGCATTTTATAGGCCTCTCCGACACTGCTCCCGCTGGGTCTTTTATACGCTGCTCCAACACTGCTCGGGCTGGGCCTTTTATAGGCCGCTCCGACACTGCTCCTGCTGGGGCTTTGATAGGCCTCTCTGACACTGCTCCCTCTGGGCCTTTATAGGCCGCTCCGACACTGCTCCCGCTGGGCCTTTATAGGCCTCTCAGACACTGCTCCTACTGGGCCTTTATAGGCCTCTACGTCACTGCTCCTGCTGGGCCTTTTATAGGCCTCTGAGACACAGCTCCCACTGGGCCTTTTTAGGGTGCTCGACACTGCTCCCGCTGTGAAGTTTATAGGCTGCTCCGACACTGCTCCCACTGGGCCTTTATAGGCTGCTCCGACACTGCTCGCGCTGGGCCTTTATAGGCTGCTCCGACACTGCTCCCGCTGGGCCTTTATAGGCCGCGCCGACATTGCTCCCGCTGGGCCTTTATAGGCCGCTCAGACACTGCTCCCGCTGGTCTTTTTATAGGCTGCTCAGACACTGCTCCCGCTGGGCCTTTTATAGGCTGCTCCGACACTGCTCCCGCTGGGCCTTTATAGGCTGATCCGACACTGCTGCCGCTGGGCCTTTTATAGGCCGCTCCGACACTGACTCTCGAGCTCCCGCTGGGCCTTTATAGGTCTCACCGACACTGACTCTCGAGCTCCCGCTGGGTTTATTATAGGCTGCTCCGACACTGCTCCCACTGGGCCTTTTATAGGCCTCTCCGACACTGCTCCCGCTGGGCCTTTTATAGGCTGCTCCGACACTGCTCCCGCTGGGCCTTTTATAGGCCTCTCCGACACTGCTCCCGCTGGGTCTTTTATATGCTGCTCCAACACTGCTCCCGCTGGGCATTTTATAGGCCGCTCCGACACTGCTCCCGCTGGGGCTTTGATAGGCTGATCCGACACTGCTCTCGCTGGGCCTTTTATTGGCTGCTCCGACACTGCTCCCGCTGGGCCTTTATAGGCCGCTCCGACACTGCTCCCGCTGGGCCTTTTATAGGCTGCTCCAACACTGCTCCCGCTGGGTTTTTTATCGGCTGCTCCAACACTGCTCCCGCTGGGCCTTTATAGGCTGCTCCGACACTGCTCCCGCTGGGCCTTTATAGGCTGCTCCGATACTGCTCCCGCTGGGCCTTTATAGGCTGCTCCGATACTGCTCCGGCTGGGCCTTTTATAGGCCTCTCCGACACTGACTCTCGAGCTCCCGCTGGGCCTTTTATAGGCCGCTCCGACACTGCTCCCTCTGAGCCTTTTATAGGCTGCTCTGACACAGCTCCCGCTGGACCTTTTATAGGCTGCTCTGACACTGCTCCCACTGGGCCTTTTAGAGGCAGCTCTGACACTGCACCCGCTGGCCTTTTATAGGCTGCTCCAACACTGCTCCCACTGGGCCTTTTATAGGCTGCCCCGACACTGCTCCCGCAGGGCCTTTAGAAGCCTGCTCCGACACTGCTCCCGCTGGGCCTTTCATTGGCCTCTCTGACACTGAATCTCGCTGGGCCTTTTATAGGCCTCTACGACACTGCTCCCGCTGGGCATTTTATAGGCTGCTCTGACACTGCTCCCGCTGGTTCTTTTAGAGGCCTCTCCGACACAGACTCTCGAGCTCCCGCTGGGCCTTTTATAGGCCTCTCTGACACTGCTCCCGCTGGGCCTTTATAGGCTGCTCCGACATTGCTCCCGTTGGCGTTTTATAGGCTGCTCCGCCACTGCTCCCGCTGGGCCTTTCTCGGCTGCTCCGACACTGCTCCCGCTGGGCCTTTTATAGGCTGCTCAGACACTGATGCCGCTGGTTCATTTATCGGCCTCTCCGACACTGCTACCGCTGGGCCTTTTATAGGCTGCTCCGACACTACTCCCGCTGGGCCTTTATAGGCTGCTCCGCCACTGCTCCCACGGGGCCTTTATAGGCTGCTCCGACACTGCTCCCGCTGTGCCTTTTATAGGCTGCTCCGACACTGCTCCCTCTGGGTCTTTTATCGGCCTCTCCGACACTACTCCCGCTGGGCCTTTTATAGGCTGCTCCGACAAAGCTCCCGCTGGGTCTTTTATCGGCCTATCCAACACTGCTCCCGCTGGGCCTTTTATAGGCTGCTCCGACACTGCTCCCGCTGGGCCTTGTATAGGCTGCTCCGACACTGCTCCCGCTGGGTTTTTTATAGGCCTCTCCGCCACTGCTTCCACTGGGCCTTTTATAGGCTTCTCTGACACTGACTCTCGATCTCCCGCTGGGCCTTTTATAGGCATCTCCGACACTACTCTCGCTGGGCCTTTTATAGGCCTCTACGACACTGCTCCCGCTGGGCCTTTTATAGGCTGCTCCGACACTGCTCCGGCTGGGCCATTTACAGGCCTCTCCGACACTGATGCTCGCTGGGCCTTTTATAGGCCTCTCCGACACTGCTCCCGCTGGGCCTTTAGAGGCCTCTCCGACACTGCTCCCTCTGGGCCTTTATAGACCGCTCCGACACTGCTCCTGCTGGGCCTTTTATAAGCCTCTCAGATACTCCTCCCGCTGGGCCTTTATAGGCCTCTCAGACACTGCTCCCACTGGGCCTTTATAGGCCTCTACGTCACTGCTCCTGCTGGGCCTTTTATAGGCCTCTCAGACACAGCTCCCACTGGGCCTTTATAGGGTGCTCGACACTGCTCCCGCTGTGAAGTTTATAGGCTGCTCCGACACTGCTCCCACTGGGCCTTTATAGGCTGCTTGCGCTGGGCCTTTATACGCTGCTCCGACACTGCTCCCGCTGGGCCTTTATAGGCCGCTCCGACACTGCTCCCGCTGGGCCTTTATAGGCTGCTCCGACACTGCTCCTGCTGGGCCTTTATAGGCTGCTTCGTCACAGCCCAAGCTGGGCCTTGATAGGCCGCTCCGACATTGCTCCCGCTGGGCCTTTATAGGCCGCTCCGCCACTGCTCCCGCTGGTCTTTTTATAGGCTGCTCCGACACTGCTCCCGCTGGGCCTTTTAAAAGCTGCTCCGACACTGCTCCCGCTGGGCCTTTATAGGCTGCTCCGACACTGCTGCCGCTGGGACTTTTATAGGCCGCTCCGACACTGACTCTCGAGCTCCCGCTGGGCCTTTATAGGCCTCTCCGACACTGACTCTCGAGCTCCCGCTGGGTCTTTTATAGGCTGCTCCGACACTGCTCCCACTGGGCCTTTTATAGGCCTCTCCGACACTGCTCCCGCTGGGCCTTTTATAGGCTGCTCCGACACTGCTCCCTCTGGGCCTTTTATAGGACTCTCCGACACTGCTCCCGCTGGGTCTTTTATACGCTGCTCCAACACTGCTCCCGCTGGGCCTTTTATAGGCCGCTCCGACACTGCTCCCGCTGGGGCTTTGATAGGCCTCTCCGACACTGCTCCCTCTGGGCCTTTATAGGCCGCTCCGACACTGCTCCTGCTGGGCCTTTTATAAGCCTCTCAGACACTCCTCCCGCTGGGCCTTTATAGGCCTCTCAGACACTGCTCCCACTGGGCCTTTATAGGCCTCTACGTCACTGCTCCTGCTGGGCCTTTTATAGGCCTCTCAGACACAGCTCCCACTGGGCATTTTTAGGGTGCTCGACACTGCTCCCGCTGTGAAGTTTATAGGCTGCTCCGACACTGCTCCCACTGGGCCTTTATAGGCTGCTCCGACACTGCTCGCGCTGGGCCTTTATAGGCTGCTCCGACACTGCTCCCGCTGGGCCTTTGTAGGCCGCGCCGACATTGCTCCCGCTGGGCCTTTATAGGCCGCTCCGACACTGCTCCCCCTGGTCTTTTTATAGGCTGCTCTGACACTGCTCCCGCTGGGCCTTTTATCGGCTGCTCCGACACTGCTCCCGCTGGGCCTTTATAGGCTGCTCCGACACTGCTGCCGCTGGGCCTTTTATAAGCCGCTCCGACACTGACTCTCGAGCTCCCGCTGGGTCTTTTATAGGCTGCTCCGACACTGCTCCCACTGGGCCTTTTATAGGCCTCTCCGACACTGCTCCCGCTGGGCCTTTTATAGGCTGCTCCGACACTGCTCTCGCTGGGCCTTTTATAGGCCACTCCGACACTGCTCCTGCTGGGTCTTTTATACGCTGCTCCAAAACTGCTCCCGCTGGGCCTTTTATAGGCCACTCCGACACTGCTCCCGCTGGGGCTTTGATAGGCTGCTCCGACACTGCTCCCGCTGGGCCTTTTATATGCCGCTCCAACACTGCTCCCTCTGGGCCTTTTATAGGCTGCTCCGACACAGCCCCCGCTGGGCCTTTTCTCGGGTGCTCCGACACTGCTCCCACTGGGCCTTTTATAGGCTGCTCCGACCCTGCTCCCGCTGGGCCTTTAGAAGCCTGCTCCGACACTGCTCCCGCTGGGCCTTTTATAGGCCTCTCAGACACTGACTCTCGAGCTCCCACTGGGCCTTTTATAGGCTTCTCCGACACTGCTCCCGCTGGGCCTTTATAGGCTGCTCCGACATTGCTCCCACTGGGCGTTTTAAAGGCTGCTCTGACACTGCTCCCACTGGGCCTTTATAGGCTGCTCCGAAACTGCTCCCGCTGGGCCTTTATAGGCTGCTCCGCCACTGCTCCCGCTGGGCCTTTATAGGCTGCTCCGACACTGCTCCCGCTGGGCCTTTTATAGGCTGCTCAGATACTGCTCCCGCTGGGCCTTTTATAGGCCGCTCCAACAGTGCTCCCGCTGGGCCTTTATAGGCTGCTCCGACACTGCTCCCGCTGGGCCTTTTATGGGATGCTCTAACACTGCTCCCACTGGGTCTTTTATAGGCCTCTCCGACACTGCTCCCGCTGGGCCTTTTATAGGCTGCTCCAACACTGCTCCCGCTGGGCCTTTATAGGCTGCTCCGACACTGCTCCCGCTGGGCCTTTGTAGGCTGGTCCGACACTGCTCTGGCTGGGCCTTTTATAGGCCGCTCCGACACTGCCCGCTCTGGGCCTTTTATAGACCGATCCGACACTGCTACCGCTGGGCCTTTATAGGCCTCTCCAGCACAACTCCCGCTGGGCCGTTATAGGCCGCTACGACACTGCTACCGCTGGGCCTTTATAGGCCTCTCCGACACTTACTCTCGCTGGGCCTTTTATAGGCCTCTCCGACACTGCTCCCACTGGGCCTTTTTATGCTGCACCGAAACAGTTCCCGCTGGGCCTTTATAGACCGCTCTGACACTGCTACCGCTGGGCCTTTTATAGGCCGCTCCGACATTGCTCCCGCTGGGCCTTTATAGGGCTCTCCAACACTGAATCTCGCTGCGCCTTTTATAGGCCTCTCCGACACTGCTCCCACTGGGTCTTTATAGGCCTCTACGTCACTGCTCCTGCTGTGCCTTTTATAGGCCTCTCAGACACAGCTCCCGCTGGGCCTTTATAGGCTGCTCCGACACTGCTCCCGCTGTGAAGTTTATCGGCTGCTCCGACACTGCTCCCACTGGGCCTTTATAGGCTGCTCCGACACTGCTCCCGCTGTGCCTTTATAGGCTGCTGCGACACTGCTCCAGCTGGGCCTTTATAGGCCGCTCCGACACTGCTCCCGCTGGGCCTTTATAGGCTGCTCCGACACTGCCCTGCTGGGCCTTTACAGGCTGCTCCGTCACAGTTCCAGCTGGGCCTTTATAGGCCGCTCCGAAATTGCTCCCGCTGGGCCTTTACAGGCCGCTCCGACACTGCTCCCGCTGGTCTTTTTATAGGCTGCTCCGACACTGCTCCCGCTGGGCCTTTTAAAAGCTGCTCCGACATTGCTCCCGCTGGGCCTTTATAGGCTGCTCCGACACTGCTGCCGCTGGGACTTTTATAGGCCGCTCCGACACTGACTCTCGAGCTCCCGCTGGGTCTTTTATAGGCTGCTCCGACACTGCTCCCACTGGGCCTTTTATAGGCCTCTCCGACACTGCTCCCGCTGGGCCTTTTATAGGCTGCTCCGACACTGCTCCCTCTGGGCCTTTTATAGGACTCTCCGACACTGCTCCCGCTGGGTCTTTTATACGCTGCTCCAACACTGCTCCCGCTGGGCCTTTTATAGGCCGCTCCGACACTGCTCCCGCTGGGGCTTTGATAGGCCTCTCCGACACTGCTCCCTCTGGGCCTTTATAGGCCGCTCCGACACTGCTCCTGCTGGGCCTTTTATAAGCCTCTCAGACACTCCTCCCACTGGGCCTTTATAGGCCTCTCAGACACTGCTCCCACTGGGCCTTTATAGGCCTCTACGTCACTGCTCCTGCTGGGCCTTTTATAGGCCTCTCAGACACAGCTCCCACTGGGCATTTTTAGGGTGCTCGACACTGCTCCCGCTGTGAAGTTTATAGGCTGCTCCGACACTGCTCCCACTGGGCCTTTATAGGCTGCTCCGACACTGCTCGCGCTGGGCCTTTATAGGCTGCTCCGACACTGCTCCCGCTGGGCCTTTGTAGGCCGCGCCGACATTGCTCCCGCTGGGCCTTTATAGGCCGCTCCGACACTGCTCTGACTGGTCTTTTTATAGGCTGCTCTGACACTGCTCCCGCTGGGCCTTTTATCGGCTGCTCCGACACTGCTCCCGCTGGGCCTTTATAGGCTGCTCCGACACTGCTGCCGCTGGGCCTTTTATAGGCCGCTCCGACACTGACTCTCGAGCTCCCGCTGGGTCTTTTATAGGCTGCTCCGACACTGCTCCCACTGGGCCTTTTATAGGCCTCTCCGACACTGCTCCCGCTGGGCCTTTTATAGGCTGCTCCGACACTGCTCTCGGTGGGCCTTTTATAGGCCTCTCCGACACTGCTCCCCCTGGTCTTTTTATAGGCAGCTCTGACACTGCTCCCGCTGGGCCTTTTATCGGCTGCTCCGACACTGCTCCCGCTGGGCCTTTATAGGCTGCTCCGACACTGCTGCCGCTGGGCCTTTTATAGGCCGCTCCGACACTGACTCTCGAGCTCCTGCTGGGTCTTTTATAGGCTGCTCCGACACTGCTCCCACTGGGCCTTTTATAGGCCTCTCCGACACTGCTCCCGCTGGGCCTTTTATAGGCTGCTCCGACACTGCTCTCGGTGGGCCTTTTATAGGCCTCTCCGACACTGCTCCTGCTGGGTCTTTTATACGCTGCTCCAAAACTGCTCCCGCTGGGCCTTTTATAGGCCACTCCGACACTGCTCCCGCTGGGGCTTTGATAGGCTGCTCCGACACTGCTCCCGCTGGGCCTTTTATAGGCCGCTCCAACACTGCTCCCTCTGGGCCTTTTATAGGCTGCTCCGACACAGCTCCCGCTGGGCCTTTTCTCGGGTGCTCCGACACTGCTCCCACTGGGCCTTTTATAGGCTGCTCCGACCCTGCTCCCGCTGGGCCTTTAGAAGCCTGCTCCGACACTGCTCCCGCTGGGCCATTTATAGGCCTCTCAGACACTGACTCTCGAGCTCCCACTGGGCCTTTTATAGGCTTCTCCGACACTGCTCCCGCTGGGCCTTTATAGGCAGCTCCGACATTGCTCCCGCTGGGCGTTTTAAAGGCTGCTCTGACACTGCTCCCACTGGGCCTTTATAGGCTGCTCCGAAACTGCTCCCGCTGGGCCTTTATAGGCTGCTCCGCCACTGCTCCCGCTGGGCCTTTATAGGCTGCTCCGACACTGCTCCCGCTGGGCCTTTTATAGGCTGCTCAGATACTGCTCCCGCTGGGCCTTTTATAGGCCGCTCCAACAGTGCTCCCGCTGGGCCTTTATAGGCTGCTCCGACACTGCTCCCGCTGGGCCTTTTATGGGATGCTCCAACACTGCTCCCACTGGGTCTTTTATAGGCCTCTCCGACACTGCTACCGCTGGGCCTTTTATAGGCTGCTCCAACACTGCTCCCGCTGGGCCTTTATAGGCTGCTCCGACACTGCTCCCGATGGGCCTTTGTAGGCTGGTCCGACACTGCTCTGGCTGGGCCTTTTATAGGCCGCTCCGACACTGCCCGCTCTGGGCCTTTTATAGACCGATCCGACACTGCTACTGCTGGGCCTTTATAGGCCTCTCCAGCACAACTCCCGCTGGGCCGTTATAGGCCGCTACGACACTGCTACCGCTGGGCCTTTATAGGCCTCTCCGACACTTACTCTCGCTGGGCCTTTTATAGGCCTCTCCGACACTGCTCCCGCTGGGCCTTTTTATGCTGCACCGAAACAGTTCCCGCAGGGCCTTTATAGACCGCTCTGACTCTGCTACCGCTGGGCCTTTTATAGGCCGCTCCGACATTGCTCCCGCTGGGCCTTTATAGGGCTCTCCAACACTGACTCTCGCTGCGCCTTTTATAGGCCTCTCCGACACTGCTCCCACTGGGTCTTTATAGGCCTCTACGTCACTGCTCCTGCTGTGCCTTTTATAGGCCTCTCAGACACAGCTCCCGCTGGGCCTTTATAGGCTGCTCCGACACTGCTCCCGCTGTGAAGTTTATAGGCTGCTCCGACACTGCTCCCACTGGGCCTTTATAGGCTGCTCCGACACTGCTCCCGCTGTGCCTTTATAGGCTGCTGCGACACTGCTCCCGCTGGGCCTTTATAGGCCGCTCCGACACTGCTCCCGCTGGGCCTTTATAGGCTGCTCCGACACTGCCCTGCTGGGCCTTTACAGGCTGCTCCGTCACATTTCCAGCTGGGCCTTTATAGGCCGCTCCGAAATTGCTCCCGCTGGGCCTTTATAGGCCGCTCCGACACTGCTCCCGCTGGTCTTTTTATAGGCTGCTCCGACACTGCTCCCGCTGGGCCTTTTATAGGCTGCTCCGACACTGCTCCCGCTGGGCCTTTATAGGCTGCTCCAACACTGCTCCCGCTGGGCCTTTATAGGCTGCTCCGACACTGCTGCCGCTGGGCCTTTTATAGGCTGCTCCGACACTGACTCTCGAGCTCCCGCTGGGCCTTTATAGGCCTCTCCGACACTGACTCTCGAGCTCCCGCTGGGTCTTTTATAGGCAGCTCCGACACTGCTCCCACTGGGCCTTTTATAGGCCTCTCCGACACTGCTCCCGCTGGGCCTTTATAGGCTGCTCCGACACTGCTCTGGCTGGGCCTTTTATATGCCACTCCGACACTGCCCGCTCTGGGCCTTTTATAGACCGCTCCGACACTCATACCGCCTGGCCTTTATAGGCCTCTCCAGCACAGCTCCCGCTGGGCCGTTATAGGCCGCTCCGACACTGCTACCGCTGCGCCTTCATAGGCCTCTCCGACACTTACTCTCGCTGGGCCTTTTATAGGCCTCTCCGACACTGCTCCCGCTGGGCCTTTTTATGCTGCTCCGAAACAGTTCCCGCTGGGCCTTTATAGGCCTCTCCGACACTGACTCTCGCTGGGCCTTTTATAGGCCTCTCCAACACTGCTCCCACTGGGCCTTTATAGGCCTCTACGTCACTGCTCCTGCTGTGCCTTTTATAGGCCTCTCAGACACAGCTCCCACTGGGCCTTTATAGGCTGCTTGAACGCTGCTCCCGCTGTGAAGTTTATAGGCTGCTCCGACACTGCTCCAACTGGGCCTTTATAGTCTGTTCCGACACTGCTCCCGCTGGTCCTTTTATAGGCTGCTCCGACACTGCTCCCGCTGGGCCTTTATAGGCTGCTCCGACACTGCTGCCGCTGGGCCTTTTATAGGCCGCTCCGACACTGACTCTCGAGCTCCCGCTGGGCCTTTATAGGCCTCTCCGACACTGACTCTCGAGCTCCCGCTGGGTCTTTTATAGGCTGCTCCGACACTGCTCCCACTGGGCCTTTTATAGGCCTCTCCGACACTGCTCCCGCTGGGCCTTTTATAGGCTGCTCCGACACTGCTCCCGCTGGGCCTTTTATAGGCCTCTCCGACACTGCTCCTGCTGGGTCTTTTATACGCTGCTCCAACACTGCTCCCGCTGGGCCTTTTATAGGCCACTCCGACACTGCTCCCGCTGGGGCTTTGATAGGCTGCTCCGACACTGCTCCCGCTGGGCCTTTTATAGGCCGCTCCGACACTGCTCCCTCTGGGCCTTTTATAGGCTGCTCCGACACAGCTCCCGCTGGGCCTTTTATAGGCTGCTCCGACACTGCTCCCACTGGGCCTTTTATTGGCTGCTCCGACCCTGCTCCCGCTGGGCCTTTAGAAGCCTGCTCCGACACTGCTCCTGCTGGGCCTTTTATAGGCCTCTCAGACACTGACTCTCGAGCTCCCACTGGGCCTTTTATAGGCCTCTCCGACACTGCTCCCGCTGGGCCTTTATAGGCTGCTCCGACATTGCTCCCACTGGTCGTTTTAAAGGCTGCTCTGACACTGCTCCCACTGGGCCTTTATAGGCTGCTCCGAAACTGCTCCCGCTGGGCCTTTATAGGCTGCTCCGACACTGCTACCGCTGGGCCTTTTATAGACTGCTCAGACACAGCTCCCGCTGGGCCTTTTATAGGCCGCTCCAACAGAGCTCCCGCTGGGCCTTTATAGGCTGCTCCGACATTGCTCCCGCTGGGCCTTTTATAGGCTGCTCCAACACTGCTCCCACTGGGTCTTTTATCAGCCTCTCCGACACTGCTCCCGCTGGGCCTTTTATAGGCTGCTCCGACACTGCTCCCGCTGGGTCTTTTATCTGCCTCTCCAACACTGCTCCCGTTTTGCCTTTTATAGACTGCTCAGAAACTGCTCCCGCTGGGCCTTTTATAGGCTGCTCCGACACTGCTCCCGCTGGGTTTTTTATAGGCCTCTCCAATGCTGCTCCCGCTGGCACTTTTTTCGGCTGCTCCGACACAGCTCCCGCTGGGCCTTTATATTCTGCTCCAACACTGCTCCCGCTGGGCCTTTATAGGCTGCTCCGACACAGCTCCCGCTGGGCCTTTTATAGGCCTCTCCGACACTGACTCTCGCTGGGCCTTTTATAGGCCTCTCCGACACTGCTCCCGCTGGGCCTTTTATATACTGCTCCGACACTGCTCCCGCTGGGCCTTTGTAGGCTGCTCCGACACTGCTCTGGCTGGGCCTTCTATAGGCCGCTCCGACACTGCCCGCTCTGGGCCTTTTATAGACCGATCCGACACTGCTACCGCTGGGCCTTTATAGGCCTCTCCAGCACAGCTCCCGCTGGGCCTTTTATAGGCTGCTCCAACACTGCTCCCACTGGGTCTTTTATCAGCCTCTCCGACACTGCTCCCGCTGGGCCTTTTATAGGCTGCTCCGACACTGCTCCCGCTGGGTCTTTGATCTGCCTCTCCAACACTGCTCCTGTTTTGCCTTTTATAGGCTGCTCAGAAACTGCTCCCGCTGGGCCTTTTATAGGCTGCTCCGACACTGCTCCCGCTGGGTTTTTTATAGGCCTCTACAATGCTGCTCCCGCTGGCACTTTTTTCGGCTGCTCCGACACAGCTCCCGCTGGGCCTTTATATTCTGCTCCAACACTACTCCCGCTGGGCCTTTATAGGCTGCTCCGACACAGCTCCCGCTGGGCCTTTTATAGGCCTCTCCGACACTGACTCTCGCTGGGCCTTTTATAGGCCTCTCCGACACTGCTCCCGCTGGGCCTTTTATAGGCTGCTCCGACAGTGCTCCCGCTGGGCCTTTGTAGGCTGCTCCGACACTGCTCTGGCTGGGCCTTTTATAGGCCGCTCCGACACTGCCCGCTCTGGGCCTTTTATAGACCGATCCGACACTGCTACCGCTGGGCCTTTATAGGCCTCTCCAGCACAGCTCCCGCTGGGCCGTTATAGGCCGCTCCGACACTGCTACCGCTGGGCCTTTATCGGCCTCTCCGACACTTACTCTCGCTCGGCCTTTTATAGGCCTCTCCGACACTGCTCCCGCTGAGCCTTTTTATGCTGCTCCGAAACAGTTCCCGCTTGGCCTTTATAGACCGCTCTGACACTGCTACCGCTGGGCCTTTTATAGGCCGCTCCGACATTGCTCCCGCTGGGCCTTTATAGGCCTCTCCGACACTGACTCTCGCTGGGCCTTTTATTGGCCTCTCAGACACTGCTCCCACTGGGCCTTTATAGGCCTCTACGTCACTGCTCCTGCTGTGCCTTTTATAGGCCTCTCAGACAAAGCTCCCACTGGGCCTTTATAGGCTGCTCCGACACTGCTCCCGCTGTGAAGTTTATAGGCTGCTCCGACACTGCTCCAACTGGGCCTTTATAGGCTGCTCCGACACTGCTCCCGCTGGGCCTTTATAGGCTGCTCCGACACTGCTCCCGCTGGGCCTTTATCGGCCGCTCCGACACTGCTACCGCTGGGCCTTTATAGTCTGCTCCGACACTGCTCCTGCTGGGCCTTTATAGGCTGCTCCGTCACAGCTCCAGCTGGGCCTTTATAGGCCGCTCCGACATTGATCCAGCTGGGCCTTTATAGGCCGCTCCGACACTGCTCCCGCTGGTCTTTTTATAGGCTGATCCGACACTGCTCCCGCTGGGCCTTTTATAGGCTGCTCCGACACTGCTCCCGCTGGGCCTATATAGGCAGCTCCGACACTGCTGCCGCTGGGCCTTTTACAGGCCGCTCCGACACTGACTCTCGAGCTCTCGCTGGGCCTTTATAGGCCTCTCCGACACTGACTCTCGAGCTCCCGCTGGGTCTTTTATAGGCTGCTCCGACACTGCTCACACTGGGCCTTTTATAGGCCTCTCCGACACTGCTCCCACTGGGCCTTTTATAGGCTGCTCCGACACTGCTCCCGCTGGGCCTTTTATAGGCCTCTCCGACACTGCTCCCGCTGGGTCTTTTATAGGCTGCTCCAACACTGCTCTCGCTGGGCCTTTTATAGGCCGCTCCGACACTGCTCCCTCTGGGCCTTTGATAGGCTGCTCCGACACTGCTTACGCTGGGCCTTTTATAGGCTGCTCCGACACTGCTCCGCTGGGCCTTGATAGGCCGCTCCGACACTGCTCCCGCTGGGCCTTTTATAGGCTGCTCCAACACTGCTCCCGCTGGGTTTTTTATAGTCCTCTGCGACACTGCTCCCGCTGGGCCTTTTATAGGCTGCTCCAACACTGCTCCCGCTGACCTTGATAGGCTGCTCCGACACTGCTCCCGCTGGGCCTTTATAGGCTGCTCCGATACTGCTCCGGCTGGGCCTTTTATAGGCCTCTCCGACACTGACTCTCGAGCTCCCGCTGGGCCTTTTATAGGCCGCTCCGACACTGCTCCCTCTGGGCCTTTTATAGGCTGCTCCGACACAGCTCCCGCTGGGCCTTTTATAGGCTGCTCCGACACTGCTCCCGCTGGGCCTTTTATAGGCTGCTCCAACACTGCTCCCACTGGGTCTTTTATCAGCCTCTCCGACACTGCTCCCGCTGGGCCTTTTATAGGCTGCTCCGACACTGCTCCCGCTGGGTCTTTTATCTGCCTCTCTGACACTGCTCCCGTTTTGCCTTTTATAGGCTGCTCCGAAACTGCTCCCGCTGGGCCTTTTATAGGCTGCTCCAACACTGCTCCCGCTGGGTTTTTTATAGGCCTCTCCGACGCTGCTCCCGCTGGCACTTTTATAGGCTGCTCCAACACAGCTCCCGCTGGGCCTTTAATTCTGCTCCAACACTGCTCCCGCTGGGCCTTTTATAGGCTGCTCCGACACAGCTCCTGCTGGGCCTTTTATAGGCCTCTCCGACACTGACTCTCGCTGGGCCTTTTATAGGCCTCTCTGACACTGCTCCCGCTGGGCCTTTTATAGGCTGCTCCAACACTGCTCCCGCTGGGCCTTTATAGGCTGCTCCGACACTGCTCCCGCTGGGCCTTTGTAGGGTGCTCCGACACTGCTCTGGCTGGGCATTTTATAGGCCGCTCCGACACTGCCCGCTCTGAGCCTTTTATAGACCGATCCGACACTGCTACCGCTGGGCCTTTATAGGCCTCTCCAGCACAGCTCCCGCTCGGCCGTTATAGGCCGCTCCGACACTGCTACCGCTGGGCCTTTATAGGCCTCTCCGACACTTCCTCTCGCTGAGCCTTTTATAGGCCTCTCCGACACTGCTCCCGCTGGGCCTTTTTATGCTGCTCCGAAACAGTTCCCGCTGGGCCTTTATAGACCGCTCTGACACTGCTACCGCTGGGCCTTTTATAGGCCGCTCCGACATTGCTCCCGCTGGGACTTTATAGGGCTCTCCAACACTGACTCTCGCTGGGCCTTTTATAGGCCTCTCCGACACTGCTCCCACTGGGCCTTTATAGGCCTCTACGTCACTGCTCCTGCTGTGCCTTTTATAGGCCTCTCCCACACTGCTCCCACTGGGCCTTTATAGGCTGCTCCGACACTGCTCCCGCTGGGCCTTTATAGGCTGCTCCGACACTGCTCCCGCTGGGCCTTTATAGGCCGCTCCGTCACTGCTCCCGCTGGGCCTTTATAGGCTGCTGCGACACTGCTCCTGCTGGGCCTTTATAGGCTGCTGCGTCACAGTTCCAGCTGGGCCTTTATAGGCCGCTCCGACATTGCTCCCGCTGGGCCTTTATAGGCCGCTCCGACAGTGCTCCCGCTGGTCTTTTTATCGGCTGCTCCGACACTGCTCCCACTGGGCCTTTTATAGGCTGCTCCGACACTGCTCCCGCTGGGCATTTATAGGCTGCTCCGACACTGCTGCCGCTGGGCCTTTTATGGGCCGCTCCGACACTGACTCTCGAGCTCCCGCTGGGCCTTTATAGGCCTCTCCGACACTGACTCTCGAGCTCCCGCTGGGTCTTTTATAGGCTGCTCCGACACTGCTCCCACTGGGCCTTTTATAGGCCTCTCCGACACTGCTCCCGCTGGGCCTTTATAGGCTGCTCCGACACAGCTCACGCTGGGCCTTTTATAGGCCTCTCCGACACTGACTCTCACTGGGCCTTTTATAGGCCTCTCCGACACTACTCCCGCTGGGCCTTTTATAGGCTGCTCCAACACTGCTCCTGCTGGGCCTTTATAGGCTGCTCCGACACTGCTCCCGCTGGGCCTTTGTAGGCTGCTCCGACACTGCTCTGGCTGGGCCTTTTATAGGCCGCTCCGACACTGCCCGCTCTGGGCCTTTTATAGACCGCTCCTTCACTGCTACCGCTGGGCCTTTATAGGCCTCTCCAGCACAGCTCCCGCTGGGCCGTTATAGGCCACTCTGACACTGCTCCAACTGGGCCTTTATAGGCTGCTCCGACACTGCTCCCGCTGGGCCTTTATAGGCTGCTCCGACACTGCTCCCGCTGGGCCTTTATCGGCCGCTCCGACACTGCTCCCGGTGGGCCTTTATAGGCTGCTCCGACAGTGCTCCTGCTGGGCCTTTATAGGCTGCTACGTCACAGCTCCAGCTCGGCCTTTATAGGCCGCTCCGACATTGCTCCCGCTGGGCCTTTATAGGCCGCTCCGACACTGCTCCCGCTGGTCTTTTTATAGGCTGCTCCGACACTGCTCCCGCTGGGCCTTTTATAGGCTGCTCCGACACTGCTCCCGCTGGGCCTTTATAGGCTGCTCCGACACTGCTGCCGCTGGGCCTTTTATAGGCCGCTCCGACACTGACTCTCGAGCTCCCGCTGGGCCTTTATAGGCCTCTCCGACACTGACTCTCGAGCTCCCGCTGGGTCTTTTATAGGCTGCTCCGACACTGCTCACACTGGGCCTTTTATAGGCCTCTCCGACACTGCTCCCGCTGGGCGTTTTATAGGCCTCTCCGACACTGCTCCCGCTGGGTCTTATATAGGCTGCTCCAACACTGCTCCCGCTGGGCCTTTTATAGGCCGCTCCGACACTGCTCCCTCTGGGCCTTTGATAGGCTGCTCTGACACTGCTCTCGCTGGGCCTTTTATAGGCTGCTCCGACACTGCTCCGCTGGGCCTTGATAGGCCGCTCCGACACTGCTCCCGCTGGGCCTTTTATAGGCTGCTCCAACACTGCTCCCGCTGGGTTTTTAATAGTCCTCTGCGACACTGCTCCCGCTGGGCCTTTTATAGGCTGCTCCAACACTGCTCCCGCTGACCTTGATAGGCTGCTCCGACACTGCTCCCGCTGGGCCTTTATTGGCTGCTCCGATACTGCTCCGGCTGGGCCTTTTATAGGCCTCTCCGACACTGACTCTCGAGCTCCCGCTGGGCCTTTTATAGGCCGCTCCGACACTGCTCCCTCTGGGCCTTTTATAGGCTGCTCCGACACAGCTCCCGCTGGGCCTTTTATAGGCTGCTCCGACACTGCTCCCACTGGACCTTTTATAGGCAGCTCCGACACTGCTCCCGCTGGGTTTTTTAAAGGCCTCTCCGACACTGCTCCCGCTGGGCATTTTATAGGCTGCTCCGAAACTGCTCCCGCTGGGCCTTTTATAGGCTGCGCCGACACTGCTCCCGCTGGGCCTTTATAGGCCTCTCCGACACTGACTCTCGAGCTCCCGCTGGGTTATTTATAGGCTGCTCCGACACTGCTCCCACTGGGCCTTTATAGGCCGCTCCGACATTGCTCCCGCTGGGCCTTTATAGGCCACTCCGACACTGCTCCCGCTGGTCTTTTTATAGGCTGCTCCGAATCTGCTCCCGCTGGGCCTTTTATAGGCTGCTACGACACTGCTCTCGCTGGGCCTTTATAGGCTGCTCCGACACTGCTGCCGCTGGGCCTTTTATAGGCTGCTCCGACACTGACTCTCGAGCTCCCGCGGGACATTTATAGGCCTCTCCGACACTGACTCTCGAGCTCCCGCTGGGTTATTTATAGGCTGCTCCGACACTGCTCCCACTGGGCCATTTTTAGGCCTCTCCGACACTGCTCCCGCTGGGCCTTTTATAGGCCTCTCCGACACTGCTCCCGCTGGGCCTTTTATAGGCTGCTCCGACACTGCTCCCGCTGGGCCTTTGATAGGCTGCTCCGACACTGCTCTCGCTGGACCTTTTATAGGCTGCTCCGACACTGCTCCGCTGGGCCTTTATAGGCCGCTCCGACACTGCTCCCGCTGAGCCTTTATAGGCTGCTCAGACACTGCTCCCTCTGGGTCGTTTATCGGCCTCTCCGACAATACTCCCGCTGGGCCTTTTATAGGCTTGCCGACACTGCTCCTGCTGGGCCTTTCATTGGTCTCTCCGACACTGAATCTCGCTGGGCCTTTTATAGGCCTCTACGACACTGCTCCCGCTGGGCCTTTTATAGGCTGCTCTGACACTGCTCCCGCTGGGCCTTTATAGGCTGCTCCGACACTGCTCCCGCTGGGCCTTTGTAGGCTGCTCCGACACTGCTCTGGCTGCGCCTTTTATAGGCCGCTCCGACACTGCCCGCTCTGGGCCTTTTATAGACCGCTCCTTCACTGCTACCGCTGGGCCTTTATAGGCCTCTCCAGCACAGCTCCCGCTGGGCCGTTATAGGCCACTCTGACACTGCTACCGCTGGGCCTTTATAGGCCTCTCCGACACTTACTCTCGCTGGGCCTTTTATAGGCCTCTCCGACACTGCTCCCGCTGGGCCTTTTTATGCTGCTCCGAAACAGTTCCCGCTGGGCCTTTATAAACCGCTCCGACACTGCCACCGCTGGGCCTTTTATAGGCCGCTCTGACATTGCTCCCGCTGGGCCTTTATAGGCCTCTCCGACACTGACTCCCGCTGGGCCTTTTATAGGCCTCTTCGACACTGCTCCCACTGGGCCTTTATAGGCCTCTACGTCACTGCTCCTGCTGTGCCTTTTTTAGGCCTCTCAGACACAGCTCCCACTGGGCCTTTATAGGCTGCTCCGACACAGCTCCCGCTGTGAAGTTTATAGGCTGCTCCGACACTGCTCCAACTGGGCCTTTATAGGCTGCTCCGACACTGCTCCCGCTGGGCCTTTATAGGCTGCTCCGACACTGCTCCCGCTGGGCCTTTATCGGCCGCACCGACACTGCTCCCGGTGGGCCTTTATCGGCTGCTCCGACACTGCTCCTGCTGGGCCTTTATGGGCTGCTCCGTCACAGCTCCAGCTCGGTCTTTATAGGCCGCTCCGACATTGCTCCCGCTGGGCCTTTATAGGCCACTCCGACACTGCTCCCGCTGGGCCTTTTATAGGCTGCTCTGACACTGCTCCCGCTGGGCCTTTATAGGCTGCTCCGACACTGCTGCCGCTGGGCCTTTTATAGGCCGCTCCGACACTGACTCTCGAGCTCCCGCTGGGCCTTTATAGGCCTCTCCGACACTGAATCTCGAGCTCCCGCTGGGTCTTTTATAGGCTGCTCCGACACTGCTCACACTGGGCCTTTTATAGGCCTCTCCGACACTGCTCCCGCTGTGCCTTTTATAGGCCTCTCCGACACTGCTCCCGCTGGGTCTTTTATAGGCTGCTCCAACACTGCTCCCGCTGGGCCTTTTATAGGCCGGTCCGACACTGCTCCCTCTGGGCCTTTGATAGGCTGCTCCGACACTGCTTACGCTGGGCCTTTTATAGGCTGCTCCGACACTGCTCCGCTGGGCCTTGATAGGCCGCTCCGACACTGCTCCCGCTGGGCCTTTTATAGGCTGCTCCAACACTGCTCCCGCTGGGTTTTTTATAGTCCTCTGCGACACTGCTCCCGCTGGGCCTTTTATAGGCTGCTCCAACACTGCTCCCGCTGACCTTGATAGGCTGCTCCGACACTGCTCCCGCTGGGCCTTTATAGGCTGCTCCGATACTGCTCCGGCTGGGCCTTTTATAGGCCTCTCCGACACTGACTCTCGAGCTCCCGCTGGGCCTTTTATAGGCCGCTCCGACACTGCTCCCTCTGGGCCTTTTATAGGCTGCTCCGACACAGCTCCCGCTGGGCCTTTTATAGGCTGCTCCGACACTGCTCCCGCTGGGCCTTTTATAGGCTGCTCCAACACTGCTCCCACTGGGTCTTTTATCAGCCTCTCCGACACTGCTCCCGCTGGGCCTTTTATAGGATGCTCCGACACTGCTCCCGCTGGGTCTTTTATCTGCCTCTCTGACACTGCTCCCGTTTTGCCTTTTATAGGCTGCTCCGAAACTGCTCCCGCTGGGCCTTTTATAGGCTGCTCCAACACTGCTCCCGCTGGGTTTTTTATAGGCCTCTCCGACGCTGCTCCCGCTGGCACTTTTATAGGCTGCTCCAACACAGCTCCCGCTGGGCCTTTAATTCTGCTCCAACACTGCTCCCGCTGGGCCTTTTATAGGCTGCTCCGACACAGCTCCCGCTGGGCCTTTTATAGGCCTCTCCGACACTGACTCTCGCTGGGCCTTTTATAGGCCTCTCCGACACTGCTCCCGCTGGGCCTTTTATAGGCTGCTCCAACACTGCTCCCGCTGGGCCTTTATAGGCTGCTCCGACACTGCTCCCGCTGGGCCTTTGTAGGGTGCTCCGACACTGCTCTGGCTGGGCATTTTATAGGCCGCTCCGACACTGCCCACTCTGAGCTTTTTATAGACCGATCCGACACTGCTACCGCTGGGCCTTTATAGGCCTCTCCAGCACAGCTCCCGCTCGGCCGTTATAGGCCGCTCCGACACTGCTACCGCTGGGCCTTTATAGGCCTCTCCGACACTTCCTCTCGCTGGGCCTTTTATAGGCCTCTCCGACACTGCTCCCGCTGGGCCTTTTTATGCTGCTCCGAAACAGTTCCCGCTGGGCCTTTATAGACCGCTCTGACACTGCTACCGCTGGGCCTTTTATAGGCCGCTCCGACATTGCTCCCGCTGGGCCTTTATAGGGCTCTCCAACACTGACTCTCGCTGGGCCTTTTATAGGCCTCTCCGACACTGCTCCCACTGGGCCTTTATAGGCCTCTACGTCACTGCTCCTGCTGTGCCTTTTATAGGCCTCTCCCACACTGCTCCCACTGGGCCTTTATAGGCTGCTCCGACACTGCTCCCGCTGGGCCTTTATAGGCTGCTCCGACACTGCTCCCGCTGGGCCTTTATAGGCCGCTCCGTCACTGCTCCCGCTGGGCCTTTATAGGCTGCTGCGACACTGCTCCTGCTGGGCCTTTATAGGCTGCTGCGTCACAGTTCCAGCTGGGCCTTTATAGGCCGCTCCGACATTGCTCCCGCTGGGCCTTTTATAGGCTGCTCCGACACTGCTCCCGCTGGGTCTTTTATCTGCCTCTCCAACACTGCTCCCGTTTTGCCTTTTATAGACTGCTCAGAAACTGCTCCCGCTGGGCCTTTTATAGGCTGCTCCGACACTGCTCCCGCTGGGCTTTTTATAGGCCTCTCCAATGCTGCTCCCGCTGGCACTTTTTTCGGCTGCTCCGACACAGCTCCCGCTGGGCCTTTATATTCTGCTCCAACACTGCTCCCGCTGGGCCTTTATAGGCTGCTCCGACACAGCTCCCGCTGGGCCTTTTATAGGCCTCTCCGACACTGACTCTCGCTGGGCCTTTTATAGGCCTCTCCGACACTGCTCCCGCTGGGCCTTTTATATACTGCTCCGACACTGCTCCCGCTGGGCCTTTGTAGGCTGCTCCGACACTGCTCTGGCTGGGCCTTCTATAGGCCGCTCCGACACTGCCCGCTCTGGGCCTTTTATAGACCGATCCGACACTGCTACCGCTGGGCCTTTATAGGCCTCTCCAGCACAGCTCCCGCTGGGCCTTTTATAGGCTGCTCCAACACTGCTCCCACTGGGTCTTTTATCAGCCTCTCCGACACTGCTCCCGCTGGGCCTTTTATAGGCTGCTCCGACACTGCTCCCGCTGGGTCTTTGATCTGCCTCTCCAACACTGCTCCTGTTTTGCCTTTTATAGGCTGCTCAGAAACTGCTCCCGCTGGGCCTTTTATAGGCTGCTCCGACACTGCTCCCGCTGGGTTTTTTATAGGCCTCTCCAATGCTGCTCCCGCTGGCACTTTTTTCGGCTGCTCCGACACAGCTCCCGCTGGGCCTTTATATTCTGCTCCAACACTACTCCCGCTGGGCCTTTATAGGCTGCTCCGACACAGCTCCCGCTGGGCCTTTTATAGGCCTCTCCGACACTGACTCTCGCTGGGCCTTTTATAGGCCTCTCCGACACTGCTCCCGCTGGGCCTTTTATAGGCTGCTCCGACACTGCTCCCGCTGGGCCTTTGTAGGCTGCTCCGACACTGCTCTGGCTGGGCCTTTTATAGGCCGCTCCGACACTGCCCGCTCTGGGCCTTTTATAGACCGATCCGACACTGCTACCGCTGGGCCTTTATAGGCCTCTCCAGCACAGCTCCCGCTGGGCCGTTATAGGCCGCTCCGACACTGCTACCGCTGGGCCTTTATCGGCCTCTCCGACACTTACTCTCGCTGGGCCTTTTATAGGCCTCTCCGACACTGCTCCCACTGGGCCTTTTATAGGCTGCTCCGACACTGCTCCCGCTGGGCCTTTTATAGGCCTCTCCGACACTGCTCCCGCTGGGTCTTTTATAGGCTGCTCCAACACTGCTCTCGCTGGGCCTTTTATAGGCCGCTCCGACACTGCTCCCTCTGGGCCTTTGATAGGCTGCTCCGACACTGCTTACGCTGGGCCTTTTATAGGCTGCTCCGACACTGCTCCGCTGGGCCTTGATAGGCCGCTCCGACACTGCTCCCGCTGGGCCTTTTATAGGCTGCTCCAACACTGCTCCCGCTGGGTTTTTTATAGTCCTCTGCGACACTGCTCCCGCTGGGCCTTTTATAGGCTGCTCCAACACTGCTCCCGCTGACCTTGATAGGCTGCTCCGACACTGCTCCCGCTGGGCCTTTATAGGCTGCTCCGATACTGCTCCGGCTGGGCCTTTTATAGGCCTCTCCGACACTGACTCTCGAGCTCCCGCTGGGCCTTTTATAGGCCGCTCCGACACTGCTCCCTCTGGGCCTTTTATAGGCTGCTCCGACACAGCTCCCGCTGGGCCTTTTATAGGCTGCTCCGACACTGCTCCCGCTGGGCCTTTTATAGGCTGCTCCAACACTGCTCCCACTGGGTCTTTTATCAGCCTCTCCGACACTGCTCCCGCTGGGCCTTTTATAGGCTGCTCCGACACTGCTCCCGCTGGGTCTTTTATCTGCCTCTCTGACACTGCTCCCGTTTTGCCTTTTATAGGCTGCTCCGAAACTGCTCCCGCTGGGCCTTTTATAGGCTGCTCCAACACTGCTCCCGCTGGGTTTTTTATAGGCCTCTCCGACGCTGCTCCCGCTGGCACTTTTATAGGCTGCTCCAACACAGCTCCCGCTGGGCCTTTAATTCTGCTCCAACACTGCTCCCGCTGGGCCTTTTATAGGCTGCTCCGACACAGCTCCTGCTGGGCCTTTTATAGGCCTCTCCGACACTGACTCTCGCTGGGCCTTTTATAGGCCTCTCTGACACTGCTCCCGCTGGGCCTTTTATAGGCTGCTCCAACACTGCTCCCGCTGGGCCTTTATAGGCTGCTCCGACACTGCTCCCGCTGGGCCTTTGTAGGGTGCTCCGACACTGCTCTGGCTGGGCATTTTATAGGCCGCTCCGACACTGCCCGCTCTGAGCCTTTTATAGACCGATCCGACACTGCTACCGCTGGGCCTTTATAGGCCTCTCCAGCACAGCTCCCGCTCGGCCGTTATAGGCCGCTCCGACACTGCTACCGCTGGGCCTTTATAGGCCTCTCCGACACTTCCTCTCGCTGAGCCTTTTATAGGCCTCTCCGACACTGCTCCCGCTGGGCCTTTTTATGCTGCTCCGAAACAGTTCCCGCTGGGCCTTTATAGACCGCTCTGACACTGCTACCGCTGGGCCTTTTATAGGCCGCTCCGACATTGCTCCCGCTGGGACTTTATAGGGCTCTCCAACACTGACTCTCGCTGGGCCTTTTATAGGCCTCTCCGACACTGCTCCCACTGGGCCTTTATAGGCCTCTACGTCACTGCTCCTGCTGTGCCTTTTATAGGCCTCTCCCACACTGCTCCCACTGGGCCTTTATAGGCTGCTCCGACACTGCTCCCGCTGGGCCTTTATAGGCTGCTCCGACACTGCTCCCGCTGGGCCTTTATAGGCCGCTCCGTCACTGCTCCCGCTGGGCCTTTATAGGCTGCTGCAACACTGCTCCTGCTGGGCCTTTATAGGCTGCTGCGTCACAGTTCCAGCTGGGCCTTTATAGGCCGCTCCGACATTGCTCCCGCTGGGCCTTTATAGGCCGCTCCGACAGTGCTCCCGCTGGTCTTTTTATCGGCTGCTCCGACACTGCTCCCACTGGGCCTTTTATAGGCTGCTCCGACACTGCTCCCGCTGGGCATTTATAGGCTGCTCCGACACTGCTGCCGCTGGGCCTTTTATGGGCCGCTCCGACACTGACTCTCGAGCTCCCGCTGGGCCTTTATAGGCCTCTCCGACACTGACTCTCGAGCTCCCGCTGGGTCTTTTATAGGCTGCTCCGACACTGCTCCCACTGGGCCTTTTATAGGCCTCTCCGACACTGCTCCCGCTGGGCCTTTATAGGCTGCTCCGACACAGCTCACGCTGGGCCTTTTATAGGCCTCTCCGACACTGACTCTCACTGGGCCTTTTATAGGCCTCTCCGACACTACTCCCGCTGGGCCTTTTATAGGCTGCTCCAACACTGCTCCTGCTGGGCCTTTATAGGCTGCTCCGACACTGCTCCCGCTGGGCCTTTGTAGGCTGCTCCGACACTGCTCTGGCTGGGCCTTTTATAGGCCGCTCCGACACTGCCCGCCCTGGGCCTTTTATAGACCGCTCCTTCACTGCTACCGCTGGGCCTTTATAGGCCTCTCCAGCACAGCTCCCGCTGGGCCGTTATAGGCCACTCTGACACTGCTCCAACTGGGCCTTTATAGGCTGCTCCGACACTGCTCCCGCTGGGCCTTTATAGGCTGCTCCGACACTGCTCCCGCTGGGCCTTTATCGGCCGCTCCGACACTGCTCCCGGTGGGCCTTTATAGGCTGCTCCGACAGTGCTCCTGCCGGGCCTTTATAGGCTGCTACGTCACAGCTCCAGCTCGGCCTTTATAGGCCGCTCCGACATTGCTCCCGCTGGGCCTTTATAGGCCGCTCCGACACTGCTCCCGCTGGTCTTTTTATAGGCTGCTCCGACACTGCTCCCGCTGGGCCTTTTATAGGCTGCTCCGACACTGCTCCCGCTGGGCCTTTATAGGCTGCTCCGACACTGCTGCCGCTGGGCCTTTTATAGGCCGCTCCGACACTGACTCTCGAGCTCCCGCTGGGCCTTTATAGGCCTCTCCGACACTGACTCTCGAGCTCCCGCTGGGTCTTTTATAGGCTGCTCCGACACTGCTCACACTGGGCCTTTTATAGGCCTCTCCGACACTGCTCCCGCTGGGCGTTTTATAGGCCTCTCCGACACTGCTCCCGCTGGGTCTTATATAGGCTGCTCCAACACTGCTCCCGCTGGGCCTTTTATAGGCCGCTCCGACACTGCTCCCTCTGGGCCTTTGATAGGCTGCTCTGACACTGCTCTCGCTGGGCCTTTTATAGGCTGCTCCGACACTGCTCCGCTGGGCCTTGATAGGCCGCTCCGACACTGCTCCCGCTGGGCCTTTTATAGGCTGCTCCAACACTGCTCCCGCTGGGTTTTTAATAGTCCTCTGCGACACTGCTCCCGCTGGGCCTTTTATAGGCTGCTCCAACACTGCTCCCGCTGACCTTGATAGGCTGCTCCGACACTGCTCCCGCTGGGCCTTTATAGGCTGCTCCGATACTGCTCCGGCTGGGCCTTTTATAGGCCTCTCCGACACTGACTCTCGAGCTCCCGCTGGGCCTTTTATAGGCCGCTCCGACACTGCTCCCTCTGGGCCTTTTATAGGCTGCTCCGACACAGCTCCCGCTGGGCCTTTTATAGGCTGCTCCGACACTGCTCCCACTGGACCTTTTATAGGCAGCTCCGACACTGCTCCCGCTGGGTTTTTTAAAGGCCTCTCCGACACTGCTCCCGCTGGGCATTTTATAGGCTGCTCCGAAACTGCTCCCGCTGGGCCTTTTATAGGCTGCGCCGACACTGCTCCCGCTGGGCCTTTATAGGCCTCTCCGACACTGACTCTCGAGCTCCCGCTGGGTTATTTATAGGCTGCTCCGACACTGCTCCCACTGGGCCTTTATAGGCCGCTCCGACATTGCTCCCGCTGGGCCTTTATAGGCCACTCCGACACTGCTCCCGCTGGTCTTTTTATAGGCTGCTCCGAATCTGCTCCCGCTGGGCCTTTTATAGGCTGCTACGACACTGCTCTCGCTGGGCCTTTATAGGCTGCTCCGACACTGCTGCCGCTGGGCCTTTTATAGGCTGCTCCGACACTGACTCTCGAGCTCCCGCGGGACCTTTATAGGCCTCTCCGACACTGACTCTCGAGCTCCCGCTGGGTTATTTATAGGCTGCTCCGACACTGCTCCCACTGGGCCATTTTTAGGCCTCTCCGACACTGCTCCCGCTGGGCCTTTTATACGCTGCTCCAACACTGCTCCCGCTGGGCCTTTTATAGGCTGCTCCGACACTGCTCCCGCTGGGCCTTTGATAGGCTGCTCCGACACTGCTCTCGCTGGGCCTTTTATAGGCTGCTCCGACACTGCTCCGCTGGGCCTTTATAGGCCGCTCCGACACTGCTCCCGCTGAGCCTTTATAGGCTGCTCAGACACTGCTCCCTCTGGGTCGTTTATCGGCCTCTCCGACAATACTCCCGCTGGGCCTTTTATAGGCTTGCCGACACTGCTCCTGCTGGGCCTTTCATTGGTCTCTCCGACACTGAATCTCGCTGGGCCTTTTATAGGCCTCTACGACACTGCTCCCGCTGGGCCTTTTATAGGCTGCTCTGACACTGCTCCCGCTGGGCCTTTATAGGCTGCTCCGACACTGCTTCCGCTGGGCCTTTGTAGGCTGCTCCGACACTGCTCTGGCTGCGCCTTTTATAGGCCGCTCCGACACTGCCCGCTCTGGGCCTTTTATAGACCGCTCCTTCACTGCTACCGCTGGGCCTTTATAGGCCTCTCCAGCACAGCTCCCGCTGGGCCGTTATAGGCCACTCTGACACTGCTACCGCTGGGCCTTTATAGGCCTCTCCGACATTACTCTCGCTGGGCCTTTTATAGGCCTCTCCGACACTGCTCCCGCTGGGCCTTTTTATGCTGCTCCGAAACAGTTCCCGCTGGGCCTTTATAGACCGCTCCGACACTGCCACCGCTGGGCCTTTTATAGGCCGCTCTGACATTGCTCCCGCTGGGCCTTTATAGGCCTCTCCGACACTGACTCCCGCTGGGCCTTTTATAGGCCTCTTCGACACTGCTCCCACTGGGCCTTTATAGGCCTCTACGTCACTGCTCCTGCTGTGCCTTTTTTAGGCCTCTCAGACACAGCTCCCACTGGGCCTTTATAGGCTGCTCCGACACAGCTCCCGCTGTGAAGTTTATAGGCTGCTCCGACACTGCTCCAACTGGGCCTTTATAGGCTGCTCCGACACTGCTCCCGCTGGGCCTTTATAGGCTGCTCCGACACTGCTCCCGCTGGGCCTTTATCGGCCGCACCGACACTGCTCCCGGTGGGCCTTTATCGGCTGCTCCGACACTGCTCCTGCTGGGCCTTTATGGGCTGCTCCGTCACAGCTCCAGCTCGGTCTTTATAGGCCGCTCCGACATTGCTCCCGCTGGGCCTTTATAGGCCACTCCGACACTGCTCCCGCTGGGCCTTTTATAGGCTGCTCTGACACTGCTCCCGCTGGGCCTTTATAGGCTGCTCCGACACTGCTGCCGCTGGGCCTTTTATAGGCCGCTCCGACACTGACTCTCGAGCTCCCGCTGGGCCTTTATAGGCCTCTCCGACACTGAATCTCGAGCTCCCGCTGGGTCTTTTATAGGCTGCTCCGACACTGCTCACACTGGGCCTTTTATAGGCCTCTCCGACACTGCTCCCGCTGTGCCTTTTATAGGCCTCTCCGACACTGCTCCCGCTGGGTCTTTTATAGGCTGCTCCAACACTGCTCCCGCTGGGCCTTTTATAGGCCGGTCCGACACTGCTCCCTCTGGGCCTTTGATAGGCTGCTCCGACACTGCTTACGCTGGGCCTTTTATAGGCTGCTCCGACACTGCTCCGCTGGGCCTTGATAGGCCGCTCCGACATTGCTCCCGCTGGGCCTTTTATAGGCTGCTCCAACACTGCTCCCGCTGGGTTTTTTATAGTCCTCTGCGACACTGCTCCCGCTGGGCCTTTTATAGGCTGCTCCAACACTGCTCCCGCTGACCTTGATAGGCTGCTCCGACACTGCTCCCGCTGGGCCTTTATAGGCTGCTCCGATACTGCTCCGGCTGGGCCTTTTATAGGCCTCTCCGACACTGACTCTCGAGCTCCCGCTGGGCCTTTTATAAGCCGCTCCGACACTGCTCCCTCTGGGCCTTTTATAGGCTGCTCCGACACAGCTCCCGCTGGGCCTTTTATAGGCTGCTCCGACACTGCTCCCGCTGGGCCTTTTATAGGCTGCTCCAACACTGCTCCCACTGGGTCTTTTATCAGCCTCTCCGACACTGCTCCCGCTGGGCCTTTTATAGGCTGCTCCGACACTGCTCCCGCTGGGTCTTTTATCTGCCTCTCTGACACTGCTCCCGTTTTGCCTTTTATAGGCTGCTCCGAAACTGCTCCCGCTGGGCCTTTTATAGGCTGCTCCAACACTGCTCCCGCTGGGTTTTTTATAGGCCTCTCCGACGCTGCTCCCGCTGGCACTTTTATAGGCTGCTCCAACACAGCTCCCGCTGGGCCTTTAATTCTGCTCCAACACTGCTCCCGCTGGGCCTTTTATAGGCTGCTCCGACACAGCTCCCGCTGGGCCTTTTATAGGCCTCTCCGACACTGACTCTCGCTGGGCCTTTTATAGGCCTCTCCGACACTGCTCCCGCTGGGCCTTTTATAGGCTGCTCCAACACTGCTCCCGCTGGGCCTTTATAGGCTGCTCCGACACTGCTCCCGCTGGGCCTTTGTAGGGTGCTCCGACACTGCTCTGGCTGGGCATTTTATAGGCCGCTCCGACACTGCCCGCTCTGAGCTTTTTATAGACCGATCCGACACTGCTACCGCTGGGCCTTTATAGGCCTCTCCAGCACAGCTCCCGCTCGGCCGTTATAGGCCGCTCCGACACTGCTACCGCTGGGCCTTTATAGGCCTCTCCGACACTTCCTCTCGCTGGGCCTTTTATAGGCCTCTCCGACACTGCTCCCGCTGGGCCTTTTTATGCTGCTCCGAAACAGTTCCCGCTGGGCCTTTATAGACCGCTCTGACACTGCTACCGCTGGGCCTTTTATAGGCCGCTCCGACATTGCACCCGCTGGGCCTTTATAGGGCTCTCCAACACTGACTCTCGCTGGGCCTTTTATAGGCCTCTCCGACACTGCTCCCACTGGGCCTTTATAGGCCTCTACGTCACTGCTCCTGCTGTGCCTTTTATAGGCTGCTCCGACACTGCTCCCGCTGGGCCTTTATAGGCTGCTCCGACACTGCTCCCGCTGGGCCTTTATAGGCCGCTCCGTCACTGCTCCCGCTGGGCCTTTATAGGCTGCTCCGACACTGCTCCTGCTGGGCCTTTATAGGCTGCTGCGTCACAGTTCCAGCTGGGCCTTTATAGGCCACTCCGACATTGCTCCCGCTGGGCATTAATAGGCCGCTCCGACAGTGCTCCCGCTGGTCTTTTTATCGGCTGCTCCGACACTGCTCCCACTGGGCCTTTTATAGGCTGCTCCGACACTGCTCCCGCTGGGCATTTATAGGCTGCTCCGACACTGCTGCCGCTGGGCCTTTTATGGGCCGCTCCGACACTGACTCTCGAGCTCCCGCTGGGCCTTTATAGGCCTCTCTGACACTGACTCTCGAGCTCCCGCTGGGTCTTTTATAGGCTGCTCCGACACTGCTCCCACTGGGCCTTTTATAGGCCTCTCCGACACTGCTCCCGCTGGGCCTTTATAGGCTGCTCCGACACAGCTCACGCTGGGCCTTTTATAGGCCTCTCCGACACTGACTCTCGCTGGGCCTTTTATAGGCCTCTCCGACACTGCTCCCGCTGGGCCTTTTATAGGCTGCTCCAACACTGCTCCTGCTGGGCCTTTATAGGCTGCTCCGACACTGCTCCCGCTGGGCCTTTGTAGGCTGCTCCGACACTGCTCTGGCTGGGCCTTTTATAGGCCGCTCCGACACTGCCCGCTCTGGGCCTTTTATAGACTGCTCCTTCACTGCTACCGCTGGGCCTTTATAGGCCTCTCCAGCACAGCTCCCGCTGGGCCGTTATAGGCCACTCTGACACTGCTCCAACTGGGCCTTTATAGGCTGCTCCGACACTGCTCCCGCTGGGCCTTTATAGGCTGCTCCGACACTGCTCCCGCTGGGCCTTTATAGGCCGCTCCGACACTGCTCCCGCTGGTCTTTTTATAGGCTGCTCCGACACTGCCCCCGCTGGGCCTTTTATAGGCTGCTCCGACACTGCTCCCGCTGGGCCTTTATAGGCTGCTCCGACACTGCTGCCGCTGGGCCTTTTATAGGCCGCTCCGACACTGACTCTCGAGCTCCCGCTGGGCCTTTATAGGCCTCTCCGACACTGACTCTCGAGCTCCCGCTGGGTCTTTTATAGGCTGCTCTGACACTGCTCACACTGGGCCTTTTATAGGCCTCTCCGACACTGCTCCCGCTGGGCCTTTTATAGGCCTCTCCGACACTGCTCCCGCTGGGTCTTATATAGGCTGCTCCAACACTGCTCCCGCTGGGCCTTTTATAGGCCGCTCCGACACTGCTCCCTCTGGGCCTTTGATAGGCTGCTCTGACACTGCTCTGGCTGGGCCTTTTATAGGCTGCTCCGACACTGCTCCGCTGGGCCTTGATAGGCCGCTCCGACACTGCTCCCGCTGGGCCTTTTATAGGCTGCTCCAACACTGCTCCCGCTGGGTTTTTTATAGTCCTCTGCGACACTGCTCCCGCTGGGCCTTTTATAGGCTGCTCCAACACTGCTCCCGCTGACCTTGATAGGCTGCTCCGACACTGCTCCCGCTGGGCCTTTATAGGCTGCTCCGATACTGCTCCGTCTGGGCCTTTTATAGTCTTCTCCGACACTGACTCTCGAGCTCCCGCTGGGCCTTTTATAGGCCGCTCCGACACTGCTCCCTCTGGGCCTTTTATAGGCTGCTCCGACACAGCTCCCGCTGGGCCTTTTATAGGCTGCTCCGACACTGCTCCCACTGGACCTTTTATAGGCAGCTCCGACACTGCTCCCGCTGGGTTTTTTAAAGGCCTCTCCGACACTGCTCCCGCTGGGCATTTTATAGGCTGCTCCGAAACTGCTCCCGCTGGGCCTTTTATAGGCTGCTCCGACACTGCTCCCGCTGGGCCTTTATAGGCCTCTCCGACACTGACTCTCGAGCTCCCGCTGGGTTATTTATAGGCTGCTCCGACACTGCTCCCACTGGGCCTTTATAGGCCGCTCCGACATTGCTCCCGCTGGGCCTTTATAGGCCACTCCGACACTGCTCCCGCTGGTCTTTTTATAGGCTGCTCCGAATCTGCTCCCGCTGGGCCTTTTATAGGCTGCTCCGACACTGCTCTCGCTGGGCCTTTATAGGCTGCTCCGACACTGCTGCCGCTGGGCCTTTTATAGGCTGCTCCGACACTGACTCTCGAGCTCCCGCGGGACCTTTATAGGCCTCTCCGACACTGACTCTCGAGCTCCCGCTGGGTTATTTATAGGCTGCTCCGACACTGCTCCCACTGGGCCATTTATAGGCCTCTCCGACACTGCTCCCGCTGGGCCTTTTATACGCTGCTCCAACACTGCTCCCGCTGGGCCTTTTATAGGCTGCTCCGACACTGCTCCCGCTGGGCCTTTGATAGGCTGCTCCGACACTGCTCTCGCTGGGCCTTTTATAGGCTGCTCCGACACTGCTTCGCTGGGCCTTTATAGGCCGCTCCGACACTGCTCCCGCTGAGCCTTTATAGGCTGCTCAGACACTGCTCCCTCTGGGTCGTTTATCGGCCTCTCCGACACTACTCCCGCTGGGCCTTTTATAGGCTTGCCGACACTGCTCCTGCTGGGCCTTTCATTGGTCTCTCCGACACTGAATCTCGCTGGGCCTTTTATAGGCCTCTACGACACTGCTCCCGCTGGGCCTTTTATAGGCTGCTCTGACACTGCTCCCGCTGGGCCTTTATAGGCTGCTCCGACACTGCTCCCGCTGGGCCTTTGTAGGCTGCTCCGACACTGCTCTGGCTGCGCCTTTTATAGGCCGCTCCGACACTGCCCGCTCTGGGCCTTTTATAGACCGCTCCTTCACTGCTACCGCTGGGCCTTTATAGGCCTCTCCAGCACAGCTCCCGCTGGGCCGTTATAGGCCACTCTGACACTGCTACCGCTGGGCCTTTATAGGCCTCTCCGACACTTACTCTCGCTGGGCCTTTTATAGGCCTCTCCGACACTGCTCCCGCTGGGCCTTTTTATGCTGCTCCGAAACAGTTCCCGCTGGGCCTTTATAGACCGCTCCGACACTGCCACCGCTGGGCCTTTTATAGGCCGCTCCGACATTGCTCCCGCTGGGCCTTTATAGGCCTCTCCGACACTGACTCCCGCTGGGCCTTTTATAGGCCTCTCCGACACTGCTCCCACTGGGCCTTTATAGGCCTCTACGTCACTGCTCCTGCTGTGCCTTTTTTAGGCCTCTCAGACACAGCTCCCACTGGGCCTTTATAGGCTGCTCCGACACAGCTCCCGCTGTGAAGTTTATAGGCTGCTCCGACACTGCTCCAACTGGGCCTTTATAGGCTGCTCCGACACTGCTCCCGCTGGGCCTTTATAGGCTGCTCCGACACTGCTCCCGCTGGGCCTTTATCGGCCGCACCGACACTGCTCCCGGTGGGCCTTTATAGGCTGCTCCGACACTGCTCCTGCTGGGCCTTTATGGGCTGCTCCGTCACAGCTCCAGCTCGGTCTTTATAGGCCGCTCCGACATTGCTCCCGCTGGGCCTTTATAGGCCACTCCGACACTGCTCCCGCTGGGCCTTTTATAGGCTGCTCTGACACTGCTCCCGCTGGGCCTTTATAGGCTGCTCCGACACTGCTGCCGCTGGGCCTTTTATAGGCCGCTCCGACACTGACTCTCGAGCTCCCGCTGGGTCTTTTAGAGGCCTCTCCGACACTGACACTCGAGCTCCCGCTGGGCCTTTTATAGGCCTCTCTGACACTGCTCCCGCTGGGCCTTTTATACGCTGCTCCAACACTGCTCCCGCTGGGCCTTTTATAGGCTGCTCCGACACTGCTCCCGCTGGGCCTTTGATAGGCTGCTCCGACACTGCTCTCGCTGGGCCTTTTATAGGCTGCTCCGACACTGCTCCGCTGGGCCTTTATAGGCCGCTCCGACACTGCTCCCGCTGAGCCTTTATAGGCTGCTCAGACACTGCTCCCTCTGGGTCGTTTATCGGCCTCTCCGACACTACTCCCGCTGGGCCTTTCATTGGTCTCTCCGACACTGAATCTCGCTGGGCCTTTTATAGGCCTCTACGACACTGCTCCCGCTGGGCCTTTTATAGGCTGCTCTGACACTGCTCCCGCTGGGTCTTTTAGAGGCCTCTCCGACACTGACACTCGAGCTCCCGCTGGGCCTTTTATAGGCCTCTCTGACACTGCTCGCGCTGGGCCTTTATAGGCTGCTCCGACATTGCTCCCGTTGGGCGTTTTATAGGCTGCTCTGACACTGCTCCCGCTGGGCCTTTATAGGCTGCTCCGACACTGCTCCCGCTGGGCCTTCATAGGCTACTCCGCCACTGCTCCCGCTGGGCCTTTATAGGCTGCTCCGACATTGCTCCCGCTGGGCCTTTTATATGCTGCTCTGACACTGATCCCGCTGGTGATTTATCGGCCTCTCCGACACTGCTCCCGCTGGGCATTTTATAGGCTGCTCCGACACTACTCCTGCTGGGCCTTTATAAGCTGCTCCGACACTGCTCCCTCTGGGTCTTTTATCGGCCTCTCCGACACTACTCCCGCTGGGCCTTTTATAGGCTGCTCCGACACTGCTCCCTCTGGGTCTTTTATCAGCCTATCCGACACTGCTCCCGCTGGGCCTTTTATAGGCTGCTCCGACACTGCTCCCGCTGGGCCTTGTATAGGCTGCTCCAACACTGCTCCCGCTGGGCCTTTATAGGCTGCTCCGACACTGCTGCCGCTGGGCCTTTTATAGGCTGCTCCGACACTGACTCTCGAGCTCCCGCTGGGCCTTTATAGGCCTCTCCGACACTGACTCTCGAGCTCCCGCTGGGTTATTTATAGGCTGCTCCGACACTGCTCCCACTGGGCCTTTATAGGCCGCTCCGACATTGCTCCCGCTGGGCCTTTATAGGCCACTCCGACACTGCTCCCGCTGGTTTTTTATAGGCTGCTCCGAATCTGCTCCGGCTGGGCCTTTTATAGGCTGCTCCGACACTGCTCTCGCTGGGCCTTTATAGGCTGCTCCGACACTGCTGCCGCTGGGCCTTTTATAGGCTGCTCCGACACTGACTCTCGCTGGGCCTTTTATAGGCTGCTCCGACACTGACTCTCGAGCTCCCGCTGGGCCTTTATAGGCCTCTCCGACACTGACTCTCGAGCTCCCACTGGGTTATTTATAGGCTGCTCCGACACTGCTCCCACTGGGGCATTTATAGGCCTCTCCGACACTGCTCCCGCTGGGCCTTTTATACGCTGCTCCTACACTGCTCCCGCTGGGCCTTTTATAGGCTGCTCCGACACTGCTCCCGCTGGGCCTTTGATAGGCTGCTCCGACACTGCTCTCGCTGGGCCTTTTATAGGCTGCTCCGACACTGCTCCGCTGGGCCTTTATAGGCCGCTCCGACACTGCTCCCGCTGGGCCTTTTATAGGCCGGTCCGACACTGCTCCCTCTGGGCCTTTGATAGGCTCCTCTGACACTGCTCTCGCTGGGCCTTTTATAGGCCGCTCCGACACTGCTCCCGCTGGGCCTTTTATAGGCTGCTCCAACACTGCTCCCGCTGGGTTTTTTATAGTCCTCTCCGACACTGCTCCTGCTGGGCCTTTTATAGGCTGCTCAAACACTGCTCCCGCTGGGCCTTTATAGGCTGATCCGACACTGCTCCCGCTGGGCCTTTATAGGCTGCTCCGATACTGCTCCGGCTGGGCCTTTTATAGGCCTCTGTGACACTGACTCTCGAGCTCCCGCGGGGCCTTTTATAGGCTGCTCCGTCACTGCTCCCACTGGGGCTTTTTGAGGCAGCTCCGACACTGCTCCCGCTGGGCCTTTTATAGGCTGCTCCAACACTGCTCCCACTGGGCCTTTTATAGGCTGCTCCGACACTGCTCCCGCTGGGCCTTTAGAAGCCTGCTCCGACACTGCTCCCGCTGGGCCTTTCATTGGTCTCTCCGACACTGACTCTCGCTGGGCCTTTTATAGGCCTCTACGACACTGCTCCCGCTGGGCCTTTTATAGACTGCTCCGACACTGCTCCCGCTGGGTCTTTTAGAGGCCTCTCCGACACTGACACTCGAGCTCCCGCTGGGCCTTTTATAGGTCTCTCTGACACTTATCCCGCTGGGCCTTTATAGGCTGCTCCGACATTGCTCCCGTTGGGCGTTTTATAGGCTGCTCTGACACTGCTCCCGCTGGGCCTTTATAGGCTGCTCCGACACTGCTCCCACTGGGCCATTTATAGGCCTCTCCGACACTGCTCCCGCTGGGCCTTTTATACGCTGCTCCAACACTGCTCCCGCTGGGCCTTTTATAGGCTGCTCCGACACTGCTCCCGCTGGGCCTTTGATAGGCTGCTCCGACACTGCTCTCGCTGGGCCTTTTATAGGCTGCTCCGACACTGCTCCGCTGGGCCTTTATAGGCCGCTCCGACACTGCTCCCGCTGGGCCTTTTATAGGCCGGTCCGACACTGCTCCCTCTGGGCCTTTGATAGGCTCCTCTGACACTGCTCTCGCTGGGCCTTTTATAGGCCGCTCCGACACTGCTCCCGCTGGGCCTTTTATAGGCTGCTCCAACACTGCTCCCGCTGGGTTTTTTATAGTCCTCTCCGACACTGCTCCCGCTGGGCCTTTTATAGGCTGCTCAAACACTGCTCCCGCTGGGCCTTTATAGGCTGATCCGACACTGCTCCCGCTGGGCCTTTATAGGCTGCTCCGATACTGCTCCGGCTGGGCCTTTTATAGGCCTCTGTGACACTGACTCTCGAGCTCCCGCGGGGCCTTTTATAGGCTGCTCCGTCACTGCTCCCACTGGGGCTTTTAGAGGCAGCTCCGACACTGCTCCCGCTGGGCCTTTTATAGGCTGCTCCAACACTGCTCCCACTGGGCCTTTTATAGGCTGCTCCGACACTGCTCCAGCTGGGCCTTTAGACGCCTGCTCCGACACTGCTCCCGCTGGGCCTTTCATTGGTCTCTCCGACACTGACTCTCGCTGGGCCTTTTATAGGCCTCTACGACACTGCTCCCGCTGGGCCTTTTATAGACTGCTCCGACACTGCTCCCGCTGGGTCTTTTAGAGGCCTCTCCGACACTGACACTCGAGCTCCCGCTGGGCCTTTTATAGGCCTCTCTGACACTGCTCCCGCTGGGCCTTTATAGGCTGCTCCGACATTTCTCCCGTTGGGCGTTTTATAGGCTGCTCTGACACTGCTCCCGCTGGGCCTTTATAGGCTGCTCCGACACTGCTCCCGCTGGGCCTTCATAGGCTGCTCCGCCACTGCTCCCGCTGGGCCTTTATAGGCTGCTCCGACATTGCTTACGCTGGGCCTTTTATAGGCTGCTCCAACACTGCTCCCGCTGGGTTTTTTATAGTCCTCTGCGACACTGCTCCCGCTGGGCCTTTTATAGGCTGCTCCAACACTGCTCCCGCTGACCTTGATAGGCTGCTCCGACACTGCTCCCGCTGGGCCTTTATAGGCTGCTCCGATACTGCTCTGGCTGGGCCTTTTATAGGCCTCTCCGACACTGACTCTCGAGCTCCAGCTGGGCCTTTTATAGGCCGCTCCGACACTGCTCCCTCTGGGCCTTTTATAGGCTGCTCCGACACAGCTCCAGCTGGGCCTTTTATAGGCTGCTCCGACACTGCTCCCACTGGACCTTTTATAGGCAGCTCCGACACTGCTCCCGCTGGGTTTTTTAAAGGCCTCTCCGACACTGCTCCCGCTGGGCATTTTATAGGCTGCTCCGAAACTGCTCCCGCTGGGCCTTTTATAGGCTGCTCCAAAACTGCTCCCGCTGGGCCTTTATAGGCTGCTCCGGCACTGCTGCCGCTGGGCCTTTTATAGGCTGCTCCGACACTGACTCTCGAGCTCCCGCTGGGCCTTTATAGGCCTCTCCGACACTGACTCTCGAGCTACCGCTGGGTTATTTATAGGCTGCTCCGACACTGCTCCCACTGGGCCTTTATAGGCCGCTCCGACATTGCTCCCGCTGGGCCTTTATAGGCCACTCCGACACTGCTCCCGCTGGTCTTTTTATAGGCTGCTCCGAATCTGCTCCCGCTGGGCCTTTTATAGGCTGCTCCGACACTGCTCTCGCTGGGCCTTTATAGGCTGCTCCGACACTGCTGCCGCTGTGCCTTTTATAGGCTGCTCCGACACTGACTCTCGAGCTCCCGCTGGGCTTTTATAGGCCTCTCCGACACTGACTCTCGAGCTCCCGCTGGGTTATTTATAGGCTGCTCCGACACTGCTCCCACTGGGCCATTTATAGGCCTCTCCGACACTGCTCCCGCTGGGCCTTTTATACGCTGCTCAAACACTGCTCCCGCTGGGCCTTTTATAGGCTACTCCGACACTGCTCCCGCTGGGCCTTTGATAGGCTGCTCCGACACTGCTCTCGCTGGGCCTTTTATAGGCTGCTCCGACACTGCTCCGCTGGGCCTTTATAGGCCGCTCCGACACTGCTCCCGCTGAGCCTTTATAGGCTGCTCAGACACTGCTGCCTCTGGGTCGTTTATCGGCCTCTCCGACACTACTCCCGCTGGGCCTTTTATAGTCTGCTCCGACACTGCTCCTGCTGGGCCTTTCATTGGTCTCTCCGACACTGAATCTCGCTGGGCCTTTTATAGGCCTCTACGACACTGCTCCCGCTGGGCCTTTTATAGGCTGCTCTGACACTGCTCCCGCTGGGTCTTTTAGAGGCCTCTCCGACACTGACACTCGAGCTCCCGCTGGGCCTTTTATAGGCCTCTCTGACACTGCTCGCGCTGGGCCTTTATAGGCTGCTCCGACATTGCTCCCGTTGGGCGTTTTATAGGCTGCTCTGACACTGCTCCCGCTGGGCCTTTATAGGCTGCTCCGACACTGCTCCCGCTGGGCCTTCATAGGCTACTCCGCCACTGCTCCCGCTGGGCCTTTATAGGCTGCTCCGACATTGCTCCCGCTGGGCCTTTTATATGCTGCTCAGACACTGATCCCGCTGGTGATTTATCGGCCTCTCCGACACTGCTCCCGCTGGGCCTTTTATAGGCTGCTCCGACACTACTCCTGCTGGGCCTTTATAAGCTGCTCCGACACTGCTCCCTCTGGGTCTTTTATCGGCCTCTCCGACACTACTCCCGCTGGGCCTTTTATAGGCTGCTCCGACACTGCTCCCTCTGGGTCTTTTATCGGCCTATCCGACACTGCTCCCGCTGGGCCTTTTATAGGCTGCTCCGACACTGCTCCCGCTGGGCCTTGTATAGGCTGCTCCAACACTGACTCTCGAGCTCCCGCTGGGCCTTTATAGGCCTCTCCGACACTGACTCTCGAGCTCCCGCTGGGTTATTTATAGGCTGCTCCGACTCTGCTCCCACTGGGCCTTTATAGGCCGCTCCGACATTGCTCCCGCTGGGCCTTTATAGGCCACTCCGACACTGCTCCCGCTGGTTTTTTATAGGCTGCTCCGAATCTGCTCCCGCTTGGCCTTTTATAGGCTGCTCCGACACTGCTCTCGCTGGGCCTTTATAGGCTGCTCCGACACTGCTGCCGCTGGGCCTTTTATAGGCTGCTCCGACACTGACTCTCGCTGGGCCTTTTCTAGGCTGCTCCGACACTGACTCTCGAGCTCCCGCTGGGCCTTTATAGGCCTCTCCGACACTGACTCTCGAGCTCCCGCTGGGTTATTTATAGGCTGCTCCGACACTGCTCCCACTGGGCCATTTATAGGCCTCTCCGACACTGCTCCCGCTGGGCCTTTTATACGCTGCTCCAACACTGCTCCCGCTGGGCCTTTTATAGGCTGCTCCGACACTGCTCCCGCTGGGCCTTTGATAGGCTGCTCCGACACTGCTCTCGCTGGGCATTTTATAGGCTGCTCCGACACTGCTCCGCTGGGCCTTTATAGGCCGCTCCGACACTGCTCCCGCTGGGCCTTTTATAGGCTGCTCCAACACTGCTCCCGCTGGGTTTTTTATAGTCCTCTCCGACACTGCTCCCGCTGGGCCTTTTATAGGCTGCTCAAACACTGCTCCCGCGGGGCCTTTATAGGCTGCTCCGACACTGCTCCCTCTGGGCCTTTAGAGGCTGCTCCGATACTGCTCCGGCTGGGCCTTTTATAGGCCTCTGTGACACTGACTCTCGAGCACCCGCGGGGCCTTTTATAGGCTGCTCCGACACTGCTCCCACTGGGCCTTTTAGAGGCAGCTCCGACACTGCTCCCGCTGGGCCTTTTATAGGCTGCTATCACACTGCTCCCACTGGGCCTTTTATAGGCTGCTCCGACACTGCTCCCGCTGGGCCTTTAGAAGCCTGCTCCGACACTGCTCCCGCTGGGCCTTTCATTGGTCTCTCCGACACTGACTCTCGCTGGGCCTTTTATAGGCCTCTACGACACTGCTCCCGCTGGGCCTTTTATAGGCTGCTCCGACACTGCTCCCGCTGGGTCTTTTAGAGGCCTCTCCGACACTGACACTCGAGCTCCCGCTGGGCCTTTTATAGGCCTCTCTGACACTGCTCCCGCTGGGCCTTTATAGGCTGCTCCGACATTGCTCCCGTTGGGCGTTTTATAGGCTGCTCTGACACTGCTCCCGCTGGGCCTTTATAGGCTGCTCCGACACTGCTCCCGCTGGGCCTTCATAGGCTGCTCCGCCACTGCTCCCGCTGGGCCTTTATAGGCTGCTCCGACATTGCTTACGCTGGGCCTTTTATATGCTGCGCAGACACTGATCCCGCTGGTGATTTATCGGCCTCTCCGACACTGCTCCCGCTGGGCCTTTTATAGGCTGCTCCGACACAACTCCTGCTGGGCCTTTTATAGGCTGCTCCAACACTGCTCCCGCTGGGTTTTTTTATTGGCCTCTCCGCTACTGCTTCCACTGGGCCTTTTATAGGCTACTCTGACACTGACGCTCAATCTCCCGCTGGGCCTTTTATAGGCATCTCCAACACTGCTCCCGCTGAGCCTTTTATAGGCTTCTCCGACACTGCTCCCGCTGGGCCTTTTATAGGCTGCTCCAACACTGCTCCTGCTGGGCCTTTATAGGCTGCTCCGACACTGCTCCCGCTGGGCCTTTATAGGCTGCTCCGATACTGCTCCGGCTGGGCCTTTTATAGGCCTCTCCGACACTGACTCTCGAGCTCTCGCTGGGCCTTTTATAGGCCGCTCTGACACTGCTCCCTCTGGGCCTTTTATAGGCTGCTCCGACACAGCTCCCGCTGGGCCTTTTATAGGCTGCTCCGACACTGCTCCCACTGGGCCTTTTAGAGGGAGCTCCGACACTGCTCCCGCTGGGCCTTTTATAGGCTGCTCCAACACTGCTCCCACTGGGCCTTTTATAGGCTGCTCCGACACTGCTCCCACTGGTCCTTTAGAAGCCTGCTCCGACACTGCTCCCGCTGGGCCTTTCATTGGCCTCTCCGACACTGACTCTCGCTGGGCCTTTTATAGGCCTCTACGACACTGCTCCCGCTGGGCCTTTTATAGGCTGCTCCGCCACTGCTCCCGCTGGGTCTTTATAGGCTGCTCCGACACTGCTCCCGCTGGGCCTTTTATAGGCTGCTCCGACACTACTCCCGCTGAGCCTTTATAGGCTGCTCCGACACTGCTCCCGCTGGGTCGTTTATCGGCCTCTCCGACACTACTCCCGCTGGGCCTTTTATAGGCTGCTCCGACACTGCTCCTGCTGGGCCTTTCATTGGTCTCTCCGACACTGAATCTCGCTGGGCCTTTTATATGCCTCTACGACACTGCTCCCGCTGGGCCTTTTATAGGCTGCTCTGACACTGCTCCCGCTGGGTCTTTTAGAGGCCTCTCAGACACTGACACTCGAGCTCCCGCTGGGCCTTTTATAGGCCTCTCTGACACTGCTCCCGCTGGGCCTTTATAGGCTGCTCCGACATTGCTCCCGTTGGGCTTTTTATAGGCTGCTCTGACACTGCTCCCACTGGGCCTTTATAGGCTGCTCCGACACTGCTCCCGCTGGGCCTTCATAGGCTGCTCCGCCACTGCTCCCGCTGGGCCTTTATAGGCTGCTCCGACATTGCTCCCGCTGGGCCTTTTATATGCTGCTCAGACACTGATCCCGCTGGTGATTAATCGGCCTCTCCGACACTGCTCCCGCTGGGCCTTTTATAGGCTGCTCCGACACTACTCCTGCTGGGCCTTTATAAGCTGCTCCGACACTGCTCCCTCTGGGTCTTTTCTCGGCCTCTCCGACACTACTCCCGCTGGGCCTTTTATAGGCTGCTCCGACACTGCTCCCTCTGGGTCTTTTATCGGCCTATCCGACACTGCTCCCGCTGGGCCTTTTATAGGCTGCTCCGACACTGCTCCCGCTGGGCCTATATAGGCAGCTCCGACACTGCTGCCGCTGGGCCTTTTATAGGCCTCTCCGACACTGACTCTCGAGCTCCCGCTGGGTCTTTTATAGGCTGCTCCGACACTGCTCACAATGGGCCTTTTATAGGCCTCTCCGACACTGCTCCCACTGGGCCTTTTATAGGCTGCTCCGACACTGCTCCCGCTGGGCCTTTTATAGGCCTCTCCGACACTGCTCCCGCTGGGTCTTTTATAGGCTGCTCCAACACTGCTCCCGCTGGGCCTTTTATAGGCCGCTCCGACACTGCTCCCTCTGGGCCTTTGATAGGCTGCTCCGACACTGCTTACGCTGGGCCTTTTATAGGCTGCTCCGACACTGCTCCGCTGGGCCTTGATAGGCCGCTCCGACACTGCTCCCGCTGGGCCTTTTATAGGCTGCTCCAACACTGCTCCCGCTGGGTTTTTTATAGTCCTCTGCCACACTGCTCCCGCTGGGCCTTTTATAGGCTGATCCAACACTGCTCCCGCTGACCTTGATAGGCTGCTCCGACACTGCTCCCGCTGGGCCTTTATAGGCTGCTCCGATACTGCTCCGGCTGGGCCTTTTATAGGCCTCTCCGACACTGACTCTCGAGCTCCCGCTGGGCCTTTTATAGGCCGCTCCGACACTGCTCCCTCTGGGCCTTTTATAGCCTGCTCCGACACAGCTCCCGCTGGGCCTTTTATAGGCTGCTCCGACACTGCTCCCGCTGGGCCTTTTATAGGCTGCTCCAACACTGCTCCCACTGGGTCTTTTATCAGCCTCTCCGACACTGCTTCCGCTGGGCCTTTTATAGGCTGCTCCGACACTGCTCCCGCTGGGTCTTTTATCTGCCTCTCCGACACTGCTCCCGTTTTGCCTTTTATAGGCTGCTCCTAAACTGCTCCCGCTGGGCCTTTTATAGGCTGCTCCAACACTGCTCCCGCTGGGTTTTTTATAGGCCTCTCCGACGCTGCTCCCGCTGGCACTTTTATAGGCTGCTCCGACACAGCTCCCGCTGGGCCTTTATATTCTGCTCCAACACTGCTCCCGCTGGGCCTTTTATAGGCTGCTCCGACACAGCTCCCGCTGGGCCTTTTATAGGCCTCTCCGACACTGACTCTCGCTGGGCCTTTTATAGGCCTCTCCGACACTGCTCCCGCTGGGGCTTTTATAGGCTGCTCCAACACTGCTCCCGCTGGGCCTTTATAGGCTGCTCCGACACTGCTCCCGCTGGGCCTTTGTAGGGTGCTCCGACACTGCTCTGGCTGGGCCTTTTATAGGCCGCTCCGACACTGCCCGCTCTGAGCCTTTTATAGACCGATCCGACACTGCTACCGCTGGGCCTTTATAGGCCTCTCCAGCACAGCTCCCGCTCGGCCGTTATAGGCCGCTCCGACACTGCTACCGCTGGGCCTTTATAGGCCTCTCCGACACTTCCTCTCGCTGGGCCTTTTATAGGCCTCTCCGATACTGCTCCCGCTGGGCCTTTTTATGCTGCTCCGAAACAGTTCCCGCTGGGCCTTTATAGACCGCTCTGACACTGCTACCGCTGGGCCTTTTATAGGCCGCTCCGACATTGCTCCCGCTGGGCCTTTATAGGGCTCTCCAACACTGACTCTCGCTGGGCCTTTTATAGGCCTCTCCGACACTGCTCCCACTGGGCCTTTATAGGCCTCTACGTCACTGCTCCTGCTGTGCCTTTTATAGGCCTCTCCGACACTGCTCCCACTGGGCCTTTATAGGCTGCTCCGACACTGCTCCCGCTGGGCCTTTATGGGCTGCTCCGACACTGCTCCCGCTGGGCCTTTATAGGCCGCTCCGTCACTGCTCCCGCTGGGCCTTTATCGGCTGCTCCGACACTGCTCCTGCTGGGCCTTTATAGGCTGCTCCGTCACAGTTCCAGCTGGGCCTTTATAGGCCGCTCCGACATTGCTCCCGCTGGGCCTTTATAGGCCGCTCCGACAGTGCTCCCGCTGGTCTTTTTATTGGCTGCTCCGACACTGCTCCCACTGGGCCTTTTATAGGCTGCTCCGACACTGCTCCCGCTGGGCATTTATAGGCTGCTCCGACACTGCTGCCGCTGGGCCTTTTATGGGCCGCTCCGACACTGACTCTCGAGCTCCCGCTGGGCCTTTATAGGCCTCTCCGACACTGACTCTCGAGCTCCCGCTGGGTCTTTTATAGGCTGCTCCGACACTGCTCCCACTGGGCCTTTTATAGGCCTCTCCGACACTGACTCTCCCTGGGCCTTTTATAGGCCTCTCCGACACTGCTCCCGCTGGGCCTTTTATAGGCTGCTCCAACACTGCTCCCGCTGGGCCTTTATAGGCTGCTCCGACACTGCTCCCGCTGGGCCTTTGTAGGCTGCTCCGACACTGCTCTGGCTGGGCCTTTTATAGGCCGCTCCGACACTGCACGCTCTGGGCCTTTTATAGACCGCTCCTTCACTGCTACCGCTGGACCTTTATAGGCCTCTCCAGCACAGCTCCCGCTGGGCCGTTATAGGCCACTCTGACACTGCTACCGCTGGGCCTTTATAGGCCTCTCCGACACTTACTCTCGCTGGGCCTTTTATAGGCCTCTCCGACACTGCTCCCGCTGGGCCTTTTTATGCTGCTCTGAAACAGTTCCCGCTGGGCCTTTATAGACCGCTCCGACACTGCCACCGCTGGGCCTTTTATAGGCCGCTCCGACATTGCTCCCGCTGGGCCTTTATAGGCCTCTCCGACACTGACTCTCGCTGGGCCTTTTATAGGCCTCTCCGACACTGCTCCCACTGGGCCTCTTTAGGCCTCTACGTCACTGCTCCTGCTGTGCCTTTTATAGGCCTCTCAGACACAGCTCCCACTGGGCCTTTATAGGCTGCTCCGACACAGCTCCCGCTGTGAAGTTTATAGGCTGCTCTGACACTGCTCCAACTGGGCCTTTATAGGCTGCTCCGACACTGCTCCCGCTGGGCCTTTATTGGCTGCTCCGACACTGCTCCCGCTGGGCCTTTATCGGCCGCTCCGACACTGCTCCCGGTGGGCCTTTATAGGCTGCTCCGACACTGCTCCTGCTGGGCCTTTATAGGCTGCTCCGTCACAGCTCCAGCTCGGCCTTTATAGGCCGCTCCGACACTGCTACCGCTGGGCCTTTATAGGCCTCTCCAGCACAGCTCCCGCTCGGCCGTTATAGGCCGCTCCGACACTGCTACCGCTGGGCCTTTATAGGCCTCTCCGACACTTCCTCTCGCTGGGCCTTTTATAGGCCTCTCCGATACTGCTCCCGCTGGGCCTTTTTATGCTGCTCCGAAACAGTTCCCGCTGGGCCTTTATAGACCGCTCTGACACTGCTACCGCTGGGCCTTTTATAGGCCGCTCCGACATTGCTCCCGCTGGGCCTTTATAGGGCTCTCCAACACTGACTCTCGCTGGGCCTTTTATAGGCCTCTCCGACACTGCTCCCACTGGGCCTTTATAGGCCTCTACGTCACTGCTCCTGCTGTGCCTTTTATAGGCCTCTCCGACACTGCTCCCACTGGGCCTTTATAGGCTGCTCCGACACTGCTCCCGCTGGGCCTTTATAGGCTGCTCCGACACTGCTCCCGCTGGGCCTTTATAGGCCGCTCCGTCACTGCTCCAGCTGGGCCTTTATAGGCTGCTCCGACACTGCTCCTGCTGGGCCTTTATAGGCTGCTCCGTCACAGTTCCAGCTGGGCCTTTATAGGCCGCTCCGACATTGCTCCCGCTGGGCCTTTATAGGCCGCGCCGACAGTGCTCCCGGCTGGTCTTTTTATCGGCTGCTCCGACACTGCTCCCACTGGGCCTTTTATAGGCTGCTCCGACACTGCTCCCGCTGGGCATTTATAGGCTGCTCCGACACTGCTGCCGCTGGGCCTTTTATGGGCCGCTCCGACACTGACTCTCGAGCTCCCGCTGGGCCTTTATAGGCCTCTCCGACACTGACTCTCGAGCTCCCGCTGGGTCTTTTATAGGCTGCTCCGACACTGCTCCCACTGGGCCTTTTATAGGCCTCTCTGACACTGACTCTCCCTGGGCCTTTTATAGGCCTCTCCGACACTGCTCCCGCTGGGCCTTTTATAGGCTGCTCCAACACTGCTCCCGCTGGGCCTTTATAGGCTGCTCTGACACTGCTCCCGCTGGGCCTTTGTAGGCTGCTCCGACACTGCTCTGGCTGGGCCTTTTATAGGCCGCTCCGACACTGCACGCTCTGGGCCTTTTATAGACCGCTCCTTCACTGCTACCGCTGGACCTTTATAGGCCTCTCCAGCACAGCTCCCGCTGGGCCGTTATAGGCCACTCTGACACTGCTACCGCTGGGCCTTTATAGGCCTCTCCGACACTTACTCTCGCTGGGCCTTTTATAGGCCTCTCCGACACTGCTCCCGCTGGGCCTTTTTATGCTGCTCTGAAACAGTTCCCGCTGGGCCTTTATAGACCACTCCGACACTGCCACCGCTGGGCCTTTTATAGGCCGCTCCGACATTGCTCCCGCTGGGCCTTTATAGGCCTCTCCGACACTGACTCTCGCTGGGCCTTTTATAGGCCTCTCCGACACTGCTCCCACTGGGCCTTTATAGGCCTCTACGTCACTGCTCCTGCTGTGCCTTTTATAGGCCTCTCAGACACAGCTCCCACTGGGCCTTTATAGGCTGCTCCGACACAGCTCCCGCTGTGAAGTTTATAGGCTGCTCTGACACTGCTCCAACTGGGCCTTTATAGGCTGCTCCGACACTGCTCCCGCTGGGCCTTTATAGGCTGCTCCGACACTGCTCCCGCTGGGCCTTTATCGGCCGCTCCGACACTGCTCCCGGTGGGCCTTTATAGGCTGCTCCGACACTGCTCCTGCTGGGCCTTTATAGGCTGCTCCGTCACAGCTCCAGCTCGGCCTTTATAGGCCGCTCCGACATTGCTCCCGCTGGGCCTTTATAGGCCGCTCCGACACTGCTCCCGCTGGTCTTTTTATAGGCTGCTGCGACACTGCTCCCGCTGGGCCTTTTATAGGCTGCTCCGACACTGCTCCCGCTGGGCCTTTATAGGCTTCTCCGACACTGCTGCCGCTGGGCCTTTTATAGGCCGCTCCGACACTGACTCTCGAGCTCCCGCTGGGCCTTTATAGGCCTCTCCGACACTGACTCTCGAGCTCCCGCTGGGTCTTTTATAGGCTGCTCCGACACTGCTCACACTGGGCCTTTTATAGGCCTCGCCGACACTGCTCCCGCTGGGCCTTTTATAGGCCTCTCCGACACTGCTCCCGCTGGGTCTTTTATAGGCTGCTCCAACACTGCTCCCGCTGGGCCTTTTATAGGCCGCTCCGACACTGCTCCCTCTGGGCCTTTGATAGGCTGGTCTGACACTGCTCTCGCTGGGCCTTTTATAGGCTGCTCCGACACTGCTCCGCTGGGCCTTGATAGGCCGCTCCGACACTGCTCCCGCTGGGCCTTTTATAGGCTGCTCCAACACTGCTCCCACTGGGTTTTTTATAGTCCTCTGCGACACTGCTCCCGCTGGGCCTTTTATAGGCTGCTCCAACACTGCTCCCGCTGACCTTGATAGGCTGCTCCGACACTGCTCCCGCTGGGCCTTTATAGGCTGCTCCGATACTGCTCCGGCTGGGCCTTTTATAGGCCTCTCCGACACTGACTCTCGAGCTCCCGCTGGGCCTTTTATAGGCCGCTCCGACACTGCTCCCTCTGGGCCTTTTATAGGCTGCTCCGACACTGCTCCCACTGGACCTTTTATAGGTAGCTCCGACACTGCTCCCGCTGGGTTTTTTAAAGGCCTCTCCGACACTGCTCCCGCTGGGCATTTTATAGGCTGCTCCGAAACTGCTCCCGCTGGGCCTTTTATAGGCTGCTCTGACACTGCTCCCGCTGGGTCTTTTAGAGGCCTCTCAGACACTGACACTCGAGCTCCCGCTGGGCCTTTTATAGGCCTCTCTGACACTGCTCCCGCTGGGCCTTTATAGGCTGCTCCGACATTGCTCCCGTTGGGCTTTTTATAGGCTGCTCTGACACTGCTCCCACTGGGCCTTTATAGGCTGCTCCGACACTGCTCCCGCTGGGCCTTCATAGGCTGCTCCGCCACTGCTCCCGCTGGGCCTTTATAGGCTGCTCCGACATTGCTCCCGCTGGGCCTTTTATATGCTGCTCAGACACTGATCCCGCTGGTGATTAATCGGCCTCACCGACACTGCTCCCGCTGGGCCTTTTATAGGCTGCTCCGACACTACTCCTGCTGGGCCTTTATAAGCTGCTCCGACACTGCTCCCTCTGGGTCTTTTCTCGGCCTCTCCGACACTACTCCCGCTGGGCCTTTTATAGGCTGCTCCGACACTGCTCCCTCTGGGTCTTTTATCGGCCTATCTGACACTGCTCCCGCTGGGCCTTTTATAGGCTGCTCCGACACTGCTCCCGCTGGGCCTTTATAGGCAGCTCCGACACTGCTGCCGCTGGGCCTTTTATAGGCCTCTCCGACACTGACTCTCGAGCTCCCGCTGGGTCTTTTATAGGCTGCTCCGACACTGCTCACAATGGGCCTTTTATAGGCCTCTCCGACACTGCTCCCACTGGGCCTTTTATAGGCTGCTCCGACACTGCTCCCGCTGGGCCTTTTATAGGCCTCTCCGACACTGCTCCCGCTGGGTCTTTTATAGGCTGCTCCAACACTGCTCCCGCTGGGCCTTTTATAGGCCGCTCCGACACTGCTCCCTCTGGGCCTTTGATAGGCTGCTCCGACACTGCTTACGCTGGGCCTTTTATAGGCTGCTCCGACACTGCTCCGCTGGGCCTTGATAGGCCGCTCCGACACTGCTCCCGCTGGGCCTTTTATAGGCTGCTCCAACACTGCTCCCGCTGGGTTTTTTATAGTCCTCTGCCACACTGCTCCCGCTGGGCCTTTTATAGGCTGATCCAACACTGCTCCCGCTGACCTTGATAGGCTGCTCCGACACTGCTCCCGCTGGGCCTTTATAGGCTGCTCCGATACTGCTCCGGCTGGGCCTTTTATAGGCCTCTCCGACACTGACTCTCGAGCTCCCGCTGGGCCTTTTATAGGCCGCTCCGACACTGCTCCCTCTGGGCCTTTTATAGCCTGCTCCGACACAGCTCACGCTGGGCCTTTTATAGGCTGCTCCGACACTGCTCCCGCTGGGCCTTTTATAGGCTGCTCCAACACTGCTCCCACTGGGTCTTTTATCAGCCTCTCCGACACTGCTCCCGCTGGGCCTTTTATAGGCTGCTCCGACACTGCTCCCGCTGGGTCTTTTATCTGCCTCTCCGACACTGCTCCCGTTTTGCCTTTTATAGGCTGCTCCTAAACTGCTCCCGCTGGGCCTTTTATAGGCTGCTCCAACACTGCTCCCGCTGGGTTTTTTATAGGCCTCTCCGACGCTGCTCCCGCTGGCACTTTTATAGGCTGCTCCGACACAGCTCCCGCTGGGCCTTTATATTCTGCTCCAACACTGCTCCCGCTGGGCCTTTTATAGGCTGCTCCGACACAGCTCCCGCTGGGCCTTTTATAGGCCTCTCCGACACTGACTCTCGCTGGGCCTTTTATAGGCCTCTCCGACACTGCTCTCGCTGGGCCTTTTATAGGCTGCTCCAACACTGCTCCCGCTGGGCCTTTATAGGCTGCTCCGACACTGCTCCCGCTGGGCCTTTGTAGTGTGCTCCGACACTGCTCTGGCTGGGCCTTTTATAGGCCGCTCCGACACTGCCCGCTCTGAGCCTTTTATAGACCGATCCGACACTGCTACCGCTGGGCCTTTATAGGCCTCTCCAGCACAGCTCCCGCTCGGCCGTTATAGGCCGCTCCGACACTGCTACCGCTGGGCCTTTATAGGGCTCTCCGACACTTCCTCTCGCTGGGCCTTTTATAGGCCTCTCCGATACTGCTCCCGCTGGGCCTTTTTATGCTGCTCCGAAACAGTTCCCGCTGGGCCTTTATAGACCGCTCTGACACTGCTACCGCTGGGCCTTTTATAGGCCGCTCCGACATTGCTCCCGCTGGGCCTTTATAGGGCTCTCCAACACTGACTCTCGCTGGGCCTTTTATAGGCCTCTCCGACACTGCTCCCACTGGGCCTTTATAGGCCTCTACGTCACTGCTCCTGCTGTGCCTTTTATAGGCCTCTCCGACACTGCTCCCACTGGGCCTTTATAGGCTGCTCCGACACTGCTCCCGCTGGGCCTTTATGGGCTGCTCCGACACTGCTCCCGCTGGGCCTTTATAGGCCGCTCCGTCACTGCTCCCGCTGGGCCTTTATAGGCTGCTCCGACACTGCTCCTGCTGGGCCTTTATAGGCTGCTCCGTCACAGTTCCAGCTGGGCCTTTATAGGCCGCTCCGACATTGCTCCCGCTGGGCCTTTATAGGCCGCTCCGACAGTGCTCCCGCTGGTCTTTTTATTGGCTGCTCCGACACTGCTCCCACTGGGCCTTTTATAGGCTGCTCCGACACTGCTCCCGCTGGGCATTTATAGGCTGCTCCGACACTGCTGCCGCTGGGCCTTTTATGGGCCGCTCCGACACTGACTCTCGAGCTCCCGCTGGGCCTTTATAGGCCTCTCCGACACTGACTCTCGAGCTCCCGCTGGGTCTTTTATAGGCTGCTCCGACACTGCTCCCACTGGGCCTTTTATAGGCCTCTCCGACACTGACTCTCCCTGGGCCTTTTATAGGCCTCTCCGACACTGCTCCCGCTGGGCCTTTTATAGGCTGCTCCAACACTGCTCCCGCTGGGCCTTTATAGGCTGCTCCGACACTGCTCCCGCTGGGCCTTTGTAGGCTGCTCCGACACTGCTCTGGCTGGGCCTTTTATAGGCCGCTCCGACACTGCACGCTCTGGGCCTTTTATAGACCGCTCCTTCACTGCTACCGCTGGACCTTTATAGGCCTCTCCAGCACAGCTCCCGCTGGGCCGTTATAGGCCACTCTGACACTGCTACCGCTGGGCCTTTATAGGCCTCTCCGACACTTACTCTCGCTGGGCCTTTTATAGGCCTCTCCGACACTGCTCCCGCTGGGCCTTTTTATGCTGCTCTGAAACAGTTCCCGCTGGGCCTTTATAGACCGCTCCGACACTGCCACCGCTGGGCCTTTTATAGGCCGCTCCGACATTGCTCCCGCTGGGCCTTTATAGGCCTCTCCGACACTGACTCTCGCTGGGCCTTTTATAGGCCTCTCCGACACTGCTCCCACTGGGCCTCTTTAGGCCTCTACGTCACTGCTCCTGCTGTGCCTTTTATAGGCCTCTCAGACACAGCTCCCACTGGGCCTTTATAGGCTGCTCCGACACAGCTCCCGCTGTGAAGTTTATAGGCTGCTCTGACACTGCTCCAACTGTGCCTTTATAGGCTGCTCCGACACTGCTCCCGCTGGGCCTTTATTGGCTGCTCCGACACTGCTCCCGCTGGGCCTTTATCGGCCGCTCCGACACTGCTCCCGGTGGGCCTTTATAGGCTGCTCCGACACTGCTCCTGCTGGGCCTTTATAGGCTGCTCCGTCACAGCTCCAGCTCGGCCTTTATAGGCCGCTCCGACACTGCTACCGCTGGGCCTTTATAGGCCTCTCCAGCACAGCTCCCGCTCGGCCGTTATAGGCCGCTCCGACACTGCTACCGCTGGGCCTTTATAGGCCTCTCCGACACTTCCTCTCGCTGGGCCTTTTATAGGCCTCTCCGATACTGCTCCCGCTGGGCCTTTTTATGCTGCTCCGAAACAGTTCCCGCTGGGCCTTTATAGACCGCTCTGACACTGCTACCGCTGGGCCTTTTATAGGCCGCTCCGACATTGCTCCCGCTGGGCCTTTATAGGGCTCTCCAACACTGACTCTCGCTGGGCCTTTTATAGGCCTCTCCGACACTGCTCCCACTGGGCCTTTATAGGCCTCTACGTCACTGCTCCTGCTGTGCCTTTTATAGGCCTCTCCGACACTGCTCCCACTGGGCCTTTATAGGCTGCTCCGACACTGCTCCCGCTGGGCCTTTATAGGCTGCTCCGACACTGCTCCCGCTGGGCCTTTATAGGCCGCTCCGTCACTGCTCCCGCTGGGCCTTTATAGGCTGCTCCGACACTGCTCCTGCTGGGCCTTTATAGGCTGCTCCGTCACAGTTCCAGCTGGGCCTTTATAGGCCGCTCCGACATTGCTCCCGCTGGGCCTTTATAGGCCGCGCCGACAGTGCTCCCGGCTGGTCTTTTTTTCGGCTGCTCCGACACTGCTCCCACTGGGCCTTTTATAGGCTGCTCCGACACTGCTCCCGCTGGGCATTTATAGGCTGCTCCGACACTGCTGCCGCTGGGCCTTTTATGGGCCGCTCCGACACTGACTCTCGAGCTCCCGCTGGGCCTTTATAGGCCTCTCCGACACTGACTCTCGAGCTCCCGCTGGGTCTTTTATAGGCTGCTCCGACACTGCTCCCACTGGGCCTTTTATAGGCCTCTCCGACACTGACTCTCCCTGGGCCTTTTATAGGCCTCTCCGACACTGCTCCCGCTGGGGCTTTTATAGGCTGCTCCAACACTGCTCCCGCTGGGCCTTTATAGGCTGCTCTGACACTGCTCCCGCTGGGCCTTTGTAGGCTGCTCCGACACTGCTCTGGCTGGGCCTTTTATAGGCCGCTCCGACACTGCACGCTCTGGGCCTTTTATAGACCGCTCCTTCACTGCTACCGCTGGACCTTTATAGGCCTCTCCAGCACAGCTCCCGCTGGGCCGTTATAGGCCACTCTGACACTGCTACCGCTGGGCCTTTATAGGCCTCTCCGACACTTACTCTCGCTGGGCCTTTTATAGGCCTCTCCGACACTGCTCCCGCTGGGCCTTTTTATGCTGCTCTGAAACAGTTCCCGCTGGGCCTTTATAGACCACTCCGACACTGCCACCGCTGGGCCTTTTATAGGCCGCTCCGACATTGCTCCCGCTGGGCCTTTATAGGCCTCTCCGACACTGACTCTCGCTGGGCCTTTTATAGGCCTCTCCGACACTGCTCCCACTGGGCCTTTATAGGCCTCTACGTCACTGCTCCTGCTGTGCCTTTTATAGGCCTCTCAGACACAGCTCCCACTGGGCCTTTATAGGCTGCTCCGACACAGCTCCCGCTGTGAAGTTTATAGGCTGCTCTGACACTGCTCCAACTGGGCCTTTATAGGCTGCTCCGACACTGCTCCCGCTGGGCCTTTATAGGCTGCTCCGACACTGCTCCCGCTGGGCCTTTATCGGCCGCTCCGACACTGCTCCCGGTGGGCCTTTATAGGCTGCTCCGACACTGCTCCTGCTGGGCCTTTATAGGCTGCTCCGTCACAGCTCCAGCTCGGCCTTTATAGGCCGCTCCGACATTGCTCCCGCTGGGCCTTTATAGGCCGCTCCGACACTGCTCCCGCTGGTCTTTTTATAGGCTGCTCCGACACTGCTCCCGCTGGGCCTTTTATAGGCTGCTCCGACACTGCTCCCGCTGGGCCTTTATAGGATTCTCCGACACTGCTGCCGCTGGGCCTTTTATAGGCCGCTCCGACACTGACTCTCGAGCTCCCGCTGGGCCTTTATAGGCCTCTCCGACACTGACTCTCGAGCTCCCGCTGGGTCTTTTATAGGCTGCTCCGACACTGCTCACACTGGGCCTTTTATAGGCCTCGCCGACACTGCTCCCGCTGGGCCTTTTATAGGCCTCTCCGACACTGCTCCCGCTGGGTCTTTTATAGGCTGCTCCAACACTGCTCCCGCTGGGCCTTTTAAAGGCCGCTCCGACACTGCTCCCTCTGGGCCTTTGATAGGCTGGTCTGACACTGCTCTCGCTGGGCCTTTTATAGGCTGCTCCGACACTGCTCCGCTGGGCCTTGATAGGCCGCTCCGACACTGCTCCCGCTGGGCCTTTTATAGGCTGCTCCAACACTGCTCCCACTGGGTTTTTTATAGTCCTCTGCGACACTGCTCCCGCTGGGCCTTTTATAGGCTGCTCCAACACTGCTCCCGCTGACCTTGATAGGCTGCTCCGACACTGCTCCCGCTGGGCCTTTATAGGCTGCTCCGATACTGCTCCGGCTGGGCCTTTTATAGGCCTCTCCGACACTGACTCTCGAGCTCCCGCTGGGCCTTTTATAGGCCGCTCCGACACTGCTCCCTCTGGGCCTTTTATAGGCTGCTCCGACACTGCTCCCACTGGACCTTTTATAGGCAGCTCCGACACTGCTCCCGCTGGGTTTTTTAAAGGCCTCTCCGACACTGCTCCCGCTGGGCATTTTATAGGCTGCTCCGAAACTGCTCCCGCTGGGCCTTTTATAGGCTGCTCCGACACTGCTCCCGCTGGGCCTTTATAGGCTGCTCCGACACTGCTGCCGCTGGGCCTTTATAGGCTGCTCCGACACTGCTCCCGCTGGGCCTTTGTAGGGTGCTCCGACACTGCTCCTGCTGGGCCTTTATAGGCTGCTCCGTCACAGCTCCAGCTCGGCCTTTATAGACCGATCCGACACTGCTACCGCTGGGCCTTTATAGGCCTCTCCAGCACAGCTCCCGCTCGGCCGTTATAGGCCGCTCCGACACTGCTACCGCTGGGCCTTTATAGGCCTCTCCGACACTTCCTCTCGCTGGGCCTTTTATAGGCCTCTCCGATACTGCTCCCGCTGGGCCTTTTTATGCTGCTCCGAAACAGTTCCCGCTGGGCCTTTATAGACCGCTCTGACACTGCTACCGCTGGGCCTTTTATAGGCCGCTCCGACATTGCTCCCGCTGGGCCTTTATAGGGCTCTCCAACACTGACTCTCGCTGGGCCTTTTATAGGCCTCTCCGACACTGCTCCCACTGGGCCTTTATAGGCTGCTCCGACACTGCTCCCGCTGGGCCTTTATAGGCTGCTCCGACACTGCTCCCGCTGGGCCTTTATAGGCCGCTCCGTCACTGCTCCCGCTGGGCCTTTATAGGCTGCTCCGACACTGCTCCTGCTGGGCCTTTATAGGCTGCTCCGTCACAGTTCCAGCTGGGCCTTTATAGGCCGCTCCGACATTGCTCCCGCTGGGCCTTTATAGGCCGCTCCGACAGTGCTCCCGCTGGTCTTTTTATCGGCTGCTCCGACACTGCTCCCACTGGGCCTTTTATAGGCTGCTCCGACACTGCTCCCGCTGGGCATTTATAGGCTGCTCCGACACTGCTGCCGCTGGGCCTTTTATGGGCCGCTCCGACACTGACTCTCGAGCTCCCGCTGGGCCTTTATAGGCCTCTCCGACACTGACTCTCGAGCTCCCGCTGGGTCTTTTATAGGCTGCTCCGACACTGCTCCCACTGGGCCTTTTATAGGCCTCTCCGACACTGACTCTCCCTGGGCCTTTTATAGGCCTCTCCGACACTGCTCCCGCTGGGCCTTTTATAGGCTGCTCCAACACTGCTCCCGTTGGGCCTTTATAGGCTGCTCCGACACTGCTCCCGCTGGGCCATTGTAGGCTGCTCCGACACTGCTCTGGCTGGGCCTTTTATAGGCCGCTCCGACACTGCACGCTCTGGGCCTTTTATAGACCGCTCCTTCACTGCTACCTCTGGACCTTTATAGGCCTCTCCAGCACAGCTCCCGCTGGGCCGTTATAGGCCACTCTGACACTGCTACCGCTGGGCCTTTATAGGCCTCTCCGACACTTACTCTCGCTGGGCCTTTTATAGGCCTCTCCGACACTGCTCCCGCTGGGCCTTTTTATGCTGCTCTGAAACAGTTCCCGCTGGGCCTTTATAGACCGCTCCGACACTGCCACCGCTGGGCCTTTTATAGGCCGCTCCGACATTGCTCCCGCTGGGCCTTTATAGGCCTCTCCGACACTGACTCTCGCTGGGCCTTTTATAGGCCTCTCCGACACTGCTCCCACTGGGCCTTTATAGGCCTCTACGTCACTGCTCCTGCTGTGCCTTTTATAGGCCTCTCAGACACAGCTCCCACTGGGCCTTTATAGGCTGCTCCGACACAGCTCCCGCTGTGAAGTTTATAGGCTGCTCTGACACTGCTCCAACTGGGCCTTTATAGGCTGCTCCGACACTGCTCCCGCTGGGCCTTTATAGGCTGCTCCGACACTGCTCCCGCTGGGCATTTATCGGCCGCTCCGACACTGCTCCCGGTGGGCCTTTATAGGCTGCTCCGACACTGCTCCTGCTGGGCCTTTATAGGCTGCTCCGTCACAGCTCCAGCTCGGCCTTTATAGGCCGCTCCGACATTGCTCCCGCTGGGCCTTTATAGGCCGCTCCGACACTGCTCCCGCTGGTCTTTTTATAGGCTGCTCCGACACTGCTCCCGCTGGGCCTTTTATAGGCTGCTCCGACACTGCTCCCGCTGGGCCTTTATAGGCTGCTCCGACACTGCTGCCGCTGGGCCTTTTATAGGCCGCTCCGACACTGACTCTCGAGCTCCCGCTGGGCCTTTATAGGCCTCTCCGACACTGACTCTCGAGCTCCCGCTGGGTCTTTTATAGGCTGCTCCGACACTGCTCACACTGGGCCTTTTATAGGCCTCTCCGACACTGCTCCCGCTGGGCCTTTTATAGGCCTCTCCGACACTGCTCCCGCTGGGTCTTTTATAGGCTGCTCCAACACTGCTCCCGCTGGGCCTTTTATAGGCCGCTCCGACACTGCTCCCTCTGGGCCTTTGATAGGCTGGTCTGACACTGCTCTCGCTGGGCCTTTTATAGGCTGCTCCGACACTGCTCCGCTGGGCCTTGATAGGCCGCTCCGACACTGCTCCCGCTGGGCCTTTTATAGGCTGCTCCAACACTGCTCCCACTGGGTTTTTTTAGTCCTCTGCGACACTGCTCCCGCTGGGCCTTTTATAGGCTGCTCCAACACTGCTCCCGCTGACCTTGATAGGCTGCTCCGACACTGCTCCCGCTGGGCCTTTATAGGCTGCTCCGATACTGCTCCGGCTGGGCCTTTTTTAGGCCTCTCCGACACTGACTCTCGAGCTCCCGCTGGGCCTTTTATAGGCCGCTCCGACACTGCTCCCTCTGGGCCTTTTATAGGCTGCTCCGACACTGCTCCCACTGGACCTTTTATAGGCAGCTCCGACACTGCTCCCGCTGGGTTTTTTAAAGGCTTCTCCGACACTGCTCCCGCTGGGCATTTTATAGGCTGCTCCGAAACTGCTCCCGCTGGGCCTTTTATAGGCTGCTCCGACACTGCTCCCGCTGGGCCTTTATAGGCTGCTCCGACACTGCTGCCGCTGGGCCTTTATAGGCTGCTCCGACACTGCTCCCGCTGGGCCTTTGTAGGGTGCTCCGACACTGCTCTGGCTGGGCCTTTTATAGGCCTCTCCGACACTGCCCGCTCTGAGCCTTTTGTAGTCCGATCCGACACTGCTACCGCTGGGCCTTTATAGGCCTCTCCAGCACTGCTCCCGCTCGGCCGTTATAGGCCGCTCCGACACTGCTACCGCTGGGCCTTTATAGGCCTCTCCGACACTGCTCCCGCTGGGCCTTTTTATGCTGCTCCGAAACAGTTCCCGCTGGGCCTTTATAGACCGCTCTGACACTGCTACCGCTGGGCCTTTTATAGGCCACTCCGACATTGCTCCCGCTGGGCCTTTATAGGGCTCTCCAACACTGACTCTCGCTGGGCCTTTTATAGGCCTCTCCGACACTGCTCCCACTGGGCCTTTATAGGCCTCTACGTCACTGCTCCTGCTGTGCCTTTTATAGGCCTCTCCGACACTGCTCCCACTGGGCCTTTATAGGCTGCTCCGACACTGCTCCCGCTGGGCCTTTATAGGCTGCTCCGTCACAGTTCCAGCTGGGCCTTTATAGGCCGCTCCGACATTGCTCCCGCTGGGCCTTTATAGGCCGCTCCGACAGTGCTCCCGCTGGTCTTTTTATCGGCTGCTCCGACACTGCTCCCACTGGGCCTTTTATAGGCTGCTCCGACACTGCTCCCGCTGGGCATTTATAGGCTGCTCCGACACTGCTGCCGCTGGGCCTTTTATGGGCCGCTCCGACACTGACTCTCGAGCTCCCGCTGGGCCTTTATAGGCCTCTCCGACACTGACTCTCGAGCTCCCGCTGGGTCTTTTATAGGCTGCTCCGACACTGCTCCCACTGGGCCTTTTATAGGCCTCTCCGACACTGACTCTCCCTGGGCCTTTTATAGGCCTCTCCGACACTGCTCCCGCTGGGCCTTTTATAGGCTGCTCCAACACTGCTCCCGCTGGGCCTTTATAGGCTGCTCCGACACTGCTCCGGCTGGGCCTTTGTAGGCTGCTCCGACACTGCTCTGGCTGGGCCTTTTATAGGCCGCTCCGACACTGCCCGCTCTGGGCCTTTTATAGACCGCTCCTTCACTGCTACCGCTGGACCTTTATAGGCCTCTCCAGCACAGCTCCCGCTGGGCCGTTATAGGCCACTCTGACACTGCTACCGCTGGGCCTTTATAGGCCTCTCCGACACTTACTCTCGCTGGGCCTTTTATAGGCCTCTCCGACACTGCTCCCGCTGGGCCTTTTTATGCTGCTCCGAAACAGTTCCCGCTGGGCCTTTATAGACCGCTCCGACACTGCCACCGCTGGGCCTTTTATAGGCCGCTCCGACATTGCTCCCGCTGGGCCTTTATAGGCCTCTCCGACACTGACTCTCGCTGGGCCTTTTATAGGCCTCTCCGACACTGCTCCCACTGGGCCTTTATAGGCCTCTACGTCACTGCTCCTGCTGTGCCTTTTATAGGCCTCTCAGACACAGCTCCCACTGGGCCTTTATAGGCTGCTCCGACACAGCTCCCGCTGTGAATTTTATAGGCTGCTCCGACACTGCTCCAACTGGGCCTTTATAGGCTGCTCCGACACGGCTCCCGCTGGGCCTTTATAGGCTGCTCCGACACTGCTCCCGCTGGGCCTTTATCGGCCGCTCCGACACTGCTCCCAGTGGGCCTTTATTGGCTGCTCCGACACTGCTCCTGCTGGGCCTTTATATGCTGCTCCGTCACAGCTCCAGCTCGGCCTTTATAGGCCGCTCCGACATTGCTCCCGCTGGGCCTTTATAGGCCGCTCCGACACTGCTCCCGCTGGTCTTTTTATAGGCTGCTCCGACACTGCTCCCGCTGGGCCTTTTATAGGCTGCTCCGACACTGCTCCCGCTGGGCCTTTATAGGCTGCTCCGACACTGCTGCCGCTGGGCCTTTTATAGGCCGCTCCGACACTGACTCACGAGCTCCCGCTGGGCCTTTATAGGCCTCTCCGACACTGACTCTCGAGCTCCCGCTGGGTCTTTTATAGGCTGCTCCGACACTGCTCACACTGGGCCTTTTATAGGCCTCTCCGACACTGCTCCCGCTGGGCCTTTTATAGGCCTCTCCGACACTGCTCCCGCTGGGTCTTTTATAGGCTGCTCCAACACTGCTCCCGCTGGGCCTTTTATAGGCCGCTCCGACACTGCTCCCTCTGGGCCTTTGATAGGCTGCTCTGACACTGCTCTCGCTGGGCCTTTTATAGGCTGCTCCGACACTGCTCCGCTGGGCCTTGATAGGCCGCTCCGACACTGCTCCCGCTGGGCCTTTTATAGGCTGCTCCAACACTGCTCCCACTGGGTTTTTTATGGTCCTCTGCGACACTGCTCCCGCTGGGCCTTTTATAGGCTGCTCCAACACTGCTCCCGCTGACCTTGATAGGCTGCTCCGACACTGCTCCCGCTGGGCCTTTATAGGCTGCTCCGATACTGCTCCGGCTGGGCCTTTTATAGGCCTCTCCGACACTGACTCTCGAGCTCCCGCTGGGCCTTTTATAGGCCGCTCCGACACTGCTCCCTCTGGGCCTTTTATAGGCTGCTCCGAAACAGTTCCCGCTGGGCCTTTATAGACCGCTCTGACACTGCTACCGCTGGGCCTTTTATAGGCCACTCCGACATTGCTACCGCTGGGCCTTTATAGGGCTCTCCAACACTGACTCTCGCTGGGCCTTTTATAGGCCTCTCCGACACTGCTCCCACTGGGCCTTTATAGGCTGCTCCGACACTGCTCCCGCTGGGCCTTTATATGCTGCTCCGACACTGCTCCCGCTGGGCCTTTATAGGCCGCTCCGTCACTGCTCCCGCTGGGCCTTTATAGGCTGCTCCGACACTGCTCCTGCTGGGCCTTTATAGGCTGCTCCGTCACAGTTCCAGCTGGGCCTTTATAGGCCGTATCCGACATTGCTCCCGCTGGGCCTTTATAGGCCGCTCCGACAGTGCTCCCGCTGGTCTTTTTATCGGCTGCTCCGACACTGCTCCCACTGGGCCTTTTATAGGCTGCTCCGACACTGCTCCCGCTGGGCATTTATAGGCTGCTCCGCCACTGCTGCCGCTGGGCCTTTTATGGGCCGCTCCGACACTGACTCTCGAGCTCCCGCTGGGCCTTTATAGGCCTCTCCGACACTGACTCTCGAGCTCCCGCTGGGTCTTTTATAGGCTGCTCCGACACTGCTCCCACTGGGCCTTTTATAGGCCTCTCCGACACTGACTCTCCCTGGGCCTTTTATAGGCCTCTCCGACACTGCTCCCGCTGGGCCTTTTATAGGCTGCTCCAACACTGCTCCCGCTGGGCCTTTATAGGCTGCTCCGACACTGCTCCGGCTGGGCCTTTGTAGGCTGCTCCGACACTGCTCTGGCTGGGCCTTTTATAGGCCGCTCTGACACTGCCCGCTCTGGGCCTTTTATAGACCGCTCCTTCACTGCTACCGCTGGACCTTTATAGGCCTCTCCAGCACAGCTCCCGCTGGGCCGTTATAGGCCACTCTGACACTGCTACCGCTGGGCCTTTATAGGCCTCTCCGACACTTACTCTCGCTGGGCCTTTTATAGGCCTCTCCGACACTGCTCCCGCTGGGCCTTTTTATGCTGCTCCGAAACAGTTCCCGCTGGGCCTTTATAGACCGCTCCGACACTGCCACCGCTGGGCCTTTTATAGGCCGCTCCGACATTGCTCCCGCTGGGCCTTTATAGGCCTCTCCGACACTGACTCTCGCTGGGCCTTTTATAGGCCTCTCCGACACAGCTCCCACTGGGCCTTTATAGGCTGCTCCGACACAGCTCCCGCTGTGAATTTTATAGGCTGCTCCGACACTGCTCCAACTGGGCCTTTATAGGCTGCTCCGACACTGCTCCCGCTGGGCCTTTATAGGCTGCTCCGACACTGCTCCCGCTGGGCCTTTATCGGCCGCTCCGACACTGCTCCCAGTGGGCCTTTATTGGCTGCTCCGACACTGCTCCTGCTGGGCCTTTATATGCTGCTCCGTCACAGCTCCAGCTCGGCCTTTATAGGCCGCTCCGACATTGCTCCCGCTGGGCCTTTATAGGCCGCTCCGACACTGCTCCCGCTGGTCTTTTTATAGGCTGCTCCGACACTGCTCCCGCTGGGCCTTTTATAGGCTGCTCCGACACTGCTCCCGCTGGGCCTTTATAGGCTGCTCCGACACTGCTGCCGCTGGGCCTTTTATAGGCCGCTCCGACACTGACTCTCGAGCTCCCGCTGGGCCTTTATAGGCCTCTCCGACACTGACTCTCGAGCTCCCGCTGGGTCTTTTATAGGCTGCTCCGACACTGCTCACACTGGGCCTTTTATAGGCCTCTCCGACACTGCTCCCGCTGGGCCTTTTATAGGCCTCTCCGACACTGCTCCCGCTGGGTCTTTTATAGGCTGCTCCAACACTGCTCCCGCTGGGCCTTTTATAGGCCGCTCCGACACTGCTCCCTCTGGGCCTTTGATAGGCTGCTCTGACACTGCTCTCGCTGGGCCTTTTATAGGCTGCGCCGACACTGCTCCGCTGGGCCTTGATAGGCCGCTCCGACACTGCTCCCGCTGGGCCTTTTATAGGCTGCTCCAACACTGCTCCCACTGGGTTTTTTATGGTCCTCTGCGACACTGCTCCCGCTGGGCCTTTTATAGGCTGCTCCAACACTGCTCCCGCTGACCTTGATAGGCTGCTCCGACACTGCTCCCGCTGGGCCTTTATAGGCTGCTCCGATACTGCTCCGGCTGGGCCTTTTATAGGCCTCTCCGACACTGACTCTCGAGCTCCCGCTGGGCCTTTTATAGGCCGCTCCGACACTGCTCCCTCTGGGCCTTTTATAGGCTGCTCCGACACAGCTCCCGCTGGGCCTTTTATAGGCTGCTCCGACACTGCTCCCACTGGACCTTTTATAGGCAGCTCCGACACTGCTCCCGCTGGGTTTTTTAAAGGCCTCTCCGACACTGCTCCCGCTGGGCATTTTATAGGCTGCTCCGAAACTGCTCCCGCTGGGCCTTTTATAGGCTGCTCCGACACTGCTCCCGCTGGGCCTTTATAGGCTGCTCCGACACTGCTGCCGCTGGGCCTTTTATAGGCTGCTCCGACACTGACTCTCGAACTCCCGCTGGGCCTTTATAGGCCTCTCTGACACTGACTCTCGAGCTCCCGCTGGGTTATTTATAGGCTGCTCCGACACTGCTCCCACTGGGCCTTTATAGGCCGCTCCGACATTGCTCACGCTGAGCCTTTATAGGCCACTCCGACACTGCTCCCGCTGGTCTTTTTATAGGCTGCTCCGAATCTGCTCCCGCTGGGCCTTTTATAGGCTGCTCCGACACTGCTCTCGCTGGGCCTTTATAGGCTGCTCCGACACTGCTGCCGCTGGGCCTTTTATAGGCTGCTCCGACACTGACTCTCGAGCTCCCGCTGGGCCTTTATAGGCCTCTCCGACACTGACTCTCGAACTCCCGCTGGGTTATTTATAGGCTGCTCCGACACTGCTCCCACTGGGCCATTTATAGGCCTCTCCGACACTGCTCCCGCTGGGCCTTTTATACGCTGCTCCAACACTGCTCCCGCTGGGCCTTTTATAGGCTGCTCCGACACTGCTCCCGCTGGGCCTTTGATAGGCTGCTCCGACACTGCTCTCGCTGGGCCTTTTATAGGCTGCTCCGACACTGCTCCGCTGGGCCTTTATAGGCCGCTCCGACACTGCTCCCGCTGAGCCTTTATAGGCTGCTCAGACACTGCTCCCTCTGGGTCGTTTATCGGCCTCTCCGACACTACTCCCGCTGGGCCTTTTATAGGCTGCTCCGACACTGCTCCTGCTGGGCCTTTCATTGGTCTCTCCGACACTGAATCTCGCTGGGCCTTTGATAGGCCTCTACGACACTGCTCCCGCTGGGCCTTTTATAGGCTGCTCTGACACTGCTCCCGCTGGGCCTTTATAGGCTGCTACGACACTGCTCCCGCTGGGCCTTTGTAGGCTGCTCCGACACTGCTCTGGCTGGGCCTTTTATAGGCCGCTCCGACACTGCCCGCTCTGGGCCTTTTATAGACCGCACCTTCACTGCTACCGCTGGGCCTTTATAGGCCTCTCCAGCACAGCTCCCGCTGGGCCGTTATAGGCCACTCTGACACTGCTACCGCTGGGCCTTTATAGGCCTCTCCGACACTTACTCTCGCTGGGCCTTTTATAGGCCTCTCCGACACTGCTCCCGCTGGGCCTTTTTATGCTGCTCCGAAACAGTTCCCGCTGGGCCTTTATAGACCGCTCCGACACTGCCACCGCTGGGCCTTTTATAGGCCGCTCCGACATTGCTCCCGCTGGGCCTTTATAGGCCTCTCCGACACTGACTCTCGCTGGGCCTTTTATAGGCCTCTCCGACACTGCTCCCACTGGGCCTTTATAGGCCTCTACATCACTGCTCCTGCTGTGCCTTTTATAGGCCTCTCAGACACAGCTCCCACTGGGCCTTTATAGGCTGCTCCGACACAGCTCCCGCTGTGAAGTTTATAGGCTGCTCCGACACTGCTCCAACTGGGCCTTTATAGGCTGCTCCGACACTGCTCCCGCTGGGCCTTTATAGGCTGCTCCGACACTGCTCCCGCTGGGCCTTTATCGGCCGCTCCGACACTGCTCCCGGTGGGCCTTTATAGGCTGCTCCGACACTGCTCCTGCTGGGCCTTTATAGGCTGCTCCGTCACAGCTCCAGCTCGGCCTTTATAGGCCGCTCCGACATTGCTCCCGCTGGACCTTTATAGGCCGCTCCGACACTGCTCCCGCTGGGCCTTTTATAGGCTGCTCCGACACTGCTCCCGCTGGGCCTTTATAGGCTGCTCCGAAACTGCTGCCGCTGGGCCTTTTATAGGCTGCTCCGACACTGACTCTCGAGCTCCCGCTGGGCCTTTATAGGCCTCTCCGACACTGACTCTCGAGCTCCCGCTGGGTTATTTATAGGCTGCTCCGACACTGCTCCCACTGGGCCTTTATAGGCCGCTCCGACATTGCTCCCGCTAGGCCTTTATAGGCCACTCCGACACTGCTCCCGCTGGTCTTTTTATAGGCTGCTCCGAATCTGCTCCCGCTGGGCCTTTTATAGGCTGCTCCGACACTGCTCTCGCTGGGCCTTTATAGGCTGCTCCGACACTGCTGCCGCTGGGCCTTTTATAGGCTGCTCCGACACTGACTCTCGAGCTCCCGCTGGGCCTTTTCGGCCTCTCCGACACTGACTCTCGAGCTCCCGCTGGGTTATTTATAGGCTGCTCCGACACTGCTCCCACTGGGCCATTTATAGGCCTCTCCGACACTGCTCCCGCTGGGCCTTTTATACGCTGCTCCAACACTGCTCCCGCTGGGCCTTTTATAGGCTGCTCCGACACTGCTCCCGCTGGGCCTTTGATAGTCTGCTCCGACACTGCTCTCGCTGGGCCTTTTATAGGCTGCTCCTACATTGCTCCGCTGGGCCTTTATAGGCCGCTCCGACACTGCTCCCGCTGAGCCTTTATAGGCTGCTCAGACACTGCTCCCTCTGGGTCGTTTATCGGCCTCTTCGACACTACTCCCGCTGGGCCTTTTATAGGCTGCTCCGACACTGCTCCTGCTGGGCCTTTCATTGGTCTCTCCGACACTGAATCTCGCTGGGCCTTTTATAGGCTGCTCTGACACTGCTCCCGCTGGGTCTTTTAGAGGCCTCTCCGACACTGACACTCGAGCTCCCGCTGGGCCTTTTATAGGCCTCTCTGACACTGCTCCCGCTGGGCCTTTATAGGCTGCTCCGACATTGCTCCCGTTGGGCGTTTTATAGGCTGCTCTGACACTACTCCCGCTGGGCCTTTATAGGCTGCTCCGACACTGCTCCCGCTGGGCCTTCATAGGCTACTCCGCCACTGCTCCCGCTTGGCCTTTATAGGCTGCTCCGACATTGCTCCCGCTGGGCCTTTTATATGCTGCTCAGACACTGATCCCGCTGGTGATTTATCGGCTTCTCCGACACTGCTCCCGCTGGGCCTTTTATAGGCTGCTCCGACACTACTCCTGCTGGGCCTTTATAAGCTGCTCCGACACTGCTCCCTCTGGGTCTTTTATCGGCCTCTCCGACACTACTCCCGCTGGGCCTTTTATAGGCTGCTCCGACACTGCTCCCTCTGGGTCTTTTATCGGCCTATCCGACACTGCTCCCGCTGGGCCTTTTATAGGCTGCTCCGACACTGCTCCCGCTGGGCCTTGTATAGGCTGCTCCAACACTGCTCCCGCTGGGCCTTTATAGGCTGCTCCGACACTGCTGCCGCTGGGCCTTTTATAGGCTGCTCCGATACTGACTCTCGAGCTCCCGCTGGGCCTTTATAGGCCTCTCCGACACTGACTCTCGAGCTCCCGCTGGGTTATTTATAGGCTGCTCTGACACTGCTCCCACTGGGCCTTTATAGGCTGCTCCGACATTGCTCCCGCTGGGCCTTTATAGGCCACTCCGACACTGCTCCCGCTGGTCTTTTTATAGGCTGCTCCGAATCTGCTCCCGCTGGGCCTTTTATAGGCTGCTCCGACACTGCTCTCGCTGGGCCTTTATAGGCTGCTCCGACACTGCTGCCGCTGGGCCTTTTATAGGCTGCTCCGACACTGACTCTCGCTGGGCCTTTTATAGGCTGCTCCGACACTGACTCTCGAGCTCCCGCTGGGCCTTTATAGGCCTCTCCGGCACTGACTCTCGAGCTCCCGCTGGGTTATTTATAGGCTGCTCCGACACTGCTCCCACTGGGCCATTTATAGGCCTCTCCGACACTGCTCCCGCTGGGCCTTTTATACGCTGCTCCAACACTGCTCCCGCTGGGCCTTTTATAGGCTGCTCCGACACTGCTCCCGCTGGGCCTTTGATAGGCTGCTCCGACACTGCTCTCGCTGGGCCTTTTATAGGCTGCTCCGACACTGCTCCGCTGGGCCTTTATAGGCCGCTCCGACACTGCTCCCGCTGGGCCTTTTATAGGCTGCTCCAACACTGCTCCCGCTGGGTTTTTTATAGTCCTCTCCCACACTGCTCCCGCTGGGCCTTTTATAGGCTGCTCAAACACTGCTCCGGCTGGGCCTTTTATAGGCCTCTGTTACACTGACTCTCGAGCTCCCGCGGGGCCTTTTATAGGCTGCTCCGACACTGCTCCCACTGGGTCTTTTAGAGGCAGCTCCGACACTGCTCCCGCTGGGCCTTTTATAGGCTGCTCCAACACTGCTCCCACTGGGCCTTTTATAGGCTGCTCCGACACTGCTCCCGCTGGGCCTTTAGAAGCCTGCTCCGACACTGCTCCCGCTGGGCCTTTCATTGGTCTCTCCGACACTGACTCTCGCTGGGCCTTTTATAGGCCTCTACGACACTGCTCCCGCTGGGCCTTTTATAGGCTGCTCCGACACTGCTCCCGCTGGGTCTTTTAGAGGCCTCTACGACACTGACACTCGAGCTCCCGCTGGGCCTTTTATAGGCCTCTCTGACACTGCTCCCGCTGGGCCTTTATAGGCTGCTCCGACATTGCTCCCGTTGGGCGTTTTATAGGCTGCTCTGACACTGCTCCCGCTGGGCCTTTATAGGCTGCTCCGACACTGCTCCCGCTGGGCCTTCATAGGCTGCTCCGCCACTGCTCCCGCTGGGCCTTTATAGGCTGCTCCGACATTGCTTACGCTGGGCCTTTTATATGCTGCACAGACACTGATCGCGCTGGTGATTTATCGGCCTCTCCGACACTGCTCCCGCTGGGCCTTTTATAGGCTGCTCCGACACTACTCCTGCTGGGCCTTTATAAGCTGCTCCGACACTGCTCCCTCTGGGTCTTTTATCGGCCTCTCCGACACTACTCCCGTTGGGACTTTTATAGGCTGCTCCGACACTGCTCCCTCTGGGTCTTTTATCGGCCTATCCGACACTGCTCCCGCTGGGTCTTTTATAGGCTGCTCCGACACTGCTCCCGCTGGGCCTTGTATAGGCTGCTCCAACACTGCTCCCGCTGGGTTTTTTATAGGCCTCTCCGCTACTGCTTCCACTGGGCCTTTTATAGGCTACTCTGACACTGACGCTCGATCTCCCGCTGGGCCTTTTATAGGCCGCTCTGACACTGCTCCCTCTGGCCCTTTTATAGGCTGCTCCGACACAGCTCCCGCTGGGCCTTTTATAGGCTGCTCCGACACTGCTCCCACTGGGCCTTTTAGAGGCAGCTCCGACACTGCTCCCGCTGGACCTTTTATAGGCTGCTCCAACACTGCTCCCACTGGGCCTTTTATAGGCTGCTCCGACACTGCTCCCGCTGGTCCTTTAGAAGCCTGCTCCGACACTGCTCCCGCTGGGCCTTTCATTGGCCTCTCCGACACTGACTCTCGCTGGGCCTTTTATAGGCCTCTACGACACTGCTCCCGCTGGGCCTTTTATAGGCTGCTCCGACACTGCTCCCGCTGGGTCTTTTAGAGGCCTCTCAGACACTGACTCTCGAGCTCCCGCTGGGCCTTTTATAGGCCTCTCTGACACTGCTCCCGCTGGGCCTTTATAGGCTGCTCCGACATTGCTCCCGTTGGGCGTTTTATTGGCTGCTCTGACACTGCTCCCGCTGGGCCTTTATAGGCTGCTCCGACACTGCTCCCGCTGGGCCTTTATAGGCTGCTCCGCCACTGCTCCCGCTGGGCCTTTATAGGCTGCTCCGACACTGCTCCCGCTGGGCCTTTTATATGCTGCTCAGACACTGATCCCGCTGGGTCATTTATCGGCCTCTCCGACCCTGCTCCCGCTGGGCCTTTTATAGGCTGCTCCGACACTACTCCCGCTGAGCCTTTATAGGCTGCTCCGACACTGCTCCCTCTGGGTCGTTTATCGGCCTCTCCGACACTACTCCCGCTGGGCCTTTTATAGGCTGCTCCGACACTGCTCCTGCTGAGCCTTTCATTGGTCTCTCCGACACTGAATCTCGCTGGGCCTTTTATATGCCTCTACGACACTGCTCCCGCTGGGCCTTTTATAGGCTGCTCTGACACTGCTCCCGCTGGGTCTTTTAGAGGCCTCTCCGACACTGACACTCGAGCTCCCGCTGGGCCTTTTATAGGCCTCTCTGACATTGCTCCCGTTGGGCGTTTTATAGGCTGCTCTGACACTGCTCCCGCTGGGCATTTATAGGCTGCTCCGACACTGCTCCCGCTGGGCCTTCATAGGCTGCTCCGCCACTGCTCCCGCTGGGCCTTTATAGGCTGCTCCGACATTGCTCCCGCTGGGCCTTTTATATGCTGCTCAGACACTGATCCCGCTGGTGATTTATCGGCCTCTCCGACACTGCTCCCGCTGGGCCTTTTATAGGCTGCTCCGACACTACTCCTGCTGGGCCTTTATAAGCTGCTCCGACACTGCTCCCTCTGGGTCTTTTATCGGCCTCTCCGACACTACTCCCGCTGGGCCTTTTATAGGCTGCTCCGACACTGCTCCCTCTGGGTCTTTTATCGGCCTATCCGACACTGCTCCCGCTGGGCCTTTTATAGGCTGCTCCGACACTGCTCCCGCTGGTCCTTGTATAGGCTGCTCCAACACTGCTCCCGCTGGGCCTTTATAGGCTGCTCCGACACTGCTGCCGCTGGGCCTTTTATAGGCTGCTCCGACACTGACTCTCGAGCTCCCGCTGGGCCTTTATAGGCCTCTCCGACACTGACTCTCGAGCTCCCGCTGGGTTATTTATAGGCTGCTCCGACACTGCTCCCACTGGGCCATTTATAGGCCTCTCCAACACTGCTCCCGCTGGGCCTTTTATACGCTGCTCCAACACTGCTCCCGCTGGGCCTTTTATAGGCTGCTCCGACACTGCTCCCGCTGGGCCTTTGATAGGCTGCTCCGACACTGCTCTCGCTGGGCCTTTTATAGGCTGCTCGGACACTGCTCCGCTGGGCCTTTATAGGCCGCTCCGACACTGCTCCCGCTGGGCCTTTTATAGGCTGCTCAAACACTGCTCCCGCTGGGCCTTTATAGGCTGCTCCGACACTGCTCCCGCTGGGCCTTTATAGGCTGCTCCGATACTGCTCCGGCTGGGCCTTTTATAGGCCTCTGTGACACTGACTCTCGAGCTCCCGCGGGGCCTTTTATAGGCTGCTCCGACACTGCTCCCACTGGGCCTTTTAGAGGCAGCTCCGACACTGCTCCCGCTGGGCCTTTTATAGGCTGCTCCAACACTGCTCCCACTGGGCCTTTTATAGGCTGCTCCGACACTGCTCCCGCTGGGCCTTTAGAAGCCTGCTCCGACACTGCTCCCGCTGGGCCTTTCATTGGTCTCTCCGACACTGACTCTCGCTGGGCCTTTTCTAGGCCTCTACGACACAGCTCCCGCTGGGCCTTTTATAGGCTGCTCCGACATTGCTCCCGTTGGGCGTTTTATAGGCTGCTCTGACACTGCTCCCGCTGGGCCTTTATAGGCTGCTCCGACACTGCTCCCGCTGGGCCTTCATAGGCTGCTCCGCCACTGCTCCCGCTGGGCCTTTATAGGCTGCTCCGACATTGCTCCCGCTGGGCCTTTTATATGCTGCTCAGACACTGATCCCGCTGGTGATTTATCGGCCACTCCGACACTGCTCCCGCTGGGCCTTTTATAGGCTGCTCCGACACTACTGCTGCTGGGCCTTTATAAGCTGCTCCGACACTGCTCCCTCTGGTCTTTTATCGGCCTCTCCGACACTACTCCCGCTGGGCCTTTTATAGGCTGCTCCGACACTGCTCCCTCTGGGTCTTTTATCGGCCTATCCGACACTGCTCCCGCTGGGTCTTTTATAGGCTGCTCCGACACTGCTCCCGCTGGGCCTTGTATAGGCTGCTCCAACACTGCTCCCGCTGGGTTTTTTATAGGCCTCTCCGCTACTGCTTCCACTGGGCCTTTTATAGGCTACTCTGACACTGACGCTCGATCTCACGCTGGGCCTTTTATAGGCATCTCCGACACTGCTCCCGCTGAGCCTTTTATAGGCTTCTCCGACACTGCTCCCGCTGGGCCTTTTATAGGCTGCTCCAACACTGCTCCCGCTGGGCCTTTATAGGCTGCTCCGACACTGCTCCCGCTGGGCCTTTATAGGCTGCTCCGATACTGCTCCGGCTGGGCCTTTTATAGGCCTCTCCGACACTGACTCTCGAGCTCTCGCTGGGCCTTTTATAGGCCGCTCTGACACTGCTCCCTCTGGGCCTTTTATAGGCTGCTCCGACACAGCTCCCGCTGGGCCTTTTATAGGCTGCTCCGACACTGCTCCCACTGGGCCTTTTAGAGGCAGCTCCGAAACTGCTCCCGCTGGGCCTTTTATAGGCTGCTCCAACACTGCTCCCACTGGGCCTTTTATAGGCTGCTCCGACACTGCTCCCGCTGGTCCTTTAGAAGCCTGCTCCGACACTGCTCCCGCTGGGCCTTTCATTGGCCTCTCCGACACTGACTCTCACTGGGCCTTTTATAGGCCTCTACGACACGGCTCCCGCTGGGCCTTTTATAGGCTGCTCCGACACTGCTCCCGCTGGGTCTTTTAGAGGCCTCTCCGACACTGACTCTCGAGCTCCCGCTGGGCCTTTTATAGGCCTCTCTGACACTGCTCCCGCTGGGCCTTTATAGGCTGCTCCGACATTGCTCCCGTTGGGCGTTTTATAGGCTGCTCTAACACTGCTCCCGCTGGGCCTTTATAGGCTGCTCCGACACTGCTCCCGCTGGGCCTTTATAGGCTGCTCCGCCACTGCTCCCGCTGGGCCTTTATAGGCTGCTCCGACACTGCTCCCGCTGGGCCTTTTATATGCTGCTCAGACACTGATCCCGCTGGGTCATTTATCGGCCTCTCCGACACTGCTCCCGCTGGGCCTTTTATAGGCTGCTCCGACACTACTCCCACTGAGCCTTTATAGGCTGCTCCGACACTGCTCCCTCTGGGTCGTTTATCGGCCTCTCCGACACTACTCCCGCTGGGCCTTTTATAGGCTGCTCCGACACTGCTCCCGCTGGGCCTTTCATTGGTCTCTCCGACACTGAATCTCGCTGGGCCTTTTATAGGCCTCTACGACACTGCTCCCGCTGGGCCTTTTATAGGCTGCTCTGACACTGCTCCCGCTGGGTCTTTTAGAGGCCTCTCCGACACTGACACTCGAGCTCCCGCTGGTCCTTTTATAGGCCTCTCTGAAACTGCTCCCGCTGGGCCTTTATAGGCTGCTCCGACATTGCTCCCATTGGGCGTTTTATAGGCTGCTCTGACACTGCTCCCGCTGGGCCTTTATAGGCTGATCCGACACTGCTCCCGCTGGGCCTTCATAGGCTGCTCCGCCACTGCTCCCGCTGGGCCTTTATAGGCTGCTCCGATATTGCTCCCGCCTGGCCTTTTATATGCTACTCAGACACTGATCCCGCTGGTGATTTATCTGCCTCTCCGACACTGCTCCCGCTGGGCCTTTTATAGGCTGCTCCGACACTACTCCTGCTGGGCCTTTATAAGCTGCTCCGACACTGCTCCCTCTGGGTCTTTTATCGGCCTCTCCGACACTACTCCCGCTGGGCCTTTTATAGGCTGCTCCGACACTGCTCCCTCTGGGTCTTTTATCGGCCTATCCGACACTGCTCCCGCTGGGCCTTTTATAGGCTGCTCCGACACTGCTCCCGCTGGGCCTTGTATAGGCTGCTCCAACACTGCTCCCGCTGGGTTTTTTATAGGCCTCTCCGCTACTGCTTCCCCTGGGCCTTTTATAGGCTACTCTGGCACTGACTCTCGATCTCCCGCTGGGCCTTTTATAGGCATCTCCGACACTGATCCCGCTGAGCCTTTTATAGGCTTCTCCGACACTGCTCCCGCTGGGCCTTTTATAGGCTGCTCCAACACTGCTCCCGCTGGGCCTTTATAGGCTGCTCCGACACTGCTCCCGCTGGGCCTTTATAGGCTGCTCCGATACTGCTCCGGCTGGGCCTTTTATAGGCCTCTCCGACACTGACTCTCGAGCTCTCGCTGGGCCTTTTATAGGCCGCTCTGACACTGCTCCCTCTGGGCCTTTTATAGGCTGCTCCGACACAGCTCCCGCTGGGCCTTTTATAGGCTGCTCCGACACTGCTCCCACTGGGCCTTTTAGAGGCAGCTCCGACACTGCTCCCGCTGGGCCTTTTATAGGCTGCTCCAACACTGCTCCCACTGGGCCTTTTATAGGCTGCTCCGACACTGCTCCCGCTGGTCCTTTAGAAGCCTGCTCCGACACTGCTCCCGCTGGGCCTTTCATTGGCCTCTCCGACACTGACTCTCGCTGGGCCTTTTATAGGCCTCTACGACACTGCTCCCGCTGGGCCTTTTATAGGCTGCTCCGACACTGCTCCCGCTGGGTCTTTTAGAGGACTCTCCGACACTGACTCTCGAGCTCCCGCTGGGCCTTTTATAGGCCTCTCTGACACTGCTCCCGCTGGGCCTTTATAGGCTGCTCCGACATTGCTCCCGTTGGGCGTTTTATAGGCTGCTCTGACACTGCTCCCGCTGGGCCTTTATAGGCTGCTCCGACACTGCTCCCGCTGGGCCTTTATAGGCTGCTCCGCCACTGCTCCCGCTGGACCTTTATAGGCTGCTCCGACACTGCTCCCGCTGGGCCTTTTATATGCTGCTCAGACACTGATCCCGCTGGGTCATTTATCGGCCTCTCCGACACTGCTCCCGCTGGGCCTTTTGTAGGCTGCTCCGACAATACTCCCGCTGGGCCTTTATAGGCTGCTCCGACACTGCTCCCTCTGGGTCGTTTATCGGCCTCTCCGACACTACTCCCGCTGGGCCTTTTATAGGCTGATCAGACACTGCTCCCGCTGGGTCTTTTATCGGCTTATCTGACACTGCTCCCGCTGGGCCTTTAATAGGCTGCTCCGACACTGCTCCCGCTGGGCCTTGTATAGGCTGCTCCAACACTGCTCCCGCTGGGTTTTTTACAGGCCTCTCCGCCACTGCTTCCACTGGGCCTTTTATAGGCTTCTCTGACGCTGACTCTCGTTCTGCCGCTGGGCCTTTTATAGGCATCTCCGACACTGCTCCCGCTGGGCCTTTTATAGGCCTCACCGACACTGCTCCCGCTGGGCCTTTTATAGGCTGCTCCGACACTGCTCCCGCTGGGCCTTTTACAGGCCTCTCCGACACTGACTCTCGCTGGGCCTTTTATAGGCCTCTCCGACACTGCTCCCGCTGGGCCTTTAGAGTCCTCTCCGACACTGCACCCTCTGGGCCTTTATAGGCCGCTCCGACACTGCTCCTGCTGGGCCTTTTATAAGCCTCTCAGACACTCCTCACGCTGGGCCTTTATAGGCCTCTACGTCACTGCTCCTGCTGGGCCTTTTATAGGCCTCTCAGACACAGCTTCCATTGGACCTTTCTACGTTGCTCGACACTGCTCCCGATGTGAAGTTTATAGGCTGCTCCGACACTGCTCCCACTGGGCCTTTATAGGCTGCTCCGACACTGCTCGCGCTGGGCCTTTCATTGGTCTCTCCGACACTGAATCTCGCTGGGCCTTTTATAGGCCTCTACGACACTGCTCCCGCTGGGCCTTTTATAGGCTGCTCTGACACTGCTCCCGCTGGGTCTTTTAGAGGCCTCTCCGACACTGACACTCGAGCTCCCGCTGGGCCTTTTATAGGCCTCTCTGAAACTGCTCCCGCTGGGCCTTTATAGGCTGCTCCGACATTGCTCCCGTTGGGCGTTTTATAGGCTGCTCTGACACTGCTCCCGCTGGGCCTTTATAGGCTGATCCGACACTGACTCTCGAGCTCTCGCTGGGCCTTTTATAGGCCGCTCTGACACTGCTCCCTCTGGGCCTTTTATAGGCTGCTCCGACACAGCTCCCGCTGGGCCTTTTATAGGCTGCTCCGACACTGCTCCCACTGGGCCTTTTAGAGGCAGCTCCGACACTGCTCCCGCTGGGCCTTTTATAGGCTGCTCCAACACTGCTCCCACTGGGCCTTTTATAGGCTGCTCCGACACTGCTCCCGCTGGTCCTTTAGAAGCCTGCTCCGACACTGCTCCCACTGGGCCTTTATAGGCTGCTCCGCCACTGCTCCCGCTGGGCCTTTATAGGCTGCTCCGACACTGCTCCCGCTGGGCCTCTTATATGCTGCTCAGACACTGATCCCGCTGGGTCATTTATCGGCCACTCCGACACTGCTCCCGCTGGGCCTTTTATAGGCTGCTCCGACACTACTCCCACTGAGCCTTTAATAGGCTGCTCTGACACTGCTCCCGCTGCGTCTTTTAGAGGCCTCTCCGACACTGACACTCGAGCTCCCGCTGGTCCTTTTATAGGCCTCTCTGAAACTGCTCCCGCTGGGCCTTTATAGGCTGCTCCGACATTGCTCCCGTTGGGCGTTTTATAGGCTGCTCTGACACTGCTCCCGCTGGGCCTTTATAGGCTGATCCGACACTGCTCCCGCTGGGCCTTCATAGGCTGCTCCGCCACTGCTCCCGCTGGGCCTTTATAGGCTGCTCCGATATTGCTCCCGCCTGGCCTTTTATATGCTACTCAGACACTGATCCCGCTGGTGATTTATCTGCCTCTCCGACACTGCTCCCGCTGGGCCTTTTATAGGCTGCTCCGACACTACTCCTGCTGGGCCTTTATAAGCTGCTCCGACACTGCTCCCTCTGGGTCTTTTATCGGCCTCTCCGACACTACTCCCGCTGGGCCTTTTATAGGCTGCTCCGACACTGCTCCCTCTGGGTCTTTTATCGGCCTATCCGACACTGCTCCCGCTGGGCCTTTTATAGGCTGCTCCGACAGTGCTCCCGCTGGGCCTTGTATAGGCTGCTCCAACACTGCTCCCGCTGGGTTTTTTATAGGCCTCTCCGCTACTGCTTCCCCTGGGCCTTTTATAGGCTACTCTGACACTGACTCTCGATCTCCCGCTGGGCCTTTTATAGGCATCTCCGACACTGATCCCGCTGAGCCTTTTATAGGCTTCTCCGACACTGCTCCAGCTGGGCCTTTTATAGGCTGCTCCAACACTGCTCCCGCTGGGCCTTTATAGGCTGCTCCGACACTGCTCCCGCTGGGCCTTTATAGGCTGCTCCGATACTGCTCCGGCTGGGCCTTTTATAGGCCTCTCCGACACTGACTCTCGAGCTCTCGCTGGGCCTTTTATAGGCTGCTCCGACAAAGCTCCCGCTGGGCCTTTTATAGGCTGCTCCGACACTGCTCCCACTGGGCCTTTTAGAGGCAGCTCCGACACTGCTCCCGCTGGGCCTTTTATAGGCTGCTCCAACACTGCTCCCACTGGGCCTTTTATAGGCTGCTCCGACACTGCTCCCGCTGGTCCTTTAGAAGCCTGCTCCGACACTGCTCCCGCTGGGCCTTTCATTGGCCTCTCCGACAATGACTCTCGCTGGGCCTTTTATAGGCCTCTACGACACTGCTCCCGCTGGGCCTTTTATAGGCTGCTCCGACACTGCTCCCGCTGGGTCTTTTAGAGGCCTCTCCGACACTGACTCTCGAGCTCCCGCTGGGCCTTTTATAGGCCTCTCTGACACTGCTCCCGCTGGGTCTTTATAGACTGCTCCGACATTGCTCCCGTTGGGCGTTTTATAGGCTGCTCTAACACTGCTCCCGCTGGGCCTTTATAGGCTGCACCGACACTGCTCCCGCTGGGCCTTTATAGGCTGCTCCGCCACTGCTCCCGCTGGGCCTTTATAGGCTGCTCCGACACTGCTCCCGCTGGGCCTTTTATATGCTGCTCAGACACTGATCCCGCTGGGGCATTTATCGGCCTCTCCGACACTGCTCCCGCTGGGCCTTTTATAGGCTGCTCCGACACTACTCCCACTGAGCCTTTATAGGCTGCTCCGACACTGCTCCCTCTGTGTCGTTTATCGGCCTCTCCGACACTACTCCCGCTGGGCCTTTTATAGGCTGCTCCGACACTGCTCCCGCTGGGCCTTTCATTGGTCTCTCCGACACTGAATCTCGCTGGGCCTTTTATAGGCCTCTACGACACTGCTCCCGCTGGGCCTTTTATAGGCTGCTCTGACACTGCTCCCGCTGGGTCTTTTAGAGGCCTCTCCGACACTGACACTCGAGCTCCTGCTGGGCCTTTTATAGGCCTCTCTGAAACTGCTCCCGCTGGGCCTTTATAGGCTGCTCCGACATTGCTCCCGTTGGGCGTTTTATAGGGTGCTCTGACACTGCTCCCGCTGGGCCTTTATAGGCTGATCCGACACTGCTCCCGCTGGGCCTTCATAGGCTGCTCCGCCACTGCTCCCGCTGGGCCTTTATAGGCTGCTCCGATATTGCTCCCGCCTGGCCTTTTATATGCTACTCAGACACTGATCCCGCTGGTGATTTATCTGCCTCTCCGACACTGCTCCCGCTGGGCCTTTTATAGGCTGCTCCGACACTACTCCTGCTGGGCCTTTATAAGCTGCTCCGACAATGCTCCCTCTGGGTCTTTTATCGGCCTCTCCGACACTACTCCCGCTGGGCCTTTTACAGGCTGCTCCGACACTGCTCCCTCTGGGTCTTTTATCGGCCTATCCGACACTGCTCCCGCTGGGCCTTTTATAGGCTGCTCCGACACTGCTCCCGCTGGGCCTTGTATAGGCTGCTCCAACACTGCTCCCGCTGGGTTTTTTATAGGCCTCTCCGCTACTGCTTCCCCTGGGCCTTTTATACGCTACTCTGACACTGACTCTCGATCTCCCGCTGGGCCTTTTATAGGCATCTCCGACACTGCTCCCGCTGAGCCTTTTATAGGCTTCTCCGACACTGCTCCCGCTGGGCCTTTTATAGGCTGCTCCAACACTGCTCCCGCTGGGCCCTTATAGGCTGCTCCGACACTGCTCCCGCTGGGCCTTTATAGGCTGCTCCGATACTGCTCCGGCTGGGCCTTTTATAGGCCTCTCCGACACTGACTCTCGAGCTCTCGCTGGGCCTTTTATAGGCCGCTCTGACACTGCTCCCTCTGGGCCTTTTATAGGCTGCTCCGACACAGCTCCCGCTGGGCCTTTTATAGGCTGCTCCGACACTACTCCCACTGGGCCTTTTAGAGGCAGCTCCGACACTGCTCCCGCTGGGCCTTTTATAGGCTGCTCCAACACTGCTCCCACTGGGCCTTTTATAGGCTGCTCCGACACTGCTCCCGCTGGTCCTTTAGAAGCCTGCTCCGACACTGCTCCCGCTGGGCCTTTCATTGGCCTCTCCGACACTGACTCTCGCTGGGCCTTTTATAGGCTGCTCCGACACTGCTCCCGCTGGGTCTTTTAGAGGCCTCTCCGACACTGACTCTCGAGCTCCCGCTGGGCCTTTTATAGGCCTCTCTGACACTGCTCCCGCTGGGCCTTTATAGGCTGCTCCGACATTGCTCCCGTTGGGCGTTTTATAGGCTGCTCTGACACTGCTCCCGCTGGGCCTTTATAGGCTGCTCCGACACTGCTCCCGCTGGGCCTTTATAGGCTGCTCCGCCACTGCTCCCACTGGGCCTTTATAGGCTGCTCCGACACTGCTCCCGCTGGGCCTTTTATATGCTGCTCAGACACTGATCCCGCTGGGTCATTTATCGGCCTCTCCGACACTGCTCCCGCTGGGCCTTTTGTAGGCTGCTCCGACAATACTCCCGCTGGGCCTTTATAGGCTGCTCCGACACTGCTCCCTCTGGGTCGTTTATCGGCCTCTCCGACACTACTCCCGCTGGGCCTTTTATAGGCTGATCAGACACTGCTCCCGCTGGGTCTTTTATCGGCCTATCTGACACTGCTCCCGCTGGGCCTTTAATAGGCTGCTCCGACACTGCTCCCGCTGGGCCTTGTATAGGCTGCTCCAACACTGCTCCCGCTGGGTTTTTTACAGGCCTCTCCGCCACTGCTTCCACTGGGCCTTTTATAGGCTTCTCTGACGCTGACTCTCGATCTGCCGCTGGGCCTTTTATAGGCATCTCCGACACTGCTCCCGCTGGGCCTTTTATAGGCCTCACCGACACTGCTCCCGCTGGGCCTTTTATAGGCTGCTCCGACACTGCTCCCGCTGGGCCTTTTACAGGCCTCTCCGACACTGACTCTCGCTGGGCCTTTTATAGGCCTCTCCGACACTGCTCCCGCTGGGCCTTTAGAGTCCTCTCCGACACTGCACCCTCTGGGCCTTTATAGGCCGCTCCGACACTGCTCCTGCTGGGCCTTTATAGGCCTCTACGTCACTGCTCCTGCTGGGCCTTTTATAGGCCTCTCAGACACAGCTTCCATTGGACCTTTCTACGCTGCTCGACACTGCTCCCGATGTGAAGTTTATAGGCTGCTCCGACACTGCTCCCACTGGGCCTTTATAGGCTGCTCCGACACTGCTCGCGCTGGGCCTTTCATTGGTCTCTCCGACACTGAATCTCGCTGGACCTTTTATAGGCCTCTACGACACTGCTCCCGCTGGGCCTTTTATAGGCTGCTCTGACACTGCTCCCGCTGGGTCTTTAAGAGGCCTCTCCGACACTGACACTCGAGCTCCCGCTGGGCCTTTTATAGGCCTCTCTGAAACTGCTCCCGCTGGGCCTTTATAGGCTGCTCCGACATTGCTCCCGTTGGGCGTTTTATAGGCTGCTCTGACACTGCTCCCGCTGGGCCTTTATAGGCTGATCCGACACTGACTCTCGAGCTCTCGCTGGGCCTTTTATAGGCCGCTCTGACACTGCTCCCTCTGGGCCTTTTATAGGCTGCTCCGACACAGCTCCCGCTGGGCCTTTTATAGGCTGCTCCGACACTGCTCCCACTGGGCCTTTTAGAGGCAGCTCCGACACTGCTCCCGCTGGGCCTTTTATAGGCTGCTCCAACACTGCTCCCACTGGGCCTTTTATAGGCTGCTCCGACACTGCTCCCGCTGGTCCTTTAGAAGCCTGCTCCGACACTGCTCCCGCTGGGCCTTTCATTGGCCTCTCCGACAATGACTCTCGCTGGGCCTTTTATAGGCCTCTACGACACTGCTCCCGCTGGGACTTTTATAGGCTGCTCCGACACTGCTCCCGCTGGGTCTTTTAGAGGCCTCTCCGACACTGACACTCGAGCTCCCGCTGGGCCTTTTATAGGCCTCTCTGACACTGCTCCCGCTGGGCCTTTATAGGCCGCTCCGACATTGCTCCCGTTGGGCGTTTTATAGGCTGCTCTAACGCTGCTGCCGCTGGGCCTTTATAGGCTGCTCCGACACTGCTCCCGCTGGGCCTTTATAGGCTGCTCCGCCACTGCTCCCGCTGGGCCTTTATAGGCTGCTCCGACACTGCTCCCGCTGGGCCTTTTATATGCTGCTCAGACACTGAACCCGCTGGGTCATTTATCGGCCTCTCCGACACTGCTCCCGCTGGGCCTTTTATAGGCTGCTCCGACACTACTGCCACTGAGCCTTTATAGGCTGCTCCGACACTGCTCCCTCTGTGTCCTTTATCGGCCTCTCCGACACTACTCCCGCTGGGCCTTTTATAGGCTGCTCCGACACTGCTCCCGCTGGGCCTTTCATTGGTCTCTCCGACACTGAATCTCGCTGGGCCTTTTATAGGCCTCTACGACACTGCTCCCGGTGGGCCTTTTATAGGCTGCTCTGACACTGCTCCCGCTGGGTCTTTTAGAGGCCTCTCCGACACTGACACTCGAGCTCCCGCTGGGCCTTTTATAGGCCTCTCTGAAACTGCTCCCGCTGGGCCTTTATAGGCTGCTCCGACATTGCTCCCGTTGGGCGTTTTATAGGCTGCTCTGACACTGCTCCCGCTGGGCCTTTATAGGCTGATCCGACACTGCTCCCGCTGGGCCTTCATAGGCTGCTCCGCCACTGCTCCCGCTGGGCCTTTATAGGCTGCTCCGATATTGCTCCCGCTGGGCCTTTTATATGCTGCTCAGACACTGATCCCGCTGGGTCATTTATCGGCCTCTCCGACACTGCTCCCGCTGGGCCTTTTATAGGCTGCTCCGACAATACTCCCGCTGGGCCTTTATAGGCTGCTCCGACACTGCTCCCTCTGGGTCGTTTATCGGCCTCTCCGACACTACTCCCTCTGGGCCTTTTATAGGCTGCTCAGACACTGCTCCCGCTGGGTCTTTTATCGGCCTATCTGACACTGCTCCCGCTGGGCCTTTAATAGGCTGCTCCGACACTGCTCCCGCTGGGCCTTGTATAGGCTGCTCCAACACTGTTCCCGCTGGGTTTTTTACAGGCCTCTCCGCCACTGCTTCCACTGGGCCTTTTATAGGCTTCTCTGACGCTGACTCTCGATCTGCCGCTGGGCCTTTTATAGGCATCTCCGACACTGCTCCCGCTGGGCCTTTTATAGGCCTCACCGACACTGCTCCCGCTGGGCCTTTTATAGGCTGCTCCGACACTGCTCCCGCTGGGCCTTTTACAGGCCTCTCCGACACTGACTCTCGCTGGGCCTTTTATAGGCCTCTCCGACACTGCTCCCGCTGTTCCTTTAGAGTCCTCTCCGACACTGCACCCTCTGGGCCTTTATAGGCCGCTCCGACACTGCTCCTGCTGGGCCTTTTATAAGCCTCTCAGACACTCCTCCCGCTGGGCCTTTATAGGCCTCTACGTCACTGCTCCTGCTGGGCCTTTTATAGGCCTCTCAGACACAGCTTCCATTGGACCTTTCTACGCTGCTCGACACTGCTCCCGATGTGAAGTTTATAGGCTGCTCCGACACTGCTCCCACTGGGCCTTTATAGGCTGCTCCGACACTGCTCGCGCTGGGCCTTTCATTGGTCTCTCCGACACTGAATCTCGCTGGGCCTTTTATAGGCCTCTACGACACTGCTCCCGCTGGGCCTTTTATAGGCTGCTCTGACACTGCTCCCGCTGGGTCTTTTAGAGGCCTCTCCGACACTGACACTCGAGCTCCCGCTGGGCCTTTTATAGGCCTCTCTGAAACTGCTCCCGCTGGGCCTTTATAGGCTGCTCCGACATTGCTCCCGTTGGGCGTTTTATAGGCTGCTCTGACACTGCTCCCGCTGGGCCTTTATAGGCTGATCCGACACTGACTCTCGAGCTCTCGCTGGGCCTTTTATAGGCCGCTCTGACACTGCTCCCTCTGGGCCTTTTATAGGCTGCTCCGACACAGCTCCCGCTGGGCCTTTTATAGGCTGCTCCGACACTGCTCCCACTGGGCCTTTTAGAGGCAGCTCCGACACTGCTCCCGCTGGGCCTTTTATAGGCTGCTCCAACACTGCTCCCACTGGGCCTTTTATAGGCTGCTCCGACACTGCTCCCGCTGGTCCTTTCATTGGCCTCTCCGACACTGACTCTCGCTGGGCCTTTTATAGGCCTCTACGACACTGCTCCCGCTGGGCCTTTTATAGGCTGCTCCGACACTGCTCCCGCTGGGTCTTTTAGAGGCCTCTCCGTCACTGACTCTCGAACTCCCGCTGGGCCTTTTATAGGCCTCTCTGACACTGCTCCCGCTGGGCCTTTATAGGCTGCTCCGACATTGCTCCCGTTGGGCGTTTTATAGGCTGCTCTAACGCTGCTCCCGCTGGGCCTTTATAGGCTGCTCCGACACTGCTCCCGCTGGGCCTTTATAGGCTGCTCCGCCACTGCTCCCGCTGGGCCTTTATAGGCTGCTCCGACACTGCTCCCGCTGGGCCTTTTATATGCTGCTCAGACACTGAACCCGCTGGGTCATTTATCGGCCTCTCCGACACTGCACCCGCTGGGCCTTTTATAGGCTGCTCCGACACTACTCCCACTGAGCCTTTATAGGCTGCTCCGACACTGCTCCCTCTGTGTCCTTTATCGGCCTCTCCGACACTACTCCCGCTGGGCCTTTTATAGGCTGCTCCGACACTGCTCCCGCTGGGTCTTTCATTGGTCTCTCCGACACTGAATCTCGCTGGGCCTTTTATAGGCCTCTATGACACTGCTCCCGCTGGGCCTTTTATAGGCTGCTCTGACACTGCTCCCGCTGGGTCTTTTAGAGGCCTCTCCGACACTGACACTCGAGCTCCCGCTGGGCCTTTTATAGGCCTCTCTGAAACTGCTCCCGCTGGGCCTTTATAGGCTGCTCCGACATTGCTCCCGTTGGGCGTTTTATAGGCTGCTCTGACACTGCTCCCGCTGGGCCTTTATAGGCTGATCCGACACTGCTCCCGCTGGGCCTTCATAGGCTGCTCCGCCACTGCTCCCGCTGGGCCTTTACAGGCTGCTCCGATATTGCTCCCGCCTGGCCTTTTATATGCTACTCAGACACTGATCCCGCTGGTGATTTATCTGCCTCTCCGACACTGCTCCCGCTGGGCCTTTTATAGGCTGCTCCGACACTACTCCTGCTGGGCATTTATAAGCTGCTCCGACACTGCTCCCTCTGGGTCTTTTATCGGCCTCTCCGACACTACTCCCGCTGGGCCTTTTATAGGCTGCTCCGACACTGCTCCCTCTGGGTCTTTTATCGGCCTATCCGACACTGCTCCCGCTGGGCCTTTTATAGGCTGCTCCGACACTGCTCCCGCTGGGCCTTGTATAGGCTGCTCCAACACTGCTCCCGCTGGGTTTTTTATAGGCCTCTCCGCTACTGCTTCCCCTGGGCCTTTTATAGGCTACTCTGACACTGACTCTCGATCTCCCGCTGGGCCTTTTATAGGCATCTCCGACACTGCTCCCGCTGAGCCTTTTATAGGCTTCTCCGACACTGCTCCCGCTGGGCCTTTTATAGGCTGCTACAACACTGCTCCCGCTGGGCCTTTATAGGCTGCTCCGACACTGCTCCCGCTGGGCCTTTATAGGCTGCTCCGATACTGCTCCGGCTGGGCCTTTTTTGGCCTCTCCGACACTGACTCTCGAGCTCTCGCTGGGCCTTTTATAGGCCGCTCTGACACTGCTCCCTCTGGGCCTTTTATACGCTGCTCCGACACAGCTCCCGCTGGGCCTTTTATAGGCTGCTCCGACACTGCTCCCACTGGGCCTTTTTGAGGCAGCTCCGACACTGCTCCCGCTGGGCCTTTTATAGGCTGCTCCAACACTGCTCCCACTGGGCCTTTTATAGGCTGCTCCGACACTGCTCCCGCTGGTCCTTTAGAAGCCTGCTCCGACACTGCTCCCGCTGGGCCTTTCATTGGCATCTCCGACACTGACTCTCGCTGGGCCTTTTATAGGCCTCTACGACACTGCTCCCGCTGGGCCTTTTATAGGCTGCTCCGACACTGCTCCCGCTGGGTCTTTTAGAGGCCTCTCCGACAATGACTCTCGAGCTCCCGCTGGGCCTTTTATAGGCCTCTCTGACACTGCTCCCGCTGGGCCTTTATAGGCTGCTCCGACATTGCTCCCGTTGGGCGTTTTATAGGCTGCTCTGACACTGCTCCCGCTGGGCCTTTATAGGCTGCTCCGACACTGCTCCCGCTGGGCCTTTATAGGCTGCTCCGCCACTGCTCCCGCTGGGCCTTTATAGGCTGCTCCGACACTGCTCCCGCTGGGCCTTTTATATGCTGCTCAGACACTGATCCCGCTGGGTCATTTATCGGCCTCTCCGACACTGCTCCCGCTGGGCCTTTTATAGGCTGCTCCGACAATACTCCCGCTGGGCCTTTATAGGCTGCTCCGACACTGCTCCCTCTGGGTCGTTTATCGGCCTCTCCGACACTACTCCCGCTGGGCCTTTTATAGGCTGTTCAGACACTGCTCCCGCTGGGTCTTTTATCGGCCTATCTGACACTGCTCCCGCTGGGCCTTTATAGGCTGCTCCGATACTGCTCCGGCTGGGCCTTTTTTGGCCTCTCCGACACTGACTCTCGAGCTCTCGCTGGGCCTTTTATAGGCCGCTCTGACACTGCTCCCTCTGGGCCTTTTATACGCTGCTCCGACACAGCTCCCGCTCGGCCTTTTATAGGCTGCTCCGACACTGCTCCCACTGGGCCTTTTTGAGGCAGCTCCGACACTGCTCCCGCTGGGCCTTTTATAGGCTGCTCCAACACTGCTCCCACTGGGCCTTTTATAGGCTGCTCCGACACTGCTCCCGCTGGTCCTTTAGAAGCCTGCTCCGACACTGCTCCCGCTGGGCCTTTCATTGGCATCTCCGACACTGACTCTCGCTGGGCCTTTTATAGGCCTCTACGACACTGCTCCCGCTGGGCATTTTATAGGCTGCTCCGACACTGCTCCCGCTGGGTCTTTTAGAGGCCTCTCCGACAATGACTCTCGAGCTCCCGCTGGGCCTTTTATAGGCCTCTCTGACACTGCTCCCGCTGGGCCTTTATAGGCTGCTCCGACATTGCTCCCGTTGGGCGTTTTATAGGCTGCTCTGACACTGCTCCCGCTGGGCCTTTATAGGCTGCTCCGACACTGCTCCCGCTGGGCCTTTATAGGCTGCTCCGCCACTGCTCCCGCTGGGCCTTTATAGGCTGCTCCGACACTGCTCCCGCTGGGCCTTTTATATGCTGCTCAGACACTGATCCCGCTGGGTCATTTATCGGCCTCTCCGACACTGCTCCCGCTGGGCCTTTTATAGGCTGCTCCGACAATACTCCCGCTGGGCCTTTATAGGCTGCTCCGACACTGCTCCCTCTGGGTCGTTTATCGGCCTCTCCGACACTACTCCCGCTGGGCCTTTTATAGGCTGTTCAGACACTGCTCCCGCTGGGTCTTTTATCGGCCTATCTGACACTGCTCCCGCTGGGCCTTTAATAGGCTGCTCCGACACTGCTCCCGCTGGGCCTTGTATAGGCTGCTCCAACACTGCTCCCGCTGGGTTTTTTACAGGCCTCTCCGCCACTGCTTCCACTGGGCCTTTTATAGGCTTCTCTGACGCTGACTCTCGATCTGCCGCTGGGCCTTTTATAGGCATCTCCGACACTGCTCCCGCTGGGCCTTTTATAGGCCTCACCGACACTGCTCCCGCTGGGCCTTTTATAGGCTGCTCCGACACTGCTCCCGCTGGGCCTTTTACAGGCCTCTCCGACACTGACTCTCGCTGGGCCTTTTATAGGCCTCTCCGACACTGCTCCCGCTGGGCCTTTAGAGTCCTCTCCGACACTGCACCCTCTGGGCCTTTATAGGCCGCTCCGACACTGCTCCTGCTGGGCCTTTTATAAGCCTCGCAGACACTCCTCCCGCTGGGCCTTTATAGGCCTCTACGTCACTGCTCCTGCTGGGCCTTTTATAGGCCTCTCAGACACAGCTTCCATTGGACCTTTCTACGCTGCTCGACACTGCTCCCGATGTGAAGTTTATAGGCTGCTCCGACACTGCTCCCACTGGGCCTTTATAGGCTGCTCCGACACTGCTCGCGCTGGGCCTTTCATTGGTCTCTCCGACACTGAATCTCGCTGGGCCTTTATAGGCCTCTACGACACTGCTCCCGCTGGGCCTTTTATAGGCTGCTCTGACACTGCTCCCGCTGGGTCTTTTAGAGGCCTCTCCGACACTGACACTCGAGCTCCCGCTGGGCCTTTTATAGGCCTCTCTGAAACTGCTCCCGCTGGGCCTTTATAGGCTGCTCCGACATAGCTCCCGTTGGGCGTTTTATAGGCTGCTCTGACACTGCTCCCGCTGGGCCTTTATAGGCTGATCCGACTCTGCTCCCGCTGGGCCTTCATAGGCTGCTCCGCCAGTGCTCCTGCTGGGCCTTTATAGGCTGCTCCGACATTGCTCCCGCCTGGCCTTTTATATGCTACTCAGACACTGATCCCGCTGGTGATTTATCTGCCTCTCCGACACTGCTCCCGCTGGGCCTTTTATAGGCTGCTCCGACACTACTCCTGCTGGGCCTTTATAAGCTGCTCCGACACTGCTCCCTCTGGGTCTTTTATCGGCCTCTCCGACACTACTCCCGCTGGGCCTTTTATAGGGTGCTCCGACACTGCTCCCTCTGGGTCGTTTATCGGCCTCTCCGACACTACTCCCGCTGGGCCTTTTATAGGCTGCTTAGACACTGCTCCCGCTGGGTCTTTTATCGGCCTATCTGACACTGCTCCCGCTGGGCCTTTAATAGGCTGCTCCGACACTGCTCCCGCTGGGCCTTGTATAGGCTGCTCCAACACTGCTCCCGCTGGGTTTTTTACAGGCCTCTCCGCCACTGCTTCCACTGGGCCTTTTATAGGCTTCTCTGACGCTGACTCTCGATCTGCCGCTGGGCCTTTTATAGGCATCTCCGACACTGCTCCCGCTGGGCATTTTATAGGCCTCACCGACTCTGCTCCCGCTGGGCCTTTTATAGGCTGCTCCGACACTGCTCCCGCTGGGCCTTTTACAGGCCTCTCCGACACTGACTCTCGCTGGGCCTTTTATAGTCCTCTCCGACACTGCTCCCGCTGGGCCTTTAGATTCCTCTCCGACACTGCACCCTCTGGGCCTTTATAGGCCGCTCCGACACTGCTCCTGCTGGGCCTTTTATAAGCCTCTCAGACACTCCTCCCGCTGGGCCTTTATAGGCCTCTACGTCACTGCTCCTGCTGGGCCTTTTATAGGCCTCTCAGACACAGCTTCCATTGGACCTTTCTACGCTGCTCGACACTGCTCCCGATGTGAAGTTTATAGGCTGCTCCGACACTGCTCCCACTGGGCCTTTATAGGCTGCTCCGACACTGCTCGCGCTGGGCCTTTATAGGCTGCTCTGACACTGCTCCCGCTGGGCCTTTGTAGGCCGCTCCGACACTGCTCCCGCTGTGCCTTTATAGGCTGCTCCGACACTGCTCCTGCTGGGCCTTTATAGGCTGCTCCGTCACAGCCCAAGCTGGGCCTTTATAGGCCGCTCCGACATTGCTCCCGCTGGGCCTTTTATAGGATGCTCCGACACTGCTCCCACTGGGCCTTTATAGGCCGCTCCGACATTGCTCCCGCTGGTCTTTTTATAGGCTGCTCCGACACTGCTCCCGCTGGGCCTTTTATAGGATGCTCCGACACTGCTCCCACTGGGCCTTTATATGCTGCTCCGACACTTCTGCCGCTGGGCCTTTTATAGGCCGCTCCGACACTGACTCTCGAGCTCCCGCTGGGCCTTTATAGGCCTCTCCGACACTGACTCTCGATGGGCCTTTTATAGGCCTCTCCGACACTGCTCCCACTGGGCCTTTATAGGCCTCTACGTCACTGCTCCTGCTGAGGCTTTTATAGGCCTCTCAGACACAGCTCCCACTGGGCCTTTATAGGCTGCTCCGACACTGCTCCCGCTGTGAAGTTTATAGGCTGCTCTGACACTGCTCCAACTGGGCCTTTATAGGCTGCTCCGACACTGCTCCCGCTGGGCCTTTATAGGCTGCTCCCGACACTGCTCCCGCTGGGCCTTTATCTGCCGCTCCGACACTGCTCCCGCTGGGCCTTTATAGGCTGCTCCGACACTGTTCCTGCTGGGCCTTTATAGGCTGCTCCGTCACAGCTCCAGCTGGGCCTTTATAGGCCGCTCCGACATTGCTCCCACTGGGCCTTTATAGGCCGCTCCGACACTGCTCCCGCTGGTCTTTTTATAGGCTGCTCCGACACTGCTCCCGCTGGGCCTTTTATAGGCTGCTCCGACTCTGCTCCCGCTGGGCCTTTATAGGCTGCTCCGACACTGCTGCCGCTGGGCCTTTTATAGGCCGCTCCGACACTGACTCTCGAGCTCCCGCTGGGCCTTTATAGGCCTCTCCGACACTGACTCTCGAGCTCCCGATGGGTCTTTTATAGGCTGCTCCGACACTGCTCACACTGGGCCTTTTATAGGCCTCTCCGACACTGCTCCCGCTGGGCCTTTTATAGGCTGCTCCGACACTGCTCCCGCTGGGCCTTTTATAGGCCTCTCCGACACTGCTCCCGCTGGGTCTTTTATAGGCTGCTCCAACACTGCTCCCTCTGGGCCTTTTATAGGCTGCTCCGACACTGCTCCCTCTGGGCCTTTGATAGGCTGCTCTGACACTGCTCTCGCTGGGCCTTTTATAGGCTGCTCCGACACTGCTCCGCTGGGCCTTGATAGGCCGCTCCGACACTGCTCCCGCTGGGCCTTTTATAGGCTGCTCCAACACTGCTCCCGCTGGGTTTTTTATAGTCCTCTGCGACACTGCTCCCGCTGGGCCTTTTATAGGCTGCTCCAACACTGCTCCCGCTGACCTTGATAGGCTGCTCCGACACTGCTCCCGCTGGGCCTTTATAGGCTGCTCCGATACTGCTCCGGCTGGGCCTTTTATAGGCCTCTCCGACACTGACTCTCGAGCTCCCGCTGGGCCTTTTATAGGCCGCTCCGACACTGCTCCCTCTGGGCCTTTTATAGGCTGCTCCGACACAGCTCCCGCTGGGCCTTTTATAGGCTGCTCCGACACTGCTCCCACTGGGCCTGTATAGGCCGCTCCGACATTGCTCCCGCTGGGCCTTTATAGGCCACTCCGACACTGCTCCCGCTGGTCTTTTTATAGGCTGCTCCGAATCTGCTCCCGCTGGGCCTTTTATAGGCTGCTCCGACACTGCTCTCGCTGGGCCTTTATAGACTGCTCCGACACTGCTGCCGCTGGGCGTTTTATAGGCTGCTCCGACACTGACTCTCGAGCTCGCGCTGGGCCTTTATAGGCCTCTCCGACACTGACTCTCGAGCTCCCGCTGGGTTATTTATAGGCTGCTCCGACACTGCTCCCACTGGGCCATTTATAGGCCTCTCCGACACTGCTCCCGCTGGGCCTTTTATACGCTGCTCCAACACTGCTCCCGCTGGGCCTTTTATAGGCTGCTCCGACACTGCTCCCGCTGGGCCTTTGATAGGCTGCTCCGACACTGCTCTCGCTGGGCCTTTTATAGGCTGCTCCGACACTGCTCCGCTGGGCCTTTATAGGCCGCTCCGACACTTCTCCCGCTGGGCCTTTTATAGGCTGCTCCAACACTGCTCCCGCTGGGTTTTTTATAGTCCTCTCCGACACTGCTCCCGCTGGGCCTTTTATAGGCTGCTCAAACACTGCTCCCGCTGGGCCTTTATAGGCTGCTCCGACACTGCTCCCGCTGGGCCTTTATAGGCTGCTCCGATACTGCTCCGTCTGGGCCTTTTATAGGCCTCTGTGACACTGACTCTCGAGCTCCCGCGGGGCCTTTTATAGGCTGCTCCGACACTGCTCCCACTGGGCCTTTTAGAGGCAGCTCCGACACTGCTCCCGCTGGGCCTTTTATAGGCTGCTCTAACACTGCTCCCACTGGGCCTTTTATAGGCTGCTCCGACACTGCTCCCGCTGGGCCTTTAGAAGCCTGCTCCGACACTGCTCCCGCTGGGCCTTTCATTGGTCTCTCCGACACTGACTCTCGCTGGGCCTTTTATAGGCCTCTACGACACTGCTCCCGCTGGGCCTTTTATAGGCTGCTCTGACACTGCTCCCGCTGGGTCTTTTAGAGGCCTCTCCGACACTGACACTCGAGCTCCCGCTGGGCCTTTTATAGGCCTCCCTGACACTGCTCCCGCTGGGCCTTTATAGGCTGCTCCGACATTGTTCCCGTTGGGCGTTTTATTGTCTGCTCTGACACTGCTCCCGCTGGGCCTTTATAGGCTGCTCCGACACTGCTCCCGCTGGGCATTCATAGGCTGCTCCGCCACTGCTCCCGCTGGGCCTTTATAGGCTGCTCCGACATTGCTCCCGCTGGGCCTTTTATATGCTGCTCAGACACTGATCCCGCTGGTGATTTATCGGCCTCTCCGACACTGCTCCCGCTGGGCCTTTTATAGGCTGCTCCGACACTACTCCTGCTGGGCCTTTATATGCTGCTCCGACACTGCTCCCTCTGGGTCTTTTATCGGCCTCTCCGACACTACTCCCGCTGGGCCTTTTATAGGCTGCTCCGACACTGCTCCCTCTGGATCTTTTATCGGCCTATCCGACACTGCTCCCGCTGGGCCTTTTATAGGCTACTCTGACACTGACTCTCGATCTCCCGCTGGGCCTTTTATAGGCATCTCCGACACTGCTCCCGCTGAGCCTTTTATAGGCTTCTCCGACACTGCTCTCGCTGGGCCTTTTATAGGCTGCTCCAACACTGCTCCCGCTGGGCCTTTATAGGCTGCTCCGACACTGCTCCCGCTGGGCCTTTATAGGCTGCTCCGATACTGCTCCGGCTGGGCCTTTTATAGGCCTCTCCGACACTGACTCTCGAGCTCTCGCTGGGCCTTTTATAGGCCGCTTTGACACTGCTCCCTCTGGGCCTTTTATAGGCTGCTCCGACACAGCTCCCGCTGGGCCTTTTATAGGCTGCTCCGACACTGCTCCCATTGGGCCTTTTAGAGGCAGCTCCGACACTGCTCCCGCTGGGCCTTTTATAGGCTGCTCCAACACTGCTCCCACTGGGCCTTTTATAGGCTGCTCCGACACTGCTCCCGCTGGTCCTTTAGAAGCCTGCTCCGACACTGCTCCCGCTGGGCCTTTCATTGGCCTCTCCGACACTGACTCTTGCTGGGCCTTTTATAGGCCTCTACGACACTGCTCCCGCTGGGCCTTTTATAGGCTGCTCCGACACTGCTCCCGCTGGGTCTTTTAGAGGCCTCTCCGACACTGACTCTCGAGCTCCCGCTGGGCCTTTTATAGGCCTCTCTGACACTGCTCCCGCTGGGCCTTTATATGCTGCTCCGACATTGCTCCCGTTGGGCGTTTAATAGGCTGCTCTGACACTGCTCCCGCTGGGCCTTTATAGGCTGCTCCGACACTGCTCCCGCTGGGCCTTTTATAGGCCTCTCTGACATTGCTCCCGTTGGGCTTTTTATAGGCTGCTCTGACACTGCTCCCGCTGGGCATTTATAGGCTGCTCCGACACTGCTCCCGCTGGGCCTTCATAGGCTGCTCTGCCACTGCTCCCGCTGGGCCTTTATAGGCTGCTCCGACATTGCTCCCGCTGGGCCTTTTATATGCTGCTCAGACACTGATCCCGCTGGTGATTTATCGGCCTCTCCGACACTGCTCCCGCTGGGCCTTTTATAGGCTGCTCCGACACTACTCCTGCTGGGCCTTTATAAGCTGCTCCGACACTGCTCCCTCTGGGTCTTTTATCGGCCTCTCCGACACTACTCCCGCTGGGCCTTTTATAGGCTGCTCCGACACTGCTCCCTCTGGGTCTTTTATCGGCCTATCCGACACTGCTCCCGCTGGGCCTTTTATAGGCTGCTCCGACACTGCTCCCGCTGGTCCTTGTATAGGCTGCTCCAACACTGCTCCCGCTGGGCCTTTATAGGCTGCTCCGACACTGCTGCCGCTGGGCCTTTTATAGGCTGCTCCGACACTGACTCTCGAGCTCCCGCTGGGCCTTTATAGGCCTCTCCGACACTGACTCTCGAGCTCCCGCTGGGTTATTTATAGGCTGCTCCGACACTGCTCCCACTGGGCCATTTATAGGCCTCTCCAACACTGCTCCCGCTGGGCCTTTTATACGCTGCTCCAACACTGCTCCCGCTGGGCCTTTTATAGGCTGCTCCGACACTGCTCCCGCTGGGCCTTTGATAGGCTGCTCCGACACTGCTCTCGCTGGTCCTTTTATAGGCTGCTCGGACACTGCTCCGCTGGGCCTTTATAGGCCGCTCCGACACTGCTCCCGCTGGGCCTTTTATAGGCTGTTCCAACACTGCTCCCGCTGGCTTTTTTATAGTCCTCTCCGACACTGCTCCCGCTGGGCCTTTTATAGGCTGCTCCGACAATACTCCCGCTGGGCCTTTAAAGGCTGCTCCGACACTGCTCCCTCTGGGTCGTTTATCGGCCTCTCTGACACTACTCCCGCTGGGCCTTTTATAGGCTGCTCAGACACTGCTCCCGCTGGGTCTTTTATCGGCCTATCTGACACTGCTCCCGCTGGGCCTTTAATAGGCTGCTCCGACACTGCTCCCGCTGGGCCTTGTATAGGCTGCTCCAACACTGCTCCCGCTGGGTTTTTTACAGGCCTCTCCGCCACTGCTTCCACTGGGCCTTTTATAGGCTTCTCTGACGCTGACTCTCGATCTGCCACTGGGCCTTTTATAGGCATCTCCGACACTGCTCCCGCTGGGCCTTTTATAGGCCTCACCGACACTGCTCCCGCTGGGCCTTTTATAGGCTGCTCCGACACTGCTCCCGCTGGGCCTTTTACAGGCCTCTCCGACACTGACTCTCGCTGGGCCTTTTATAGTCCTCTCCGACACTGCTCCCGCTGGGCCTTTAGATTCCTCTCCGACACTGCACCCTCTGGGCCTTTATAGGCCGCTCCGACACTGCTCCTGCTGGGCCTTTTATAAGCCTCTCAGACACTCCTCCCGCTGGGCCTTTATAGGCCTCTACGTCACTGCTCCTGCTGGGCCTTTTATAGGCCTCTCAGACACAGCTTCCATTGGACCTTTCTACGCTGCTCGACACTGCTCCCGATGTGAAGTTTATAGGCTGCTCCGACACTGCTCCCACTGGGCCTTTATAGGCTGCTCCGACACTGCTCGCGCTGGGCCTTTATAGGCTGCTCTGACACTGCTCCCGCTGGGCCTTTGTAGGCCGCTCCGACACTGCTCCCGCTGTGCCTTTATAGGCTGCTCCGACACTGCTCCTGCTGGGCCTTTATAGGCTGCTCCGTCACAGCCCAAGCTGGGCCTTTATAGGCCGCTCCGACATTGCTCCCGCTGGGCCTTTTATAGGATGCTCCGACACTGCTCCCACTGGGCCTTTATAGGCCGCTCCGACATTGCTCCCGCTGGTCTTTTTATAGGCTGCTCCGACACTGCTCCCGCTGGGCCTTTTATAGGATGCTCCGACACTGCTCCCACTGGGCCTTTATATGCTGCTCCGACACTTCTGCCGCTGGGCCTTTTATAGACCGCTCCGACACTGACTCTCGAGCTCCCGCTGGGCCTTTATAGGCCTCTCCGACACTGACTCTCGATGGGCCTTTTATAGGCCTCTCCGACACTGCTCCCACTGGGCCTTTATAGGCCTCTACGTCACTGCTCCTGCTGAGGCTTTTATAGGCCTCTCAGACACAGCTCCCACTGGGCCTTTATAGGCTGCTCCGACACTGCTCCCGCTGTGAAGTTTATAGGCTGCTCTGACACTGCTCCAACTGGGCCTTTATAGGCTGCTCCGACACTGCTCCCGCTGGGCCTTTATAGGCTGCTCCCGACACTGCTCCCGCTGGGCCTTTATCTGCTGCTCCGACACTGTTCCCGCTGGGCCTTTATAGGCTGCTCCGACACTGCTCCTGCTGGGCCTTTATAGGCTGCTCCGTCACAGCTCCAGCTGGGCCTTTATAGGCCGCTCCGACATTGCTCCCACTGGGCCTTTATAGGCCGCTCCGACACTGCTCCCGCTGGTCTTTTTATAGGCTGCTCCGACACTGCTCCCGCTGGGCCTTTTATAGGCTGCTCCGACACTGCTCCCGCTGGGCCTTTATAGGCTGCTCCGACACTGCTGCCGCTGGGCCTTTTATAGGCCGCTCCGACACTGACTCTCGAGCTCCCGCTGGGCCTTTATAGGCCTCTCCGACACTGACTCTCGAGCTCCCGATGGGTCTTTTATAGGCTGCTCCGACACTGCTCACACTGGGCCTTTTATAGGCCTCTCCGACACTGCTCCCGCTGGGCCTTTTATAGGCTGCTCCGACACTGCTCCCGCTGGGCCTTTTATAGGCCTCTCCGACACTGCTCCCGCTGGGTCTTTTATAGGCTGCTCCAACACTGCTCCCTCTGGGCCTTTTATAGGCTGCTCCGACACTGCTCCCTCTGGGCATTTGATAGGCTGCTCTGACACTGCTCTCGCTGGGCCTTTTATAGGCTGCTCCGACACTGCTCCGCTGGGCCTTGATAGGCCGCTCCGACACTGCTCCCGCTGGGCCTTTTATAGGCTGCTCCAACACTGCTCCCGCTGGGTTTTTTATAGTCCTCTGCGACACTGCTCCCGCTGGGCCTTTTATAGGCTGCTCCAACACTGCTCCCGCTGACCTTGATAGGCTGCTCCGTCACTGCTCCCGCTGGGCCTTTATAGGCTGCTCCGATACTGCTCCGGCTGGGCCTTTTATAGGCCTCTCCGACACTGACTCTCGAGCTCCCGCTGGGCCTTTTATAGGCCGCTCCGACACTGCTCCCTCTGGGCCTTTTATAGGCTGCTCCGACACAGCTCCCGCTGGGCCTTTTATAGGCTGCTCCGACACTGCTCCCACTGGGCCTTTATAGGCCGCTCCGACATTGCTCCCGCTGGGCCTTTATAGGCCACTCCGACACTGCTCCCGCTGGTCTTTTTATAGGCTGCTCCGAATCTGCTCCCGCTGGGCCTTTTATAGGCTGCTCCGACACTGCTCTCGCTGGGCCTTTATAGACTGCTCCGACACTGCTGCCGCTGGGCGTTTTATAGGCTGCTCCGACACTGACTCTCGAGCTCCCGCTGGGCCTTTATAGGCCTCTCCGACACTGACTCTCGAGCTCCCGCTGGGTTATTTATAGGCTGCTCCGACACTGCTCCCACTGGGCCATTTATAGGCCTCTCCGACACTGCTCCCGCTGGGCCTTTTATACGCTGCTCCAACACTGCTCCCGCTGGGCCTTTTATAGGCTGCTCCGACACTGCTCCCGCTGGGCCTTTGATAGGCTGCTCCGACACTGCTCTCGCTGGGCCTTTTATAGGCTGCTCCGACACTGCTCCGCTGGGCCTTTATAGGCCGCTCCGACACTTCTCCCGCTGGGCCTTTTATAGGCTGCTCCAACACTGCTCCCGCTGGGTTTTTTATAGTCCTCTCCGACACTGCTCCCGCTGGGCCTTTTATAGGCTGCTCAAACACTGCTCCCGCTGGGCCTTTATAGGCTGCTCCGACACTGCTCCCGCTGGGCCTTTATAGGCTGCTCCGATACTGCTCCGTCTGGGCCTTTTATAGGCCTCTGTGACACTGACTCTCGAGCTCCCGCGGGGCCTTTTATAGGCTGCTCCGACACTGCTCCCACTGGGCCTTTTAGAGGCAGCTCCGACACTGCTCCCGCTGGGCCTTTTATAGGCTGCTCTAACACTGCTCCCACTGGGCCTTTTATAGGCTGCTCCGACACTGCTCCCGCTGGGCCTTTAGAAGCCTGCTCCGACACTGCTCCCGCTGGGCCTTTCATTGGTCTCTCCGACACTGACTCTCGCTGGGCCTTTTATAGGCCTCTACGACACTGCTCTCGCTGGGCCTTTTATAGGCTGCTCTGACACTGCTCCCGCTGGGTCTTTTAGAGGCCTCTCCGACACTGACACTCGAGCTCCCGCTGGGCCTTTTATAGGCCTCTCTGACACTGCTCCCGCTGGGCCTTTATAGGCTGCTCCGACATTGTTCCCGTTGGGCGTTTTATTGTCTGCTCTGACACTGCTCCCGCTGGGCCTTTATAGGCTGCTCCGACACTGCTCCCGCTGGGCATTCATAGGCTGCTCCGCCACTGCTCCCGCTGGGCCTTTATAGGCTGCTCCGACATTGCTCCCGCTGGGCCTTTTATATGCTGCTCAGACACTGATCCCGCTGGTGATTTATCGGCCTCTCCGACACTGCTCCCGCTGGGCCTTTTATAGGCTGCTCCGACACTACTCCTGCTGGGCCTTTATATGCTGCTCCGACACTGCTCCCTCTGGGTCTTTTATCGGCCTCTCCGACACTACTCCCGCTGGGCATTTTATAGGCTGCTCCGACACTGCTCCCTCTGGATCTTTTATCGGCCTATCCGACACTGCTCCCGCTGGGCCTTTTATAGGCTACTCTGACACTGACTCTCGATCTCCCGCTGGGCCTTTTATAGGCATCTCCGACACTGCTCCCGCTGAGCCTTTTATAGGCTTCTCCGACACTGCTCTCGCTGGGCCTTTTATAGGCTGCTCCAACACTGCTCCCGCTGGGCCTTTATAGGCTGCTCCGACACTGCTCCCGCTGGGCCTTTATAGGCTGCTCCGATACTGCTCCGGCTGGGCCTTTTATAGGCCTCTCCGACACTGACTCTCGAGCTCTCGCTGGGCCTTTTATAGGCCGCTTTGACACTGCTCCCTCTGGGCCTTTTATAGGCTGCTCCGACACAGCTCCCGCTGGGCCTTTTATAGGCTGCTCCGACACTGCTCCCATTGGGCCTTTTAGAGGCAGCTCCGACACTGCTCCCGCTGGGCCTTTTATAGGCTGCTCCAACACTGCTCCCACTGGGCCTTTTATAGGCTGCTCCGACACTGCTCCCGCTGGTCCTTTAGAAGCCTGCTCCGACACTGCTCCCGCTGGGCCTTTCATTGGCCTCTCCGACACTGACTCTTGCTGGGCCTTTTATAGGCCTCTACGACACTGCTCCCGCTGGGCCTTTTATAGGCTGCTCCGACACTGCTCCCGCTGGGTCTTTTAGAGGCCTCTCCGACACTGACTCTCGAGCTCCCGCTGGGCCTTTTATAGGCCTCTCTGACACTGCTCCCGCTGGGCCTTTATATGCTGCTCCGACATTGCTCCCGTTGGGCGTTTAATAGGCTGCTCTGACACTGCTCCCGCTGGGCCTTTATAGGCTGCTCCGACACTGCTCCCGCTGGGCCTTTTATAGGCCTCTCTGACATTGCTCCCGTTGGGCTTTTTATAGGCTGCTCTGACACTGCTCCCGCTGGGCATTTATAGGCTGCTCCGACACTGCTCCCGCTGGGCCTTCATAGGCTGCTCTGCCACTGCTCCCGCTGGGCCTTTATAGGCTGCTCCGACATTGCTCCCGCTGGGCCTTTTATATGCTGCTCAGACACTGATCCCGCTGGTGATTTATCGGCCTCTCCGACACTGCTCCCGCTGGGCCTTTTATAGGCTGCTCCAACACTACTCCTGCTGGGCCTTTATAAGCTGCTCCGACACTGCTCCCTCTGGGTCTTTTATCGGCCTCTCCGACACTACTCCCGCTGGGCCTTTTATAGGCTGCTCCGACACTGCTCCCTCTGGGTCTTTTATCGGCCTATCCGACACTGCTCCCGCTGGGCCTTTTATAGGCTGCTCCGACACTGCTCCCGCTGGTCCTTGTATAGGCTGCTCCAACACTGCTCCCGCTGGGCCTTTATAGGCTGCTCCGACACTGCTGCCGCTGGGCCTTTTATAGGCTGCTCCGACACTGACTCTCGAGCTCCCGCTGGGCCTTTATAGGCCTCTCCGACACTGACTCTCGAGCTCCCGCTGGGTTATTTATAGGCTGCTCCGACACTGCTCCCACTGGGCCATTTATAGGCCTCTCCAACACTGCTCCCGCTGCGCCTTTTATATGCTGCTCCAACACTGCTCCCGCTGGGCCTTTTATAGGCTGCTCCGACACTGCTCCCGCTGGGCCTTTGATAGGCTGCTCCGACACTGCTCTCGCTGGGCCTTTTATAGGCTGCTCGGACACTGCTCCGCTGGGCCTTTATAGGCCGCTCCGACACTGCTCCCGCTGGGCCTTTTATAGGCTGCTCCAACACTGCTCCCGCTGGGTTTTTTATAGTCCTCTCCGACACTGCTCCCGCTGGGCCTTTTATAGGCTGCTCAAACACTGCTCCCGCTGGGCCTTTATAGGCTGCTCCGACACTGCTCCCGCTGGGCCTTTATAGGCTGCTCCGATACTGCTCCGGCTGGGCCTTTTATAGGCCTCTGTGACACTGACTCTCGAGCTCCCGCGGGGCCTTTTATAGGCTGCTCCGACACTGCTCCCACTGGGCCTTTTAGAGGCAGCTCCGACACTGCTCCCGCTGGGCCTTTTATAGGCTGCTCCAACACTGCTCCCACTGGGCCTTTTATAGGCTGCTCCGACACTGCTCCCGCTGGGCCTTTAGAAGCCTGCTCCGACACTGCTCCCGCTGGGCCTTTCATTGGTCTCTCCGACACTGACTCTCGCTGGGCCTTTTCTAGGCCTCTACGACACAGCTCCCGCTGGGCCTTTTATAGGCTGCTCCGACACTGCTCCCGCTGGGTCTTTTAGAGGCCTCTCCGACACTGACACTCGAGCTCCCGCTGGGCCTTTTATAGGCCTCTCTGACACTGCTCCCGCTGGGCCTTTATAGGCTGCTCCGACATTGCTCCCGTTGGGCGTTTTATAGGCTGCTCTGACACTGCTCCCGCTGGGCCTTTATAGGCTGCTCCGACACTGCTCCCGCTGGGCCTTCATAGGCTGCTCCGCCACTGCTCCCGCTGGGCCTTTATAGGCTGCTCCGACATTGCTCCCGCTGGGCCTTTTATATGCTGCTCAGACACTGATCCCGCTGGTGATTTATCGGCCACTCCGACACTGCTCCCGCTGGGCCTTTTATAGGCTGCTCCGACACTACTGCTGCTGGGCCTTTATAAGCTGCTCCGACACTGCTCCCTCTGGTCTTTTATCGGCCTCTCCGACACTACTCCCGCTGGGCCTTTTATAGGCTGCTCCGACACTGCTCCCTCTGGGTCTTTTATCGGCCTATCCGACACTGCTCCCGCTGGGTCTTTTATAGGCTGCTCCGACACTGCTCCCGCTGGGCCTTGTATAGGCTGCTCCAACACTGCTCCCGCTGGGTTTTTTATAGGCCTCTCCGCTACTGCTTCCACTGGGCCTTTTATAGGCTACTCTGACACTGACGCTCGATCTCACGCTGGGCCTTTTATAGGCATCTCCGACACTGCTCCCGCTGAGCCTTTTATAGGCTTCTCCGACACTGCTCCCGCTGGGCCTTTTATAGGCTGCTCCAACACTGCTCCCGCTGGGCCTTTATAGGCTGCTCCGACACTGCTCCCGCTGGGCCTTTATAGGCTGCTCCGATACTGCTCCGGCTGGGCCTTTTATAGGCCTCTCCGACACTGACTCTCGAGCTCTCGCTGGGCCTTTTATAGGCCGCTCTGACACTGCTCCCTCTGGGCCTTTTATAGGCTGCTCCGACACAGCTCCCGCTGGGCCTTTTATAGGCTGCTCCGACACTGCTGCCACTGGGCCTTTTAGAGGCAGCTCCGAAACTGCTCCCGCTGGGCCTTTTATAGGCTGCTCCAACACTGCTCCCACTGGGCCTTTTATAGGCTGCTCCGACACTGCTCCCGCTGGTCCATAGAAGCCTGCTCCGACACTGCTCCCGCTGGGCCTTTCATTGGCCTCTCCGACACTGACTCTCACTGGGCCTTTTATAGGCCTCTACGACACGGCTCCCGCTGGGCCTTTTATAGGCTGCTCCGACACTGCTCCCGCTGGGTCTTTTAGAGGCCTCTCCGACACTGACTCTCGAGCTCCCGCTGGGCCTTTTATAGGCCTCTCTGACACTGCTCCCGCTGGGCCTTTATAGGCTGCTCCGACATTGCTCCCGTTGGGCGTTTTATAGGCTGCTCTAACACTGCTCCCGCTGGGCCTTTATAGGCTGCTCCGACACTGCTCCCGCTGGGCCTTTATAGGCTGCTCCGCCACTGCTCCCGCTGGGCCTTTATAGGCTGCTCCGACACTGCTCCCGCTGGGCCTTTTATATGCTGCTCAGACACTGATCCCGCTGGGTCATTTATCGGCCTCTCCGACACTACTCCCGCTGGGCCTTTTATAGGCTGCTCCGACACTGCTCCCGCTGGGCCTTTCATTGGTCTCTCCGACACTGAATCTCGCTGGGCCTTTTATAGGCCTCTACGACACTGCTCCCGCTGGGCCTTTTATAGGCTGCTCTGACACTGCTCCCGCTGGGTCTTTTAGAGGCCTCTCCGACACTGACACTCGAGCTCCCGCTGGTCCTTTTATAGGCCTCTCTGAAACTGCTCCCGCTGGGCCTTTATAGGCTGCTCCGACATTGCTCCCATTGGGCGTTTTATAGGCTGCTCTGACACTGCTCCCGCTGGGCCTTTATAGGCTGATCCGACACTGCTCCCGCTGGGCCTTCATAGGCTGCTCCGCCACTGCTCCCGCTGGGCCTTTATAGGCTGCTCCGATATTGCTCCCGCCTGGCCTTTTATATGCTACTCAGACACTGATCCCGCTGGTGATTTATCTGCCTCTCCGACACTGCTCCCGCTGGGCCTTTTATAGGCTGCTCCGACACTACTCCTGCTGGGCCTTTATAAGCTGCTCCGACACTGCTCCCTCTGGGTCTTTTATCGGCCTCTCCGACACTACTCCCGCTGGGCCTTTTATAGGCTGCTCCGACACTGCTCCCTCTGGGTCTTTTATCGGCCTATCCGACACTGCTCCCGCTGGGCCTTTTATAGGCTGCTCCGACACTGCTCCCGCTGGGCCTTGTATAGGCTGCTCCAACACTGCTCCCGCTGGGTTTTTTATAGGCCTCTCCGCTACTGCTTCCCCTGGGCCTTTTATAGGCTACTCTGGCACTGACTCTCGATCTCCCGCTGGGCCTTTTATAGGCATCTCCGACACTGATCCCGCTGAGCCTTTTATAGGCTTCTCCGACACTGCTCCCGCTGGGCCTTTTATAGGCTGCTCCAACACTGCTCCCGCTGGGCCTTTATAGGCTGCTCCGACACTGCTCCCGCTGGGCCTTTATAGGCTGCTCCGATACTGCTCCGGCTGGGCCTTTTATAGGCCTCTCCGACACTGACTCTCGAGCTCTCGCTGGGCCTTTTATAGGCCGCTCTGACACTGCTCCCTCTGGGCCTTTTATAGGCTGCTCCGACACAGCTCCCGCTGGGCCTTTTATAGGCTGCTCCGACACTGCTCCCACTGGGCCTTTTAGAGGCAGCTCCGACACTGCTCCCGCTGGGCCTTTTATAGGCTGCTCCAACACTGCTCCCACTGGGCCTTTTATAGGCTGCTCCGACACTGCTCCCGCTGGTCCTTTAGAAGCCTGCTCCGACACTGCTCCCGCTGGGCCTTTCATTGGCCTCTCCGACACTGACTCTCGCTGGGCCTTTTATAGGCCTCTACGACACTGCTCCCGCTGGGCCTTTTATAGGCTGCTCCGACACTGCTCCCGCTGGGTCTTTTAGAGGACTCTCCGACACTGACTCTCGAGCTCCCGCTGGGCCTTTTATAGGCCTCTCTGACACTGCTCCCGCTGGGCCTTTATAGGCTGCTCCGACATTGCTCCCGTTGGGCGTTTTATAGGCTGCTCTGACACTGCTCCCGCTGGGCCTTTATAGGCTGCGCCGACACTGCTCCCGCTGGGCCTTTATAGGCTGCTCCGCCACTGCTCCCGCTGGACCTTTATAGGCTGCTCCGACACTGCTCCCGCTGGGCCTTTTATATGCTGCTCAGACACTGATCCCGCTTGGTCATTTATCGGCCTCTCCGACACTGCTCCCGCTGGGCCTTTTGTAGGCTGCTCCGACAATACTCCCGCTGGGCCTTTATAGGCTGCTCTGACACTGCTCCCTCTGGGTCGTTTATCGGCCTCTCCGACACTACTCCCGCTGGGCCTTTTATAGGCTGATCAGACACTGCTCCCGCTGGGTCTTTTATCGGCCTATCTGACACTGCTCCCGCTGGGCCTTTAATAGGCTGCTCCGACACTGCTCCCGCTGGCCCTTGTATAGGCTGCTCCAACACTGCTCCCGCTGGGTTTTTTACAGGCCTCTCCGCCACTGCTTCCACTGGGCCTTTTATAGGCTTCTCTGACGCTGACTCTCGTTCTGCCGCTGGGCCTTTTATAGGCATCTCCGACACTGCTCCCGCTGGGCCTTTTATAGGCCTCACCGACACTGCTCCCGCTGGGCCTTTTATAGGCTGCTCCGACACTGCTCCCGCTGGGCCTTTTACAGGCCTCTCCGACACTGACTCTCGCTGGGCCTTTTATAGGCCTCTCCGACACTGCTCCCGCTGGGCCTTTAGAGTCCTCTCCGACACTGCACCCTCTGGGCCTTTATAGGCCGCTCCGACACTGCTCCTGCTGGGCCTTTTATAAGCCTCTCAGACACTCCTCCCGCTGGGCCTTTATAGGCCTCTACGTCACTGCTCCTGCTGGGCCTTTTATAGGCCTCTCAGACACAGCTTCCATTGGACCTTTCTACGCTGCTCGACACTGCTCCCGATGTGAAGTTTATAGGCTGCTCCGACACTGCTCCCACTGGGCCTTTATAGGCTGCTCCGACACTGCTCGCGCTGGGCCTTTCATTGGTCTCTCCGACACTGAATCTCGCTGGGCCTTTTATAGGCCTCTACGACACTGCTCCCGCTGGGCCTTTTATAGGCTGCTCTGACACTGCTCCCGCTGGGTCTTTTAGAGGCCTCTCCGACACTGACACTCGAGCTCCCGCTGGGCCTTTTATAGGCCTCTCTGAAACTGCTCCCGCTGGGCCTTTATAGGCTGCTCCGACATTGCTCCCGTTGGGCGTTTTATAGGCTGCTCTGACACTGCTCCCGCTGGGCCTTTATAGGCTGATCCGACACTGACTCTCGAGCTCTCGCTGGGCCTTTTATAGGCCGCTCTGACACTGCTCCCTCTGGGCCTTTTATAGGCTGCTCCGACACAGCTCCCGCTGGGCCTTTTATAGGCTGCTCCGACACTGCTCCCACTGGGCCTTTTAGAGGCAGCTCCGACACTGCTCCCGCTGGGCCTTTTATAGGCTGCTCCAACACTGCTCCCACTGGGCCTTTTATAGGCTGCTCCGACACTGCTCCCGCTGGTCCTTTAGAAGCCTGCTCCGACACTGCTCCCACTGGGCCTTTATAGGCTGCTCCGCCACTGCTCCCGCTGGGCCTTTATAGGCTGCTCCGACACTGCTCCCGCTGGGCCTTTTATATGCTGCTCAGACACTGATCCCGCTGGGTCATTTATCGGCCACTCCGACACTGCTCCCGCTGGGCCTTTTATAGGCTGCTCCGACACTACTCCCACTGAGCCTTTATAGGCTGCTCCGACACTGCTCCCTCTGGGTCGTTTATCGGCCTCTCCGACACTACTCCCGCTGGGCCTTTTATAGGCTGCTCCGACACTGCTCCCGCTGGGCCTTTCATTGGTCTCTCCGACACTGAATCTCGCTGGGCCTTTTATAGGCCTCTACGACACTGCTCCCGCTGGGCCTTTTATAGGCTGCTCTGACACTGCTCCCGCTGCGTCTTTTAGAGGCCTCTCCGACACTGACACTCGAGCTCCCGCTGGTCCTTTTATAGGCCTCTCTGAAACTGCTCCCGCTGGGCCTTTATAGGCTGCTCCGACATTGCTCCCGTTGGGCGTTTTATAGGCTGCTCTGACACTGCTCCCGCTGGGCCTTTATAGGCTGATCCGACACTGCTCCCGCTGGGCCTTCATAGGCTGCTCCGCCACTGCTCCCGCTGGGCCTTTATAGGCTGCTCCGATATTGCTCCCGCCTGGCCTTTTATATGCTACTCAGACACTGATCCCGCTGGTGATTTATCTGCCTCTCCGACACTGCTCCCGCTGGGCCTTTTATAGGCTGCTCCGACACTACTCCTGCTGGGCCTTTATAAGCTGCTCCGACACTGCTCCCTCTGGGTCTTTTATCGGCCTCTCCGACACTACTTCCGCTGGGCCTTTTATAGGCTGCTCCGACACTGCTCCCTCTGGGTCTTTTATCGGCCTATCCGACACTGCTCCCGCTGGGCCTTTTATAGGCTGCTCCGACACTGCTCCCGCTGGGCCTTGTATAGGCTGCTCCAACACTGCTCCCGCTGGGTTTTTTATAGGCCTCTCCGCTACTGCTTCCCCTGGGCCTTTTATAGGCTACTCTGACACTGACTCTCGATCTCCCGCTGGGCCTTTTATAGGCATCTCCGACACTGATCCCGCTGAGCCTTTTATAGGCTTCTCCGACACTGCTCCAGCTGGGCCTTTTATAGGCTGCTCCAACACTGCTCCCGCTGGGCCTTTATAGGCTGCTCCGACACTGCTCCCGCTGGGCCTTTATAGGCTGCTCCGATACTGCTCCGGCTGGGCCTTTTATAGGCCTCTCCGACACTGACTCTCGAGCTCTCGCTGGGCCTTTTATAGGCCGCTCTGACACTGCTCCCTCTGGGCCTTTTATAGGCTGCTCCGACACAGCTCCCGCTGGGCCTTTTATAGGCTGCTCCGACACTGCTCCCACTGGGCCTTTTAGAGGCAGCTCCGACACTGCTCCCGCTGGGCCTTTTATAGGCTGCTCCAACACTGCTCCCACTGGGCCTTTTATAGGCTGCTCCGACACTGCTCCCGCTGGTCCTTTAGAAGCCTGCTCCGACACTGCTCCCGCTGGGCCTTTCATTGGCCTCTCCGACAATGACTCTCGCTGGGCCTTTTATAGGCCTCTACGACACTGCTCCCGCTGGGCCTTTTATAGGCTGCTCCGACACTGCTCCCGCTGGGTCTTTTAGAGGCCTCTCCGACACTGACTCTCGAGCTCCCGCTGGGCCTTTTATAGGCCTCTCTGACACTGCTCCCGCTGGGTCTTTATAGACTGCTCCGACATTGCTCCCGTTGGGCGTTTTATAGGCTGCTCTAACACTGCTCCCGCTGGGCCTTTATAGGCTGCACCGACACTGCTCCCGCTGGGCCTTTATAGGCTGCTCCGCCACTGCTCCCGCTGGGCCTTTATAGGCTGCTCCGACACTGCTCCCGCTGGGCCTTTTATATGCTGCTCAGACACTGATCCCGCTGGGGCATTTATCGGCCTCTCCGACACTGCTCCCGCTGGGCCTTTTATAGGCTGCTCCGACACTACTCCCACTGAGCCTTTATAGGCTGCTCCGACACTGCTCCCTCTGTGTCGTTTATCGGCCTCTCCGACACTACTCCCGCTGGGCCTTTTATAGGCTGCTCCGACACTGCTCCCGCTGGGCCTTTCATTGGTCTCTCCGACACTGAATCTCGCTGGGCCTTTTATAGGCCTCTACGACACTGCTCCCGCTGGGCCTTTTATAGGCTGCTCTGACACTGCTCCCGCTGGGTCTTTTAGAGGCCTCTCCGACACTGACACTCGAGCTCCTGCTGGGCCTTTTATAGGCCTCTCTGAAACTGCTCCCGCTGGGCCTTTATAGGCTGCTCCGACATTGCTCCCGTTGGGCGTTTTATAGGGTGCTCTGACACTGCTCCCGCTGGGCCTTTATAGGCTGATCCGACACTGCTCCCGCTGGGCCTTCATAGGCTGCTCCGCCACTGCTCCCGCTGGGCCTTTATAGGCTGCTCCGATATTGCTCCCGCCTGGCCTTTTATATGCTACTCAGACACTGATCCCGCTGGTGATTTATCTGCCTCTCCGACACTGCTCCCGCTGGGCCTTTTATAGGCTGCTCCGACACTACTCCTGCTGGGCCTTTATAAGCTGCTCCGACACTGCTCCCTCTGGGTCGTTTATCGGCCTCTCCGACACTACTCCCGCTGGGCCTTTTACAGGCTGCTCCGACACTGCTCCCTCTGGGTCTTTTATCGGCCTATCCGACACTGCTCCCGCTGGGCCTTTTATAGGCTGCTCCGACACTGCTCCCGCTGGGCCTTGTATAGGCTGCTCCAACACTGCTCCCGCTGGGTTTTTTATAGGCCTCTCCGCTACTGCTTCCCCTGGGCCTTTTATACGCTACTCTGACACTGACTCTCGATCTCCCGCTGGGCCTTTTATAGGCATCTCCGACACTGCTCCCGCTGAGCCTTTTATAGGCTTCTCCGACACTGCTCCCGCTGGGCCTTTTATAGGCTGCTCCAACACTGCTCCCGCTGGGCCCTTATAGGCTGCTCCGACACTGCTCCCGCTGGGCCTTTATAGGCTGCTCCGATACTGCTCCGGCTGGGCCTTTTATAGGCCTCTCCGACACTGACTCTCGAGCTCTCGCTGGGCCTTTTATAGGCCGCTCTGACACTGCTCCCTCTGGGCCTTTTATAGGCTGCTCCGACACAGCTCCCGCTGGGCCTTTTATAGGCTGCTCCGACACTACTCCCACTGGGCCTTTTAGAGGCAGCTCCGACACTGCTCCCGCTGGGCCTTTTATAGGCTGCTCCAACACTGCTCCCACTGGGCCTTTTATAGGCTGCTCCGACACTGCTCCCGCTGGTCCTTTAGAAGCCTGCTCCGACACTGCTCCCGCTGGGCCTTTCATTGGCCTCTCCGACACTGACTCTCGCTGGGCCTTTTATAGGCTGCTCCGACACTGCTCCCGCTGGGTCTTTTAGAGGCCTCTCCGACACTGACTCTCGAGCTCCCGCTGGGCCTTTTATAGGCCTCTCTGACACTGCTCCCGCTGGGCCTTTATCGGCTGCTCCGACATTGCTCCCGTTGGGCGTTTTATAGGCTGCTCTGACACTGCTCCCGCTGGGCCTTTATAGGCTGCTCCGACACTGCTCCCGCTGGGCCTTTATAGGCTGCTCCGCCACTGCTCCCGCTGGGCCTTTATAGGCTGCTCCGACACTGCTCCCGCTGGGCCTTTTATATGCTGCTCAGACACTGATCCCGCTGGGTCATTTATCGGCCTCTCCGACACTGCTCCCGCTGGGCCTTTTGTAGGCTGCTCCGACAATACTCCCGCTGGGCCTTTATAGGCTGCTCCGACACTGCTCCCTCTGGGTCGTTTATCGGCCTCTCCGACACTACTCCCGCTGGGCCTTTTATAGGCTGATCAGACACTGCTCCCGCTGGGTCTTTTATCGGCCTATCTGACACTGCTCCCGCTGGGCCTTTAATAGGCTGCTCCGACACTGCTCCCGCTGGGCCTTGTATAGGATGCTCCAACACTGCTCCCGCTGGGTTTTTTACAGGCCTCTCCGCCACTGCTTCCACTGGGCCTTTTATAGGCTTCTCTGACGCTGACTCTCGATCTGCCGCTGGGCCTTTTATAGGCATCTCCGACACTGCTCCCGCTGGGCCTTTTATAGGCCTCACCGACACTGCTCCCGCTGGGCCTTTTATAGGCTTCTCCGACACTGCTCCCGCTGGGCCTTTTACAGGCCTCTCCGACACTGACTCTCGCTGGGCCTTTTATAGGCCTCTCCGACACTGCTCCCGCTGGGCCTTTAGAGTCCTCTCCGACACTGCACCCTCTGGGCCTTTATAGGCCGCTCCGACACTGCTCCTGCTGGGCCTTTATAGGCCTCTACGTCACTGCTCCTGCTGGGCCTTTTATAGGCCTCTCAGACACAGCTTCCATTGGACCTTTCTACGCTGCTCGACACTGCTCCCGATGTGAAGTTTATAGGCTGCTCCGACACTGCTCCCACTGGGCCTTTATAGGCTGCTCCGACACTGCTCGCGCTGGGCCTTTCATTGGTCTCTCCGACACTGAATCTCGCTGGACCTTTTATAGGCCTCTACGACACTGCTCCCGCTGGGCCTTTTATAGGCTGCTCTGACACTGCTCCCGCTGGGTCTTTAAGAGGCCTCTCCGACACTGACACTCGAGCTCCCGCTGGGCCTTTTATAGGCCTCTCTGAAACTGCTCCCGCTGGGCCTTTATAGGCTGCTCCGACATTGCTCCCGTTGGGCGTTTTATAGGCTGCTCTGACACTGCTCCCGCTGGGCCTTTATAGGCTGATCCGACACTGACTCTCGAGCTCTCGCTGGGCCTTTTATAGGCCGCTCTGACACTGCTCCCTCTGGGCCTTTTATAGGCTGCTCCGACACAGCTCCCGCTGGGCCTTTTATAGGCTGCTCCGACACTGCTCCCACTGGGCCTTTTAGAGGCAGCTCCGACACTGCTCCCGCTGGGCCTTTTATAGGCTGCTCCAACACTGCTCCCACTGGGCCTTTTATAGGCTGCTCCGACACTGCTCCCGCTGGTCCTTTAGAAGCCTGCTCCGACACTGCTCCCGCTGGGCCTTTCATTGGCCTCTCCGACAATGACTCTCGCTGGGCCTTTTATAGGCCTCTACGACACTGCTCCCGCTGGGCCTTTTATAGGCTGCTCCGACACTGCTCCCGCTGGGTCTTTTAGAGGCCTCTCCGACACTGACACTCGAGCTCCCGCTGGGCCTTTTATAGGCCTCTCTGACACTGCTCCCGCTGGGCCTTTATAGGCCGCTCCGACATTGCTCCCGTTGGGCGTTTTATAGGCTGCTCTAACGCTGCTGCCGCTGGGCCTTTATAGGCTGCTCCGACACTGCTCCCGCTGGGCCTTTATAGGCTGCTCCGCCACTGCTCCCGCTGGGCCTTTATAGGCTGCTCCGACACTGCTCCCGCTGGGCCTTTTATATGCTGCTCAGACACTGAACCCGCTGGGTCATTTATCGGCCTCTCCGACACTGCTCCCGCTGGGCCTTTTATAGGCTGCTCCGACACTACTGCCACTGAGCCTTTATAGGCTGCTCCGACACTGCTCCCTCTGTGTCCTTTATCGGCCTCTCCGACACTACTCCCACTGGGCCTTTTATAGGCTGCTCCGACACTGCTCCCGCTGGGCCTTTCATTGGTCTCTCCGACACTGAATCTCGCTGGGCCTTTTATAGGCCTCTACGACACTGCTCCCGCTGGGCCTTTTATAGGCTGCTCTGACACTGCTCCCGCTGGGTCTTTTAGAGGCCTCTCCGACACTGACACTCGAGCTCCCGCTGGGCCTTTTATAGGCCTCTCTGAAACTGCTCCCGCTGGGCCTTTATAGGCTGCTCCGACATTGCTCCCGTTGGGCGTTTTATAGGCTGCTCTGACACTGCTCCCGCTGGGCCTTTATAGGCTGATCCGACACTGCTCCCGCTGGGCCTTCATAGGCTGCTCCGCCACTGCTCCCGCTGGGCCTTTATAGGCTTCTCCGATATTGCTCCCGCTGGGCCTTTTATATGCTGCTCAGACACTGATCCCGCTGGGTCATTTATCGGCCTCTCCGACACTGCTCCCGCTGGGCCTTTTATAGGCTGCTCCGACAATACTCCCGCTGGGCCTTTATAGGCTGCTCCGACACTGCTCCCTCTGGGTCGTTTATCGGCCTCTCCGACACTACTCCCTCTGGGCCTTTTATAGGCTGCTCAGACACTGCTCCCGCTGGGTCTTTTATCGGCCTATCTGACACTGCTCCCGCTGGGCCTTTAATAGGCTGCTCCGACACTGCTCCCGCTGGGCCTTGTATAGGCTGCTCCAACACTGCTCCCGCTGGGTTTTTTACAGGCCTCTCCGCCACTGCTTCCACTGGGCCTTTTATAGGCTTCTCTGACGCTGACTCTCGATCTGCCGCTGGGCCTTTTATAGGCATCTCCGACACTGCTCCCGCTGGGCCTTTTATAGGCCTCACCGACACTGCTCCCGCTGGGCCTTTTATAGGCTGCTCCGACACTGCTCCCGCTGGGCCTTTTACAGGCCTCTCCGACACTGACTCTCGCTGGGCCTTTTATAGGCCTCTCCGACACTGCTCCCGCTGTTCCTTTAGAGTCCTCTCCGACACTGCACCCTCTGGGCCTTTATAGGCCGCTCCGACACTGCTCCTGCTGGGCCTTTTATAAGCCTCTCAGACACTCCTCCCGCTGGGCCTTTATAGGCCTCTACGTCACTGCTCCTGCTGGGCCTTTTATAGGCCTCTCAGACACAGCTTCCATTGGACCTTTCTACGCTGCTCGACACTGCTCCCGATGTGAAGTTTATAGGCTGCTCCGACACTGCTCCCACTGGGCCTTTATAGGCTGCTCCGACACTGCTCGCGCTGGGCCTTTCATTGGTCTCTCCGACACTGAATCTCGCTGGGCCTTTTATAGGCCTCTACGACACTGCTCCCGCTGGGCCTTTTATAGGCTGCTCTGACACTGCTCCCGCTGGGTCTTTTAGAGGCCTCTCCGACACTGACACTCGAGCTCCCGCTGGGCCTTTTATAGGCCTCTCTGAAACTGCTCCCGCTGGGCCTTTATAGGCTGCTCCGACATTGCTCCCGTTGGGCGTTTTATAGGCTGCTCTGACACTGCTCCCGCTGGGCCTTTATAGGCTGATCCGACACTGACTCTCGAGCTCTCGCTGGGCCTTTTATAGGCCGCTCTGACACTGCTCCCTCTGGGCCTTTTATAGGCTGCTCCGACACAGCTCCCGCTGGGCCTTTTATAGGCTGCTCCGACACTGCTCCCACTGGGCCTTTTAGAGGCAGCTCCGACACTGCTCCCGCTGGGCCTTTTATAGGCTGCTCCAACACTGCTCCCACTGGGCCTTTTATAGGCTGCTCCGACACTGCTCCCGCTGGTCCTTTCATTGGCCTCTCCGACACTGACTCTCGCTGGGCCTTTTATAGGCCTCTACGACACTGCTCCCGCTGGGCCTTTTATAGGCTGCTCCGACACTGCTCCCGCTGGGTCTTTTAGAGGCCTCTCCGTCACTGACTCTCGAACTCCCGCTGGGCCTTTTATAGGCCTCTCTGACACTGCTCCCGCTGGGCCTTTATAGGCTGCTCCGACATTGCTCCCGTTGGGCGTTTTATAGGCTGCTCTAACGCTGCTCCCGCTGGGCCTTTATAGGCTGCTCCGACACTGCTCCCGCTGGGCCTTTATAGGCTGCTCCGCCACTGCTCCCGCTGGGCCTTTATAGGCTGCTCCGACACTGCTCCCGCTGGGCCTTTTATATGCTGCTCAGACACTGAACCCGCTGGGTCATTTATCGGCCTCTCCGACACTGCACCCGCTGGGCCTTTTATAGGCTGCTCCGACACTACTCCCACTGAGCCTTTATAGGCTGCTCCGACACTGCTCCCTCTGTGTCCTTTATCGGCCTCTCCGACACTACTCCCGCTGGGCCTTTTATAGGCTGCTCCGACACTGCTCCCGCTGGGTCTTTCATTGGTCTCTCCGACACTGAATCTCGCTGGGCCTTTTATAGGCCTCTACGACACTGCTCCCGCTGGGCCTTTTATAGGCTGCTCTGACACTGCTCCCGCTGGGTCTTTTAGAGGCCTCTCCGACACTGACACTCGAGCTCCCGCTGGGCCTTTTATAGGCCTCTCTGAAACTGCTCCCGCTGGGCCTTTATAGGCTGCTCCGACATTGCTCCCGTTGGGCGTTTTATAGGCTGCTCTGACACTGCTCCCGCTGGGCCTTTATAGGCTGATCCGACACTGCTCCCGCTGGGCCTTCATAGGCTGCTCCGCCACTGCTCCCGCTGGGCCTTTACAGGCTGCTCCGATATTGCTCCCGCCTGGCCTTTTATATGCTACTCAGACACTGATCCCGCTGGTGATTTATCTGCCTCTCCGACACTGCTCCCGCTGGGCCTTTTATAGGCTGCTCCGACACTACTCCTGCTGGGCCTTTATAAGCTGCTCCGACACTGCTCCCTCTGGGTCTTTTATCGGCCTCTCCGACACTACTCCCGCTGGGCCTTTTATAGGCTGCTCCGACACTGCTCCCTCTGGGTCTTTTATCGGCCTATCCGACACTGCTCCCGCTGGGCCTTTTATAGGCTGCTCCGACACTGCTCCCGCTGGGCCTTGTATAGGCTGCTCCAACACTGCTCCCGCTGGGTTTTTTATCGGCCTCTCCGCTACTGCTTCCCCTGGGCCTTTTATAGGCTACTCTGACACTGACTCTCGATCTCCCGCTGGGCCTTTTATAGGCATCTCCGACACTGCTCCCGCTGAGCCTTTTATAGGCTTCTCCGACACTGCTCCCGCTGGGCCTTTTATAGGCTGCTACAACACTGCTCCCGCTGGGCCTTTATAGGCTGCTCCGACACTGCTCCCGCTGGGCCTTTATAGGCTGCTCCGATACTGCTCCGGCTGGGCCTTTTTTGGCCTCTCCGACACTGACTCTCGAGCTCTCGCTGGGCCTTTTATAGGCCGCTCTGACACTGCTCCCTCTGGGCCTTTTATACGCTGCTCCGACACAGCTCCCGCTGGGCCTTTTATAGGCTGCTCCGACACTGCTCCCACTGGGCCTTTTTGAGGCAGCTCCGACACTGCTCCCGCTGGGCCTTTTATAGGCTGCTCCAACACTGCTCCCACTGGGCCTTTTATAGGCTGCTCCGACACTGCTCCCGCTGGTCCTTTAGAAGCCTGCTCCGACACTGCTCCCGCTGGGCCTTTCATTGGCATCTCCGACACTGACTCTCGCTGGGCCTTTTATAGGCCTCTACGACACTGCTCCCGCTGGGCCTTTTATAGGCTGCTCCGACACTGCTCCCGCTGGGTCTTTTAGAGGCCTCTCCGACAATGACTCTCGAGCTCCCGCTGGGCCTTTTATAGGCCTCTCTGACACTGCTCCCGCTGGGCCTTTATAGGCTGCTCCGACATTGCTCCCGTTGGGCGTTTTATAGGCTGCTCTGACACTGCTCCCGCTGGGCCTTTATAGGCTGCTCCGACACTGCTCCCGCTGGGCCTTTATAGGCTGCTCCGCCACTGCTCCCGCTGGGCCTTTATAGGCTGCTCCGACACTGCTCCCGCTGGGCCTTTTATATGCTGCTCAGACACTGATCCCGCTGGGTCATTTATCGGCCTCTCCGACACTGCTCCCGCTGGGCCTTTTATAGGCTGCTCCGACAATACTCCCGCTGGGCCTTTATAGGCTGCTCCGACACTGCTCCCTCTGGGTCGTTTATCGGCCTCTCCGACACTACTCCCGCTGGGCCTTTTATAGGCTGTTCAGACACTGCTCCCGCTGGGTCTTTTATCGGCCTATCTGACACTGCTCCCGCTGGGCCTTTAATAGGCTGCTCCGACACTGCTCCCGCTGGGCCTTGTATAGGCTGCTCCAACACTGCTCCCGCTGGGTTTTTTACAGGCCTCTCCGCCACTGCTTCCACTGGGCCTTTTATAGGCTTCTCTGACGCTGACTCTCGATCTGCCGCTGGGCCTTTTATAGGCATCTCCGACACTGCTCCCGCTGGGCCTTTTATAGGCCTCACCGACACTGCTCCCGCTGGGCCTTTTATAGGCTGCTCCGACACTGCTCCCGCTGGGCCTTTTACAGGCCTCTCCGACACTGACTCTCGCTGGGCCTTTTATAGGCCTCTCCGACACTGCTCCCGCTGGGCCTTTAGAGTCCTCTCCGACACTGCACCCTCTGGGCCTTTATAGGCCGCTCCGACACTGCTCCTGCTGGGCCTTTTATAAGCCTCGCAGACACTCCTCCCGCTGGGCCTTTATAGGCCTCTACGTCACTGCTCCTGCTGGGCCTTTTATAGGCCTCTCAGACACAGCTTCCATTGGACCTTTCTACGCTGCTCGACACTGCTCCCGATGTGAAGTTTATAGGCTGCTCCGACACTGCTCCCACTGGGCCTTTATAGGCTGCTCCGACACTGCTCGCGCTGGGCCTTTCATTGGTCTCTCCGACACTGAATCTCGCTGGGCCTTTATAGGCCTCTACGACACTGCTCCCGCTGGGCCTTTTATAGGCTGCTCTGACACTGCTCCCGCTGGGTCTTTTAGAGGCCTCTCCGACACTGACACTCGAGCTCCCGCTGGGCCTTTTATAGGCCTCTCTGAAACTGCTCCCGCTGGGCCTTTATAGGCTGCTCCGACATTGCTCCCGTTGGGCGTTTTATAGGCTGCTCTGACACTGCTCCCGCTGGGCCTTTATAGGCTGATCCGACTCTGCTCCCGCTGGGCCTTCATAGGCTGCTCCGCCAGTGCTCCTGCTGGGCCTTTATAGGCTGCTCCGACATTGCTCCCGCCTGGCCTTTTATATGCTACTCAGACACTGATCCCGCTGGTGATTTATCTGCCTCTCCGACACTGCTCCCGCTGGGCCTTTTATAGGCTGCTCCGACACTACTCCTGCTGGGCCTTTATAAGCTGCTCCGACACTGCTCCCTCTGGGTCTTTTATCGGCCTCTCCGACACTACTCCCGCTGGGCCTTTTATAGGGTGCTCCGACACTGCTCCCTCTGGGTCTTTTATCGGCCTATCCAACACTGCTCCCGCTGGGCCTTTTATAGGCTGCTCCGACACTGCTCCCGCTGGGCCTTGTATAGGCTGCTCCAACACTGCTCCCGCTGGGTTTTTTATAGGCCTCTCCGCTACTGCTTCCCCTGGGCCTTTTATAGGCTACTCTGACACTGACTCTCGATCTCCCGCTGGGCCTTTTATAGGCATCTCCGACACTGCTCCCGCTAAGCCTTTTATAGGCTTCTCCGACACTGCTCCCGCTGGGCCTTTTATAGGCTGCTCCAACACTGCTCCCGCTGGGCCTTTATAGGCTGCTCCGACACTGACTCTCGAGCTCTCGCTGGGCCTTTTATAGGCCGCTCTGACACTGCTCCCTCTGGGCCTTTTATAGGCTGCTCCGACACAGCTCCCGCTGGGCCTTTTATAGGCTGCTCCGACACTGCTCCCACTGGGCCTTTTAGAGGCAGCTCCGACACTGCTCCCGCTGGGCCTTTTATAGGCTGCTCCAACACTGCTCCCACTGGGCCTTTTATAGGCTGCTCCGACACTGCTCCCATTGGTCCTTTAGAAGCCTGCTCCGACACTGCTCCCGCTGGGCCTTTCATTGGCCTCTCCGACACTGACTCTCGCTGGGCCTTTTATAGGCCTCTACGACACTGCTCCCGCTGGGCCTTTTATAGGCTGCTCCGACACTGCTCCCGTTGGGTCTTTTAGAGGCCTCTCCGACACTGACTCTCGAGCTCCCGCTGGGCCTTTTATAGGCCTCTCTGACACTGCTCCCACTGGGCCTTTATAGGCTGCTCCGACATTGCTCCCGTTGGGCGTTTTATAGGCTGCTCTGACACTGCTCCCGCTGGGCCTTTATAGGCTGCTCCGACACTGCTCCCGCTGTGCCTTTACGGCTGCTCCGCCACTGCTCCCGCTGGGCCTTTATAGGCTGCTCCGACACTGCTCCCGCTGGGCCTTTTATATGCTGCTCAGACACTGATCCCGCTGGGTCATTTATCGGCCTCTCCGACACTGCTCCCGCTGGGCCTTTTATAGGCTGCTCCGACAATACTCCCGCTGGGCCTTTAAAGGCTGCTCCGACACTGCTCCCTCTGGGTCGTTTATCGGCCTCTCCGACACTACTCCCGCTGGGCCTTTTATAGGCTGCTCAGACACTGCTCCCGCTGGGTCTTTTATCGGCCTATCTGACACTGCTCCCGCTGGGCCTTTAATAGGCTGCTCCGACACTGCTCCCGCTGGGCCTTGTATAGGCTGCTCCAACACTGCTCCCGTTGGGTTTTTTACAGGCCTCTCCGCCACTGCTTCCACTGGGCCTTTTATAGGCTTCTCTGACGCTGACTCTCGATCTGCCGCTGGGCCTTTTATAGGCATCTCCGACACTGCTCCCGCTGGGCCTTTTATAGGCCTCACCGACACTGCTCCCGCTGGGCCTTTTATAGGCTGCTCCGACACTGCTCCCGCTGGGCCTTTTACAGGCCTCTCCGACACTGACTCTCGCTGGGCCTTTTATAGTCCTCTCCGACACTGCTCCCGCTGGGCCTTTAGATTCCTCTCCGACACTGCACCCTCTGGGCCTTTATAGGCCGCTCCGACACTGCTCCTGCTGGGCCTTTTATAAGCCTCTCAGACACTCCTCCCGCTGGGCCTTTATAGGCCTCTACGTCACTGCTCCTGCTGGGCCTTTTATAGGCCTCTCAGACACAGCTTCCATTGGACCTTTCTACGCTGCTCGACACTGCTCCCGATGTGAAGTTTATAGGCTGCTCCGACACTGCTCCCACTGGGCCTTTATAGGCTGCTCCGACACTGCTCGCGCTGGGCCTTTATAGGCTGCTCTGACACTGCTCCCGCTGGGCCTTTGTAGGCCGCTCCGACACTGCTCCCGCTGTGCCTTTATAGGCTGCTCCGACACTGCTCCTGCTGGGCCTTTATAGGCTGCTCCGTCACAGCCCAAGCTGGGCCTTTATAGGCCGCTCCGACATTGCTCCCGCTGGGCCTTTTATAGGATGCTCCGACACTGCTCCCACTGGGCCTTTATAGGCCGCTCCGACATTGCTCCCGCTGGTCTTTTTATAGGCTGCTCCGACACTGCTCCCGCTGGGCCTTTTATAGGATGCTCCGACACTGCTCCCACTGGGCCTTTATATGCTGCTCCGACACTTCTGCCGCTGGGCCTTTTATAGGCCGCTCCGACACTGACTCTCGAGCTCCCGCTGGGCCTTTATAGGCCTCTCCGACACTGACTCTCGATGGGCCTTTTATAGGCCTCTCCGACACTGCTCCCACTGGGCCTTTATAGGCCTCTACGTCACTGCTCCTGCTGAGGCTTTTATAGGCCTCTCAGACACAGCTCCCACTGGGCCTTTATAGGCTGCTCCGACACTGCTCCCGCTGTGAAGTTTATAGGCTGCTCTGACACTGCTCCAACTGGGCCTTTATAGGCTGCTCCGACACTGCTCCCGCTGGGCCTTTATAGGCTGCTCCCGACACTGCTCCCGCTGGGCCTTTATCTGCCGCTCCGACACTGCTCCCGCTGGGCCTTTATAGGCTGCTCCGACACTGCTCCTGCTGGGCCTTTATAGGCTGCTCCGTCACAGCTCCAGCTGGGCCTTTATAGGCCGCTCCGACATTGCTCCCACTGGGCCTTTATAGGCCGCTCCGACACTGCTCCCGCTGGTCTTTTTATAGGCTGCTCCGACACTGCTCCCGCTGGGCCTTTTATAGGCTGCTCCGACACTGCTCCCGCTGGGCCTTTATAGGCTGCTCCGACACTGCTGCCGCTGGGCCTTTTATAGGCCGCTCCGACACTGACTCTCGAGCTCCCGCTGGGCCTTTATAGGCCTCTCCGACACTGACTCTCGAGCTCCCGATGGGTCTTTTATAGGCTGCTCCGACACTGCTCACACTGGGCCTTTTATAGGCCTCTCCGACACTGCTCCCGCTGGGCCTTTTATAGGCTGCTCCGACACTGCTCCCGCTGGGCCTTTTATAGGCCTCTCCGACACTGCTCCCGCTGGGTCTTTTATAGGCTGCTCCAACACTGCTCCCTCTGGGCCTTTTATAGGCTGCTCCGACACTGCTCCCTCTGGGCCTTTGATAGGCTGCTCTGACACTGCTCTCGCTGGGCCTTTTATAGGCTGCTCCGACACTGCTCCGCTGGGCCTTGATAGGCCGCTCCGACACTGCTCCCGCTGGGCCTTTTATAGGCTGCTCCAACACTGCTCCCGCTGGGTTTTTTATAGTCCTCTGCGACACTGCTCCCGCTGGGCCTTTTATAGGCTGCTCCAACACTGCTCCCGCTGACCTTGATAGGCTGCTCCGACACTGCTCCCGCTGGGCCTTTATAGGCTGCTCCGATACTGCTCCGGCTGGGCCTTTTATAGGCCTCTCCGACACTGACTCTCGAGCTCCCGCTGGGCCTTTTATAGGCCGCTCCGACACTGCTCCCTCTGGGCCTTTTATAGGCTGCTCCGACACAGCTCCCGCTGGGCCTTTTATAGGCTGCTCCGACACTGCTCCCACTGGGCCTTTATAGGCCGCTCCGACATTGCTCCCGCTGGGCCTTTATAGGCCACTCCGACACTGCTCCCGCTGGTCTTTTTATAGGCTGCTCCGAATCTGCTCCCGCTGGGCCTTTTATAGGCTGCTCCGACACTGCTCTCGCTGGGACTTTATAGACTGCTCCGACACTGCTGCCGCTGGGCGTTTTATAGGCTGCTCCGACACTGACTCTCGAGCTCCCGCTGGGCCTTTATAGGCCTCTCCGACACTGACTCTCGAGCTCCCGCTGGGTTATTTATAGGCTGCTCCGACACTGCTCCCACTGGGCCATTTATAGGCCTCTCCGACACTGCTCCCGCTGGGCCTTTTATACGCTGCTCCAACACTGCTCCCGCTGGGCCTTTTATAGGCTGCTCCGACACTGCTCCCGCTGGGCCTTTGATAGGCTGCTCCGACACTGCTCTCGCTGGGCCTTTTATAGGCTGCTCCGACACTGCTCCGCTGGGCCTTTATAGGCCGCTCCGACACTTCTCCCGCTGGGCCTTTTATAGGCTGCTCCAACACTGCTCCCGCTGGGTTTTTTATAGTCCTCTCCGACACTGCTCCCGCTGGGCCTTTTATAGGCTGCTCAAACACTGCTCCCGCTGGGCCTTTATAGGCTGCTCCGACACTGCTCCCGCTGGGCCTTTATAGGCTGCTCCGATACTGCTCCGTCTGGGCCTTTTATAGGCCTCTGTGACACTGACTCTCGAGCTCCCGCGGGGCCTTTTATAGGCTGCTCCGACACTGCTCCCACTGGGCCTTTTAGAGGCAGCTCCGACACTGCTCCCGCTGGGCCTTTTATAGGCTGCTCTAACACTGCTCCCACTGGGCCTTTTATAGGCTGCTCCGACACTGCTCCCGCTGGGCCTTTAGAAGCCTGCTCCGACACTGCTCCCGCTGGGCCTTTCATTGGTCTCTCCGACACTGACTCTCGCTGGGCCTTTTATAGGCCTCTACGACACTGCTCCCGCTGGGCCTTTTATAGGCTGCTCTGACACTGCTCCCGCTGGGTCTTTTAGAGGCCTCTCCGACACTGACACTCGAGCTCCCGCTGGGCCTTTTATAGGCCTCTCTGACACTGCTCCCGCTGGGCCTTTATAGGCTGCTCCGACATTGTTCCCGTTGGGCGTTTTATAGTCTGCTCTGACACTGCTCCCGCTGGGCCTTTATAGGCTGCTCCGACACTGCTCCCGCTGGGCATTCATAGGCTGCTCCGCCACTGCTCCCGCTGGGCCTTTATAGGCTGCTCCGACATTGCTCCCGCTGGGCCTTTTATATGCTGCTCAGACACTGATCCCGCTGGTGATTTATCGGCCTCTCCGACACTGCTCCCGCTGGGCCTTTTATAGGCTGCTCCGACACTACTCCTGCTGGGCCTTTATATGCTGCTCCGACACTGCTCCCTCTGGGTCTTTTATCGGCCTCTCCGACACTACTCCCGCTGGGCCTTTTATAGGCTGCTCCGACACTGCTCCCTCTGGATCTTTTATCGGCCTATCCGACACTGCTCCCGCTGGGCCTTTAATAGGCTACTCTGACACTGACTCTCGATCTCCCGCTGGGCCTTTTATAGGCATCTCCGACACTGCTCCCGCTGAGCCTTTTATAGGCCTCTCCGACATTGCTCCCGCTGGGCCTTTATAAGCTGCTCCGATACTGCTCCGGCTGGGCCTTTTATAGGCCTCTCCGACACTGACTCTCGAGCTCTCGCTGGGCCTTTTATAGGCCGCTTTGACACTGCTCCCTCTGGGCCTTTTATAGGCTGCTCCGACACAGCTCCCGCTGGGCCTTTTATAGGCTGCTCCGACACTGCTCCCATTGGGCCTTTTAGAGGCAGCTCCGACACTGCTCCCGCTGGGCCTTTTATAGGCTGCTCCAACACTGCTCCCACTGGGCCTTTTATAGGCTGCTCCGACACTGCTCCCGCTGGTCATTTAGAAGCCTGCTCCGACACTGCTCCCGCTGGGCCTTTCATTGGCCTCTCCGACACTGACTCTTGCTGGGCCTTTTATAGGCCTCTACGACACTGCTCCCGCTGGGTCTTTTAGAGGCCTCTCCGACACTGACTCTCGAGCTCCCGCTGGGCCTTTTATAGGCCTCTCTGACACTGCTCCCGCTGGGCCTTTATATGCTGCTCCGACATTGCTCCCGTTGGGCGTTTAATAGGCTGCTCTGACACTGCTCCCGCTGGGCCTTTATAGGCTGCTCCGACACTGCTCCCGCTGGGCCTTTATAGGCTGCTCCGCCACTGCTCCCGCTGGGCCTTTATAGGCTGCTCAGACACTGCTCCCGCTGGGCCTTTTATATGCTGCTCAGACACTGATCCCGCTGGGTCATTTATCGGCCTCTCCGACACTGCTTGCGCTGGGCCTTTTATAGGCTGCTCCGACACTACTCCCGCTGGGCCTTTATAGGCTGCTCCGACACTGCTCCCTCTGGGTCGTTTATCGGCCTCTCCGACACTACTCCCGCTGGGCCTTTTATAGGCTGCTCCGACACTGCTCCCGCTGGGTCTTTTATCGGCCTATCCGACACTGCTCCCGCTGGGCCTTTAATAGGCTGCTCCGACACTGCTCCCGTTGGGCATTGTATAGGCTGCCCCAACACTGCTCCCGCTGGGTTTTTTACAGGCCTCTCCGCCACTGCTTCCACTGGGCCTTTTATAGGCTTCTCTGACACTGACTCTCGATCTTCCGCTGGGCCTTTTATAGGCATCTCCGACACTGCTCCCGCTGGGCCTTTTATAGGCCTCACCGACACTGCTCCCGCTGGGCCTTTTATAGGCTGCTCCGACACTGCTCCCGCTGGGTCTTTTACAGGCCTCTCCGACACTGACTCTCGCTGGGCCTTTTATAGGCCTCAACGACATTGCTCCCGCTGGGCCTTTAGAGTCCTCTCCGACACTGCACCCTCAGGGCCTTTATAGGCCGCTCCGACACTGCTCCTGCTGGGCCTTTTATAAGCCTCTCAGACACTCCTCCCGCTGGGCCTTTATAGGCCTCTACGTCACTGCTCCTGCTGGGACTTTTATAGGCCTCTCAGACACAGCTTCCATTGGACCTTTCTACGCTGCTCGACACTGCTCCCGATGTGAAGTTTATAGGCTGCTCCGACACTGCTCCCACTGGGCCTTTATAGGCTGCTCCGACACTGCTCGCGCTGGGCCTTTATAGGCTGCTCCGACACTGCTCCCGCTGGGCCTTTGTAGGCCGCTCCGGCACTGCTCCCGCTGTGCCTTTATAGGCTGCTCCGACACTGCTCCTGCTGGGCCTTTATAGGCTGCTCCGTCACAGCTCAAGCTAGGCCTTTATAGGCCGCTCCGACATTGCTCCCGCTGGGCCTTTTATAGGATGCTCCGACACTGCTCCCACTGGGCCTTTATAGGCCGCTCCGACATTGCTCCCGCTGGTCTTTTTATAGGCTGCTCCGACACTGCTCCCGCTGGGCCTTTTATAGGCTGCTCCGACACAGCTCCCGCTGGGCCTTTTATAGGCTGCTCCGACACTGCTCCCACTGGGCCTTTTAGAGGCAGCTCCGACACTGCTCCCGCTGGGCCTTTTATAGGCTGCTCCAACACTGCTCCCACTGGGCCTTTTATAGGCTGCTCCGACACTGCTCCCGCTGGTCCTTTAGAAGCCTGCTGCGACACTGCTCCCGCTGGGCCTTTCATTGGCCTCTCCGACACTGACTCTCGCTGGGCCTTTTATAGGCCTCTACGACACTGCTCCCGCTGGGCCTTTTATAGGCTGCTCCGACACTGCTCCCGCTGGGTGTTTTAGAGGCCTCTCCGACACTGACTCTCGAGCTCCCGCTGGGCCTTTTATAGGCCTCTCTGACACTGCTCCCGCTGGGCCTTTATAGGCTGCTCCGACATTGCTCCCGTTGGGCGTTTTATAGGCTGCTCTGACACTGCTCCCGCTGGGCCTTTATAGGCTGCTCCGACACTGCTCCCGCTGGGCCTTTATAGGCTGCTCCGCCACTGCTCCCGCTGGGCCTTTATAGGCTACTCCGACACTACTCCCGCTGGGCCTTTATAGGCTGCTCCGACACTGCTCCCTCTGGGTCGTTTATCGGCCTCTCCGACACTACTCCCGCTGGGCCTTTTATAGGCTGCTCCGACACTGCTCCCGCTGGGTCTTTTATCGGCCTATCCGACACTGCTCCCGCTGGGCCTTTAATAGGCTGCTCCGACATTGCTCCCGCTGGGCCTTGTATAGGCTGCTCCAACACTGCTCCCGCTGGGTTTTTTACAGGCCTCTCCGCCACTGCTTCCACTAGGCCTTTTATAGGCTTCTCTGACACTGACTCTCGATCTGCCGCTGGGCCTTTTATAGGCATCTCCGACACTGCTCCCGCTGGGTCTTTTATAGGCCTCACCGACACTGCTCCCGCTGGGCCTTTTATAGGCTGCTCCGACACTGCTCCCGCTGGGCCTTTTACAGGCCTCTCCGACACTGACTCTCGCTGGGCCTTTTATAGGCCTCAACGACACTGCTCCCGCTGGGCCTTTAGAGTCCTCTCCGACACTGCACCCTCTGGGCCTTTATAGGCCGCTCCGACACTGCTCCTGCTGGGCCTTTTATAAGCCTCTCAGACACTCCTCCCGCTGAGCCTTTATAGGCCTCTACGTCACTGCTCCTGCTGGGCCTTTTATAGGCCTCTCAGACACAGCTTCCATTGGACCTTTCTACGCTGCTCGACACTGCTCCCGATGTGAAGTTTATAGGCTGCTCCGACACTGCTCCCACTGGGCCTTTATAGGCTGCTCCGACACTGCTCCCGCTGGGCCTTTGTAGGCCGCTCCGACACTGCTCCCGCTGTGCCTTTATAGGCTGCTCCGACACTGCTCCTGCTGGGCCTTTATAGGCTGCTCCGTCACAGCCCAAGCTGGGCGTTTATAGGCCGCTCCGACATTGCTCCCGCTGGGTCTTTTATAGGATGCTCCGACACTGCTCCCACTGGGCCTTTATAGGCCGCTCCGACATTGCTCCCGCTGGTCTTTTTATAGGCTGCTCCGACGCTGCTCCCGCTGGGCCTTTTATAGGCTGCTCCGACAGAGCTCCCACTGGGCCTTTTATAGGCTGCTCCGACACTGCTCCCGCTGGGCCTTTGATAGGCTGCTCCGACACTGCTCTCGCTGGGCCTTTTATAGGCTGCTCCGACACTGCTCCGCTGGGCCTTTATAGGCCGCTCCGACACTTCTCCCGCTGGGCCTTTTATAGGCTGCTCCAACACTGCTCCCGCTGGGTTTTTTATAGTCCTCTCCGACACTGCTCCCGCTGGGCCTTTTATAGGCTGCTCAAACACTGCTCCCGCTGGGCCTTTATAGGCTGCTCCGACACTGCTCCCGCTGGGCCTTTATAGGCTGCTCCGATACTGCTCCGTCTGGGCCTTTTATAGGCCTCTGTGACACTGACTCTCGAGCTCCCGCGGGGCCTTTTATAGGCTGCTCCGACACTGCTCCCACTGGGCCTTTTAGAGGCAGCTCCGACACTGCTCCCGCTGGGCCTTTTATAGGCTGCTCTAACACTGCTCCCACTGGGCCTTTTATAGGCTGCTCCGACACTGCTCCCGCTGGGCCTTTAGAAGCCTGCTCCGACACTGCTCCCGCTGGGCCTTTCATTGGTCTCTCCGACACTGACTCTCGCTGGGCCTTTTATAGGCCTCTACGACACTGCTCTCGCTGGGCCTTTTATAGGCTGCTCTGACACTGCTCCCGCTGGGTCTTTTAGAGGCCTCTCCGACACTGACACTCGAGCTCCCGCTGGGCCTTTTATAGGCCTCTCTGACACTGCTCCCGCTGGGCCTTTATAGGCTGCTCCGACATTGTTCCCGTTGGGCGTTTTATTGTCTGCTCTGACACTGCTCCCGCTGGGCCTTTATAGGCTGCTCCGACACTGCTCCCGCTGGGCATTCATAGGCTGCTCCGCCACTGCTCCCGCTGGGCCTTTATAGGCTGCTCCGACATTGCTCCCGCTGGGCCTTTTATATGCTGCTCAGACACTGATCCCGCTGGTGATTTATCGGCCTCTCCGACACTGCTCCCGCTGGGCCTTTTATAGGCTGCTCCGACACTACTCCTGCTGGGCCTTTATATGCTGCTCCGACACTGCTCCCTCTGGGTCTTTTATCGGCCTCTCCGACACTACTCCCGCTGGGCATTTTATAGGCTGCTCCGACACTGCTCCCTCTGGATCTTTTATCGGCCTATCCGACACTGCTCCCGCTGGGCCTTTTATAGGCTACTCTGACACTGACTCTCGATCTCCCGCTGGGCCTTTTATAGGCATCTCCGACACTGCTCCCGCTGAGCCTTTTATAGGCTTCTCCGACACTGCTCTCGCTGGGCCTTTTATAGGCTGCTCCAACACTGCTCCCGCTGGGCCTTTATAGGCTGCTCCGACACTGCTCCCGCTGGGCCTTTATAGGCTGCTCCGATACTGCTCCGGCTGGGCCTTTTATAGGCCTCTCCGACACTGACTCTCGAGCTCTCGCTGGGCCTTTTATAGGCCGCTTTGACACTGCTCCCTCTGGGCCTTTTATAGGCTGCTCCGACACAGCTCCCGCTGGGCCTTTTATAGGCTGCTCCGACACTGCTCCCATTGGGCCTTTTAGAGGCAGCTCCGACACTGCTCCCGCTGGGCCTTTTATAGGCTGCTCCAACACTGCTCCCACTGGGCCTTTTATAGGCTGCTCCGACACTGCTCCCGCTGGTCCTTTAGAAGCCTGCTCCGACACTGCTCCCGCTGGGCCTTTCATTGGCCTCTCCGACACTGACTCTTGCTGGGCCTTTTATAGGCCTCTACGACACTGCTCCCGCTGGGCCTTTTATAGGCTGCTCCGACACTGCTCCCGCTGGGTCTTTTAGAGGCCTCTCCGACACTGACTCTCGAGCTCCCGCTGGGCCTTTTATAGGCCTCTCTGACACTGCTCCCGCTGGGCCTTTATATGCTGCTCCGACATTGCTCCCGTTGGGCGTTTAATAGGCTGCTCTGACACTGCTCCCGCTGGGCCTTTATAGGCTGCTCCGACACTGCTCCCGCTGGGCCTTTTATAGGCCTCTCTGACATTGCTCCCGTTGGGCTTTTTATAGGCTGCTCTGACACTGCTCCCGCTGGGCATTTATAGGCTGCTCCGACACTGCTCCCGCTGGGCCTTCATAGGCTGCTCTGCCACTGCTCCCGCTGGGCCTTTATAGGCTGCTCCGACATTGCTCCCGCTGGGCCTTTTATATGCTGCTCAGACACTGATCCCGCTGGTGATTTATCGGCCTCTCCGACACTGCTCCCGCTGGGCCTTTTATAGGCTGCTCCAACACTACTCCTGCTGGGCCTTTATAAGCTGCTCCGACACTGCTCCCTCTGGGTCTTTTATCGGCCTCTCCGACACTACTCCCGCTGGGCCTTTTATAGGCTGCTCCGACACTGCTCCCTCTGGGTCTTTTATCGGCCTATCCGACACTGCTCCCGCTGGGCCTTTTATAGGCTGCTCCGACACTGCTCCCGCTGGTCCTTGTATAGGCTGCTCCAACACTGCTCCCGCTGGGCCTTTATAGGCTGCTCCGACACTGCTGCCGCTGGGCCTTTTATAGGCTGCTCCGACACTGACTCTCGAGCTCCCGCTGGGCCTTTATAGGCCTCTCCGACACTGACTCTCGAGCTCCCGCTGGGTTATTTATAGGCTGCTCCGACACTGCTCCCACTGGGCCATTTATAGGCCTCTCCAACACTGCTCCCGCTGCGCCTTTTATATGCTGCTCCAACACTGCTCCCGCTGGGCCTTTTATAGGCTGCTCCGACACTGCTCCCGCTGGGCCTTTGATAGGCTGCTCCGACACTGCTCTCGCTGGGCCTTTTATAGGCTGCTCGGACACTGCTCCGCTGGGCCTTTATAGGCCGCTCCGACACTGCTCCCGCTGGGCCTTTTATAGGCTGCTCCAACACTGCTCCCGCTGGGTTTTTTATAGTCCTCTCCGACACTGCTCCCGCTGGGCCTTTTATAGGCTGCTCAAACACTGCTCCCGCTGGGCCTTTATAGGCTGCTCCGACACTGCTCCCGCTGGGCCTTTATAGGCTGCTCCGATACTGCTCCGGCTGGGCCTTTTATAGGCCTCTGTGACACTGACTCTCGAGCTCCCGCGGGGCCTTTTATAGGCTGCTCCGACACTGCTCCCACTGGGCCTTTTAGAGGCAGCTCCGACACTGCTCCCGCTGGGCCTTTTATAGGCTGCTCCAACACTGCTCCCACTGGGCCTTTTATAGGCTGCTCCGACACTGCTCCCGCTGGGCCTTTAGAAGCCTGCTCCGACACTGCTCCCGCTGGGCCTTTCATTGGTCTCTCCGACACTGACTCTCGCTGGGCCTTTTCTAGGCCTCTACGACACAGCTCCCGCTGGGCCTTTTATAGGCTGCTCCGACACTGCTCCCGCTGGGTCTTTTAGAGGCCTCTCCGACACTGACACTCGAGCTCCCGCTGGGCCTTTTATAGGCCTCTCTGACACTGCTCCCGCTGGGCCTTTATAGGCTGCTCCGACATTGCTCCCGTTGGGCGTTTTATAGGCTGCTCTGACACTGCTCCCGCTGGGCCTTTATAGGCTGCTCCGACACTGCTCCCGCTGGGCCTTCATAGGCTGCTCCGCCACTGCTCCCGCTGGGCCTTTATAGGCTGCTCCGACATTGCTCCCGCTGGGCCTTTTATATGCTGCTCAGACACTGATCCCGCTGGTGATTTATCGGCCACTCCGACACTGCTCCCGCTGGGCCTTTTATAGGCTGCTCCGACACTACTGCTGCTGGGCCTTTATAAGCTGCTCCGACACTGCTCCCTCTGGTCTTTTATCGGCCTCTCCGACACTACTCCCGCTGGGCCTTTTATAGGCTGCTCCGACACTGCTCCCTCTGGGTCTTTTATCGGCCTATCCGACACTGCTCCCGCTGGGTCTTTTATAGGCTGCTCCGACACTGCTCCCGCTGGGCCTTGTATAGGCTGCTCCAACACTGCTCCCGCTGGGTTTTTTATAGGCCTCTCCGCTACTGCTTCCACTGGGCCTTTTATAGGCTACTCTGACACTGACGCTCGATCTCACGCTGGGCCTTTTATAGGCATCTCCGACACTGCTCCCGCTGAGCCTTTTATAGGCTTCTCCGACACTGCTCCCGCTGGGCCTTTTATAGGCTGCTCCAACACTGCTCCCGCTGGGCCTTTATAGGCTGCTCCGACACTGCTCCCGCTGGGCCTTTATAGGCTGCTCCGATACTGCTCCGGCTGGGCCTTTTATAGGCCTCTCCGACACTGACTCTCGAGCTCTCGCTGGGCCTTTTATAGGCCGCTCTGACACTGCTCCCTCTGGGCCTTTTATAGGCTGCTCCGACACAGCTCCCGCTGGGCCTTTTATAGGCTGCTCCGACACTGCTGCCACTGGGCCTTTTAGAGGCAGCTCCGAAACTGCTCCCGCTGGGCCTTTTATAGGCTGCTCCAACACTGCTCCCACTGGGCCTTTTATAGGCTGCTCCGACACTGCTCCCGCTGGTCCATAGAAGCCTGCTCCGACACTGCTCCCGCTGGGCCTTTCATTGGCCTCTCCGACACTGACTCTCACTGGGCCTTTTATAGGCCTCTACGACACGGCTCCCGCTGGGCCTTTTATAGGCTGCTCCGACACTGCTCCCGCTGGGTCTTTTAGAGGCCTCTCCGACACTGACTCTCGAGCTCCCGCTGGGCCTTTTATAGGCCTCTCTGACACTGCTCCCGCTGGGCCTTTATAGGCTGCTCCGACATTGCTCCCGTTGGGCGTTTTATAGGCTGCTCTAACACTGCTCCCGCTGGGCCTTTATAGGCTGCTCCGACACTGCTCCCGCTGGGCCTTTATAGGCTGCTCCGCCACTGCTCCCGCTGGGCCTTTATAGGCTGCTCCGACACTGCTCCCGCTGGGCCTTTTATATGCTGCTCAGACACTGATCCCGCTGGGTCATTTATCGGCCTCTCCGACACTACTCCCGCTGGGCCTTTTATAGGCTGCTCCGACACTGCTCCCGCTGGGCCTTTCATTGGTCTCTCCGACACTGAATCTCGCTGGGCCTTTTATAGGCCTCTACGACACTGCTCCCGCTGGGCCTTTTATAGGCTGCTCTGACACTGCTCCCGCTGGGTCTTTTAGAGGCCTCTCCGACACTGACACTCGAGCTCCCGCTGGTCCTTTTATAGGCCTCTCTGAAACTGCTCCCGCTGGGCCTTTATAGGCTGCTCCGACATTGCTCCCATTGGGCGTTTTATAGGCTGCTCTGACACTGCTCCCGCTGGGCCTTTATAGGCTGATCCGACACTGCTCCCGCTGGGCCTTCATAGGCTGCTCCGCCACTGCTCCCGCTGGGCCTTTATAGGCTGCTCCGATATTGCTCCCGCCTGGCCTTTTATATGCTACTCAGACACTGATCCCGCTGGTGATTTATCTGCCTCTCCGACACTGCTCCCGCTGGGCCTTTTATAGGCTGCTCCGACACTACTCCTGCTGGGCCTTTATAAGCTGCTCCGACACTGCTCCCTCTGGGTCTTTTATCGGCCTCTCCGACACTACTCCCGCTGGGCCTTTTATAGGCTGCTCCGACACTGCTCCCTCTGGGTCTTTTATCGGCCTATCCGACACTGCTCCCGCTGGGCCTTTTATAGGCTGCTCCGACACTGCTCCCGCTGGGCCTTGTATAGGCTGCTCCAACACTGCTCCCGCTGGGTTTTTTATAGGCCTCTCCGCTACTGCTTCCCCTGGGCCTTTTATAGGCTACTCTGGCACTGACTCTCGATCTCCCGCTGGGCCTTTTATAGGCATCTCCGACACTGATCCCGCTGAGCCTTTTATAGGCTTCTCCGACACTGCTCCCGCTGGGCCTTTTATAGGCTGCTCCAACACTGCTCCCGCTGGGCCTTTATAGGCTGCTCCGACACTGCTCCCGCTGGGCCTTTATAGGCTGCTCCGATACTGCTCCGGCTGGGCCTTTTATAGGCCTCTCCGACACTGACTCTCGAGCTCTCGCTGGGCCTTTTATAGGCCGCTCTGACACTGCTCCCTCTGGGCCTTTTATAGGCTGCTCCGACACAGCTCCCGCTGGGCCTTTTATAGGCTGCTCCGACACTGCTCCCACTGGGCCTTTTAGAGGCAGCTCCGACACTGCTCCCGCTGGGCCTTTTATAGGCTGCTCCAACACTGCTCCCACTGGGCCTTTTATAGGCTGCTCCGACACTGCTCCCGCTGGTCCTTTAGAAGCCTGCTCCGACACTGCTCCCGCTGGGCCTTTCATTGGCCTCTCCGACACTGACTCTCGCTGGGCCTTTTATAGGCCTCTACGACACTGCTCCCGCTGGGCCTTTTATAGGCTGCTCCGACACTGCTCCCGCTGGGTCTTTTAGAGGACTCTCCGACACTGACTCTCGAGCTCCCGCTGGGCCTTTTATAGGCCTCTCTGACACTGCTCCCGCTGGGCCTTTATAGGCTGCTCCGACATTGCTCCCGTTGGGCGTTTTATAGGCTGCTCTGACACTGCTCCCGCTGGGCCTTTATAGGCTGCGCCGACACTGCTCCCGCTGGGCCTTTATAGGCTGCTCCGCCACTGCTCCCGCTGGACCTTTATAGGCTGCTCCGACACTGCTCCCGCTGGGCCTTTTATATGCTGCTCAGACACTGATCCCGCTTGGTCATTTATCGGCCTCTCCGACACTGCTCCCGCTGGGCCTTTTGTAGGCTGCTCCGACAATACTCCCGCTGGGCCTTTATAGGCTGCTCTGACACTGCTCCCTCTGGGTCGTTTATCGGCCTCTCCGACACTACTCCCGCTGGGCCTTTTATAGGCTGATCAGACACTGCTCCCGCTGGGTCTTTTATCGGCCTATCTGACACTGCTCCCGCTGGGCCTTTAATAGGCTGCTCCGACACTGCTCCCGCTGGCCCTTGTATAGGCTGCTCCAACACTGCTCCCGCTGGGTTTTTTACAGGCCTCTCCGCCACTGCTTCCACTGGGCCTTTTATAGGCTTCTCTGACGCTGACTCTCGTTCTGCCGCTGGGCCTTTTATAGGCATCTCCGACACTGCTCCCGCTGGGCCTTTTATAGGCCTCACCGACACTGCTCCCGCTGGGCCTTTTATAGGCTGCTCCGACACTGCTCCCGCTGGGCCTTTTACAGGCCTCTCCGACACTGACTCTCGCTGGGCCTTTTATAGGCCTCTCCGACACTGCTCCCGCTGGGCCTTTAGAGTCCTCTCCGACACTGCACCCTCTGGGCCTTTATAGGCCGCTCCGACACTGCTCCTGCTGGGCCTTTTATAAGCCTCTCAGACACTCCTCCCGCTGGGCCTTTATAGGCCTCTACGTCACTGCTCCTGCTGGGCCTTTTATAGGCCTCTCAGACACAGCTTCCATTGGACCTTTCTACGCTGCTCGACACTGCTCCCGATGTGAAGTTTATAGGCTGCTCCGACACTGCTCCCACTGGGCCTTTATAGGCTGCTCCGACACTGCTCGCGCTGGGCCTTTCATTGGTCTCTCCGACACTGAATCTCGCTGGGCCTTTTATAGGCCTCTACGACACTGCTCCCGCTGGGCCTTTTATAGGCTGCTCTGACACTGCTCCCGCTGGGTCTTTTAGAGGCCTCTCCGACACTGACACTCGAGCTCCCGCTGGGCCTTTTATAGGCCTCTCTGAAACTGCTCCCGCTGGGCCTTTATAGGCTGCTCCGACATTGCTCCCGTTGGGCGTTTTATAGGCTGCTCTGACACTGCTCCCGCTGGGCCTTTATAGGCTGATCCGACACTGACTCTCGAGCTCTCGCTGGGCCTTTTATAGGCCGCTCTGACACTGCTCCCTCTGGGCCTTTTATAGGCTGCTCCGACACAGCTCCCGCTGGGCCTTTTATAGGCTGCTCCGACACTGCTCCCACTGGGCCTTTTAGAGGCAGCTCCGACACTGCTCCCGCTGGGCCTTTTATAGGCTGCTCCAACACTGCTCCCACTGGGCCTTTTATAGGCTGCTCCGACACTGCTCCCGCTGGTCCTTTAGAAGCCTGCTCCGACACTGCTCCCACTGGGCCTTTATAGGCTGCTCCGCCACTGCTCCCGCTGGGCCTTTATAGGCTGCTCCGACACTGCTCCCGCTGGGCCTTTTATATGCTGCTCAGACACTGATCCCGCTGGGTCATTTATCGGCCACTCCGACACTGCTCCCGCTGGGCCTTTTATAGGCTGCTCCGACACTACTCCCACTGAGCCTTTATAGGCTGCTCCGACACTGCTCCCTCTGGGTCGTTTATCGGCCTCTCCGACACTACTCCCGCTGGGCCTTTTATAGGCTGCTCCGACACTGCTCCCGCTGGGCCTTTCATTGGTCTCTCCGACACTGAATCTCGCTGGGCCTTTTATAGGCCTCTACGACACTGCTCCCGCTGGGCCTTTTATAGGCTGCTCTGACACTGCTCCCGCTGCGTCTTTTAGAGGCCTCTCCGACACTGACACTCGAGCTCCCGCTGGTCCTTTTATAGGCCTCTCTGAAACTGCTCCCGCTGGGCCTTTATAGGCTGCTCCGACATTGCTCCCGTTGGGCGTTTTATAGGCTGCTCTGACACTGCTCCCGCTGGGCCTTTATAGGCTGATCCGACACTGCTCCCGCTGGGCCTTCATAGGCTGCTCCGCCACTGCTCCCGCTGGGCCTTTATAGGCTGCTCCGATATTGCTCCCGCCTGGCCTTTTATATGCTACTCAGACACTGATCCCGCTGGTGATTTATCTGCCTCTCCGACACTGCTCCCGCTGGGCCTTTTATAGGCTGCTCCGACACTACTCCTGCTGGGCCTTTATAAGCTGCTCCGACACTGCTCCCTCTGGGTCTTTTATCGGCCTCTCCGACACTACTTCCGCTGGGCCTTTTATAGGCTGCTCCGACACTGCTCCCTCTGGGTCTTTTATCGGCCTATCCGACACTGCTCCCGCTGGGCCTTTTATAGGCTGCTCCGACACTGCTCCCGCTGGGCCTTGTATAGGCTGCTCCAACACTGCTCCCGCTGGGTTTTTTATAGGCCTCTCCGCTACTGCTTCCCCTGGGCCTTTTATAGGCTACTCTGACACTGACTCTCGATCTCCCGCTGGGCCTTTTATAGGCATCTCCGACACTGATCCCGCTGAGCCTTTTATAGGCTTCTCCGACACTGCTCCAGCTGGGCCTTTTATAGGCTGCTCCAACACTGCTCCCGCTGGGCCTTTATAGGCTGCTCCGACACTGCTCCCGCTGGGCCTTTATAGGCTGCTCCGATACTGCTCCGGCTGGGCCTTTTATAGGCCTCTCCGACACTGACTCTCGAGCTCTCGCTGGGCCTTTTATAGGCCGCTCTGACACTGCTCCCTCTGGGCCTTTTATAGGCTGCTCCGACACAGCTCCCGCTGGGCCTTTTATAGGCTGCTCCGACACTGCTCCCACTGGGCCTTTTAGAGGCAGCTCCGACACTGCTCCCGCTGGGCCTTTTATAGGCTGCTCCAACACTGCTCCCACTGGGCCTTTTATAGGCTGCTCCGACACTGCTCCCGCTGGTCCTTTAGAAGCCTGCTCCGACACTGCTCCCGCTGGGCCTTTCATTGGCCTCTCCGACAATGACTCTCGCTGGGCCTTTTATAGGCCTCTACGACACTGCTCCCGCTGGGCCTTTTATAGGCTGCTCCGACACTGCTCCCGCTGGGTCTTTTAGAGGCCTCTCCGACACTGACTCTCGAGCTCCCGCTGGGCCTTTTATAGGCCTCTCTGACACTGCTCCCGCTGGGTCTTTATAGACTGCTCCGACATTGCTCCCGTTGGGCGTTTTATAGGCTGCTCTAACACTGCTCCCGCTGGGCCTTTATAGGCTGCACCGACACTGCTCCCGCTGGGCCTTTATAGGCTGCTCCGCCACTGCTCCCGCTGGGCCTTTATAGGCTGCTCCGACACTGCTCCCGCTGGGCCTTTTATATGCTGCTCAGACACTGATCCCGCTGGGGCATTTATCGGCCTCTCCGACACTGCTCCCGCTGGGCCTTTTATAGGCTGCTCCGACACTACTCCCACTGAGCCTTTATAGGCTGCTCCGACACTGCTCCCTCTGTGTCGTTTATCGGCCTCTCCGACACTACTCCCGCTGGGCCTTTTATAGGCTGCTCCGACACTGCTCCCGCTGGGCCTTTCATTGGTCTCTCCGACACTGAATCTCGCTGGGCCTTTTATAGGCCTCTACGACACTGCTCCCGCTGGGCCTTTTATAGGCTGCTCTGACACTGCTCCCGCTGGGTCTTTTAGAGGCCTCTCCGACACTGACACTCGAGCTCCTGCTGGGCCTTTTATAGGCCTCTCTGAAACTGCTCCCGCTGGGCCTTTATAGGCTGCTCCGACATTGCTCCCGTTGGGCGTTTTATAGGGTGCTCTGACACTGCTCCCGCTGGGCCTTTATAGGCTGATCCGACACTGCTCCCGCTGGGCCTTCATAGGCTGCTCCGCCACTGCTCCCGCTGGGCCTTTATAGGCTGCTCCGATATTGCTCCCGCCTGGCCTTTTATATGCTACTCAGACACTGATCCCGCTGGTGATTTATCTGCCTCTCCGACACTGCTCCCGCTGGGCCTTTTATAGGCTGCTCCGACACTACTCCTGCTGGGCCTTTATAAGCTGCTCCGACACTGCTCCCTCTGGGTCGTTTATCGGCCTCTCCGACACTACTCCCGCTGGGCCTTTTACAGGCTGCTCCGACACTGCTCCCTCTGGGTCTTTTATCGGCCTATCCGACACTGCTCCCGCTGGGCCTTTTATAGGCTGCTCCGACACTGCTCCCGCTGGGCCTTGTATAGGCTGCTCCAACACTGCTCCCGCTGGGTTTTTTATAGGCCTCTCCGCTACTGCTTCCCCTGGGCCTTTTATACGCTACTCTGACACTGACTCTCGATCTCCCGCTGGGCCTTTTATAGGCATCTCCGACACTGCTCCCGCTGAGCCTTTTATAGGCTTCTCCGACACTGCTCCCGCTGGGCCTTTTATAGGCTGCTCCAACACTGCTCCCGCTGGGCCCTTATAGGCTGCTCCGACACTGCTCCCGCTGGGCCTTTATAGGCTGCTCCGATACTGCTCCGGCTGGGCCTTTTATAGGCCTCTCCGACACTGACTCTCGAGCTCTCGCTGGGCCTTTTATAGGCCGCTCTGACACTGCTCCCTCTGGGCCTTTTATAGGCTGCTCCGACACAGCTCCCGCTGGGCCTTTTATAGGCTGCTCCGACACTACTCCCACTGGGCCTTTTAGAGGCAGCTCCGACACTGCTCCCGCTGGGCCTTTTATAGGCTGCTCCAACACTGCTCCCACTGGGCCTTTTATAGGCTGCTCCGACACTGCTCCCGCTGGTCCTTTAGAAGCCTGCTCCGACACTGCTCCCGCTGGGCCTTTCATTGGCCTCTCCGACACTGACTCTCGCTGGGCCTTTTATAGGCTGCTCCGACACTGCTCCCGCTGGGTCTTTTAGAGGCCTCTCCGACACTGACTCTCGAGCTCCCGCTGGGCCTTTTATAGGCCTCTCTGACACTGCTCCCGCTGGGCCTTTATCGGCTGCTCCGACATTGCTCCCGTTGGGCGTTTTATAGGCTGCTCTGACACTGCTCCCGCTGGGCCTTTATAGGCTGCTCCGACACTGCTCCCGCTGGGCCTTTATAGGCTGCTCCGCCACTGCTCCCGCTGGGCCTTTATAGGCTGCTCCGACACTGCTCCCGCTGGGCCTTTTATATGCTGCTCAGACACTGATCCCGCTGGGTCATTTATCGGCCTCTCCGACACTGCTCCCGCTGGGCCTTTTGTAGGCTGCTCCGACAATACTCCCGCTGGGCCTTTATAGGCTGCTCCGACACTGCTCCCTCTGGGTCGTTTATCGGCCTCTCCGACACTACTCCCGCTGGGCCTTTTATAGGCTGATCAGACACTGCTCCCGCTGGGTCTTTTATCGGCCTATCTGACACTGCTCCCGCTGGGCCTTTAATAGGCTGCTCCGACACTGCTCCCGCTGGGCCTTGTATAGGATGCTCCAACACTGCTCCCGCTGGGTTTTTTACAGGCCTCTCCGCCACTGCTTCCACTGGGCCTTTTATAGGCTTCTCTGACGCTGACTCTCGATCTGCCGCTGGGCCTTTTATAGGCATCTCCGACACTGCTCCCGCTGGGCCTTTTATAGGCCTCACCGACACTGCTCCCGCTGGGCCTTTTATAGGCTTCTCCGACACTGCTCCCGCTGGGCCTTTTACAGGCCTCTCCGACACTGACTCTCGCTGGGCCTTTTATAGGCCTCTCCGACACTGCTCCCGCTGGGCCTTTAGAGTCCTCTCCGACACTGCACCCTCTGGGCCTTTATAGGCCGCTCCGACACTGCTCCTGCTGGGCCTTTATAGGCCTCTACGTCACTGCTCCTGCTGGGCCTTTTATAGGCCTCTCAGACACAGCTTCCATTGGACCTTTCTACGCTGCTCGACACTGCTCCCGATGTGAAGTTTATAGGCTGCTCCGACACTGCTCCCACTGGGCCTTTATAGGCTGCTCCGACACTGCTCGCGCTGGGCCTTTCATTGGTCTCTCCGACACTGAATCTCGCTGGACCTTTTATAGGCCTCTACGACACTGCTCCCGCTGGGCCTTTTATAGGCTGCTCTGACACTGCTCCCGCTGGGTCTTTAAGAGGCCTCTCCGACACTGACACTCGAGCTCCCGCTGGGCCTTTTATAGGCCTCTCTGAAACTGCTCCCGCTGGGCCTTTATAGGCTGCTCCGACATTGCTCCCGTTGGGCGTTTTATAGGCTGCTCTGACACTGCTCCCGCTGGGCCTTTATAGGCTGATCCGACACTGACTCTCGAGCTCTCGCTGGGCCTTTTATAGGCCGCTCTGACACTGCTCCCTCTGGGCCTTTTATAGGCTGCTCCGACACAGCTCCCGCTGGGCCTTTTATAGGCTGCTCCGACACTGCTCCCACTGGGCCTTTTAGAGGCAGCTCCGACACTGCTCCCGCTGGGCCTTTTATAGGCTGCTCCAACACTGCTCCCACTGGGCCTTTTATAGGCTGCTCCGACACTGCTCCCGCTGGTCCTTTAGAAGCCTGCTCCGACACTGCTCCCGCTGGGCCTTTCATTGGCCTCTCCGACAATGACTCTCGCTGGGCCTTTTATAGGCCTCTACGACACTGCTCCCGCTGGGCCTTTTATAGGCTGCTCCGACACTGCTCCCGCTGGGTCTTTTAGAGGCCTCTCCGACACTGACACTCGAGCTCCCGCTGGGCCTTTTATAGGCCTCTCTGACACTGCTCCCGCTGGGCCTTTATAGGCCGCTCCGACATTGCTCCCGTTGGGCGTTTTATAGGCTGCTCTAACGCTGCTGCCGCTGGGCCTTTATAGGCTGCTCCGACACTGCTCCCGCTGGGCCTTTATAGGCTGCTCCGCCACTGCTCCCGCTGGGCCTTTATAGGCTGCTCCGACACTGCTCCCGCTGGGCCTTTTATATGCTGCTCAGACACTGAACCCGCTGGGTCATTTATCGGCCTCTCCGACACTGCTCCCGCTGGGCCTTTTATAGGCTGCTCCGACACTACTGCCACTGAGCCTTTATAGGCTGCTCCGACACTGCTCCCTCTGTGTCCTTTATCGGCCTCTCCGACACTACTCCCACTGGGCCTTTTATAGGCTGCTCCGACACTGCTCCCGCTGGGCCTTTCATTGGTCTCTCCGACACTGAATCTCGCTGGGCCTTTTATAGGCCTCTACGACACTGCTCCCGCTGGGCCTTTTATAGGCTGCTCTGACACTGCTCCCGCTGGGTCTTTTAGAGGCCTCTCCGACACTGACACTCGAGCTCCCGCTGGGCCTTTTATAGGCCTCTCTGAAACTGCTCCCGCTGGGCCTTTATAGGCTGCTCCGACATTGCTCCCGTTGGGCGTTTTATAGGCTGCTCTGACACTGCTCCCGCTGGGCCTTTATAGGCTGATCCGACACTGCTCCCGCTGGGCCTTCATAGGCTGCTCCGCCACTGCTCCCGCTGGGCCTTTATAGGCTTCTCCGATATTGCTCCCGCTGGGCCTTTTATATGCTGCTCAGACACTGATCCCGCTGGGTCATTTATCGGCCTCTCCGACACTGCTCCCGCTGGGCCTTTTATAGGCTGCTCCGACAATACTCCCGCTGGGCCTTTATAGGCTGCTCCGACACTGCTCCCTCTGGGTCGTTTATCGGCCTCTCCGACACTACTCCCTCTGGGCCTTTTATAGGCTGCTCAGACACTGCTCCCGCTGGGTCTTTTATCGGCCTATCTGACACTGCTCCCGCTGGGCCTTTAATAGGCTGCTCCGACACTGCTCCCGCTGGGCCTTGTATAGGCTGCTCCAACACTGCTCCCGCTGGGTTTTTTACAGGCCTCTCCGCCACTGCTTCCACTGGGCCTTTTATAGGCTTCTCTGACGCTGACTCTCGATCTGCCGCTGGGCCTTTTATAGGCATCTCCGACACTGCTCCCGCTGGGCCTTTTATAGGCCTCACCGACACTGCTCCCGCTGGGCCTTTTATAGGCTGCTCCGACACTGCTCCCGCTGGGCCTTTTACAGGCCTCTCCGACACTGACTCTCGCTGGGCCTTTTATAGGCCTCTCCGACACTGCTCCCGCTGTTCCTTTAGAGTCCTCTCCGACACTGCACCCTCTGGGCCTTTATAGGCCGCTCCGACACTGCTCCTGCTGGGCCTTTTATAAGCCTCTCAGACACTCCTCCCGCTGGGCCTTTATAGGCCTCTACGTCACTGCTCCTGCTGGGCCTTTTATAGGCCTCTCAGACACAGCTTCCATTGGACCTTTCTACGCTGCTCGACACTGCTCCCGATGTGAAGTTTATAGGCTGCTCCGACACTGCTCCCACTGGGCCTTTATAGGCTGCTCCGACACTGCTCGCGCTGGGCCTTTCATTGGTCTCTCCGACACTGAATCTCGCTGGGCCTTTTATAGGCCTCTACGACACTGCTCCCGCTGGGCCTTTTATAGGCTGCTCTGACACTGCTCCCGCTGGGTCTTTTAGAGGCCTCTCCGACACTGACACTCGAGCTCCCGCTGGGCCTTTTATAGGCCTCTCTGAAACTGCTCCCGCTGGGCCTTTATAGGCTGCTCCGACATTGCTCCCGTTGGGCGTTTTATAGGCTGCTCTGACACTGCTCCCGCTGGGCCTTTATAGGCTGATCCGACACTGACTCTCGAGCTCTCGCTGGGCCTTTTATAGGCCGCTCTGACACTGCTCCCTCTGGGCCTTTTATAGGCTGCTCCGACACAGCTCCCGCTGGGCCTTTTATAGGCTGCTCCGACACTGCTCCCACTGGGCCTTTTAGAGGCAGCTCCGACACTGCTCCCGCTGGGCCTTTTATAGGCTGCTCCAACACTGCTCCCACTGGGCCTTTTATAGGCTGCTCCGACACTGCTCCCGCTGGTCCTTTCATTGGCCTCTCCGACACTGACTCTCGCTGGGCCTTTTATAGGCCTCTACGACACTGCTCCCGCTGGGCCTTTTATAGGCTGCTCCGACACTGCTCCCGCTGGGTCTTTTAGAGGCCTCTCCGTCACTGACTCTCGAACTCCCGCTGGGCCTTTTATAGGCCTCTCTGACACTGCTCCCGCTGGGCCTTTATAGGCTGCTCCGACATTGCTCCCGTTGGGCGTTTTATAGGCTGCTCTAACGCTGCTCCCGCTGGGCCTTTATAGGCTGCTCCGACACTGCTCCCGCTGGGCCTTTATAGGCTGCTCCGCCACTGCTCCCGCTGGGCCTTTATAGGCTGCTCCGACACTGCTCCCGCTGGGCCTTTTATATGCTGCTCAGACACTGAACCCGCTGGGTCATTTATCGGCCTCTCCGACACTGCACCCGCTGGGCCTTTTATAGGCTGCTCCGACACTACTCCCACTGAGCCTTTATAGGCTGCTCCGACACTGCTCCCTCTGTGTCCTTTATCGGCCTCTCCGACACTACTCCCGCTGGGCCTTTTATAGGCTGCTCCGACACTGCTCCCGCTGGGTCTTTCATTGGTCTCTCCGACACTGAATCTCGCTGGGCCTTTTATAGGCCTCTACGACACTGCTCCCGCTGGGCCTTTTATAGGCTGCTCTGACACTGCTCCCGCTGGGTCTTTTAGAGGCCTCTCCGACACTGACACTCGAGCTCCCGCTGGGCCTTTTATAGGCCTCTCTGAAACTGCTCCCGCTGGGCCTTTATAGGCTGCTCCGACATTGCTCCCGTTGGGCGTTTTATAGGCTGCTCTGACACTGCTCCCGCTGGGCCTTTATAGGCTGATCCGACACTGCTCCCGCTGGGCCTTCATAGGCTGCTCCGCCACTGCTCCCGCTGGGCCTTTACAGGCTGCTCCGATATTGCTCCCGCCTGGCCTTTTATATGCTACTCAGACACTGATCCCGCTGGTGATTTATCTGCCTCTCCGACACTGCTCCCGCTGGGCCTTTTATAGGCTGCTCCGACACTACTCCTGCTGGGCCTTTATAAGCTGCTCCGACACTGCTCCCTCTGGGTCTTTTATCGGCCTCTCCGACACTACTCCCGCTGGGCCTTTTATAGGCTGCTCCGACACTGCTCCCTCTGGGTCTTTTATCGGCCTATCCGACACTGCTCCCGCTGGGCCTTTTATAGGCTGCTCCGACACTGCTCCCGCTGGGCCTTGTATAGGCTGCTCCAACACTGCTCCCGCTGGGTTTTTTATCGGCCTCTCCGCTACTGCTTCCCCTGGGCCTTTTATAGGCTACTCTGACACTGACTCTCGATCTCCCGCTGGGCCTTTTATAGGCATCTCCGACACTGCTCCCGCTGAGCCTTTTATAGGCTTCTCCGACACTGCTCCCGCTGGGCCTTTTATAGGCTGCTACAACACTGCTCCCGCTGGGCCTTTATAGGCTGCTCCGACACTGCTCCCGCTGGGCCTTTATAGGCTGCTCCGATACTGCTCCGGCTGGGCCTTTTTTGGCCTCTCCGACACTGACTCTCGAGCTCTCGCTGGGCCTTTTATAGGCCGCTCTGACACTGCTCCCTCTGGGCCTTTTATACGCTGCTCCGACACAGCTCCCGCTGGGCCTTTTATAGGCTGCTCCGACACTGCTCCCACTGGGCCTTTTTGAGGCAGCTCCGACACTGCTCCCGCTGGGCCTTTTATAGGCTGCTCCAACACTGCTCCCACTGGGCCTTTTATAGGCTGCTCCGACACTGCTCCCGCTGGTCCTTTAGAAGCCTGCTCCGACACTGCTCCCGCTGGGCCTTTCATTGGCATCTCCGACACTGACTCTCGCTGGGCCTTTTATAGGCCTCTACGACACTGCTCCCGCTGGGCCTTTTATAGGCTGCTCCGACACTGCTCCCGCTGGGTCTTTTAGAGGCCTCTCCGACAATGACTCTCGAGCTCCCGCTGGGCCTTTTATAGGCCTCTCTGACACTGCTCCCGCTGGGCCTTTATAGGCTGCTCCGACATTGCTCCCGTTGGGCGTTTTATAGGCTGCTCTGACACTGCTCCCGCTGGGCCTTTATAGGCTGCTCCGACACTGCTCCCGCTGGGCCTTTATAGGCTGCTCCGCCACTGCTCCCGCTGGGCCTTTATAGGCTGCTCCGACACTGCTCCCGCTGGGCCTTTTATATGCTGCTCAGACACTGATCCCGCTGGGTCATTTATCGGCCTCTCCGACACTGCTCCCGCTGGGCCTTTTATAGGCTGCTCCGACAATACTCCCGCTGGGCCTTTATAGGCTGCTCCGACACTGCTCCCTCTGGGTCGTTTATCGGCCTCTCCGACACTACTCCCGCTGGGCCTTTTATAGGCTGTTCAGACACTGCTCCCGCTGGGTCTTTTATCGGCCTATCTGACACTGCTCCCGCTGGGCCTTTAATAGGCTGCTCCGACACTGCTCCCGCTGGGCCTTGTATAGGCTGCTCCAACACTGCTCCCGCTGGGTTTTTTACAGGCCTCTCCGCCACTGCTTCCACTGGGCCTTTTATAGGCTTCTCTGACGCTGACTCTCGATCTGCCGCTGGGCCTTTTATAGGCATCTCCGACACTGCTCCCGCTGGGCCTTTTATAGGCCTCACCGACACTGCTCCCGCTGGGCCTTTTATAGGCTGCTCCGACACTGCTCCCGCTGGGCCTTTTACAGGCCTCTCCGACACTGACTCTCGCTGGGCCTTTTATAGGCCTCTCCGACACTGCTCCCGCTGGGCCTTTAGAGTCCTCTCCGACACTGCACCCTCTGGGCCTTTATAGGCCGCTCCGACACTGCTCCTGCTGGGCCTTTTATAAGCCTCGCAGACACTCCTCCCGCTGGGCCTTTATAGGCCTCTACGTCACTGCTCCTGCTGGGCCTTTTATAGGCCTCTCAGACACAGCTTCCATTGGACCTTTCTACGCTGCTCGACACTGCTCCCGATGTGAAGTTTATAGGCTGCTCCGACACTGCTCCCACTGGGCCTTTATAGGCTGCTCCGACACTGCTCGCGCTGGGCCTTTCATTGGTCTCTCCGACACTGAATCTCGCTGGGCCTTTATAGGCCTCTACGACACTGCTCCCGCTGGGCCTTTTATAGGCTGCTCTGACACTGCTCCCGCTGGGTCTTTTAGAGGCCTCTCCGACACTGACACTCGAGCTCCCGCTGGGCCTTTTATAGGCCTCTCTGAAACTGCTCCCGCTGGGCCTTTATAGGCTGCTCCGACATTGCTCCCGTTGGGCGTTTTATAGGCTGCTCTGACACTGCTCCCGCTGGGCCTTTATAGGCTGATCCGACTCTGCTCCCGCTGGGCCTTCATAGGCTGCTCCGCCAGTGCTCCTGCTGGGCCTTTATAGGCTGCTCCGACATTGCTCCCGCCTGGCCTTTTATATGCTACTCAGACACTGATCCCGCTGGTGATTTATCTGCCTCTCCGACACTGCTCCCGCTGGGCCTTTTATAGGCTGCTCCGACACTACTCCTGCTGGGCCTTTATAAGCTGCTCCGACACTGCTCCCTCTGGGTCTTTTATCGGCCTCTCCGACACTACTCCCGCTGGGCCTTTTATAGGGTGCTCCGACACTGCTCCCTCTGGGTCTTTTATCGGCCTATCCAACACTGCTCCCGCTGGGCCTTTTATAGGCTGCTCCGACACTGCTCCCGCTGGGCCTTGTATAGGCTGCTCCAACACTGCTCCCGCTGGGTTTTTTATAGGCCTCTCCGCTACTGCTTCCCCTGGGCCTTTTATAGGCTACTCTGACACTGACTCTCGATCTCCCGCTGGGCCTTTTATAGGCATCTCCGACACTGCTCCCGCTAAGCCTTTTATAGGCTTCTCCGACACTGCTCCCGCTGGGCCTTTTATAGGCTGCTCCAACACTGCTCCCGCTGGGCCTTTATAGGCTGCTCCGACACTGACTCTCGAGCTCTCGCTGGGCCTTTTATAGGCCGCTCTGACACTGCTCCCTCTGGGCCTTTTATAGGCTGCTCCGACACAGCTCCCGCTGGGCCTTTTATAGGCTGCTCCGACACTGCTCCCACTGGGCCTTTTAGAGGCAGCTCCGACACTGCTCCCGCTGGGCCTTTTATAGGCTGCTCCAACACTGCTCCCACTGGGCCTTTTATAGGCTGCTCCGACACTGCTCCCATTGGTCCTTTAGAAGCCTGCTCCGACACTGCTCCCGCTGGGCCTTTCATTGGCCTCTCCGACACTGACTCTCGCTGGGCCTTTTATAGGCCTCTACGACACTGCTCCCGCTGGGCCTTTTATAGGCTGCTCCGACACTGCTCCCGTTGGGTCTTTTAGAGGCCTCTCCGACACTGACTCTCGAGCTCCCGCTGGGCCTTTTATAGGCCTCTCTGACACTGCTCCCACTGGGCCTTTATAGGCTGCTCCGACATTGCTCCCGTTGGGCGTTTTATAGGCTGCTCTGACACTGCTCCCGCTGGGCCTTTATAGGCTGCTCCGACACTGCTCCCGCTGTGCCTTTACGGCTGCTCCGCCACTGCTCCCGCTGGGCCTTTATAGGCTGCTCCGACACTGCTCCCGCTGGGCCTTTTATATGCTGCTCAGACACTGATCCCGCTGGGTCATTTATCGGCCTCTCCGACACTGCTCCCGCTGGGCCTTTTATAGGCTGCTCCGACAATACTCCCGCTGGGCCTTTAAAGGCTGCTCCGACACTGCTCCCTCTGGGTCGTTTATCGGCCTCTCCGACACTACTCCCGCTGGGCCTTTTATAGGCTGCTCAGACACTGCTCCCGCTGGGTCTTTTATCGGCCTATCTGACACTGCTCCCGCTGGGCCTTTAATAGGCTGCTCCGACACTGCTCCCGCTGGGCCTTGTATAGGCTGCTCCAACACTGCTCCCGTTGGGTTTTTTACAGGCCTCTCCGCCACTGCTTCCACTGGGCCTTTTATAGGCTTCTCTGACGCTGACTCTCGATCTGCCGCTGGGCCTTTTATAGGCATCTCCGACACTGCTCCCGCTGGGCCTTTTATAGGCCTCACCGACACTGCTCCCGCTGGGCCTTTTATAGGCTGCTCCGACACTGCTCCCGCTGGGCCTTTTACAGGCCTCTCCGACACTGACTCTCGCTGGGCCTTTTATAGTCCTCTCCGACACTGCTCCCGCTGGGCCTTTAGATTCCTCTCCGACACTGCACCCTCTGGGCCTTTATAGGCCGCTCCGACACTGCTCCTGCTGGGCCTTTTATAAGCCTCTCAGACACTCCTCCCGCTGGGCCTTTATAGGCCTCTACGTCACTGCTCCTGCTGGGCCTTTTATAGGCCTCTCAGACACAGCTTCCATTGGACCTTTCTACGCTGCTCGACACTGCTCCCGATGTGAAGTTTATAGGCTGCTCCGACACTGCTCCCACTGGGCCTTTATAGGCTGCTCCGACACTGCTCGCGCTGGGCCTTTATAGGCTGCTCTGACACTGCTCCCGCTGGGCCTTTGTAGGCCGCTCCGACACTGCTCCCGCTGTGCCTTTATAGGCTGCTCCGACACTGCTCCTGCTGGGCCTTTATAGGCTGCTCCGTCACAGCCCAAGCTGGGCCTTTATAGGCCGCTCCGACATTGCTCCCGCTGGGCCTTTTATAGGATGCTCCGACACTGCTCCCACTGGGCCTTTATAGGCCGCTCCGACATTGCTCCCGCTGGTCTTTTTATAGGCTGCTCCGACACTGCTCCCGCTGGGCCTTTTATAGGATGCTCCGACACTGCTCCCACTGGGCCTTTATATGCTGCTCCGACACTTCTGCCGCTGGGCCTTTTATAGGCCGCTCCGACACTGACTCTCGAGCTCCCGCTGGGCCTTTATAGGCCTCTCCGACACTGACTCTCGATGGGCCTTTTATAGGCCTCTCCGACACTGCTCCCACTGGGCCTTTATAGGCCTCTACGTCACTGCTCCTGCTGAGGCTTTTATAGGCCTCTCAGACACAGCTCCCACTGGGCCTTTATAGGCTGCTCCGACACTGCTCCCGCTGTGAAGTTTATAGGCTGCTCTGACACTGCTCCAACTGGGCCTTTATAGGCTGCTCCGACACTGCTCCCGCTGGGCCTTTATAGGCTGCTCCCGACACTGCTCCCGCTGGGCCTTTATCTGCCGCTCCGACACTGCTCCCGCTGGGCCTTTATAGGCTGCTCCGACACTGCTCCTGCTGGGCCTTTATAGGCTGCTCCGTCACAGCTCCAGCTGGGCCTTTATAGGCCGCTCCGACATTGCTCCCACTGGGCCTTTATAGGCCGCTCCGACACTGCTCCCGCTGGTCTTTTTATAGGCTGCTCCGACACTGCTCCCGCTGGGCCTTTTATAGGCTGCTCCGACACTGCTCCCGCTGGGCCTTTATAGGCTGCTCCGACACTGCTGCCGCTGGGCCTTTTATAGGCCGCTCCGACACTGACTCTCGAGCTCCCGCTGGGCCTTTATAGGCCTCTCCGACACTGACTCTCGAGCTCCCGATGGGTCTTTTATAGGCTGCTCCGACACTGCTCACACTGGGCCTTTTATAGGCCTCTCCGACACTGCTCCCGCTGGGCCTTTTATAGGCTGCTCCGACACTGCTCCCGCTGGGCCTTTTATAGGCCTCTCCGACACTGCTCCCGCTGGGTCTTTTATAGGCTGCTCCAACACTGCTCCCTCTGGGCCTTTTATAGGCTGCTCCGACACTGCTCCCTCTGGGCCTTTGATAGGCTGCTCTGACACTGCTCTCGCTGGGCCTTTTATAGGCTGCTCCGACACTGCTCCGCTGGGCCTTGATAGGCCGCTCCGACACTGCTCCCGCTGGGCCTTTTATAGGCTGCTCCAACACTGCTCCCGCTGGGTTTTTTATAGTCCTCTGCGACACTGCTCCCGCTGGGCCTTTTATAGGCTGCTCCAACACTGCTCCCGCTGACCTTGATAGGCTGCTCCGACACTGCTCCCGCTGGGCCTTTATAGGCTGCTCCGATACTGCTCCGGCTGGGCCTTTTATAGGCCTCTCCGACACTGACTCTCGAGCTCCCGCTGGGCCTTTTATAGGCCGCTCCGACACTGCTCCCTCTGGGCCTTTTATAGGCTGCTCCGACACAGCTCCCGCTGGGCCTTTTATAGGCTGCTCCGACACTGCTCCCACTGGGCCTTTATAGGCCGCTCCGACATTGCTCCCGCTGGGCCTTTATAGGCCACTCCGACACTGCTCCCGCTGGTCTTTTTATAGGCTGCTCCGAATCTGCTCCCGCTGGGCCTTTTATAGGCTGCTCCGACACTGCTCTCGCTGGGACTTTATAGACTGCTCCGACACTGCTGCCGCTGGGCGTTTTATAGGCTGCTCCGACACTGACTCTCGAGCTCCCGCTGGGCCTTTATAGGCCTCTCCGACACTGACTCTCGAGCTCCCGCTGGGTTATTTATAGGCTGCTCCGACACTGCTCCCACTGGGCCATTTATAGGCCTCTCCGACACTGCTCCCGCTGGGCCTTTTATACGCTGCTCCAACACTGCTCCCGCTGGGCCTTTTATAGGCTGCTCCGACACTGCTCCCGCTGGGCCTTTGATAGGCTGCTCCGACACTGCTCTCGCTGGGCCTTTTATAGGCTGCTCCGACACTGCTCCGCTGGGCCTTTATAGGCCGCTCCGACACTTCTCCCGCTGGGCCTTTTATAGGCTGCTCCAACACTGCTCCCGCTGGGTTTTTTATAGTCCTCTCCGACACTGCTCCCGCTGGGCCTTTTATAGGCTGCTCAAACACTGCTCCCGCTGGGCCTTTATAGGCTGCTCCGACACTGCTCCCGCTGGGCCTTTATAGGCTGCTCCGATACTGCTCCGTCTGGGCCTTTTATAGGCCTCTGTGACACTGACTCTCGAGCTCCCGCGGGGCCTTTTATAGGCTGCTCCGACACTGCTCCCACTGGGCCTTTTAGAGGCAGCTCCGACACTGCTCCCGCTGGGCCTTTTATAGGCTGCTCTAACACTGCTCCCACTGGGCCTTTTATAGGCTGCTCCGACACTGCTCCCGCTGGGCCTTTAGAAGCCTGCTCCGACACTGCTCCCGCTGGGCCTTTCATTGGTCTCTCCGACACTGACTCTCGCTGGGCCTTTTATAGGCCTCTACGACACTGCTCCCGCTGGGCCTTTTATAGGCTGCTCTGACACTGCTCCCGCTGGGTCTTTTAGAGGCCTCTCCGACACTGACACTCGAGCTCCCGCTGGGCCTTTTATAGGCCTCTCTGACACTGCTCCCGCTGGGCCTTTATAGGCTGCTCCGACATTGTTCCCGTTGGGCGTTTTATAGTCTGCTCTGACACTGCTCCCGCTGGGCCTTTATAGGCTGCTCCGACACTGCTCCCGCTGGGCATTCATAGGCTGCTCCGCCACTGCTCCCGCTGGGCCTTTATAGGCTGCTCCGACATTGCTCCCGCTGGGCCTTTTATATGCTGCTCAGACACTGATCCCGCTGGTGATTTATCGGCCTCTCCGACACTGCTCCCGCTGGGCCTTTTATAGGCTGCTCCGACACTACTCCTGCTGGGCCTTTATATGCTGCTCCGACACTGCTCCCTCTGGGTCTTTTATCGGCCTCTCCGACACTACTCCCGCTGGGCCTTTTATAGGCTGCTCCGACACTGCTCCCTCTGGATCTTTTATCGGCCTATCCGACACTGCTCCCGCTGGGCCTTTAATAGGCTACTCTGACACTGACTCTCGATCTCCCGCTGGGCCTTTTATAGGCATCTCCGACACTGCTCCCGCTGAGCCTTTTATAGGCCTCTCCGACATTGCTCCCGCTGGGCCTTTATAAGCTGCTCCGATACTGCTCCGGCTGGGCCTTTTATAGGCCTCTCCGACACTGACTCTCGAGCTCTCGCTGGGCCTTTTATAGGCCGCTTTGACACTGCTCCCTCTGGGCCTTTTATAGGCTGCTCCGACACAGCTCCCGCTGGGCCTTTTATAGGCTGCTCCGACACTGCTCCCATTGGGCCTTTTAGAGGCAGCTCCGACACTGCTCCCGCTGGGCCTTTTATAGGCTGCTCCAACACTGCTCCCACTGGGCCTTTTATAGGCTGCTCCGACACTGCTCCCGCTGGTCATTTAGAAGCCTGCTCCGACACTGCTCCCGCTGGGCCTTTCATTGGCCTCTCCGACACTGACTCTTGCTGGGCCTTTTATAGGCCTCTACGACACTGCTCCCGCTGGGTCTTTTAGAGGCCTCTCCGACACTGACTCTCGAGCTCCCGCTGGGCCTTTTATAGGCCTCTCTGACACTGCTCCCGCTGGGCCTTTATATGCTGCTCCGACATTGCTCCCGTTGGGCGTTTAATAGGCTGCTCTGACACTGCTCCCGCTGGGCCTTTATAGGCTGCTCCGACACTGCTCCCGCTGGGCCTTTATAGGCTGCTCCGCCACTGCTCCCGCTGGGCCTTTATAGGCTGCTCAGACACTGCTCCCGCTGGGCCTTTTATATGCTGCTCAGACACTGATCCCGCTGGGTCATTTATCGGCCTCTCCGACACTGCTTGCGCTGGGCCTTTTATAGGCTGCTCCGACACTACTCCCGCTGGGCCTTTATAGGCTGCTCCGACACTGCTCCCTCTGGGTCGTTTATCGGCCTCTCCGACACTACTCCCGCTGGGCCTTTTATAGGCTGCTCCGACACTGCTCCCGCTGGGTCTTTTATCGGCCTATCCGACACTGCTCCCGCTGGGCCTTTAATAGGCTGCTCCGACACTGCTCCCGTTGGGCATTGTATAGGCTGCCCCAACACTGCTCCCGCTGGGTTTTTTACAGGCCTCTCCGCCACTGCTTCCACTGGGCCTTTTATAGGCTTCTCTGACACTGACTCTCGATCTTCCGCTGGGCCTTTTATAGGCATCTCCGACACTGCTCCCGCTGGGCCTTTTATAGGCCTCACCGACACTGCTCCCGCTGGGCCTTTTATAGGCTGCTCCGACACTGCTCCCGCTGGGTCTTTTACAGGCCTCTCCGACACTGACTCTCGCTGGGCCTTTTATAGGCCTCAACGACATTGCTCCCGCTGGGCCTTTAGAGTCCTCTCCGACACTGCACCCTCAGGGCCTTTATAGGCCGCTCCGACACTGCTCCTGCTGGGCCTTTTATAAGCCTCTCAGACACTCCTCCCGCTGGGCCTTTATAGGCCTCTACGTCACTGCTCCTGCTGGGACTTTTATAGGCCTCTCAGACACAGCTTCCATTGGACCTTTCTACGCTGCTCGACACTGCTCCCGATGTGAAGTTTATAGGCTGCTCCGACACTGCTCCCACTGGGCCTTTATAGGCTGCTCCGACACTGCTCGCGCTGGGCCTTTATAGGCTGCTCCGACACTGCTCCCGCTGGGCCTTTGTAGGCCGCTCCGGCACTGCTCCCGCTGTGCCTTTATAGGCTGCTCCGACACTGCTCCTGCTGGGCCTTTATAGGCTGCTCCGTCACAGCTCAAGCTAGGCCTTTATAGGCCGCTCCGACATTGCTCCCGCTGGGCCTTTTATAGGATGCTCCGACACTGCTCCCACTGGGCCTTTATAGGCCGCTCCGACATTGCTCCCGCTGGTCTTTTTATAGGCTGCTCCGACACTGCTCCCGCTGGGCCTTTTATAGGCTGCTCCGACACAGCTCCCGCTGGGCCTTTTATAGGCTGCTCCGACACTGCTCCCACTGGGCCTTTTAGAGGCAGCTCCGACACTGCTCCCGCTGGGCCTTTTATAGGCTGCTCCAACACTGCTCCCACTGGGCCTTTTATAGGCTGCTCCGACACTGCTCCCGCTGGTCCTTTAGAAGCCTGCTGCGACACTGCTCCCGCTGGGCCTTTCATTGGCCTCTCCGACACTGACTCTCGCTGGGCCTTTTATAGGCCTCTACGACACTGCTCCCGCTGGGCCTTTTATAGGCTGCTCCGACACTGCTCCCGCTGGGTGTTTTAGAGGCCTCTCCGACACTGACTCTCGAGCTCCCGCTGGGCCTTTTATAGGCCTCTCTGACACTGCTCCCGCTGGGCCTTTATAGGCTGCTCCGACATTGCTCCCGTTGGGCGTTTTATAGGCTGCTCTGACACTGCTCCCGCTGGGCCTTTATAGGCTGCTCCGACACTGCTCCCGCTGGGCCTTTATAGGCTGCTCCGCCACTGCTCCCGCTGGGCCTTTATAGGCTACTCCGACACTACTCCCGCTGGGCCTTTATAGGCTGCTCCGACACTGCTCCCTCTGGGTCGTTTATCGGCCTCTCCGACACTACTCCCGCTGGGCCTTTTATAGGCTGCTCCGACACTGCTCCCGCTGGGTCTTTTATCGGCCTATCCGACACTGCTCCCGCTGGGCCTTTAATAGGCTGCTCCGACATTGCTCCCGCTGGGCCTTGTATAGGCTGCTCCAACACTGCTCCCGCTGGGTTTTTTACAGGCCTCTCCGCCACTGCTTCCACTAGGCCTTTTATAGGCTTCTCTGACACTGACTCTCGATCTGCCGCTGGGCCTTTTATAGGCATCTCCGACACTGCTCCCGCTGGGTCTTTTATAGGCCTCACCGACACTGCTCCCGCTGGGCCTTTTATAGGCTGCTCCGACACTGCTCCCGCTGGGCCTTTTACAGGCCTCTCCGACACTGACTCTCGCTGGGCCTTTTATAGGCCTCAACGACACTGCTCCCGCTGGGCCTTTAGAGTCCTCTCCGACACTGCACCCTCTGGGCCTTTATAGGCCGCTCCGACACTGCTCCTGCTGGGCCTTTTATAAGCCTCTCAGACACTCCTCCCGCTGAGCCTTTATAGGCCTCTACGTCACTGCTCCTGCTGGGCCTTTTATAGGCCTCTCAGACACAGCTTCCATTGGACCTTTCTACGCTGCTCGACACTGCTCCCGATGTGAAGTTTATAGGCTGCTCCGACACTGCTCCCACTGGGCCTTTATAGGCTGCTCCGACACTGCTCCCGCTGGGCCTTTGTAGGCCGCTCCGACACTGCTCCCGCTGTGCCTTTATAGGCTGCTCCGACACTGCTCCTGCTGGGCCTTTATAGGCTGCTCCGTCACAGCCCAAGCTGGGCGTTTATAGGCCGCTCCGACATTGCTCCCGCTGGGTCTTTTATAGGATGCTCCGACACTGCTCCCACTGGGCCTTTATAGGCCGCTCCGACATTGCTCCCGCTGGTCTTTTTATAGGCTGCTCCGACGCTGCTCCCGCTGGGCCTTTTATAGGCTGCTCCGACAGAGCTCCCACTGGGCCTTTTATAGGCTGCTCCGACACTGCTCCCACTGGGCCTTTTAGAGGCAGCTCCGACACTGCTCCCGCTGGGCCTTTTATAGGCTGCTCCAACACTGCTCCCACTGGGCCTTTTATAGGCTGCTCCGACACTGCTCCCGCTGGTCCTTTAGAAGCCTGCTCCGACACTGCTCCCGCTGGGCCTTTCATTGGCCTCTCCGACACTGACTCTCGCTGGGCCTTTTATAGGCCTCTACGACACTGCTCCCGCTGGGCCTTTTATAGGCTGCTCCGACACTGCTCCCGCTGGGTCTTTTAGAGGCCTCTCCGACACTGACTCTCGAGCTCCCGCTGGGCCTTTTATAGGCCTCTCTGACACTGCTCCCGCTGGGCCTTTATAGGCTGCTCCAACATTGCTGCCGTTGGGCGTTTTATAGGCTGCTCTGACACTGCTCCCGCTGGGCCTTTATAGGCTGCTCCGACACTGCTCCCGCTGGGCCTTTATAGGCTGCTCCGCCACTGCTCCCGCTGGGCCTTTATAGGCTGCTCCGACACTGCTCCCGCTCGGCCTTTTATATGCTGCTCAGACACTGATCCCGCTGGGTCATTTATCGGCCTCTCCGACACTGTTCGCGCTGGGTCTTTTATATGCTGCTCCGCCACTGCTCCCGCTGGGCCATTATAGGCTGCTCCGACACTGCTCCCGCTCGGCCTTTTATATGCTGCTCAGACACTGATCCCGCTGGGTCATTTATCGGCCTCTCCGACACTACTCCCGCTGGGCCTTTTATAGGCTGCTCCGACACTGCTCCCGCTGGGTCTTTTATCGGCCTATCCGACACTGCTCCCGCTGGGCCTTTAATAGGCTGCTCCGACACTGCTCCCGCTGGGCCTTGTATAGGCTGGTCCAACACTGCTCCCGCTGAGTTTTTTACAGGCCTCTCCGCCACTGCTTCCACTGGGCCTTTTATAGGCTTCTCTGACACTGACTCTCGATCTGCCACTGGGCCTTTTATAGGCATCTCCGACACTGCTCCCGCTGGGCCTTTTATAGGCCTCACCGACACTGCTCCCGCTGGGCCTTTTATAGGCTGCTCCGACACTGCTCCCGCTGGGCCTTTTACAGGCCTCTCCGACACTGACTCTCGCTGGGCCTTTTATAGGCCTCAACGACACTGCTCCCGCTGGGCCTTTAGAGTCCTCTCCGACACTGCACCCTCTGGGCCTTTATAGGCCGCTCCGACACTGCTCCTGCTGGGCCTTTTATAAGCCTCTCAGACACAGCTTCCATTGGACCTTTCTACGCTGCTCGACACTGCTCCCGTTGTGAAGTTTATAGGCTGCTCCGTCACTGCTCCCACTGGGCCTTTATAGGCTGCTCCGACACTGCTCGCGCTGGGCCTTTATAGGCTGCTCCGACACTGCTCCCGCTGGGCCTTTGTAGGCCGCTCCGACACTGCTCCCGCTGTGCCTTTATAGGCTGCTCCGACACTGCTCCTGCTGGGCCTTTATAGGCTGCTCCGTCACAGCCCAAGCTGGGCCTTTATAGGCCGCTCCGACATTGCTCCCGCTGGGCCTTTTATAGGATGCTTCGTCACTGCTCCCACTGGGCCTTTATAGGCCGCTCCGACATTGCTCCCGCTGGTCTTTTTATATGCTGCTCCGACACTGCTCCCGCTGGGCCTTTTATAGGATGCTCCGACACTGCTCCCACTGGGCCTTTATATGCTGCTCTGACACTGCTGCCGCTGGGCCTTTTATAGGCCGCTCCGACACTGACACTCGAGCTCCCGCTGGGCCTTTATAGGCCTCTCCGACACTGACTCTCGAGCTCCCGATGGGTCTATTATAGGATGCTCCGACACTGCTCCCACTGGGCCTTTTATAGGCCTCTCCGACACTGCTCCCGCTGGGCCTTTTATAGGCTGCTCCGACACTGCTCCCGCTGGGCCTTTTATAGGCCTCTCCGACACTGCTCCCACTGGGTCTTTTATACGCTGCTCCAACACTGCTCCCGCTGGGCCTTTTATAGGCCACTCCGACACTGCTCCCGCTGGGCCTTTGATAGGCTTATCCTACACTGCTCTCGCTGGGCTTTTTATAGGCTGCTCCGACACTGCTCCCGCTGGGCCTTTCATAGGCCTCTCCGACACTGACTCTCGCTGGGCCTTTTATAGGCTTCTCCGACACTGCTCCCGCTGGGCCTTTTATTGGCTGCTCCGACACAGCTCCCGCTGGGCCTTTTATAGGCTGCTCAGACACTACTCCCGCTGGGCCTTTTATAGGCCTCTCCGACACTGCTCCCGCCGGGCCTTTATAGGCTGCTCCGACATTGCTCCCGCTGGGCGTTTTATAGGCTGCTCTGACACTACTCCCGCTGTGCCTTTATAGGCTGCTCCGACACTGCTCCCGCTGGGCCTTTTTAGGCTGCTCCGACACAGCTCCCGCTGGGCCTTTATAGACCGCTCCAACGCTGCTACCACTGGGCCTTTATAGGCCTCTCCAGCACAGCTCCCGCTGGGCCGTTATAGGCCGCTTCGATACTGCTACCGCTGGGCCTTTATAGGCCCCTCCGACATTGACTCTCGCTTGGCCATTTGTAGGCCTCTCCGACACTGCTCCCGCTGGGCCTTTTTAGGCTGCTCCGAAACAGTTCCCGCTGGGCCTTTATAGGCCGCTCCGACACTGCTACCGCTGGGCCTTTATAGGCCTCTCCGACACTGACTCTCGCTGGACCTTTTATAGGCCTCTCCGACACTGCTCCCACTGGGCCTTTTATAGGCCGCTCCGACATTGATCCCGCTGGGCCTTTTATTGGCCTCTCCGACACTGCTCCCGCTGGGCCTTTATAGGCTGCTCCGACACTGCTCCCGCTGGGCCTTTATAGGCTGCTCCGACACTGCTCCCGCTGGGCCTTTATAGGCTGTCCGACACTGCTCCCGCTGGGCCTTTTATAGGCTGCTCAGACACTACTCGCGCTGGGCTTTTTATAGGCCGCTCCGTCACTGCTCCCGCTGGGCCTTTATAGGCTGCTCCGACACTGCTCCCGTTGGGACTTTTCTAGGCTGCTCCGACACTGCTCCCACTGGGTCTTTTATCGGCCTATCCGACACTGCTCCCGCTGGGCCTTTTATAGGCTGCTCCGTCACTGCTCCCGCTGGGTCTTTTATCGGCCTCTCCGACACTGCTCCCGCTGGGCCTTTATAGGCCAATCCGACAGTGACTCTCGAGCTCCCGCTGGGCCTTTATAAGCTGCTCAGACACTGCTCCCGCTGGGCCTTTTATAGGCCGCTCCGATGGTGCATCCACTGAGCCTTTATAGGCCGCACCGACACTGCTCCCGCTGGGCCTTTTTAGGCTGCTCCGACACTGCTACCGCCGGGCCTTGATAGGCCTCTCCAGCACAGCTCCCGCTGGGCCGTTATAGGCCGCTTCGACACTGCTACCGCTGGGCCTTTATAGGTCTCTCCGACATTGACTCTCGCTGGGCCTTTTATAGGCCTCTCCGACACTGCTCCCGCTGGGCCTTTTTAGGCTGCTCCGAAACAGTTCCCGCTGGGCCTTTATAGGCCGCTCCGACACTGCTACCGCTGGGCCTTTATAGGCCTCTCCGACACTGACTCTCGCTGGACCTTTTATAGGCCTGTCCGACACTGCTCCCGCTGGGCCTTTTATAGGCCGCTCCGACATTGATCCCGCTGGGCCTTTTATAGGCCTCTCCGACACTGCTCCCGCTGGGCCTTTTATAGGCTGCTCCGACACTGCTCCCGCTGGGCCTTTTACAGGCCTCTCCGACACTGACTCGCGCTGGGCCTTTTATAGGCCTCTCCGACACTGCTCCCACTGGGCCTTTTATAGGCTGCTCCGAAACTGCTCCCGCTGGACCTTTTATAGGCTGCTCCGTTACTGCTCCCACTGGGCCTTTATCGGCTGCTACGACACTGCTCCCGCTGGGCCTTTTATAGGCCGCTCCGACACTGCTCCCGCTGGGCCTTTTATAGGCTGCTCCGTCACTGCTCCCGCTGGGCCTTTTATAGGCTGCTCCGACACTGCTCCCACTGGGTCTTTTATAGGCTGCTCCGACACTGCTCCCGCTGGGTTTTTGATAGGCCTCTCCGACTTTGCTACCGCTGGGCCATTTATAGGATGCTCCGACACATCTCCCGCTGGGCTTTTATAGGCTGCTCCGACACTGCTCCCACTGGGCCTTTTATATGCTGCTGCGACACTGCTCCCGCTGGGTCTTTTATAGGCCTCTCCGACACTGCTCCCGCTGGGCCTTTTATAGGCCTCTCCGACACTGCTCCCGCTGGGCCTTTTATAGGCTGCTCCGACACTGCTCCCGCTGGGCCTTTTATAGGCCTCTCCGACACTGCTCCCACTGGGCCTTTTATAGGCTGCTCCGAAACTGCTCCCGCTGGACCTTTTATAGGCTGCTCCGTTACTGCTCCCGCTGGGCCTTTATAGCCTGCTCCGACACTGCTCCCGCTTGGCCTTTTATAGGCCGCTCCGACACTGCTCCCGCTGGGCCTTTTATAGGCTGCTCCGTCACTGCTCCCGCTGGGCCTTTTATAGGCTGCTCCGACACTGCTCCCACTGGGCCTTTTATAGGCTGCTCCGACACTGCTCCCGCTGGGTTTTTGATAGGCCTCTCCGACACTGCTCCCGCTGGGCCATTTATATGCTGCTCAGACACTGATCCCGCTGGGTCATTTATCGGCCTCTCCGACACTGCTCCCGCTGGGCCTTTTATAGGCTGCTCCGACACTACTCCCGCTGGGCCTTTATAGGCTGCTCCGACACTGCTCCCTCTGGGTCGTTTATCGGCCTCTCCGACACTACTCCCGCTGGGCCTTTTATAGGCCGCTCCGACACTGCTCCCGCTGGGCCTTTTATAGGCTGCTCCGTCACTGCTCCCGCTGGGCCTTTTATAGGCTGCTCCGACACTGCTCCCGCTGGGTTTTTGATAGGCCTCTCCGACACTGCTCCCGCTGGGCCATTTATATGCTGCTCAGACACTGATCCCGCTGGGTCATTTATCGGCCTCTCCGACACTGCTCCCGCTGGGCCTTTTATAGGCTGCTCCGACACTACTCCCGCTGGGCGTTTATAGGCTGCTCCGACACTGCTCCCTCTGGGTCGTTTATCGGCCTCTCCGACACTACTCCCGCTGGGCCTTTAATAGGCTGCTCCGACACTGCTCCCGCTGGGCCTTGTGTAGGCTGCTCCAACACTGCTCCCGCTGGGTTTTTTACAGGCCTCTCCGCCACTGCTTCCACTGGGCCTTTTATAGGCTTCTCTGACACTGACTCTCGATCTGCCGCTGGGCCTTTTATAGGCATCTCCGACACTGCTCCCGCTGGGCCTTTTATAGGCCTCACCGACACTGCTCCCGCTGGGCCTTTTATAGGCTGCTCCGACACTGCTCCCGCTGGGCCTTTTACAGGCCTCTCCGACACTGACTCTCGCTGGGCCTTTTATAGGCCTCTCCGACACTGCTCCCGCTGGGCCTTTAGAGTCCTCTCCGACACTGCACCCTCTGGGCCTTTATAGGCCGCTCCGACACTGCTCCTGCTGGGCCTTTTATAAGCCTCTCAGACACTCCTCCCGCTGGGCCTTTATAGGCCTCTACGTCACTGCTCCTGCTGGGCCTTTTATAGGCCTCTCAGACACAGCTTCCATTGGACCTTTCTACGCTGCTCGACACTGCTCCCGATGTGAAGTTTATAGGCTGCTCCGACACTGCTCCCACTGGGCCTTTATAGGCTGCTCCGACACTGCTCGCGCTGGGCCTTTATAGGCTGCTCCGACACTGCTCCCGCTGGGCCTTTGTAGGCCGCTCCGACACTGCTCCCGCTGTGCCTTTTTGGCTGCTCCGACACTGCTCCTGCTGGGCCTTTAGAGGCTGCTCCGTCACAGCCCAAGCTGGGCCTTTATAGGCCGCTCCGACATTGCTCCCGCTGGGGCTTTTATAGGATGCTCCGACACTGCTCCCACTGGGCCTTTATAGGCCGCTCCGACACTGCTACCGCTGGGCCTTTATAGGCCTCTCCGACACTGACTCTCGCTGGACCTTTTATAGGCCTCTCCGACACTGCTCCCGCTGGGCCTTTTATAGGCCGCTCCGACATTGATCCCGCTGGGCCTTTTATAGGCCTCTCCGACACTGCTCCCGCTGGGCCTTTTATAGGCTGCTCCGACACTGCTCCCGCTGGGCCTTTTACAGGCCTCTCCGACACTGACTCTCGCTGGGCCTTTTATAGGCCTCTCCGACACTGCTCCCACTGGGCCTTTTATAGGCTGCTCCGAAACTGCTTCCGCTGGACCTTTTATAGGCTGCTCCGTTACTGCTCCCGCTGGGCCTTTATCGGCTGCTACGACACTGCTCCCGCTGGGCCTTTTATAGGCCGCTCCGACACTGCTCCCGCTGGGCCTTTTATAGGCTGCTCCGTCACTGCTCCCGCTGGGCCTTTTATAGGCTGCTCCAACACTGCTCCCACTGGGCCTTTTATAGGCTGCTCCGTCACTGCTCCCGCTGGGTTTTTGATAGGCCTCTCCGACTTTGCTCCCGCTGGGCCATTTATAGGCTGCTCCGACACATCTCCCGCTGGGCTTTTATAGGCTGCTCCGACACTGCTCCCACTGGGCCTTTTATATGCTGCTGCGACACTGCTCCCGCTGGGCCTTTTATAGGCCTCTCCGACACTGCTCCCCCTGGGCCTTTTATAGGCCTCTCCGACACTGCTCCCGCTGGGCCTTTTATAGGCTGCTCCGACACTGCTCCCGCTGGGCCTTTTACAGGCCTCTCCGACACTGACTCTCGCTGGGCCTTTTATAGGCCTCTCCGACACTGCTCCCACTGGGCCTTTTATAGGCTGCTCCGAAACTGCTCCCGCTGGACCTTTTATAGGCTGCTCCGTTACTGCTCCCGCTGGGCCTTTATAGCCTGCTCCGACACTGCTCCCGCTGGGCCTTTTATAGGCCGCTCCGACACTGCTCCCGCTGGGCCTTTTATAGGCTGCTCCGTCACTGCTCCTGCTGGGCCTTTTATAGGCTGCTCCGACACTGCTCCCACTGGGCCTTTTATAGGCTGCTCCGACACTGCTCCCGCTGGGTTTTTGATAGGCCTCTCCGACACTGCTCCCGCTGGGCCATTTATATGCTGCTCAGACACTGATCCCGCTGGGTCATTTATCGGCCTCTCCGACACTGCTCCCGCTGGGCCTTTTATAGGCTGCTCCGACACTACTCCCGCTGGGCCTTTATAGGCTGCTCCGACACTGCTCCCTCTGGGTCGTTTATCGGCCTCTCCGACACTACTCCCGCTGGGCCTTTTATAGGCTGCTCCGACACTGCTCCCGCTGGGTCTTTTATCGGCCTATCCGACACTGCTCCCGCTGGGCCTTTAATAGGCTGCTCCGACACTGCTCCCGCTGGGCCTTGTGTAGGCTGCTCCAACACTGCTCCCGCTGGGTTTTTTACAGGCCTCTCCGCCACTGCTTCCACTGGGCCTTTTATAGGCTTCTCTGACACTGACTCTCGATCTGCCGCTGACCTTTTATAGGCATCTCCGACACTGCTCCCGCTGGGCCTTTTATAGGCCTCACCGACACTGCTCCCGCTGGGCCTTTTATAGGCTGCTCCGACACTGCTCCCACTGGGCCTTTTATAGGCTGCTCCGACACTGCTCCCGCTGGGTTTTTGATAGGCCTATCCGACACTGCTCCCGCTGGGCCATTTATATGCTGCTCAGACACTGATCCCGCTGGGTCATTTATCGGGCTCTCCGACACTGCTCCCGCTGGGCCTTTTATAGGCTGCTCCGACACTACTCCCGCTGGGCCTTTATAGGCTGCTCCGACACTGCTCCCTCTGGGTCGTTTATTGGCCTCTCCGACACTACTCCCGCTGGGCCTTTTATAGGCTGCTCCGACACTGCTCCCGCTGGGTCTTTTATCGGCCTATCCGACACTGCTCCCGCTGGGCCTTTAATAGGCTGCTCCGACACTGCTCCCGCTGGGCCTTGTGTAGGCTGCTCCAACACTGCTCCCGCTGGGTTTTTTACAGGCCTCTCCGCCACTGCTTCCACTGGGCCTTTTATAGGCTTCTCTGACACTGACTCTCGATCTGCCGCTGGGCCTTTTATAGACATCTCCGACACTGCTCCCGCTGGGCCTTTTATAGTCCTCACCGACACTGCTCCCGCTGGGCCTTTTATAGGCTGCTCCGACACTGCTCCCGCTGGGCCTTTTACAGGCCTCTCCGACACTGACTCTCGCTGGGCCTTTTATAGGCCTCTCCGACACTGCTCCCGCTGGGCCTTTAGAGTCCTCTCCGACACTGCACCCTCTGGGCCTTTATAGGCCGCTCCGACACTGCTCCTGCTGGGCCTTTTATAAGCATCTCAGACACTCCTCCCGCTGGGCCTTTATAGGCCTCTACGTCACTGCTCCTGCTGGGCCTTTTATAGGCCTCTCAGACACAGCTTCCATTGGACCTTTCTACGCTGCTCGACACTGCTCCCGATGTGAAGTTTATAGGCTGCTCCGACACTGCTCCCACTGGGCCTTTATAGGCTGCTCCGACACTGCTCGCGCTGGGCCTTTATAGGCTGCTCCGACACTGCTCCCGCTGGGCCTTTGTAGGCCGCTCCGACACTGCTCCCGCTGTGCCTTTTTGGCTGCTCCGACACTGCTCCTGCTGGGCCTTTATAGGCTGCTCCGTCACAGCCCAAGCTGGGCCTTTATAGGCCGCTCCAACATTGCTCCCGCTGGGGCTTTTATAGGATGCTCCGACACTGCTCCCACTGGGCCTTTATAGGCCGCTCCGACACTGCTACCGCTGGGCCTTTATAGGCCTCTCCGACACTGACTCTCGCTGGACCTTTTATAGGCCTCTCCGACACTGCTCCCGCTGGGCCTTTTATAGGCCGCTCCGACATTGATCCCGCTGGGCCTTTTATATGCTGCTGCGACACTGACTCTCGCTGGGTCTTTTATAGGCCTCTCCGACACTGCTCCCGCTGGGCCTTTATCGGCTGCTACGACACTGCTCCCGCTGGGCCTTTTATAGGCCGCTCCGACACTGCTCCCGCTGGGCCTTTTATAGGCTGCTCCGTCACTGCTCCCGCTGGGCCTTTTATAGGCTGCTCCGACACTGCTCCCACTGGGCCTTTTATAGGCTGCTCCGTCACTGCTCCCGCTGGGTTTTTGATAGGCCTCTCCGACTTTGCTCCGGCTGGGCCATTTATAGGCTGCTCCGACACATCTCCCGCTGGGCTTTTATAGGCTGCTCCGACACTGCTCCCACTGGGCCTTTTATATGCTGCTGCGACACTGCTCCCGCTGGGCCTTTTATAGGCCTCTCCGACACTGCTCCCCCTGGGCCTTTTATAGGCCTCTCCGACACTGCTCCCGCTGGGCCTTTTATAGGCTGCTCCGACACTGCTCCCGCTGGGCCTTTTACAGGCCTCTCCGACACTGACTATCGCTGGGCCTTTTATAGGCCTCTCCGACACTGCTCCCACTGGGCCTTTTATAGGCTGCTCCGAAACTGCTCCCGCTGGACCTTTTATAGTCTGCTCCGTTACTGCTCCCGCTGGGCCTTTGTTGCCTGCTCCGACACTGCTCCCGCTGGGCCTTTTATAGGCCGCTCCGACACTGCTCCCGCTGGGCCTTTTATAGGCTGCTCCGTCACTGCTCCCGCTGGGCCTTTTATAGGCTGCTCCGACACTGCTCCCACTGGGCCTTTTATAGGCTGCTCCGACACTGCTCCCGCTGGGTTTTTGATAGGCCTCTCCGACACTGCTCCCGCTGGGCCATTTATATGCTGCTCAGACACTGATCCCGCTGGGTCATTTATCGGCCTCTCCGACACTGCTCCCGCTGGGCCTTTTATAGGCTGCTCCGACACTACTCCCGCTGGGCCTTTATAGGCTGCTCCGACACTGCTCCCTCTGGGTCGTTTATCGGCCTCTCCGACACTACTCCCGCTGGGCCTTTTATAGGCTTCTCCGACACTGCTCCCGCTGGGTCTTTTATCGGCCTATCCGACACTGCTCCCGCTGGGCCTTTAATAGGCTGCTCCGACACTGCTCCCGCTGGGCCTTGTATAGGCTGCTCCAACACTGCTCCCGCTGGGTTTTTTACAGGCCTCTCCGCCACTGCTTCCACTGGGCCTTTTATAGGCTTCTCTGACACTGACTCTCGATCTGCCGCTGGGCCTTTTATAGGCATCTCCGACACTGCTCCCGCTGGGCCTTTTATAGGCCTCACCGACACTGCTCCCGCTGGGCCTTTTATAGGCTGCTCCGACACTGCTCCCGCTGGGCCTTTTACAGGCCTCTCCGACACTGACTCTCGCTGGGCCTTTTATAGGCCTCTCCGACACTGCTCCCGCTGGGCCTTTAGAGTCCTCTCCGACACTGCACCCTCTGGGCCTTTATAGGCCGCTCCGACACTGCTCCTGCTGGGCCTTTTATAAGCCTCTCAGACACTCCTCCCGCTGGGCCTTTATAGGCCTCTACGTCACTGCTACTGCTGGGCCTTTTATAGGCCTCTCAGACACAGCTTCCATTGGACCTTTCTACGCTGCTCGACACTGCTCCCGATGTGAAGTTTATAGGATGCTCCGACACATCTCCCGCTGGGCTTTTATAGGCTGCTCCGACACTGCTCCCACTGGGCCTTTTATATGCTGCTGCGACACTGCTCCCGCTGGGCCTTTTATAGGCCTCTCCGACACTTCTCCCGCTGGGCCTTTTATAGGCCTCTCCGACAGTGCTCCCACTGGGCCTTTTATAGGCTGCTCCGACACTGCTCCCGCTGGGCCTTTTACAGGCCTCTCCGACACTGACTCTCGCTGGGCCTTTTATAGGCTGCTCCGACACTGCTCCCGCTGGGCCTTTATAGGCTGCTCCGACACTGCTCGCGCTGGGCCTTTTTAGGCTGCTCCGACACTGCTCCCGCTGGGCCTTTGTATGCCGCTCCGACACTGCTCCCGCTGTGCCTTTTTGGCTGATCCGACACTGCTCCTGCTGGGCCTTTATAGGCTGCTCCGTCACAGCCAAAGCTGGGCCTTTATAGGCCGCTCCGACATTGCTCCCGCTGGGCCTTTTATAGGATGCTCCGACACTGCTCCCACTGGGCCTTTATAGGCCGCTCCGACACTGCTACCGTTGGGCCTTTATTGGCCTCTCCGACACTGACTCTCGCTGGACCTTTTATAGGCCTCTCCGACACTGCTCCCGCTGGGCCTTTTATAGGCCGCTCCGACATTGATCCCGCTGGGCCTTTTATAGTCCTCTCCGACACTGCTCCCGCTGGGCCTTTTATAGGCTGCTCCGACACTGCTCCCGCTGGGCCTTTTACAGGCCTCTCCGACACTGACTCTCGCTGGGCCTTTTATAGGCCTCTCCGACACTGCTCCCACTGGGCCTTTTATAGGCTGCTCCGAAACTGCTCCCGCTGGGCCTTTTACAGGCCTCTCCGACACTGACTCTCGCTGGGCCTTTTATAGGCCTCTCCGACACTGCTCCCGCTGGGCCTTTAGAATCCTCTCCGACACTGCACCCTCTGGGCCTTTATAGGCCGCTCCGACACTGCTCCTGCTGGGCCTTTTACAAGCCTCTCAGACACTCCTCCCGCTGGGCCTTTATAGGCCTCTACGTCACTGCTCCTGCTGGGCCTTTTATAGGCCTCTCAGACACAGCTTCCATTGGACCTTTCTACGCTGCTCGACACTGCTCCCGATGTGAAGTTTATAGGCTGCTCCGACACTGCTCCCACTGGGCCTTTATAGGCTGCTCCGACACTGCTCGCGCTGGGCCTTTATAGGCTGCTCCGACACTGCTCCCGCTGGGCCTTTGTAGGCCGCTCCGACACTGCTCCCGCTGTGCCTTTTTGGCTGCTCCGACACTGCTCCTGCTGGGCCTTTATAGGCTGCTCCGTCACAGCCCAAGCTGGGCCTTTATAGGCCGCTCCAACATTGCTCCCGCTGGGGCTTTTATAGGATGCTCCGACACTGTTCCCACTGGGCCTTTATAGGCCGCTCCGACACTGCTACCGCTGGGCCTTTATAGGCCTCTCCGACACTGACTCTCGCTGGACCTTTTATAGGCCTCTCTGACACTGCTCCCGCTGGGCCTTTTACATCCTCTCCGACACTGACTCTCGCTGGGCCTTTTATAGGCCTCTCCGACACTGCTCCCACTGGGCCTTTTATAGGCTGCTCCGAAACTGCTCCCGCTGGACCTTTTATAGGCTGCTCCGTTACTGCTCCCGCTGGGCCTTTATCGGCTGCTACGACACTGCTCCCGCTGGGCCTTTTATAGGCCGCTCCGACACTGCTCCCGCTGGGCCTTTTATAGGCTGCTCCGTCACTGCTCCCGCTGGGCCTTTTATAGGCTGCTCCGACACTGCTCCCACTGGGCCTTTTATAGGCTGCTCCGTCACTGCTCCCGCTGGGTATTTGATAGGCCTCTCCGACTTTGCTCCCGCTGGGCCATTTATAGGCTGCTCCGACACATCTCCCGCTGGGCTTTTATAGGCTGCTCCGACACTGCTCCCACTGGGCCTTTTATATGCTGCTGCGACACTGCTCCCGCTGGGCCTTTTATAGGCCTCTCCGACACTGCTCCCCCTGGGCCTTTTATAGGCCTCTCCGACACTGCTCCCGCTGGGCCTTTTATAGGCTGCTCCGACACTGCTCCCGCTGGGCCTTTTACAGGCCTCTCCGACACTGACTCTCGCTGGGCCTTTTATAGGCCTCTCCGACACTGCTCCCACTGGGCCTTTTATAGGCTGCTCCGAAACTGCTCCCGCTGGACCTTTTATAGGCTGCTCCGTTACTGCTCCCGCTGGGCCTTTATAGCCTGCTCCGACACTGCTCCCGCTGGGCCTTTTATAGGCCGCTCCGACACTGCTCCCGCTGGGCCTTTTATAGGCTGCTCCGTCACTGCTCCCGCTGGGCCTTTTATAGGCTGCTCCGACACTGCTCCCACTGGGCCTTTTATAGGCTGCTCCGACACTGCTCCCGCTGGGTTTTTGATAGGCCTCTCCGACACTGCTCCCGCTGGGCCATTTATATGCTGCTCAGACACTGATCCCGCTGGGTCATTTATCGGCCTCTCCGACACTGCTCCCGCTGGGCCTTTTATAGGCTGCTCCGACACTACTCCCGCTGGGCCTTTATAGGCTGCTCCGACACTGCTCCCTCTGGGTCGTTTATCGGCCTCTCCGACACTACTGCCGCTGGGCCTTTTATAGGCTGCTCCGAAACTGCTCCCGCTGGGTCTTTTATCGGCCTATCCGACACTGCTCCCGCTGGGCCTTTAATAGGCTGCTCCAACACTGCTCCCGCTGGGCCTTGTATAGGCTGCTCCAACACTGCTCCCGCTGGGTTTTTTACAGGCATCTCCACCACTGCTTCCACTGGGCCTTTTATAGGCTTCTCTGACACTGACTCTCGATCTGCCGCTGGGCCTTTTATAGGCATCTCCGACACTGCTCCCGCTGGGCCTTTTATAGGCCTCACCGACACTGCTCCCGCTGGGCCTTTTATAGGCTGCTCCGACACTGCTCCCGCTGGGCCTTTTACAGGCCTCTCCGACACTGACTCTCGCTGGGTCTTTTATAGGCCTCTCCGACACTGCTCCCGCTGGGCCTTTATCGGCTGCTATGACACTGCTCCCGCTGGGCCTTTTATAGGCCGCTCCGACACTGCTCCCACTGGGCCTTTTATAGGCTGCTCCGTCACTGCTCCCGCTGGGCCTTTTATAGGCTGCTCCGACACTGCTCCCACTGGGCCTTTTATAGGCTGCTCCGTCACTGCTCCCGCTGGGTTTTTGATAGGCCTCTCCGACTTTGCTCCCGCTGGGCCATTTATAGGCTGCTCCGACACATCTCCCGCTGGGCTTTTATAGGCTGCTCCGACACTGCTCCCACTGGGCCTTTTATATGCTGCTGCGACACTGCTCCCGCTGGGCCTTTTATAGGCCTCTCCGACACTGCTCCCACTGGGCCTTTTATAGGCCTCTCCGACACTGCTCCCGCTGGGCCTTTTATAGGCTGCTCCGACACTGCTCCCGCTGGGCCTTTTACAGGCCTCTCCGACACTGACTCTCGCTGGGCCTTTTATAGGCCTCTCCGACACTGCTCCCGCTGGGCCTTTTATAGGCTGCTCCGTCACTGCTCCCGCTGGGCATTTTATAGGCTGCTCCGACACTGCTCCCACTGGGCCTTTTATAGGCTGCTCCGTCACTGCTCCCGCTGGGTTTTTGATAGGCCTCTCCGACTTTGCTCCCGCTGAGCCATTTATAGGCTGCTCCGACACATCTCCCGCTGGGCTTTTATAGGCTGCTCCGACACTGCTCCCACTGGGCCTTTTATATGCTGCTGCGACACTGCTCCCGCTGGGCCTTTTATACGCCTCTCCGACACTGCTCCCCCTGGGCCTTTTATAGGCCTCTCCGACACTGCTCCCGCTGGGCCTTTTATAGGCTGCTCCGACACTGCTCCCGCTGGGCCTTTTACAGGCCTCTCCGACACTGACTCTCGCTGGGCCTTTTATAGGCCTCTCCGACACTGCTCCCACTGGGCCTTTTATAGGCTGCTCCGAAACTGCTCCCGCTGGACCTTTTATAGGCTGCTCCGTTACTGCTCCCGCTGGGCCTTTATAGCCTGCTCCGACACTGCTCCCGCTGGGCCTTTTATAGGCCGCTCCGACACTGCTCCCGCTGGGCCTTTTATAGGTTGCTCCGTCACTGCTCCCGCTGGGCCTTTTATAGGCTGCTCCGACACTGCTCCCACTGGGCCTTTTATAGGCTGCTCCGACACTGCTCCCGCTGGGCCTTGTATAGGCTGCTCCAACACTGCTCCCGCTGGGTTTTTTACAGGCCTCTCCGCCACTGCTTCCACTGGGCCTTTTATAGGCTTCTCTGACACTGACTCTCGATCTGCCGCTGGGCCTTTTATAGGCATCTCCGACACTGCTCCCGCTGGGCCTTTGTAGGCCGCTCCGACACTGCTCCCGCTGTGCCTTTATAGGCTGCTCCGACACTGCTCCTGCTGGGCCTTTATAGGCTGCTCCGTCACAGCCCAAGCTGGGCCTTTATAGGCCGCTCCGACATTGCTCCCGCTGGGCCTTTTATAGGATGCTTCGTCACTGCTCCCACTGGGCCTTTATAGGCCGCTCCGACATTGCTCCCGCTGGTCTTTTTATAGGCTGCTCCGACACTGCTCCCGCTGGGCCTTTTATAGGATGCTCCGACACTGCTCCCACTGGGCCTTTATATGCTGCTCTGACACTGCTGCCGCTGGGCCTTTTATAGGCCGCTCCGACACTGACACTCGAGCTCCCGCTGGGCCTTTATAGGCCTCTCCGACACTGACTCTCGAGCTCCCGATGGGTCTATTATAGGATGCTCCGACACTGCTCCCACTGGGCCTTTTATAGGCCTCTCCGACACTGCTCCCGCTGGGCCTTTTATAGGCTGCTCCGACACTGCTCCCGCTGGGCCTTTTATAGGCCTCTCCGACACTGCTCCCACTGGGTCTTTTATACGCTGCTCCAACACTGCTCCCGCTGGGCCTTTTATAGGCCACTCCGACACTGCTCCCGCTGGGCCTTTGATAGGCTTATCCTACACTGCTCTCGCTGGGCTTTTTATAGGCTGCTCCGACACTGCTCCCGCTGGGCCTTTCATAGGCCTCTCCGACACTGACTCTCGCTGGGCCTTTTATAGGCTTCTCCGACACTGCTCCCGCTGGGCCTTTTATTGGCTGCTCCGACACAGCTCCCGCTGGGCCTTTTATAGGCTGCTCAGACACTACTCCCGCTGGGCCTTTTATAGGCCTCTCCGACACTGCTCCCGCCGGGCCTTTATAGGCTGCTCCGACATTGCTCCCGCTGGGCGTTTTATAGGCTGCTCCGACACAGCTCCCGCTGGGCCTTTATAGACCGCTCCAACGCTGCTACCACTGGGCCTTTATAGGCCTCTCCAGCACAGCTCCCGCTGGGCCGTTATAGGCCGCTTCGATACTGCTACCGCTGGGCCTTTATAGGCCCCTCCGACATTGACTCTCGCTTGGCCATTTGTAGGCCTCTCCGACACTGCTCCCGCTGGGCCTTTTTAGGCTGCTCCGAAACAGTTCCCGCTGGGCCTTTATAGGCCGCTCCGACACTGCTACCGCTGGGCCTTTATAGGCCTCTCCGACACTGACTCTCGCTGGACCTTTTATAGGCCTCTCCGACACTGCTCCCACTGGGCCTTTTATAGGCCGCTCCGACATTGATCCCGCTGGGCCTTTTATTGGCCTCTCCGACACTGCTCCCGCTGGGCCTTTATAGGCTGCTCCGACACTGCTCCCGCTGGGCCTTTATAGGCTGCTCCGACACTGCTCCCGCTGGGCCTTTATAGGCTGTCCGACACTGCTCCCGCTGGGCCTTTTATAGGCTGCTCAGACACTACTCGCGCTGGGCTTTTTATAGGCCGCTCCGTCACTGCTCCCGCTGGGCCTTTATAGGCTGCTCCGACACTGCTCCCGTTGGGACTTTTCTAGGCTGCTCCGACACTGCTCCCACTGGGTCTTTTATCGGCCTATCCGACACTGCTCCCGCTGGGCCTTTTATAGGCTGCTCCGTCACTGCTCCCGCTGGGTCTTTTATCGGCCTCTCCGACACTGCTCCCGCTGGGCCTTTATAGGCCAATCCGACAGTGACTCTCGAGCTCCCGCTGGGCCTTTATAAGCTGCTCAGACACTGCTCCCGCTGGGCCTTTTATAGGCCGCTCCGATGCTGCATCCACTGAGCCTTTATAGGCCGCACCGACACTGCTCCCGCTGGGCCTTTTTAGGCTGCTCTGACACTGCTACCGCCGGGCCTTGATAGGCCTCTCCAGCACAGCTCCCGCTGGGCCGTTATAGGCCGCTTCGACACTGCTACCGCTGGGCCTTTATAGGTCTCTCCGACATTGACTCTCGCTGGGCCTTTTATAGGCCTCTCCGACACTGCTCCCGCTGGGCCTTTTTAGGCTGCTCCGAAACAGTTCCCGCTGGGCCTTTATAGGCCGCTCCGACACTGCTACCGCTGGGCCTTTATAGGCCTCTCCGACACTGACTCTCGCTGGACCTTTTATAGGCCTCTCCGACACTGCTCCCGCTGGGCCTTTTATAGGCCGCTCCGACATTGATCCCGCTGGGCCTTTTATAGGCCTCTCCGACACTGCTCCCGCTGGGCCTTTTATAGGCTGCTCCGACACTGCTCCCGCTGGGCCTTTTACAGGCCTCTCCGACACTGACTCGCGCTGGGCCTTTTATAGGCCTCTCCGACACTGCTCCCACTGGGCCTTTTATAGGCTGCTCCGAAACTGCTCCCGCTGGACCTTTTATAGGCTGCTCCGTTACTGCTCCCACTGGGCCTTTATCGGCTGCTACGACACTGCTCCCGCTGGGCCTTTTATAGGCCGCTCCGACACTGCTCCCGCTGGGCCTTTTATAGGCTGCTCCGTCACTGCTCCCGCTGGGCCTTTTATAGGCTGCTCCGACACGGCTCCCACTGGGTCTTTTATAGGCTGCTCCGACACTGCTCCCGCTGGGTTTTTGATAGGCCTCTCCGACTTTGCTACCGCTGGGCCATTTATAGGATGCTCCGACACATCTCCCGCTGGGCTTTTATAGGCTGCTCCGACACTGCTCCCACTGGGCCTTTTATATGCTGCTGCGACACTGCTCCCGCTGGGTCTTTTATAGGCCTCTCCGACACTGCTCCCGCTGGGCCTTTTATAGGCCTCTCCGACACTGCTCCCGCTGGGCCTTTTATAGGCTGCTCCGACACTGCTCCCGCTGGGTCTTTTATAGGCCTCTCCGACACTGCTCCCACTGGGCCTTTTATAGGCTGCTCCGAAACTGCTCCCGCTGGACCTTTTATAGGCTGCTCCGTTACTGCTCCCGCTGGGCCTTTATAGCCTGCTCCGACACTGCTCCCGCTTGGCCTTTTATAGGCCGCTCCGACACTGCTCCCGCTGGGCCTTTTATAGGCTGCTCCGTCACTGCTCCCGCTGGGCCTTTTATCGGCTGCTCCGACACTGCTCCCACTGGGCCTTTTATAGGCTGCTCCGACACTGCTCCCGCTGGGTTTTTGATAGGCCTCTCCGACACTGCTCCCGCTGGGCCATTTATATGCTGCTCAGACACTGATCCCGCTGGGTCATTTATCGGCCTCTCCGACACTGCTCCCGCTGGGCCTTTTATAGGCTGCTCCGACACTACTCCCGCTGGGCCTTTATAGGCTGCTCCGACACTGCTCCCTCTGGGTCGTTTATCGGCCTCTGCGACACTACTCCCGCTGGGCCTTTTATAGGCCGCTCCGACACTGCTCCCGCTGGGCCTTTTATAGGCTGCTCCGTCACTGCTCCCGCTGGGCCTTTTATAGGCTGCTCCGACACTGCTCCCGCTGGGTTTTTGATAGGCCTCTCCGACACTGCTCCCGCTGGGCCATTTATATGCTGCTCAGACACTGATCCCGCTGGGTCATTTATCGGCCTCTCCGACACTGCTCCCGCTGGGCCTTTTATAGGCTGCTCCGACACTACTCCCGCTGGGCGTTTATAGGCTGCTCCGACACTGCTCCCTCTGGGTCGTTTATCGGCCTCTCCGACACTACTCCCGCTGGGCCTTTAATAGGCTGCTCCGACACTGCTCCCGCTGGGCCTTGTGTAGGCTGCTCCAACACTGCTCCCGCTGGGTTTTTTACAGGCCTCTCCGCCACTGCTTCCACTGGGCCTTTTATAGGCTTCTCTGACACTGACTCTCGATCTGCCGCTGGGCCTTTTATAGGCATCTCCGACACTGCTCCCGCTGGGCCTTTTATAGGCCTCACCGACACTGCTCCCGCTGGGCCTTTTATAGGCTGCTCCGACACTGCTCCCGCTGGGCCTTTTACAGGCCTCTCCGACACTGACTCTCGCTGGGCCTTTTATAGGCCTCTCCGACACTGCTCCCGCTGGGCCTTTAGAGTCCTCTCCGACACTGCACCCTCTGGGCCTTTATAGGCCGCTCCGACACTGCTCCTGCTGGGCCTTTTATAAGCCTCTCAGACACTCCTCCCGCTGGGCCTTTATAGGCCTCTACGTCACTGCTCCTGCTGGGCCTTTTATAGGCCTCTCAGACACAGCTTCCATTGGACCTTTCTACGCTGCTCGACACTGCTCCCGATGTGAAGTTTATAGGCTGCTCCGACACTGCTCCCACTGGGCCTTTATAGGCTGCTCCGACACTGCTCGCGCTGGGCCTTTATAGGCTGCTCCGACACTGCTCCCGCTGGGCCTTTGTAGGCCGCTCCGACACTGCTCCCGCTGTGCCTTTTTGGCTGCTCCGACACTGCTCCTGCTGGGCCTTTAGAGGCTGCTCCGTCACAGCCCAAGCTGGGCCTTTATAGGCCGCTCCGACATTGCTCCCGCTGGGGCTTTTATAGGATGCTCCGACACTGCTCCCACTGGGCCTTTATAGGCCGCTCCGACACTGCTACCGCTGGGCCTTTATAGGCCTCTCCGACACTGACTCTCGCTGGACCTTTTATAGGCCTCTCCGACACTGCTCCCGCTGGGCCTTTTATAGGCCGCTCCGACATTGATCCCGCTGGGCCTTTTATAGGCCTCTCCGACACTGCTCCCGCTGGGCCTTTTATAGGCTGCTCCGACACTGCTCCCGCTGGGCCTTTTACAGGCCTCTCCGACACTGACTCTCGCTGGGCCTTTTATAGGCCTCTCCGACACTGCTCCCACTGGGCCTTTTATAGGCTGCTCCGAAACTGCTTCCGCTGGACCTTTTATAGGCTGCTCCGTTACTGCTCCCGCTGGGCCTTTATCGGCTGCTACGACACTGCTCCCGCTGGGCCTTTTATAGGCCGCTCCGACACTGCTCCCGCTGGGCCTTTTATAGGCTGCTCCGTCACTGCTCCCGCTGGGCCTTTTATAGGCTGCTCCAACACTGCTCCCACTGGGCCTTTTATAGGCTGCTCCGTCACTGCTCCCGCTGGGTTTTTGATAGGCCTCTCCGACTTTGCTCCCGCTGGGCCATTTATAGGCTGCTCCGACACATCTCCCGCTGGGCTTTTATAGGCTGCTCCGACACTGCTCCCACTGGGCCTTTTATATGCTGCTGCGACACTGCTCCCGCTGGGCCTTTTATAGGCCTCTCCGACACTGCTCCCCCTGGGCCTTTTATAGGCCTCTCCGACACTGCTCCCGCTGGGCCTTTTATAGGCTGCTCCGACACTGCTCCCGCTGGGCCTTTTACAGGCCTCTCCGACACTGACTCTCGCTGGGCCTTTTATAGGCCTCTCCGACACTGCTCCCACTGGGCCTTTTATAGGCTGCTCCGAAACTGCTCCCGCTGGACCTTTTATAGGCTGCTCCGTTACTGCTCCCGCTGGGCCTTTATAGCCTGCTCCGACACTGCTCCCGCTGGGCCTTTTATAGGCCGCTCCGACACTGCTCCCGCTGGGCCTTTTATAGGCTGCTCCGTCACTGCTCCTGCTGGGCCTTTTATAGGCTGCTCCGACACTGCTCCCACTGGGCCTTTTATAGGCTGCTCCGACACTGCTCCCGCTGGGTTTTTGATAGGCCTCTCCGACACTGCTCCCGCTGGGCCATTTATATGCTGCTCAGACACTGATCCCGCTGGGTCATTTATCGGCCTCTCCGACACTGCTCCCGCTGGGCCTTTTATAGGCTGCTCCGACACTACTCCCGCTGGGCCTTTATAGGCTGCTCCGACACTGCTCCCTCTGGGTCGTTTATCGGCCTCTCCGACACTACTCCCGCTGGGCCTTTTATAGGCTGCTCCGACACTGCTCCCGCTGGGTCTTTTATCGGCCTATCCGACACTGCTCCCGCTGGGCCTTTAATAGGCTGCTCCGACACTGCTCCCGCTGGGCCTTGTGTAGGCTGCTCCAACACTGCTCCCGCTGGGTTTTTTACAGGCCTCTTCGCCACTGCTTCCACTGGGCCTTTTATAGGCTTCTCTGACACTGACTCTCGATCTGCCGCTGGGCCTTTTATAGGCATCTCCGACACTGCTCCCGCTGGGCCTTTTATAGGCCTCACCGACACTGCTCCCGCTGGGCCTTTTATAGGCTGCTCCGACACTGCTCCCACTGGGCCTTTTATAGGCTGCTCCGACACTGCTCCCGCTGGGTTTTTGATAGGCCTCTCCGACACTGCTCCCGCTGGGCCATTTATATGCTGCTCAGACACTGATCCCGCTGGGTCATTTATCGGGCTATCCGACACTGCTCCCGCTGGGCCTTTTATAGGCTGCTCCGACACTACTCCCGCTGGGCCTTTATAGGCTGCTCCGACACTGCTCCCTCTGGGTCGTTTATTGGCCTCTCCGACACTACTCCCGCTGGGCCTTTTATAGGCTGCTCCGACACTGCTCCCGCTGGGTTTTTATCGGCCTATCCGACACTGCTCCCGCTGGGCCTTTAATAGGCTGCTCCGACACTGCTCCCGCTGGGCCTTGTGTAGGCTGCTCCAACACTGCTCCCGCTGGGTTTTTTACAGGCCTCTCCGCCACTGCTTCCACTGGGCCTTTTATAGGCTTCTCTGACACTGACTCTCGATCTGCCGCTGGGCCTTTTATAGACATCTCCGACACTGCTCCCGCTGGGCCTTTTATAGTCCTCACCGACACTGCTCCCGCTGGGCCTTTTATAGGCTGCTCCGACACTGCTCCCGCTGGGCCTTTTACAGGCCTCTCCGACACTGACTCTCGCTGGGCCTTTTATAGGCCTCTCCGACACTGCTCCCGCTGGGCCTTTAGAGTCCTCTCCGACACTGCACCCTCTGGGCCTTTATAGGCCGCTCCGACACTGCTCCTGCTGGGCCTTTTATAAGCATCTCAGACACTCCTCCCGCTGGGCCTTTATAGGCCTCTACGTCACTGCTCCTGCTGGGCCTTTTATAGGCCTCTCAGACACAGCTTCCATTGGACCTTTCTACGCTGCTCGACACTGCTCCCGATGTGAAGTTTATAGGCTGCTCCGACACTGCTCCCACTGGGCCTTTATAGGCTGCTCCGACACTGCTCGCGCTGGGCCTTTATAGGCTGCTCCGACACTGCTCCCGCTGGGCCTTTGTAGGCCGCTCCGACACTGCTCCCGCTGTGCCTTTTTGGCTGCTCCGACACTGCTCCTGCTGGGCCTTTATAGGCTGCTCCGTCACAGCCCAAGCTGGGCCTTTATAGGCCGCTCCAACATTGCTCCCGCTGGGGCTTTTATAGGATGCTCCGACACTGCTCCCACTGGGCCTTTATAGGCCGCTCCGACACTGCTACCGCTGGGCCTTTATAGGCCTCTCCGACACTGACTCTCGCTGGACCTTTTATAGGCCTCTCCGACACTGCTCCCGCTGGGCCTTTTATAGGCCGCTCCGACATTGATCCCGCTGGGCCTTTTATATGCTGCTGCGACACGTACTCTCGCTGGGTCTTTTATAGGCCTCTCCGACACTGCTCCCGCTGGGCCTTTATCGGCTGCTACGACACTGCTCCCGCTGGGCCTTTTATAGGCCGCTCCGACACTGCTCCCGCTGGGCCTTTTATAGGCTGCTCCGTCACTGCTCCCGCTGGGCCTTTTATAGGCTGCTCCGACACTGCTCCCACTGGGCCTTTTATAGGCTGCTCCGTCACTGCTCCCGCTGGGTTTTTGATAGGCCTCTCCGACTTTGCTCCGGCTGGGCCATTTATCGGCTGCTCCGACACATCTCCCGCTGGGCTTTTATAGGCTGCTCCGACACTGCTCCCACTGGGCCTTTTATATGCTGCTGCGACACTGCTCCCGCTGGGCCTTTTATAGGCCTCTCCGACACTGCTCCCCCTGGGCCTTTTATAGGCCTCTCCGACACTGCTCCCGCTGGGCCTTTTATAGGCTGCTCCGACACTGCTCCCGCTGGGCCTTTTACAGGCCTCTCCGACACTGACTATCGCTGGGCCTTTTATAGGCCTCTCCGACACTGCTCCCACTGGGCCTTTTATAGGCTGCTCCGAAACTGCTCCCGCTGGACCTTTTATAGTCTGCTCCGTTACTGCTCCCGCTGGGCCTTTGTTGCCTGCTCCGACACTGCTCCCGCTGGGCCTTTTATAGGCCGCTCCGACACTGCTCCCGCTGGGCCTTTTATAGGCTGCTCCGTCACTGCTCCCGCTGGGCCTTTTATAGGCTGCTCCGACACTGCTCCCACTGGGCCTTTTATAGGCTGCTCCGACACTGCTCCCGCTGGGTTTTTGATAGGCCTCTCCGACACTGCTCCCGCTGGGCCATTTATATGCTGCTCAGACACTGATCCCGCTGGGTCATTTATCGGCCTCTCCGACACTGCTCCCGCTGGGCCTTTTATAGGCTGCTCCGACACTACTCCCGCTGGGCCTTTATAGGCTGCTCCGACACTGCTCCCTCTGGGTCGTTTATCGGCCTCTCCGACACTACTCCCGCTGGGCCTTTTATAGGCTTCTCCGACACTGCTCCCGCTGGGTCTTTTATCGGCCTATCCGACACTGCTCCCGCTGGGCCTTTAATAGGCTGCTCCGACACTGCTCCCGCTGGGCCTTGTATAGGCTGCTCCAACACTGCTCCCGCTGGGTTTTTTACAGGCCTCTCCGCCACTGCTTCCACTGGGCCTTTTATAGGCTTCTCTGACACTGACTCTCGATCTGCCGCTGGGCCTTTTATAGGCATCTCCGACACTGCTCCCGCTGGGCCTTTTATAGGCCTCACCGACACTGCTCCCGCTGGGCCTTTTATAGGCTGCTCTGACACTGCTCCCGCTGGGCCTTTTACAGGCCTCTCCGACACTGACTCTCGCTGGGCCTTTTATAGGCCTCTCCGACACTGCTCCCGCTGGGCCTTTAGAGTCCTCTCCGACACTGCACCCTCTGGGCCTTTATAGGCCGCTCCGACACTGCTCCTGCTGGGCCTTTTATAAGCCTCTCAGACACTCCTCCCGCTGGGCCTTTATAGGCCTCTACGTCACTGCTACTGCTGGGCCTTTTATAGGCCTCTCAGACACAGCTTCCATTGGACCTTTCTACGCTGCTCGACACTGCTCCCGATGTGAAGTTTATAGGATGCTCCGACACATCTCCCGCTGGGCTTTTATAGGCTGCTCCGACACTGCTCCCACTGGGCCTTTTATATGCTGCTGCGACACTGCTCCCGCTGGGCCTTTTATAGGCCTCTCCGACACTTCTCCCGCTGGGCCTTTTATAGGCCTCTCCGACACTGCTCCCACTGGGCCTTTTATAGGCTGCTCCGACACTGCTCCCGCTGGGCCTTTTACAGGCCTCTCCGACACTGACTCTCGCTGGGCCTTTTATAGGCTGCTCCGACACTGCTCCCGCTGGGCCTTTATAGGCTGCTCCGACACTGCTCGCGCTGGGCCTTTTTAGGCTGCTCCGACACTGCTCCCGCTGGGCCTTTGTATGCCGCTCCGACACTGCTCCCGCTGTGCCTTTTTGGCTGATCCGACACTGCTCCTGCTGGGCCTTTATAGGCTGCTCCGTCACAGCCAAAGCTGGGCCTTTATAGGCCGCTCCGACATTGCTCCCGCTGGGCCTTTTATAGGATGCTCCGACACTGCTCCCACTGGGCCTTTATAGGCCGCTCCGACACTGCTACCGTTGGGCCTTTATTGGCCTCTCCGACACTGACTCTCGCTGGACCTTTTATAGGCCTCTCCGACACTGCTCCCGCTGGGCCTTTTATAGGCCGCTCCGACATTGATCCCGCTGGGCCTTTTATAGTCCTCTCCGACACTGCTCCCGCTGGGCCTTTTATAGGCTGCTCCGACACTGCTCCCGCTGTGCCTTTTACAGGCCTCTCCGACACTGACTCTCGCTGGGCCTTTTATAGGCCTCTCCGACACTGCTCCCACTGGGCCTTTTATAGGCTGCTCCGAAACTGCTCCCGCTGGGCCTTTTACAGGCCTCTCCGACACTGACTCTCGCTGGGCCTTTTATAGGCCTCTCCGACACTGCTCCCGCTGGGCCTTTAGAATCCTCTCCGACACTGCACCCTCTGGGCCTTTATAGGCCGCTCCGACACTGCTCCTGCTGGGCCTTTTACAAGCCTCTCAGACACTCCTCCCGCTGGGCCTTTATAGGCCTCTACGTCACTGCTCCTGCTGGGCCTTTTATAGGCCTCTCAGACACAGCTTCCATTGGACCTTTCTACGCTGCTCGACACTGCTCCCGATGTGAAGTTTATAGGCTGCTCCGACACTGCTCCCACTGGGCCTTTATAGGCTGCTCCGACACTGCTCGCGCTGGGCCTTTATAGGCTGCTCCGACACTGCTCCCGCTGGGCCTTTGTAGGCCGCTCCGACACTGCTCCCGCTGTGCCTTTTTGGCTGCTCCGACACTGCTCCTGCTGGGCCTTTATAGGCTGCTCCGTCACAGCCCAAGCTGGGCCTTTATAGGCCGCTCCAACATTGCTCCCGCTGGGGCTTTTATAGGATGCTCCGACACTGTTCCCACTGGGCCTTTATAGGCCGCTCCGACACTGCTACCGCTGGGCCTTTATAGGCCTCTCCGACACTGACTCTCGCTGGACCTTTTATAGGCCTCTCTGACACTGCTCCCGCTGGGCCTTTTATAGGCCGCTCCGACATTGATCCCGCTGGGCCTTTTATAGGCCTCTCCGACACTGCTCCCGATGGGCCTTTTATAGGCTGCTCCGACACTGCTCCCGCTGGGCCTTTTACATCCTCTCCGACACTGACTCTCGCTGGGCCTTTTATAGGCCTCTCCGACACTGCTCCCACTGGGCCTTTTATAGGCTGCTCCGAAACTGCTCCCGCTGGACCTTTTATAGGCTGCTCCGTTACTGCTCCCGCTGGGCCTTTATCGGCTGCTACGACACTGCTCCCGCTGGGCCTTTTATAGGCCGCTCCGACACTGCTCCCGCTGGGCCTTTTATAGGCTGCTCCGTCACTGCTCCCGCTGGGCCTTTTATAGGCTGCTCCGACACTGCTCCTACTGGGCCTTTTATAGGCTGCTCCGTCACTGCTCCCGCTGGGTATTTGATAGGCCTCTCCGACTTTGCTCCCGCTGGGCCATTTATAGGCTGCTCCGACACATCTCCCGCTGGGCTTTTATAGGCTGCTCCGACACTGCTCCCACTGGGCCTTTTATATGCTGCTGCGACACTGCTCCCGCTGGGCCTTTTATAGGCCTCTCCGACACTGCTCCCCCTGGGCCTTTTATAGGCCTCTCCGACACTGCTCCCGCTGGGCCTTTTATAGGCTGCTCCGACACTGCTCCCGCTGGGCCTTTTACAGGCCTCTCCGACACTGACTCTCGCTGGGCCTTTTATAGGCCTCTCCGACACTGCTCCCACTGGGCCTTTTATAGGCTGCTCCGAAACTGCTCCCGCTGGACCTTTTATAGGCTGCTCCGTTACTGCTCCCGCTGGGCCTTTATAGCCTGCTCCGACACTGCTCCCGCTGGGCCTTTTATAGGCCGCTCCGACACTGCTCCCGCTGGGCCTTTTATAGGCTGCTCCGTCACTGCTCCCGCTGGGCCTTTTATAGGCTGCTCCGACACTGCTCCCACTGGGCCTTTTATAGGCTGCTCCGACACTGCTCCCGCTGGGTTTTTGATAGGCCTCTCCGACACTGCTCCCGCTGGGCCATTTATATGCTGCTCAGACACTGATCCCGCTGGGTCATTTATCGGCCTCTCCGACACTGCTCCCGCTGGGCCTTTTATAGGCTGCTCCGACACTACTCCCGCTGGGCCTTTATAGGCTGCTCCGACACTGCTCCCTCTGGGTCGTTTATCGGCCTCTCCGACACTACTGCCGCTGGGCCTTTTATAGGCTGCTCCGAAACTGCTCCCGCTGGGTCTTTTATCGGCCTATCCGACACTGCTCCCGCTGGGCCTTTAATAGGCTGCTCCAACACTGCTCCCGCTGGGCCTTGTATAGGCTGCTCCAACACTGCTCCCGCTGGGTTTTTTACAGGCATCTCCGCCACTGCTTCCACTGGGCCTTTTATAGGCTTCTCTGACACTGACTCTCGATCTGCCGCTGGGCCTTTTATAGGCATCTCCGACACTGCTCCCGCTGGGCCTTTTATAGGCCTCACCGACACTGCTCCCGCTGGGCCTTTTATAGGCTGCTCCGACACTGCTCCCGCTGGGCCTTTTACAGGCCTCTCCGACACTGACTCTCGCTGGGTCTTTTATAGGCCTCTCCGACACTGCTCCCGCTGGGCCTTTATCGGCTGCTATGACACTGCTCCCGCTGGGCCTTTTATAGGCCGCTCCGACACTGCTCCCGCTGGGCCTTTTATAGGCTGCTCCGTCACTGCTCCCGCTGGGCCTTTTATAGGCTGCTCCGACACTGCTCCCACTGGGCCTTTTATAGGCTGCTCCGTCACTGCTCCCGCTGGGTTTTTGATAGGCCTCTCCGACTTTGCTCCCGCTGGGCCATTTATAGGCTGCTCCGACACATCTCCCGCTGGGCTTTTATAGGCTGCTCCGACACTGCTCCCACTGGGCCTTTTATATGCTGCTGCGACACTGCTCCCGCTGGGCCTTTTATAGGCCTCTCCGACACTGCTCCCACTGGGCCTTTTATAGGCCTCTCCGACACTGCTCCCGCTGGGCCTTTTATAGGCTGCTCCGACACTGCTCCCGCTGGGCCTTTTACAGGCCTCTCCGAAACTGACTCTCGCTGGGCCTTTTATAGGCCTCTCCGACACTGCTCCCGCTGGGCCTTTTATAAGCTGCTCCGTCACTGCTCCCGCTGGGCATTTTATAGGCTGCTCCGACACTGCTCCCACTGGGCCTTTTATAGGCTGCTCCGTCACTGCTCCCGCTGGGTTTTTGATAGGCCTCTCCGACTTTGCTCCCGCTGAGCCATTTATAGGCTGCTCCGACACATCTCCCGCTGGGCTTTTATAGGCTGCTCCGACACTGCTCCCACTGGGTCTTTTATATGCTGCTGCGACACTGCTCCCGCTGGGCCTTTTATACGCCTCTCCGACACTGCTCCCCCTGGGCCTTTTATAGGCCTCTCCGACACTGCTCCCGCTGGGCCTTTTATAGGCTGCTCCGACACTGCTCCCGCTGGGCCTTTTACAGGCCTCTCCGACACTGACTCTCGCTGGGCCTTTTATAGGCCTCTCCGACACTGCTCCCACTGGGCCTTTTATAGGCTGCTCCGAAACTGCTCCCGCTGGACCTTTTATAGGCTGCTCCGTTACTGCTCCCGCTGGGCCTTTATAGCCTGCTCCGACACTGCTCCCGCTGGGCCTTTTATAGGCCGCTCCGACACTGCTCCCGCTGGGCCTTTTATAGGTTGCTCCGTCACTGCTCCCGCTGGGCCTTTTATAGGCTGCTCCGACACTGCTCCCACTGGGCCTTTTATAGGCTGCTCCGACACTGCTCCCGCTGGGCCTTGTATAGGCTGCTCCAACACTGCTCCCGCTGGGTTTTTTACAGGCCTCTCCGCCACTGCTTCCACTGGGCCTTTTATAGGCTTCTCTGACACTGACTCTCGATCTGCCGCTGGGCCTTTTATAGGCATCTCCGACACTGCTCCCGCTGGGCCTTTTATAGGCCTCACCGACACTGCTCCCGCTGGGTCATTTATCGGCCTCTCCGACACTGCTCCCGCTGGGCCTTTTATAGGCTGCTCCGACACTACTCCCGCTGGGCCTTTATAGGCTGCTCCGACACTGCTCCCTCTGGGTCGTTTATCGGCCTCTCCGACACTACTCCCGCTGGGCCTTTTATAGGCTTCTCCGACACTGCTCCCGCTGGGTCTTTTATCGGCCTATCCGACACTGCTCCCGCTGGGCCTTTAATAGGCTGCTCCGACACTGCTCCCGCTGGGCCTTGTATAGGCTGCTCCAACACTGCTCCCGCTGGGTTTTTTACAGGCCTCTCCGCCACTGCTTCCACTGGGCCTTTTATAGGCTTCTCTGACACTGACTCTCGATCTGCCGCTGGGCCTTTTATAGGCATCTCCGACACTGCTCCCGCTGGGCCTTTTATAGGCCTCACCGACACTGCTCCCGCTGGGCCTTTTATAGGCTGCTCCGACACTGCTCCCGCTGGGCCTTTTACAGGCCTCTCCGACACTGACTCTCGCTGGGCCTTTTATAGGCCTCTCCGACACTGCTCCCGCTGGGCCTTTAGAGTCCTCTCCGACACTGCACCCTCTGGGCCTTTATAGGCCGCTCCGACACTGCTCCTGCTGGGCCTTTTATAAGCCTCTCAGACACTCCTCCCGCTGGGCCTTTATAGGCCTCTACGTCACTGCTACTGCTGGGCCTTTTATAGGCCTCTCAGACACAGCTTCCATTGGACCTTTCTACGCTGCTCGACACTGCTCCCGATGTGAAGTTTATAGGATGCTCCGACACATCTCCCGCTGGGCTTTTATAGGCTGCTCCGACACTGCTCCCACTGGGCCTTTTATATGCTGCTGCGACACTGCTCCCGCTGGGCCTTTTATAGGCCTCTCCGACACTTCTCCCGCTGGGCCTTTTATAGGCCTCTCCGACACTGCTCCCACTGGGCCTTTTATAGGCTGCTCCGACACTGCTCCCGCTGGGCCTTTTACAGGCCTCTCCGACACTGACTCTCGCTGGGCCTTTTATAGGCTGCTCCGACACTGCTCCCGCTGGGCCTTTATAGGCTGCTCCGACACTGCTCGCGCTGGGCCTTTTTAGGCTGCTCCGACACTGCTCCCGCTGGGCCTTTGTATGCCGCTCCGACACTGCTCCCGCTGTGCCTTTTTGGCTGATCCGACACTGCTCCTGCTGGGCCTTTATAGGCTGCTCCGTCACAGCCAAAGCTGGGCCTTTATAGGCCGCTCCGACATTGCTCCCGCTGGGCCTTTTATAGGATGCTCCGACACTGCTCCCACTGGGCCTTTATAGGCCGCTCCGACACTGCTACCGTTGGGCCTTTATTGGCCTCTCCGACACTGACTCTCGCTGGACCTTTTATAGGCCTCTCCGACACTGCTCCCGCTGGGCCTTTTATAGGCCGCTCCGACATTGATCCCGCTGGGCCTTTTATAGTCCTCTCCGACACTGCTCCCGCTGGGCCTTTTATAGGCTGCTCCGACACTGCTCCCGCTGGGCCTTTTACAGGCCTCTCCGACACTGACTCTCGCTGGGCCTTTTATAGGCCTCTCCGACACTGCTCCCACTGGGCCTTTTATAGGCTGCTCCGAAACTGCTCCCGCTGGGCCTTTTACAGGCCTCTCCGACACTGACTCTCGCTGGGCCTTTTATAGGCCTCTCCGACACTGCTCCCGCTGGGCCTTTAGAATCCTCTCCGACACTGCACCCTCTGGGCCTTTATAGGCCGCTCCGACACTGCTCCTGCTGGGCCTTTTACAAGCCTCTCAGACACTCCTCCCGCTGGGCCTTTATAGGCCTCTACGTCACTGCTCCTGCTGGGCCTTTTATAGGCCTCTCAGACACAGCTTCCATTGGACCTTTCTACGCTGCTCGACACTGCTCCCGATGTGAAGTTTATAGGCTGCTCCGACACTGCTCCCACTGGGCCTTTATAGGCTGCTCCGACACTGCTCGCGCTGGGCCTTTATAGGCTGCTCCGACACTGCTCCCGCTGGGCCTTTGTAGGCCGCTCCGACACTGCTCCCGCTGTGCCTTTTTGGCTGCTCCGACACTGCTCCTGCTGGGCCTTTATAGGCTGCTCCGTCACAGCCCAAGCTGGGCCTTTATAGGCTGCTCCAACATTGCTCCCGCTGGGGCTTTTATAGGATGCTCCGACACTGTTCCCACTGGGCCTTTATAGGCCGCTCCGACACTGCTACCGCTGGGCCTTTATAGGCCTCTCCGAAACTGACTCTCGCTGGACCTTTTATAGGCCTCTCTGACACTGCTCCCGCTGGGCCTTTTATAGGCCGCTCCGACATTGATCCCGCTGGGCCTTTTATAGGCCTCTCCGACACTGCTCCCGATGGGCCTTTTATAGGCTGCTCCGACACTGCTCCCGCTGGGCCTTTTACATCCTCTCCGACACTGACTCTCGCTGGGCCTTTTATAGGCCTCTCCGACACTGCTCCCACTGGGCCTTTTATAGGCTGCTCCGAAACTGCTCCCGCTGGACCTTTTATAGGCTGCTCCGTTACTGCTCCCGCTGGGCCTTTATCGGCTGCTACGACACTGCTCCCGCTGGGCCTTTTATAGGCCGCTCCGACACTGCTCCCGCTGGGCCTTTTATAGGCTGCTCCGTCACTGCTCCCGCTGGGCCTTTTATAGGCTGCTCCGACACTGCTCCTACTGGGCCTTTTATAGGCTGCTCCGTCACTGCTCCCGCTGGGTATTTGATAGGCCTCTCCGACTTTGCTCCCGCTGGGCCATTTATAGGCTGCTCCGACACATCTCCCGCTGGGCTTTTATAGGCTGCTCCGACACTGCTCCCACTGGGCCTTTTATATGCTGCTGCGACACTGCTCCCGCTGGGCCTTTTATAGGCCTCTCCGACACTGCTCCCCCTGGGCCTTTTATAGGCCTCTCCGACACTGCTCCCGCTGGGCCTTTTATAGGCTGCTCCGACACTGCTCCCGCTGGGCCTTTTACAGGCCTCTCCGACACTGACTCTCGCTGGGCCTTTTATAGGCCTCTCCGACACTGCTCCCACTGGGCCTTTTATAGGCTGCTCCGAAACTGCTCCCGCTGGACCTTTTATAGGCTGCTCCGTTACTGCTCCCGCTGGGCCTTTATAGCCTGCTCCGACACTGCTCCCGCTGGGCCTTTTATAGGCCGCTCCGACACTGCTCCCGCTGGGCCTTTTATAGGCTGCTCCGTCACTGCTCCCGCTGGGCCTTTTATAGGCTGCTCCGACACTGCTCCCACTGGGCCTTTTATAGGCTGCTCCGACACTGCTCCCGCTGGGTTTTTGATAGGCCTCTCCGACACTGCTCCCGCTGGGCCATTTATATGCTGCTCAGACACTGATCCCGCTGGGTCATTTATCGGCCTCTCCGACACTGCTCCCGCTGGGCCTTTTATAGGCTGCTCCGACACTACTCCCGCTGGGCCTTTATAGGCTGCTCCGACACTGCTCCCTCTGGGTCGTTTATCGGCCTCTCCGACACTACTGCCGCTGGGCCTTTTATAGGCTGCTCCGAAACTGCTCCCGCTGGGTCTTTTATCGGCCTATCCGACACTGCTCCCGCTGGGCCTTTAATAGGCTGCTCCAACACTGCTCCCGCTGGGCCTTGTATAGGCTGCTCCAACACTGCTCCCGCTGGGTTTTTTACAGGCATCTCCGCCACTGCTTCCACTGGGCCTTTTATAGGCTTCTCTGACACTGACTCTCGATCTGCCGCTGGGCCTTTTATAGGCATCTCCGACACTGCTCCCGCTGGGCCTTTTATAGGCCTCACCGACACTGCTCCCGCTGGGCCTTTTATAGGCTGCTCCGACACTGCTCCCGCTGGGCCTTTTACAGGCCTCTCCGACACTGACTCTCGCTGGGTCTTTTATAGGCCTCTCCGACACTGCTCCCGCTGGGCCTTTATCGGCTGCTATGACACTGCTCCCGCTGGGCCTTTTATAGGCCGCTCCGACACTGCTCCCGCTGGGCCTTTTATAGGCTGCTCCGTCACTGCTCCCGCTGGGCCTTTTATAGGCTGCTCCGACACTGCTCCCACTGGGCCTTTTATAGGCTGCTCCGTCACTGCTCCCGCTGGGTTTTTGATAGGCCTCTCCGACTTTGCTCCCGCTGGGCCATTTATAGGCTGCTCCGACACATCTCCCGCTGGGCTTTTATAGGCTGCTCCGACACTGCTCCCACTGGGCCTTTTATATGCTGCTGCGACACTGCTCCCGCTGGGCCTTTTATAGGCCTCTCCGACACTGCTCCCACTGGGCCTTTTATAGGCCTCTCCGACACTGCTCCCGCTGGGCCTTTTATAGGCTGCTCCGACACTGCTCCCGCTGGGCCTTTTACAGGCCTCTCCGAAACTGACTCTCGCTGGGCCTTTTATAGGCCTCTCCGACACTGCTCCCGCTGGGCCTTTTATAAGCTGCTCCGTCACTGCTCCCGCTGGGCATTTTATAGGCTGCTCCGACACTGCTCCCACTGGGCCTTTTATAGGCTGCTCCGTCACTGCTCCCGCTGGGTTTTTGATAGGCCTCTCCGACTTTGCTCCCGCTGAGCCATTTATAGGCTGCTCCGACACATCTCCCGCTGGGCTTTTATAGGCTGCTCCGACACTGCTCCCACTGGGCCTTTTATATGCTGCTGCGACACTGCTCCCGCTGGGCCTTTTATACGCCTCTCCGACACTGCTCCCCCTGGGCCTTTTATAGGCCTCTCCGACACTGCTCCCGCTGGGCCTTTTATAGGCTGCTCCGACACTGCTCCCGCTGGGCCTTTTACAGGCCTCTCCGACACTGACTCTCGCTGGGCCTTTTATAGGCCTCTCCGACACTGCTCCCACTGGGCCTTTTATAGGCTGCTCCGAAACTGCTCCCGCTGGACCTTTTATAGGCTGCTCCGTTACTGCTCCCGCTGGGCCTTTATAGCCTGCTCCGACACTGCTCCCGCTGGGCCTTTTATAGGCCGCTCCGACACTGCTCCCGCTGGGCCTTTTATAGGTTGCTCCGTCACTGCTCCCGCTGGGCCTTTTATAGGCTGCTCCGACACTGCTCCCACTGGGCCTTTTATAGGCTGCTCCGACACTGCTCCCGCTGGGCCTTGTATAGGCTGCTCCAACACTGCTCCCGCTGGGTTTTTTACAGGCCTCTCCGCCACTGCTTCCACTGGGCCTTTTATAGGCTTCTCTGACACTGACTCTCGATCTGCCGCTGGGCCTTTTATAGGCATCTCCGACACTGCTCCCGCTGGGCCTTTTATAGGCCTCACCGACACTGCTCCCGCTGGGCCTTTTATAGGCTGCTCCGACACTGCTCCCGCTGGGCCTTTTACAGGCCTCTCCGACACTGACTCTCGCTGGGCCTTTTATAGGCCTCTCCGACACTGCTCCCGCTGGGCCTTTAGAGTCCTCTCCGACACTGCACCCTCTGGGCCTTTATAGGCCGCTCCGACACTGCTCCTGCTGGGCCTTTTATAAGCCTCTCAGACACTCCTCCCGCTGGGCCTTTATAGGCCTCTACGTCACTGCTACTGCTGGGCCTTTTATAGGCCTCTCAGACACAGCTTCCATTGGACCTTTCTACGCTGCTCGACACTGCTCCCGATGTGAAGTTTATAGGATGCTCCGACACATCTCCCGCTGGGCTTTTATAGGCTGCTCCGACACTGCTCCCACTGGGCCTTTTATATGCTGCTGCGACACTGCTCCCGCTGGGCCTTTTATAGGCCTCTCCGACACTGCTCCCGCTGGGCCTTTTATAGGCCTCTCCGACACTGCTCCCACTGGGCCTTTTATAGGCTGCTCCGACACTGCTCCCGCTGGGCCTTTTACAGGCCTCTCCGACACTGACTCTCGCTGGGCCTTTTATAGGCCTCTCCGACATTGCTCCCGCTGGGTCTTTTATAGGATGCTCCGACACTGCTCCCACTGGGCCTTTTATAGGCTGCTCCGTTACTGCTCCCGCTGGGCCTTTATAGCCTGCTCCGACACTGCTCCCGCTGGGCCTTTTATAGGCCGCTCCGACACTGCTCCCGCTGGGCCTTTTATAGGCTGCTCCGTCACTGCTCCCGCTGGGCCTTTTATAGGCTGCTCCGCCACTGCTCCCACTGGGCCTTTTATAGGCTGCTCCGACACTGCTCCCGCTGGGTTTTTGATAGGCCTCTCCGACACTGCTCCCGCTGGGCCATTTATATGCTGCTCAGACACTGATCCCGCTGGGTCATTTATCGGCCTCTCCGACACTGCGCCCGCTGGGCCTTTTATAGGCTGCTCCGACACTACTCCCGCTGGGCCTTTATAGGCTGCTCCGACACTGCTCCCTCTGGGTCGTTTATCGGCCTCTCCGACACTACTCCCGCTGGGCCTTTTATAGGCTGCTCCGACACTGCTCCCGCTGGGTCTTTTATCGGCCTATCCGACACTGCTCCCGCTGGGCCTTTAATAGGCTGCTCCGACACTGCTCCCGCTGGGCCTTGTATAGGCTGCTCCAACACTGCTCCCGCTGGGTTTTTTACAGGCCTCTCCGCCACTGCTTCCACTGGGCCTTTTATAGGCTTCTCTGACACTGACTCTCGATCTGCCGCTGGGCCTTTTATAGGCATCTCCGACACTGCTCCCGCTGGGCCTTTTATAGGCCTCACCGACACTGCTCCCGCTGGGCCTTTTATAGGCTGCTCCGACACTGCTCCCGCTGGGCCTTTTACAGGCCTCTCCGACACTGACTCTCGCTGGGCCTTTTATAGGCCTCTCCGACACTGCTCCCGCTGGGCCTTTAGAGTCCTCTCCGACACTGCACCCTCTGGGCCTTTATAGGCCGCTCCGACACTGCTCCTGCTGGGCCTTTTATAAGCCTCTCAGACACTCCTCCCGCTGGGCCTTTATAGGCCTCTACGTCACTGCTCCTGCTGGGCCTTTTATAGGCCTCTCAGACACAGCTTCCATTGGACCTTTCTACGCTGCTCGACACTGCTACCGATGTGAAGTTTATAGGCTGCTCCGACACTGCTCCCACTGGGCCTTTATAGGCTGCTCCGACACTGCTCGCGCTGGGCCTTTATAGGCTGCTCCGACACTGCTCCCGCTGGGCCTTTGTAGGCTGCTCCGACACTGCTCCCGCTGTGCCTTTTTGGCTGCTCCGACACTGCTCCTGCTGGACCTTTATAGGCTGCTCCGTCACAGCCAAAGCTGGGCCTTTATAGGCCGCTCCGACATTGCTCCCGCTGGGCCTTTTATAGGATGCTCCGACACTGCTACCACTGGGCCTTTATAGGCCGCTCCGACACTGCTACCGTTGGGCCTTTATAGGCCTCTCCGACACTGAATCTCGCTGGACCTTTTATAGGCCTCTCCGACACTGCTCCCGCTGGGCCTTTTATAGGCCGCTCCGACATTGATCCCGTTGGGCCTTTTATAGGCCTCTCCGACACTGCTCCCGCTGGGCCTTTTATAGGCTGCTCCGACACTGCTCCCGCTGGGCCTTTTACAGGCCTCCCCGACACTGACTCTCGCTGGGCCTTTTATAGGCCTCTCCGACACTGCTCCCACTGGGCCTTTTATAGGCTGCTCCGAAACTGCTCCCGCTGGACCTTTTATCGGCTGCTCCGTTACTGCTCCCGCTGGGCCTTTATCGGCTGCTACGACACTGCTCCCGCTGGGCCTTTTATAGGCTGCTCCGACACTGCTCCCGCTGGGCCTTTTACAGGCTGCTCCGTCACTGCTCCCGCTGGGCCTTTTATAGGCTGCTCCGACACTGCTCCCACTGGGCCTTTTATAGGCTGCTCCGACACTGCTCCCGCTGGGTTTTTGATAGGCCTTTCCGACTTTGCTCCCGCTGGGCCATTTATAGGCTGCTCCGACACATCTCCCGCTGGGCTGTTATAGGCTGCTCCGACACTGCTCCCACTGGGCCTTTTATATGCTGCTGCGACACTGCTCCCGCTGGGCCTTTTATAGGCCTCTCCGACACTGCTCCCCCTGGGCCTTTTATAGGCCTCTCCGACACTGCTCCCGCTGGGCCTTTTATAGGCTGCTCCGACACTGCTCCCGCTGGGCCTTTTACAGGCCTCTCCGACACTGACTCTCGCTGGGCCTTTTATAGGCTGCTCCGACACTGCTCCCACTGGGCCTTTTATAGGCTGCTCCGACACTGCTCCCGCTGGGTTTTTGATAGGCCTGTCCGACACTGCTCCCGCTGGGCCATTTATATGCTGCTCAGACACTGATCCCGCTGGGTCATTTATCGGCCTCTCCGACACTGCTCCCGCTGGGCCTTTTATAGGCTGCTCCGACACTACTCCCGCTGGGCCTTTTATAGGCTGCTCCGACACTGCTCCCACTGGGCCTTTTATAGGCTGCTCCGACACTGCTCCCGCTGGGTTTTTGATAGGCCTCTCCGACACTGCTCCCGCTGGGCCATTTATATGCTGCTCAGACACTGATCCCGCTGGGTCATTTATCGGCCTGTCCGACACTGCTCCCGCTGGGCCTTTTATAGGCTGCTCCGACACTACTCCCGCTGGACCTTTATAGGCTGCTCCGACACTGCTCCCTCTGGGTCGTTTATCGGCCTCTCCGACACTACTCCCGCTGGGCCTTTTATAGGCTGCTCCGACACTGCTCCCGCTGGGTCTTTTATCGGCCTATTCGACACTGCTCCCGCTGGGCCTTTAATAGGCTGCTCCGAAACTGCTCCCGCTGGGCCTTGTATAGGCTGCTCCAACACTGCTCCCGCTGGGTTTTTTACAGGCCTCTCCGCCACTGCTTCCACTGGGCCTTTTATAGGCTTCTCTGACACTGACTCTCGATCTGCCGCTGGGCCTATTATAGGCATCTCCGACACTGCTCCCGCTGGGCCTTTTATAGGCCTCACCGACACTGCTCCCGCTGGGCCTTTTATAGGCTGCTCCGACACTGCTCCCGCTGGGCCTTTTACAGGCCTCTCCGACACTGACTCTCGCTGGGCCTTTTATAGGCCTCTCCGACACTGCTCCCGCTGGGCCTTTAGAGTCCTCTCCGACACTGCACCCTCTGGGCCTTTATAGGCCGCTCCGACACTGCTCCTGCTGGGCCTTTTATAAGCCTCTCAGACACTCCTCCCGCTGGGCCTTTATAGGCCTCTACGTCACTACTCCTGCTGGGCCTTTTATAGGCCTCTCAGACACAGCTTCCATTGGACCTTTCTACGCTGCTCGACACTGCTCCCGATGTGAAGTTTATAGGCTGCTCCGACACTGCTCCCACTGGGCCTTTATAGGCTGCTCCGACACTGCTCGCGCTGGGCCTTTATAGGCTGCTCCGACACTGCTACCGCTGGGCCTTTGTAGGCCGCTCCGACACTGCTCCCGCTGTGCCTTTTTGGCTGCTCCGACACTGCTCCTGCTGGGCCTTTATAGGCTGCTCCGTCACAGCCAAAGCTGGGCCTTTATAGGCCGCTCCGACATTGCTCCCGCTGGGCCTATTATAGGATGCTCCGACACTGCTCCCACTGGGCCTTAATAGGCCGCTCCGACACTGCTACCGTTGGGCCTTTATAGGCCTCTCCGACACTGACTCTCGCTGGACCTTTTATAGGCCTCTCCGACACTGCTCCCGCTGGGCCTTTTATAGGCCGCTCCGACATTGATCCCGCTGGGCCTTTTATAGGCCTCTCCGACACTGCTCCCGCTGGGCCTTTTATAGGCTGCTCCGACACTGCTCCCGCTGGGCCTTTTACAGGCCTCTCCGACACTGACTCTCGCTGGGCCTTTTATAGGCGTCTCCGACACTGCTCCCACTGGACCTTTTATCGGCTGCTACGACACTGCTCCCGCTGGGCCTTTTATAGGCTGCTCCGACACTGCTCCCGCTGGGCCTTTTACAGGCTGCTCCGTCACTGCTCCCGCTGGGCCTTTTATAGGCTGCTCCGACACTGCTCCCACTGGGCCTTTTATAGGCTGCTCCGACACTGCTCCCGCTGGGTTTTTGATAGGCCTTTCCGACTTTGCTCCCGCTGGGCCATTTATAGGCTGCTCCGACACATCTCCCGCTGGGCTTTTATAGGCTGCTCCGACACTGCTCCCACTGGGCCTTTTATATGCTGCTGCGACACTGCTCCCGCTGGGCCTTTTATAGGCCTCTCCGACACTGCTCCCCCTGGGCCTTTTATAGGCCTCTCCGACACTGCTCCCGCTGGGCCTTTTATAGGCTGCTCCGACACTGCTCCCGCTGGGCCTTTTACAGGCCTCTCCGACACTGACTCTCGCTGGGCCTTTTATAGGCCTCTCCGACACTGCTCCCACTGGGCCTTTTATAGGCTGCTCCGAAACTGCTCCCGCTGGACCTTTTATAGGCTGCTCCGTTACTGCTCCCGCTGGGCCTTTATAGCCTGCTCCGACACTGCTCCCGCTGGGCCTTTTATAGGCCGCTCCGACACTGCTCCCGCTGGGCCTTTTATAGGCTGCTCCGTCACTGCTCCCGCTGGGCCTTTTATAGGCTGCTCCGACACTGCTCCCACTGGGCCTTTTATAGGCTGCTCCGACACTGCTCCCGCTGGGTTTTTGATAGGCCTCTCCGACACTGCTCCCGCTGGGCCATTTATATGCTGCTCAGACACTGATCCCGCTGGGTCATTTATCGGCCTCTCCGACACTGCTCCCGCTGGGCCTTTTATAGGCTGCTCCGACACTACTCCCGCTGGGCCTTTATAGGCTGCTCCGACACTGCTCCCTCTGGGTCGTTTATCGGCCTCTCCGACACTACTCCCGCTGGGCCTTTTATAGGCTGCTCCGACACTGCTCCCGCTGGGTCTTTTATCGGCCTATCCGACACTGCTCCCACTGGGCCTTTAATAGGCTGCTCCGACACTGCTCCCACTGGGCCTTGTATAGGCTGCTCCAACACTGCTCCCGCTGGGTTTTTTACAGGCCTCTCCGCCACTGCTTCCACTGGGCCTTTAATAGGCTTCTCTGACACTGACTCTCGATCTGCCCCTGGGCCTTTTATAGGCATCTCCGACACTGCTCCCGCTGGGCCTTTTATAGGCCTCACCGACACTGCTCCCGCTGGGCCTTTTATAGGCTGCTCCGACACTGCTCCCGCTGGACCTTTTATAGGCTGCTCCGTTACTGCTCCGCTGGGCCTTTATAGCCTGCTCCGACACTGCTCCCGCTGGGCCTTTTATAGGCCGCTCCGACACTGCTCCCGCTGGGCCTTTTATAGGCTGCTCCATCACTGCTCCCGCTGGGCCTCTTATAGGCTGCTCCGACACTGCTCCCACTGGGCCTTTTATAGGCTGCTCCGACACTGCTCCCGCTGGGTTTTTGATAGGCCTCTCCGACACTGCTCCCGCTGGGCCATTTATATGCTGCTCAGACACTGATCCCGCTGGGTCATTTATCGGCCTCTCCGACACTGCTCCCGCTGGGCCTTTTATAGGCTGCTCTGACACTACTCCCGCTGGGCCTTTATAGGCTGCTCCGACACTGCTCCCTCTGGGTCGTTTATCTGCCTCTCCGACACTACTCCCGCTGGGCCTTTTATAGGCTGCTCCGACACTGCTCCCGCTGGGTCTTTTATCGGCCTATCCGACACTGCTCCCGCTGGGCCTTTAATAGGCTGCTCCGACACTGCTCCCGCTGGGCCTTGTATAGGCTGCTCCAACACTGCTCCCGCTGGGTTTTTTACAGGCCTCTCCGCCACTGCTTCCACTGGGCCTTTTATAGGCTTCTCTGAGACTGACTCTCGATCTGCCGCTGGGCCTTTTATAGGCATCTCCGACACTGCTCCCGCTGGGCCTTTTATAGGCCTCACCGACACTGCTCCCGCTGGGCCTTTTATAGGCTGCTCCGACACTGCTCCCGCTGGGCCTTTTACAGTCCTCTCCGACACTGACTCTCGCTGGGCCTTTTATAGGCCTCTCCGACACTGCTCCCGCTGGGCCTTTAGAGTCCTCTCCGACACTGCACCCTCTGGGCCTTTATAGGCCGCTCCGACACTGCTCCTGCTGGGCCTTTTATAAGCCTCTCAGACACTCCTCCCGCTGGGCCTTTATAGGCCTCTACGTCACTGCTCCTGCTGGGCCTTTTATAGGCCTCTCAGACACAGCTTCCATTGGACCTTTCTACGCTGCTCGACACTGCTCCCGATGTGAAGTTTATAGGCTGCTCCGACACTGCTCGCGCTGGGCCTTTTTAGGCTGCTCCGACACTGCTCCCGCTGGGCCTTTGTAGGCTGCTCCGACACTGCTCCTGCTGGGCCTTTATAGGCTGCTCCGTCACAGCCCATGCTGGGCCTTTATAGGCCGCTCCGACATTGCTACCGCTGGGCCTTTTATAGGATGCTCCGACACTGCTCCCACTGGGCCTTTATAGGCCGCTCCGACATTGCTCCCGCTGGTCTTTTTATAGGCTGCTCCGACACTGCTCCCGCTGGGTCTTTTATAGGATGCTCCGACACTGCTCCCACTGGGCCTTTATATGCAGCTCCGACACTGCTGCCGCTGGGCATTTTATCGGCCGCTCCTACACTGACTCTCGAGCTCCCGCTGGGCCTTTATAGGCCTCTCCGACACTGACTCTCGAGCTCCCGATGGGTCTATTATAGGCTGCTCCGACACTGCTCCCACTGGGTCTTTTATAGGCCTCTCCGACACTGCTCCCGCTGGGCCTTTTATAGGCTGCTCCGACACTGCTCCCGCTGGGCCTTTTATAGGCCTCTCCGACACTGCTCCCGCTGGGTCTTTTATACGCTGCTCCAACACTGCTCCCACTGGGCCTTTTATAGGCCACTCCGACACTGCTCCCGATGGGCCTTTGATAGGCTTATCCTACACTGCTCTCGCTGGGCTTTTTATAGTCTGCTACGACACTGCTCCCGCTGGGCCTTTCATAGGCCTCTCCGACACTGACTCTCGCTGGGCCTTTTAAAGGCTTCTCCGACACTGCTCCCGCTGGGCCATTTATTGGCTGCTCCGACACAGCTCCCGCTGGGCCTTTTATAGGCTGCTCAGACACTACTCCCGCTGGGCCTTTTATAGGCCTCTCCGACACTGCTCCCGCTGGGCCTTTTAGGCTGCTCCGACATTGCTCCCGCTGGGCGTTTTATAGGCTGCTCTGACACTGCTCCCGCTGTGCCTTTATAGGCTGCTCCGACTCTGCTCCCGCTGGGCCTTTTTAGGCTGCTCCGACACAGCTCCCGCTGGGCCTTTATAGACCGCTCCGACGCTGCTACCAATGGGCTTTTATAGGCCTCTCCAGCACAGCTCCCGCTGGGCCGTTATAGGCCGCTTCGACACTGCTACCGCTCGGCCTTTATAGGACTCTCCGACATTGACTCTCGCTTGGCCATTTGTAGGCCTCTCCGACACTGCTCCCGCTGGGCCTTTTTAGGCTGCTCCGAAACAGTTCCCGCTGGGCCTTTATAGGCCGCTCCGACACTGCTACCGCTGGGCCTTTATAGGCCTCTCCGACACTGACTCTCGCTGGACCTTTTATAGGCCTCTCCGACACTGCTCCCGCTGGGCCTTTTATAGGCCGCTCCGACATTGATCCCGCTGGGCCTTTTATAGGCCTCTCCGACACTGCTCCCGCTGGGCCTTTTATAGGCTGCTCCGACACTGCTCCCGCTGGGCCTTTTACAGGCCTCTCCGACACTGACTCTCGCTGGGCCTTTTATAGGCGTCTCCGACACTGCTCCCACTGGACCTTTTATCGGCTGCTACGACACTGCTCCCGCTGGGCCTTTTATAGGCTGCTCCGACACTGCTCCCGCTGGGCCTTTTACAGGCTGCTCCGTCACTGCTCCCGCTGGGCCTTTTATAGGCTGCTCCGACACTGCTCCCACTGGGCCTTTTATAGGCTGCTCCGACACTGCTCCCGCTGGGTTTTTGATAGGCCTTTCCGACTTTGCTCCCGCTGGGCCATTTATAGGCTGCTCCGACACATCTCCCGCTGGGCTTTTATAGGCTGCTCCGACACTGCTCCCACTGGGCCTTTTATATGCTGCTGCGACACTGCTCCCGCTGGGCCTTTTATAGGCCTCTCCGACACTGCTCCCCCTGGGCCTTTTATAGGCCTCTCCGACACTGCTCCCGCTGGGCCTTTTATAGGCTGCTCCGACACTGCTCCCGCTGGGCCTTTTACAGGCCTCTCCGACACTGACTCTCGCTGGGCCTTTTATAGGCCTCTCCGACACTGCTCCCACTGGGCCTTTTATAGGCTGCTCCGAAACTGCTCCCGCTGGACCTTTTATAGGCTGCTCCGTTACTGCTCCCGCTGGGCCTTTATAGCCTGCTCCGACACTGCTCCCGCTGGGCCTTTTATAGGCCGCTCCGACACTGCTCCCGCTGGGCCTTTTATAGGCTGCTCCGTCACTGCTCCCGCTGGGCCTTTTATAGGCTGCTCCGACACTGCTCCCACTGGGCCTTTTATAGGCTGCTCCGACACTGCTCCCGCTGGGTTTTTGATAGGCCTCTCCGACACTGCTCCCGCTGGGCCATTTATATGCTGCTCAGACACTGATCCCGCTGGGTCATTTATCGGCCTCTCCGACACTGCTCCCGCTGGGCCTTTTATAGGCTGCTCCGACACTACTCCCGCTGGGCCTTTATAGGCTGCTCCGACACTGCTCCCACTGGGTCGTTTATCGGCCTCTCCGACACTACTCCCGCTGGGCCTTTTATAGGCTGCTCCGACACTGCTCCCGCTGGGTCTTTTATCGGCCTATCCGACACTGCTCCCACTGGGCCTTTAATAGGCTGCTCCGACACTGCTCCCACTGGGCCTTGTATAGGCTGCTCCAACACTGCTCCCGCTGGGTTTTTTACAGGCCTCTCCGCCACTGCTTCCACTGGGCCTTTTATAGGCTTCTCTGACACTGACTCTCGATCTGCCGCTGGGCCTTTTATAGGCATCTCCGTCACTGCTCCCGCTGGGCCTTTTATAGGCCTCACCGACACTGCTCCCGCTGGGCCTTTTATAGGCTGCTCCGACACTGCTCCCGCTGGACCTTTTATAGGCTGCTCCGTTACTGCTCCGCTGGGCCTTTATAGCCTGCTCCGACACTGCTCCCGCTGGGCCTTTTATAGGCCGCTCCGACACTGCTCCCGCTGGGCCTTTTATAGGCTGCTCCATCACTGCTCCCGCTGGGCCTCTTATAGGCTGCTCCGACACTGCTCCCACTGGGCCTTTTATAGGCTGCTCCGACACTGCTCCCGCTGGGTTTTTGATAGGCCTCTCCGACACTGCTCCCGCTGGGCCATTTATATGCTGCTCAGACACTGATCCCGCTGGGTCATTTATCGGCCTCTCCGACACTGCTCCCGCTGGGCCTTTTATAGGCTGCTCTGACACTACTCCCGCTGGGCCTTTATAGGCTGCTCCGACACTGCTCCCTCTGGGTCGTTTATCTGCCTCTCCGACACTACTCCCACTGGGCCTTTTATAGGCTGCTCCGACACTGCTCCCGCTGGGTCTTTTATCGGCCTATCCGACACTGCTCCCGCTGGGCCTTTAATAGGCTGCTCCGACACTGCTCCCGCTGGGCCTTGTATAGGCTGCTCCAACACTGCTCCCGCTGGGTTTTTTACAGGCCTCTCCGCCACTGCTTCCACTGGGCCTTTTATAGGCTTCTCTGACACTGACTCTCGATCTGCCGCTGGGCCTTTTATAGGCATCTCCGACACTGCTCCCGCTGGGCCTTTTATAGGCGTAACCGACACTGCTCCCGCTGGGCCTTTTATAGGCTGCTCCGACACTGCTCCCGCTGGGCCTTTTACAGTCCTCTCCGACACTGACTCTCGCTGGGCCTTTTATAGGCCTCTCCGACACTGCTCCCGCTGGGCCTTTAGAGTCCTCTCCGACACTGCACCCTCTGGGCCTTTATAGGCCGCTCCGACACTGCTCCTGCTGGGCCTTTTATAAGCCTCTCAGACACTCCTCCCGCTGGGCCTTTATAGGCCTCTACGTCACTGCTCCTGCTGGGCCTTTTATAGGCCTCTCAGACACAGCTTCCATTGGACCTTTCTACGCTGCTCGACACTGCTCCCGATGTGAAGTTTATAGGCTGCTCCGACACTGCTCGCGCTGGGCCTTTTTAGGCTGCTCCGATACTGCTCCCGCTGGGCCTTTGTAGGCTGCTCCGACACTGCTCCTGCTGGGCCTTTATAGGCTGCTCCGTCACAGCCCATGCTGGGCCTTTATAGGCCGCTCCGACATTGCTACCGCTGGGCCTTTTATAGGATGCTCCGACACTGCTCCCACTGGGCCTTTATAGGCCGCTCCGACATTGCTCCCGCTGGTCTTTTTATAGGCTGCTCCGACACTGCTCCCGCTGGGTCTTTTATACGATGCTCCGACACTGCTCCCACTGGGCCTTTATATGCAGCTCCGACACTGCTGCCGCTGGGCATTTTATCGGCCGCTCCTACACTGACTCTCGAGCTCCCGCTGGGCCTTTATAGGCCTCTCCGACACTGACTCTCGAGCTCCCGATGGGTCTATTATAGGCTGCTCCGACACTGCTCCCACTGGGTCTTTTATAGGCCTCTCCGACACTGCTCCCGCTGGGCCTTTTATAGGCTGCTCCGACACTGCTCCCGCTGGGCCTTTTATAGGCCTCTCCGACACTGCTCCCGCTGGGTCTTTTATACGCTGCTCCAACACTGCTCCCACTGGGCCTTTTATAGGCCACTCCGACACTGCTCCCGATGGGCCTTTGATAGGCTTATCCTACACTGCTCTCGCTGGGCTTTTTATAGTCTGCTCCGACACTGCTCCCGCTGGGCCTTTCATAGGCCTCTCCGACACTGACTCTCGCTGGGCCTTTTAAAGGCTTCTCCGACACTGCTCCCGCTGGGCCATTTATTGGCTGCTCCGACACAGCTCCCGCTGGGCCTTTTATAGGCTGCTCAGACACTACTCCCGCTGGGCCTTTTATAGGCCTCTCCGACACTGCTCCCGCTGGGCCTTTATAGGCTGCTCCGACACTGCTCCCGCTGGGCCTTTATAGGCTGCTCCGACACTGCTCCCGCTGGGCCTTTTGTAGGCTGCTCAGACACTACTCGCGCTGGGCTTTTTATTGGCCGCTCCGTCACTGCTCCCGCTGGGCCTTTATAGGCCGCTCCGACACTGCTCCCGCTGGGACTTTTATAGGCTGCTCCGACACTGCTCCCACTGGGCCTTTATATGCTGCTCCGACACTGCTGCCGCTGGGCCTTTTATAGGCCACTCCGACACTGATTCTCGAGCTCCCGTTGGGCCTTTATAGGCCTCTCCGACACTGACTCTCGAGCTCCCGATGGGTCTATTATAGGCTGCTCCGACACTGCTCCCACTGGGCCTTTTATAGGCCTCTCCGACACTGCTCCCGCTGGGCCTTTTATAGGCTGCTCCGACACTGCTCCCGCTGGGCCTTTTATAGGCCTCTCCGACACTGCTCCCGCTGGGTCTTTTATACGCTGCTCCAACACTGCTCCCGCTGGGCCTTTGATAGGCTTATCCTACACTGCTCTCGCTGGGCTTTTTATAGGCTGCTCCGACACTGCTCCCGCTGGGCCTTTCATAGGCCTCTCCGACACTGACTCTCGCTGGGCCTTTTAAAGGCTTCTCCGACACTGCTCCCGCTGGGCCTTTTATTGGCTGCTCCGACACAGCTCCCGCTGGGCCTTTTATAGGCTGCTCAGACACTACTCCCGCTGGGCCTTTTATAGGCCTCTCCGACACTGCTCCCGCTGGGCCTTTATAGGCTGCTCCGACATTGCTCCCGCTGGGCGTTTTATAGGCTGCTCTGACACTGCTCCCGCTGTGCCTTTATAGGCTGCTCCGACACTGCTCCCGCTGGGCCTTTTTAGGCTGCTCCGACACAGCTCCCGCTGGGCCTTTATAGACCGCTCCGACGCTGCTACCACTGGGCCTTTATAGGCCTCTCCAGCACAGCTCCCGCTGGGCCGTTATAGGCCGCTTCGACACTGCTACCGCTGGGCCTTTATAGGCCTCTCTGACATTGACTCTTGCTTGGCCATTTGTAGGCCTCTCCGACACTGCTCCCGCTGGGCCTTTTTAGGCTGCTCCGAAACAGTTCCCGCTGGGCCTTTATAGGCCGCTCCGACACTGCTACCGCTGGGCCTTTATAGGCCTCTCCGACACTGACTCTCGCTGGACCTTTTATAGGCCTCTCCGACACTGCTCCCACTGGGCCTTTTATAGGCCGCTCCGACATTGATCCCGCTGGGCATTTTATAGGCCTCTCCGACACTGCTCCCGCTGGGCCTTTATAGGCTGCTCCGACACTGCTCCCGCTGGGCCTTTTACAGGCCTCTCCGACACTGACTCTCGCTGGGCCTTTTATAGGCCTCTCCGACACTGCTCCCGCTGGGCCTTTAGAGTCCTCTCCGACACTGCACCCTCTGGGCCTTTATAGGCCGCTCCGACACTGCTCCTGCTGGGCCGTTTATAAGCCTCTCAGACACTCCTCCCGCTGGGCCTTTATAGGCCTCTACGTCACTGCTCCTGCTGGGCCTTTTATAGGCCTGTCAGACACAGCTTCCATTGGACCTTTCTACGCTGCTCGACACTGCTCCCGATGTGAAGTTTATAGGCTGCTCCGACACTGCTCCCACTGGGCCTTTATAGGCTGCTCCGACACTGCTCGCGCTGGGCCTTTATAGGCTGCTCCGACACTGCTACCGCTGGGCCTTTGTAGGCCGCTCCGACACTGCTCCCGCTGTGCCTTTTTGGCTGCTCCGACACTGCTCCTGCTGGGCCTTTATAGGCTGCTCCGTCACAGCCAAAGCTGGGCCTTTATAGGCCGCTCCGACATTGCTCCCGCTGGGCCTTTTATAGGATGCTCCGACACTGCTCCCACTGGGCCTTAATAGGCCGCTCCGACACTGCTACCGTTGGGCCTTTATAGGCCTCTCCGACACTGACTCTCGCTGGACCTTTTATAGGCCTCTCCGACACTGCTCCCGCTGGGCCTTTTATAGGCCGCTCCGACATTGATCCCGCTGGGCCTTTTATAGGCCTCTCCGACACTGCTCCCGCTGGGCCTTTTATAGGCTGCTCCGACACTGCTCCCGCTGGGCCTTTTACAGGCCTCTCCGACACTGCTCCCACTGGACCTTTTATCGGCTGCTACGACACTGCTCCCGCTGGGCCTTTTATAGGCTGCTCCGACACTGCTCCCGCTGGGCCTTTTACAGGCTGCTCCGTCACTGCTCCCGCTGGGCCTTTTATAGGCTGCTCCGACACTGCTCCCACTGGGCCTTTTATAGGCTGCTCCGACACTGCTCCCGCTGGGTTTTTGATAGGCCTTTCCGACTTTGCTCCCGCTGGGCCATTTATAGGCTGCTCCGACACATCTCCCGCTGGGCTTTTATAGGCTGCTCCGACACTGCTCCCACTGGGCCTTTTATATGCTGCTGCAACACTGCTCCCGCTGGGCCTTTTATAGGCCTCTCCGACACTGCTCCCCCTGGGCCTTTTATAGGCCTCTCCGACACTGCTCCCGCTGGGCCTTTTATAGGCTGCTCCGACACTGCTCCCGCTGGGCCTTTTACAGGCCTCTCCGACACTGACTCTCGCTGGGCCTTTTATAGGCCTCTCCGACACTGCTCCCACTGGGCCTTTTATAGGCTGCTCCGAAACTGCTCCCGCTGGACCTTTTATAGGCTGCTCCGTTACTGCTCCCGCTGGGCCTTTATAGCCTGCTCCGACACTGCTCCCGCTGGGCCTTTTATAGGCCGCTCCGACACTGCTCCCGCTGGGCCTTTTATAGGATGCTCCGTCACTGCTCCCGCTGGGCCTTTTATAGGCTGCTCCGACACTGCTCCCACTGGGCCTTTTATAGGCTGCTCCGACACTGCTCCCGCTGGGTTTTTGATAGGCCTCTCCGACACTGCTCCCGCTGGGCCATTTATATGCTGCTCAGACACTGATCCCGCTGGGTCATTTATCGGCCTCTCCGACACTGCTCCCGCTGGGCCTTTTATAGGCTGCTCCGACACTACTCCCGCTGGGCCTTTATAGGCTGCTCCGACACTGCTCCCTCTGGGTCGTTTATCGGCCTCTCCGACACTACTCCCGCTGGGCCTTTTATAGGCTGCTCCGACACTGCTCCCGCTGGGTCTTTTATCGGCCTATCCGACACTGCTCCCACTGGGCCTTTAATAGGCTGCTCCGACACTGCTCCCACTGGGCCTTGTATAGGCTGCTCCAACACTGCTCCCGCTGGCTTTTTTACAGGCCTCTCCGCCACTGCTTCCACTGGGCCTTTTATAGGCTTCTCTTACACTGACTCTCGATCTGCCGCTGGGCCTTTTATAGGCATCTCCGACACTGCTCCCGCTGGGCCTTTTATAGGCCTCATCGACACTGCTCCCGCTGGGCCTTTTATAGGCTGCTCCGACACTGCTCCCGCTGGACCTTTTATAGGCTGCTCCGTTACTGCTCCGCTGGGCCTTTATAGCCTGCTCCGACACTGCTCCCGCTCGGCCTTTTATAGGCCGCTCCGACACTGCTCCCGCTGGGCCTTTTATAGGCTGCTCCATCATTGCTCCCGCTGGGCCTCTTATAGGCTGCTCCGACACTGCTCCCACTGGGCCTTTTATAGGCTGCTCCGACACTGCTCCCGCTGGGTTTTTGATAGGCCTCTCCGACACTGCTCCCGCTGGGCCATTTATATGCTGCTCAGACACTGATCCCGCTGGGTCATTTATCGGCCTCTCCGACACTGCTCCCGCTGGGCCTTTTATAGACTGCTCTGACACTACTCCCGCTGGGCCTTTATAGGCTGCTCCGACACTGCTCCCTCTGGGTCGTTTATCTGCCTCTCCGACACTACTCCCGCTGGGCCTTTTATAGGCTGCTCCGACACTGCTCCCGCTGGGTCTTTTATCGGCCTATCCGACACTGCTCCCGCTGGGCCTTTAATAGGCTGCTCCGACACTGCTCCCGCTGGGCCTTGTATAGGCTGCTCCAACACTGCTCCCGCTGGGTTTTTTACAGGCCTCTCCGCCACTGCTTCCACTGGGCCTTTTATAGGCTTCTCTGACACTGACACTCGATCTGCCGCTGGGCCTTTTATAGGCATCTCCGACACTGCTCCCGCTGAGCCTTTTATAGGCCTCACCGACACTGCTCCCGCTGGGCCTTTTATAGGCTGCTCCGACACTGCTCCCGCTGGGCCTTTTACAGTCCTCTCCGACACTGACTCTCGCTGGGCCTTTTATAGGCCTCTCCGACACTGCTCCCGCTGGGCCTTTAGAGTCCTCTCCGACACTGCACCCTCTGGGCCTTTATAGGCCGCTGCGACACTGCTCTTACTGGGCCTTTTATAAGCCTCTCAGACACAGCTTCCATTGCACCTTTCTACGCTGCTCGACACTGCTCCCGATGTGAAGTTTATAGGCTGCTCCGACACTGCTCGCGCTGGGCCTTTTTAGGCTGCTCCGACACTGCTCCCGCTGGGCCTTTGTAGGCTGCTTGACACTGCTCCCGCTGTGCCTTTATAGGCTGCTCCGACACTGCTCCTGCTGGGGCTTTATAGGCTGCTCCGTCACAGCCCATGCTGGGCCTTTATAGGCCGCTCCGACATTGCTAACGCTGGGCCTTTTATAGGATGCTCCGACACTGCTCCCACTGGGCCTTTATAGGCCGCTCCGACATTGCTCCCGCTGGTCTTTTTATAGGCTGCTCCGACACTGCTCCCGCTGGGTCTTTTATAGGATGCTCCGACACTGCTCCCACTGGGCCTTTATATGCAGCTCCGACACTGCTGCCGCTGGGCATTTTATCGGCCGCTCCGACACTGACTCTCGAGATTCCGCTGGGCCTTTATAGGCCTCTCCGACACTGACTCTCGAGCTCCCGATGTGTCTATTATAGGCTGCTCCGACACTGCTCTTACTGGGCCTTTTATAAGCCTCTCAGACACAGCTTCCATTGGACCTTTCTACGCTGCTCAACGCTGCTCCCGATGTGAAGTTTATAGGCTGCTCCGACACTGCTCGCGCTGGGCCTTTTTAGGCTGCTCCGACACTGCTCCCGCTGGGCCTTTGTAGGCTGCTCCGACACTGCTCCCGCTGTGCCTTTATAGGCTGCTCCGACACTGCTCCTGCTGGGGCTTTATAGGCTGCTCCGTCACAGCCCATGCTGGGCCTTTATAGGCCGCTCCGACATTGCTACCGCTGGGCCTTTTATAGGATGCTCCGACACTGCTCCCACTGGGCCTTTATAGGCCGCTCCGACATTGCTCCCGCTGGTCTTTTTATAGGCTGCTCCGACACTGCTCCCGCTGGGTCTTTTATAGGATGCTCCGACACTGCTCCCACTGGGCCTTTATATGCAGCTCCGACACTGCTGCCGCTGGGCATTTTATCGGCCGCTCCGACACTGACTCTCGAGATTCCGCTGGGCCTTTATAGGCCTCTCCGACACTGACTCTCGAGCTCCCGATGTGTCTATTATAGGCTGCTCCGACACTGCTCCCACTGGGTCTTTTATAGGCCTCTCCGACACTGCGCCCTCTGGGCCTTTTATAGGCTGCTCCAACACTGCTCCCGCTGGGCCTTTTATAGGCCTCTCCGACACTGCTCCCGCTGGGTCTTTTATACGCAGCTCCAACACTGCTCCCACTGGGCCTTTTATAGGCCACTCCGACACTGCTCCCGATGGGCCTTTGATAGGCTTATCCTACACTGCTCTCGCTGGGCGTTTTATAGTCTGCTCCGACACTGCTCCCGCTGGGCCTTTCATAGGCCTCTCCGACACTGACTCTCGCTGGGCCTTTTAAAGGCTTCTCCGACACTGCTCCCGCTGGGCCATTTATTGGCTGCTCCGACACAGCTCCCGCTGGGCCTTTTATAGGCTGCTCAGACACTACTCCCGCTGGGCCTTTTATAGGCCTCTCCGACACTGCTCCCGCTGGGCCTTTTAGGCTGCTCCGACATTGCTCCCGCTTGGCGTTTTATAGGCTGCTCTGACACTGCTCCCGCTGTGCCTTTATAGGCTGCTCCGACTCTGCTCCCGCTGGGCCTTTTTAGGCTGCTCCGACACAGCTCCCGCTGGGCCTTTATAGACCGCTCCGACGCTGCTACCAATGGGCTTTTATAGGCCTCTCCAGCACAGCTCCCGCTGGGCCGTTATAGGCCGCTTCGACACTGCTACCGCTGGGCCTTTATAGGACTCTCCGACATTGACTCTCGCTTGGCCATTTGTAGGCCTCTCCGACACTGCTCCCGCTGGGCCTTTTTAGGCTGCTCCGAAACAGTTCCCGCTGGGCCTTTATAGGCCGCTCCGACACTGCTACCGCTGAGCCTTTATAGGCCTCTCCGACACTGACTCTCGCTGGACCTTTTATAGGCCTCTCCGACACTGCTCCCACTGGGCCTTTTATAGGCCGCTCCGATTTTGATCCCGCTGGGCCTTTTATAGGCCTCTCCGACACTGCTCCCGCTGGGCCTTTATAGGCTGCTCCGACACTGCTCCCGCTGGGCCTTTATAGGCTGCTCCGACACTGCTCCCGCTGGGCCTTTTGTAGGCTGCTCAGACACTACTCGCGCTGGGCTTTTTATAGGCCGCTCCGTCACTGCTCCCGCTGGGCCTTTATAGGCCGCTCCGACACTGCTCCCGCTGGGACTTTTATAGGCTGCTCCGACACTGCTCCCACTGGGCCTTTATATGCTGCTCCGACACTGCTGCCGCTGGGCCTTTTATAGGCCACTCCGACACTGATTCTCGAGCTCCCGTTGGGCCTTTATAGGCCTCTCCGACACTGACTCTCGAGCTCCTGATGGGTCTATTATAGGCTGCTCCGACACTGCTCCCACTGGGCCTTTTATAGGCCTCTCCGACACTGCTCCCGCTGGGCCTTTTATAGGCTGCTCCGACACTGCTCCCGCTGGGCCTTTTATAGGCCTCTCCGACACTGCTCCCGCTGGGTCTTTTATACGCTGCTCCAACACTGCTCCCGCTGGGCCTTTGATAGGCTTATCCTACACTGCTCTCGCTGGGCTTTTTATAGGCTGCTCCGACACTGCTCCCGCTGGGCCTTTCATAGGCCTCTCCGACACTGACTCTCGCTGGGCCTTTTAAAGGCTTCTCCGACACTGCTCCCGCTGGGCCTTTTATTGGCTGCTCCGACACAGCTCCCGCTGGGCCTTTTATAGGCTGCTCAGACACTACTCCCGCTGGGCCTTTTATAGGCCTCTCCGACACTGCTCCCGCTGGGCCTTTATAGGCTGCTCCGACATTGCTCCCGCTGGGCGTTTTATAGGCTGCTCTGACACTGCTCCCGCTGTGCCTTTATAGGCTGCTCCGACACTGCTCCCGCTGGGCCTTTTTAGGCTGCTCCGACACAGCTCCCGCTGGGCCTTTATAGACCGCTCCGACGCTGCTACCACTGGGCCTTTATAGGCCTCTCCAGCACAGCTCCCGCTGGGCCGTTATAGGCCGCTTCGACACTGCTACCGCTGGGCCTTTATAGGCCTCTCTGACATTGACTCTCGCTTGGCCATTTGTAGGCCTCTCCGACACTGCTCCCGCTGGGCCTTTTTAGGCTGCTCCGAAACAGTTCCCGCTGGGCCTTTATAGGCCGCTCCGACACTGCTACCGCTGGACCTTTTATAGGCCTCTCCGACACTGCTCCCACTGGGCCTTTTATAGGCCGCTCCGACATTGATCCCGCTGGGCATTTTATAGGCCTCTCCGACACTGCTCCCGCTGGGCCTTTATAGGCTGCTCCGACACTGCTCCCGCTGGGCCTTTATAGGCTTCTCCGACACTGCTCCCGCTGGGCCTTTATAGGCTGCTCCGACACTGCTCCTGCTGGGCCTTTGATAGGCTGCTCAGACACTACTCGCGCTGGGCTTTTTATAGGCCACTCCGTCACTGCTCCCGCTGGGCCTTTATAGGCTGCTCCGACACTGCTCCCGCTGGTATTTTTATAGGCTGCTCCGACACTGCTCCCACTGGGTCTTTTATCGGCCTATCCGACACTGCTCCCGCTGGGCCTTTTATAGGCTGCTCCGTCACTGCTCCCGCTGGGTCTTTTATCGGGCTCTCCGACACTGCTCCCGCTGGGCCTTTATAGGCCAATCCGACCGTGACTCTCGAGCTCCCGCTTGGCCTTTATAAGCTGCTCCGACACTGCTCCCGCTGGGCCTTTTATAGGCCGCTCCGATGCTGCACCCACTGAGCCTTTATAGGCCGCTCCGACACTGCTCCCGCTGGGCCTTTTTAGGCTGCTCCAACACTGCTACCGCTGGGCCTTGATAGGCCTCTCCAGCACAGCTCCCGCTGGGCCGTTATAGGCCGCTTCGACACTGCTACCGCTGGGCCTTTATAGGCCGCTCCGACATTGATTCTCACTGGGCCTTTTATAGGCCTCTCCGACACTGCTCCCGCTGGGCCTTTTTAGGCTGCTCCGAAACAGTTCTCGCTGGGCCTTTATAGGCCGCTCCGACACTGCTACCGCTGGGCCTTTATAGGCCTCTCCGACACTGACTCTCGCTGGACCTTTTATAGGCCTCTCCGACACTGCTCCCGCTGGGCCTTTTATAGGCCGCACCGACATTGATCCCGCTGGGCCTTTTATAGGCCTCTCCGACACTGCTCCCGCTGGGCCTTTTATAGTCTGCTCCGACACTGCTCCCGCTGGGCCTTTTACAGGCCTCTCCGACACTGACTCTCGCTGGGCCTTTTATAGGCCTCTCCGACACTGCTCCCACTGGGCCTTTTATAGGCTGCTTCGAAACTGCTCCCGCTGGACCTTTTATAGGCTGCTCCGTTACTGCTCCCGCTGGGCCTTTATCGGCTGCTACGACACTGCTCCCGCTGGGCCCTTTTATAGGCCGCTCCGACACTGCTCCCGCTGGGCCTTTTCTAGGCTGCTCCGACACTGCTCCCACTGGGCCTTTTATAGGCTGCTCCGACACTGCTCCCGCTGGGTTTTTGATAGGCCTCGCCGACTTTGCTCCCGCTGGGCCATTTATAGGCTGCTCCGACACATCTCCCGCTGCGCTTTTATAGGCTGCTCCGACATTGCTCCCACTGGGCCTTTTATATGCTGCTGCGACACAGCTCCCGCTGGGCCTTTTATAGGCCTCTCCGACACTGCTCCCGCTGGGCCTTTTACAGGCCTCTCCGACACTGACTCTCGCTGGGCCTTTTATAGGCCTCTCCGACACTGCTCCCACTGGGCCTTTTATAGGCTGCTCTGAAACTGCTCCCGCTGGACCTTTTATAGGCTGCTCCGTTACTGCTCCCGCTGGGCCTTTATAGCCTGCTCCGACACTGCTCCCGCTGGGCCTTTTATAGCCGCTCCGACACTGCTCCCGCTGGGCCTTTTATAGGCTGCTCCGTCACTGCTCCCGCTGGGCCTTTTATAGGCTGCTCCGACACTGCTCCCACTGGGCCTTTTATAGGCTGCTCCGACACTGCTCCCGCTGGGTTTTTGATAGGCCTCTCCGACACTGCTCCCGCTGGGCCATTTATATGCTGCTCAGACACTGATCCCGCTGGGTCATTTATCGGCCTCTCCGACACTGCTCCCGCTGGGCCTTTTATAGGCTGCTCCGACACTACTCCCGCTGGGCCTTTATAGGCTGCTCCGACACTGCTCCCTCTGGGTCGTTTATCGGCCTCTCCGACACTACTCCCGCTGGGCCTTTTATAGGCTGCTCCGACACTGCTCCCGCTGGGTCTTTTATCGGCCTATCTGACACTGCTCCCGCTGGGCCTTTAATAGGCTGCTCCGACACTGCTCCCGCTGGGCCTTGTATAGGCTGCTCCAACACTGCTCCCGCTGGGTTTTTTACAGGCCTCTCCGCCACTGCTTCCACTGGGCCTTTTATAGGCTTCTCTGACACTGACTCTCGATCTGCCGCTGGGCCTTTTATAGGCATCTCCGACACTGCTTCCGCTGGGCCTTTTATAGGCCTCACCGACACTGCTCCCGCTGGGCCTTTTATAGGCTGCTCCGACACTGCTCCCGCTGGGCCTTTTACAGGCCTCTCCGACACTGACTCTCGCTGGGTCTTTTATAGGCCTCTCCGACACTGCTCCCGCTGGGCCTTTATCAGCTGCTACGACACTGCTCCCGCTGGGCCTTTTATAGGCCGCTCCGACACTGCTCCCGCTGGGTCTTTTATAGGCTGCTCCGTCACTGCTCCCGCTGGGCTTTTTATAGGCTGCTCCGACACTGCTCCCACTGGGCCTTTTATAGGCTGCTCCGTCACTGCTCCCGCTGGGTTTTTGATAGGCCTCTCCGACTTTGCTCCCGCTGGGCCATTTATAGGCTGCTCCGACACATCTCCCGCTGGGCTTTTATAGGCTGCTCCGACACTGCTCCCACTGGGCCTTTTATATGCTGCTGCGACACTGCTCCCGCTGGGCCTTTTATAGGCCTCTCCGACACTGCTCCCCCTGGGCCTTTTATAGGCCTCTCCGACACTGCTCCCGCTGGGCCTTTTATAGGCTGCTCCGACACTGCTCCCGCTGGGCCTTTTACAGGCCTCTCCGACACTGACTCTCGCTGGGCCTTTTATAGGCCTCTCCGACACTGCTCCCACTGGGCCTTTTATAGGCTGCTCCGAAACTGCTCCCGCTGGACCTTTTATAGGCTGCTCCGTTACTGCTCCCGCTGGGCCTTTATAGCCTGCTCCGACACTGCTCCCGCTGGGCCTTTTATAGGCCGCTCCGACACTGCTCCCACTGGGCCTTTTATAGGCTGCTCCGTCACTGCTCCCGCTGGGCCTTTTATAGGCTGCTCCGACACTGCTCCCACTGGGCCTTTTATAGGCTGCTCCGACACTGCTCCCGCTGGGTTTTTGATAGGCCTCTCCGACACTGCTCCCGCTGGGCCATTTATATGCTGCTCAGACACTGATCCCGCTGGGTCATTTATCGGCCTCTCCGACACTGCTCCCGCTGGGCCTTTTATAGGCTGCTCCGACACTACTCCCGCTGGGCCTTTATAGGCTGCTCCGACACTGCTCCCTCTGGGTCGTTTATCGGCCTCTCCGACACTACTCCCGCTGGGCCTTTTATATGCTGCTCCGACACTGCTCCCGCTGGGTCTTTTATCGGCCTATCCGACACTGCTCCCGCTGGGCCTTTAATAGGCTGCTCAGACACTACTCCCGCTGGGCCTTTTATAGGCCTCTCCGACACTGCTCCCGCTGGGCCTTTTAGGCTGCTCCGACATTGCTCCCGCTGGGCGTTTTATAGGCTGCTCTGACACTGCTCCCGCTGTGCCTTTATAGGCTGCTCCGACTCTGCTCCCGCTATGCCTTTTTAGGCTGCTCCGGCACAGCTCCCGCTGGGCCTTTATAGACCGCTCCGACGCTGCTACCAATGGGCCTTTATAGGCCTCTCCAGCACAGCTCCCGCTGGGCCGTTATAGGCCGCTTCGACACTGCTACCGCTGGGCCTTTATAGGACTCTCCGACATTGACTCTCGCTTGGCCATTTGTAGGCCTCTCCGACACTGCTCCCGCTGGGCCTTTTTAGGCTGCTCCGAAACAGTTCCCGCTGGGCCTTTATAGGCCGCTCCGACACTGCTACCGCTGGGCCTTTATAGGCCTCTCCGACACTGACTCTCGCTGGACCTTTTATAGGCCTCTCCGACACTGCTCCCACTGGGCCTTTTATAGGCCGCTCCGACATTGATCCCGCTGGGCCTTTTATAGGCCTCTCCGACACTGCTCCCGCTGGGCCTTTATAGGCTGCTCCGACACTGCTCCCGCTGGGCCTTTATAGGCTGCTCCGACACTGCTCCCGCTGGGCCTTTTGTAGGCTGCTCAGACACTACTCGTGCTGGGCTTTTTATAGGCCGCTCCGTCACTGCTCCCGCTGGGCCTTTATAGGCCGCTCCGACACTGCTCCCGCTGGGACTTTTATAGGCTGCTCCGACACTGCTCCCACTGGGCCTTTATATGCTGCTCCGACACTGCTGCCGCTGGGCCTTTTATAGGCCGCTCCGACACTGATTCTCGAGCTCCCGTTGGGCCTTTATAGGCCTCTCCGACACTGACTCTCGTGCTCCCGATGGGTCTATTATAGGCTGCTCCGACACTGCTCCCACTGGGCCTTTCATAGGCCTCTCCGACACTGCTCCCGCTGGGCCTTTTATAGGCTGCTCCGACACTGCTCCCGCTGGGCCTTTTATAGGCCTCTCCGACACTGCTCCCGCTGGGTCTTTTATACGCTGCTCCAACACTGCTCCCGCTGGGCCTTTGATAGGCTTATCCTACACTGCTCTCGCTGGGCTTTTTATAGGCTGCTCCGACACTGCTCCCGCTGGGCCTTTCATAGGCCTCTCCGACACTGACTCTCGCTGGGCCTTTTAAAGGCTTCTCCGACACTGCTCCCGCTGGGCCTTTTATTGGCTGCTCTGACACAGCTCCCGCTGGGCCTTTTATAGGCTGCTCAGACACTACTCCCGCTGGTCCTTTTATAGGCCTCTCCGACACTGCTCCCGCTGGGCCTTTATAGGCTGCTCTGACATTGCTCCCGCTGTGCCTTTATAGGCTGCTCCGACACTGCTCCCGCTGGGCCTTTTTAGGCTGCTCCGACACAGCTCCCGCTGGGCCTTTATAGACCGCTCCGACGCTGCTACCACTGGGCCTTTATAGGCCTCTCCAGCACAGCTCCCGCTGGGCCGTTATAGGCCGCTTCGACACTGCTACCGCTGGGCCTTTATAGGCCTCTCTGACATTGACTCTCGCTTGGCCATTTGTAGGCCTCTCCGACACTGCACCCGCTGGGCCTTTTTAGGCTGCTCCGAAACAGTTCCCGCTGGGCCTTTATAGGCCGCTCCGACACTGCTACCGCTGGGCCATTATAGGCCTCTCCGACACTGACTCTCGCTGGACCTTTTATAGGCCTCTCCGACACTGCTCCCACTGGGCCTTTTATAGGCCGCTCCGACATTGATCCCGCTGGGCATTTTATAGGCCTGTCCGACACTGCTCCCGCTGGGCCTTTATAGGCTGCTCCGACACTGCTCCCGCTGGGCCTTTATAGGCTGCTCCGACACTGCTCCCGCTGGGCCTTTATAGGCTGCTCCGACACTGCTCCTGCTGGGCCTTTGATAGGCTGCTCAGACACTACTCGCGCTGGGCTTTTTATAGGCCGCTCCGTCACTGCTCCCGCTGGGCCTTTATAGGCTGCTCCGACACTGCTCCCGCTGGGATTTTTATAGGCTGCTCCGACACTGCTCCCACTGGGTCTTTTATCGGCCTATCCGACACTGCTCCCGCTGGGCCTTTTATAGGCTGCTCCGTCACTGCTCCCGCTGGGTCTTTTATCGGGCTCTCCGACACTGCTCCCGCTGGGCCTTTATAGGCCAATCCGTCCGTGACTCTCGAGCTCCCGCTTGGCCTTTATAAGCTGCTCCGACACTGCTCCCGCTGGGCCTTTTATAGTCCGCTCCGATGCTGCACCCACTGAGCCTTTATAGGCCGCTCCGACACTGCTCCCGCTGGGCCTTTTTAGGCTGCTCCAACACTGCTACCGCTGGGCCTTGATAGGCCTCTCCAGCACAGCTCCCGCTGGGCCGTTATAGGCCGCTTCGACACTGCTACCGCTGGGCCTTTATAGGCCGCTCCGACATTGATTCTCACTGGGCCTTTTATAGGCCTCTCCGACACTGCTCCCACTGGGCCTTTTATAGGCCGCTCCGACATTGATCCCGCTGGGCATTTTATAGGCCTCTCCGACACTGCTCCCGCTGGGCCTTTATAGGCTGCTCCGACACTGCTCCCGCTGGGCCTTTATAGGCTGCTCCGACACTGCTCCCGCTGGGCCTTTATAGGCTGCTCCGACACTGCTCCTGCTGGGCCTTTGATAGGCTGCTCAGACACTACTCGCGCTGGGCTTTTTATAGGCCGCTCCGTCACTGCTCCCGCTGGGCCTTTATAGGCTGCTCCGACACTGCTCCCGCTGGGATTTTTATAGGCTGCTCCGACACTGCTCCCACTGGGTCTTTTATCGGCCTATCCGACACTGCTCCCGCTGGGCCTTTTATAGGCTGCTCCGTCACTGCTCCCGCTGGGTCTTTTATCGGGCTCTCCGACACTGCTCCCGCTGGGCCTTTATAGGCCAATCCGACCGTGACTCTCGAGCTCCTGCTTGGCCTTTATAAGCTGCTCCGACACTGCTCTCGCTGGGCCTTTTATAGGCCGCTCCGATGCTGCACCCACTGAGCCTTTATAGGCCGCTCCGACACTGCTCCCGCTGGGCCTTTTTAGGCTGCTCCAACACTGCTACCGCTGGGCCTTGATCGGCCTCTCCATCACAGCTCCCGCTGGGCCGTTATAGGCCGCTTCGACACTGCTACCGCTGGGCCTTTATAGGCCGCTCCGACATTGATTCTCACTGGGCCTTTTATAGGCCTCTCCGACACTGCTCCCGCTGGGCCTTTTTAGGCTGCTCCGAAACAGTTCTCGCTGGGCCTTTATACGCCGCTCCGACACTGCTACCGCTGGGCCTTTATAGACCTCTCCGACACTGACTCTCGCTGGACCTTTTATAGGCCTCTCCGACACTGCTCCCGCTGGGCCTTTTATAGGCCGCTCCGACATTGATCCCGCTGGGCCTTTTATAGGCCTCTCCGACACTGCTCCCGCTGGGCCTTTTATAGTCTGCTCCGACACTGCTCCCGCTGGGCCTTTTACAGGCCTCTCCGACACTGACTCTCGCTGGGCCTTTTATAGGCCTCTCCGACACTGCTCCCACTGGGCCTTTTATAGGCTGCTTCGAAACTGCTCCCGCTGGACCTTTTATAGGCTGCTCCGTTACTGCTCCCGCTGGGCCTTTATCGGCTGCTACGACACTGCTCCCGCTGGGCCTTTTATAGGCCGCTCCGACACTGCTCCCGCTGGGCCTTTTATAGGCTGCTCCGTCACTGCTCCCACTGGGCCTTTTCTAGGCTGCTCCGACACTGCTCCCACTGGGCCTTTTATAGGCTGCTCCGACACTGCTCCCGCTGGGTTTTTGATAGGCCTCTCCGACTTTGCTCCCGCTGGGCCATTTATAGGCTGCTCCGACACATCTCCCGCTGGGCTTTTATAGGCTGCTCCGACACTGCTCCCACTGGGCCTTTTATATGCTGCTGCGACACAGCTCCCGCTGGGCCTTTTATAGGCCTCTCCGACACTGCTCCCGCTGGGCCTTTTATAGGCCTCTCCGACACTGCTCCCGCTGGGCCTTTTATAGGCTGCTCCGACACTGCTCCCGCTGGGCCTTTTACAGGCCTCTCCGACACTGACTCTCGCTGGGCCTTTTATAGGCCTCTCCGACACTGCTCCCACTGGGCCTTTTATAGGCTGCTCCGAAACTGCTCCCGCTGGACCTTTTATAGTCTGCTCCGTTACTGCTCCCGCTGGGCCTTTATAGCCTGCTCCGACACTGCTCCCGCTGGGCCTTTTATAGGCCGCTCCGACACTGCTCCCGCTGGGCCTTTTATAGGCTGCTCCGTCACTGCTCCCGCTGGGCCTTTTATAGGCTGCTCCGACACTGCTCCCACTGGGCCTTTTATAGGCTGCTCCGACACTGCTGCAGCTGGGTTTTTGATAGGCCTCTCCGACTTTGCTCCCGCTGGGCCATTTATAGGCTGCTCCGACACATCTCCCGCTGGGCTTTTATAGGCTGCTCCGACACTGCTCCCACTGGGCCTTTTATATGCTGCTGCGACACTGCTCCCGCTGGGCCTTTTATAGGCCTCTCCGACACTGCTCCCGCTGGGCCTTTTACAGGCCTCTCCGACACTGACTCTCGCTGGGCCTTTTATAGGCCTCTCCGACACTGCTCCCACTGGGCCTTTTATAGGCTGCTCCGAAACTGCTCCCGCTGGACCTTTTATAGGCTGCTCCGTTACTGCTCCCGCTGGGCCTTTATAGCCTGCTCCGACACTGCTCCCGCTGGGCCTTTTATAGGCCGCTCCGACACTGCTCCCGCTGGGCCTTTTATAGGCTGCTCCGTCACTGCTCCCGCTGGGCCTTTTATAGGCTGCTCCGACACTGCTCCCACTGGGCCTTTTATAGGCTGCTCCGACACTGCTCCCGCTGGGTTTTTGATAGGCCTCTCCGACACTGCTCCCGCTGGGCCATTTATATGCTGCTCAGACACTGATCCCGCTGGGTCATTTATCGGCCTCTCCGACACTGCTCCCGCTGGGCCTTTTATAGGCTGCTCCGACACTACTCCCGCTGGGCCTTTATAGGCTGCTCCGACACTGCTCCCTCTGGGTCGTTTATCGGCCTCTCCGACACTACTCCCGCTGGGCCTTTTATAGGCTGCTCCGACACTGCTCCCGCTGGGTTTTTATCGGCCTATCTGACACTGCTCCCGCTGGGCCTTTAATAGGCTGCTCCGACACTGCTCCCGCTGGGCCTTGTATAGGCTGCTCCAACACTGCTCCCGCTGGGTTTTTTACAGGCCTCTCCGCCACTGCTTCCACTGGGCCTTTTATAGGCTTCTCTGACACTGACTCTCGATCTGCCGCTGGGCCTTTTATAGGCATCTCCGACACTGCTCCCGCTGGGCCTTTTATAGGCCTCACCGACACTGCTCGCGCTGGGCCTTTTATAGGCTGCTCCGACACTGCTCCCGCTGGGCCTTTTACAGGCCTCTCCGACACTGACTCTCGCTGGGTCTTTTATAGGCCTCTCCGACACTGCTCCCGCTGGGCCTTTATCGGCTGCTATGACACTGCTCCCGCTGGGCCTTTTATAGGCCGCTTCGACACTGCTCCCGCTGGGCCTTTTATAGGCTGCTCCGTCACTGCTCCCGCTGGGCTTTTTATAGGCTGCTCCGACACTGCTCCCACTGGGCCTTTTATAGGCTGCTCCGTCACTGCTCCCGCTGGGTTTTTGATAGGCCTCTCCGACTTTGCTCCCGCTGGGTCATTTATAGGCTGCTCCGACACATCTCCCGCTGGGCTTTTATAGGCTGCTCCGACACTGCTCCCACTGGGCCTTTTATATGCTGCTGCGACACTGCTCCCGCTGGGCCTTTTATAGGCCTCTCCGACACTGCTCCCCCTGGGCATTTTATAGGCCTCTCCGACACTGCTCCCGCTGGGCCTTTTATAGGCTGCTCCGACACTGCTCCCGCTGGGCCTTTTACAGGCCTCTCCGACACTGACTCTCGCTGGGCCTTTTATAGGCCTCTCCGACACTGCTCCCACTGGGCCTTTTATAGGCTGCTCCGAAACTGCTCCAGCTGGACCTTTTATAGGCTGCTCCGTTACTGCTCCCGCTGGGCCTTTATAGCCTGCTCCGACACTGCTCCCGCTGGACCTTTTATAGGCCGCTCCGACACTGCTCCCACTGGGCCTTTTATAGGCTGCTCCGTCACTGCTCCCGCTGGGCCTTTTATAGGCTGCGTCGACACTGCTCCCACTGGGCCTTTTATAGGCTGCTCCGACACTGCTCCCGCTGGGTTTTTGATAGGCCTCTCCGACACTGCTCCCGCTGGGCCATTTATATGCTGCTCAGACACTGATCCCGCTGGGTCATTTATCGGCCTCTCCGACACTGCTCCCGCTGGGCCTTTTATAGGCTGCTCCGACACTACTCCCGCTGGGCCTTTATAGGCTGCTCCGACACTGCTCCCTCTGGGTCGTTTATCGGCCTCTCCGACCCTACTCCCGCTGGGCCTTTTATAGGCTGCTCCGACACTGCTCCCGCTGGGTCTTTTATCGGCCTATCCGACACTGCTCCCGCTGGGCCTTTAATAGGCTGCTCCGACACTGCTCCCGCTGGGCCTTGTATAGGCTGCTCCAACACTGCTCCCGCTGGGTTTTTTACAGGCCTCTCCGCCACTGCTTCCACTGGGCCTTTTATAGGCTTCTCTGACACTGACTCTCGATCTGCCGCTGGGCCTTTTATAAGCCTCTCAGACACTGCTCCCACTGGGCCTTTTATATGCTGCTGCGACACTGCTCCCGCTGGGCCTTTTATAGGCCTCTCCGACACTGCTCCCCCTGGGCCTTTTATAGGCCTCTCCGACACTGCTCCCGCTGGGCCTTTTATAGGCTGCTCCGACACTGCTCCCGCTGGGCCTTTTACAGGCCTCTCCGACACTAACTCTCGCTGGGCCTTTTATAGGCCTCTCCGACACTGCTCCCACTGGGCCTTTTATAGGCTGCTCCGAAACTGCTCCCGCTGGACCTTTTATAGGCTGCTCCGTTACTGCTCCCGCTGGGACTTTATAGCCTGCTCCGACACTGCTCCCGCTGGGCCTTTTATAGGCCGCTCCGACACTGCTCCCGCTGGGCCTTTTATAGGCTGCTCCGTCACTGCTCCCGCTGGGCCTTTTATAGGCTGCTCCGACACTGCTCCCACTGGGCCTTTTATAGGCTGCTCCGACACTGCTCCCGCTGGGTTTTTGATAGGCCTCTCCGACACTGCTCCCGCTGGGCCATTTATATGCTGCTCAGACACTGATCCCGCTGGGTCATTTATCGGCCTCTCCGACACTGCTCCCGCTGGGCCTTTTATAGGCTGCTCCGACACTACTCCCGCTGGGCCTTTATAGGCTGCTACGACACTGCTCCCACTGGGCCTTTTATAGGCCTCTCCGACACTGCTCCCGCTGGGCCTTTTATAGGCTGCTCCGACACTGCTCCCGCTGGGCCTTTTATAGGCCTCTCCGACACTGCTCCCGCTGGGTCTTTTATACGCTGCTCCAACACTGCTTCCGCTGGGCCTTTGATAGGCTTATCCTACACTGCTCTCGCTGGGCTTTTTATAGGCTGCTCCGACACTGCTCCCGCTGGGCCTTTCATAGGCCTCTCCGACACTGACTCTCGCTGGGCCTTTTAAAGGCTTCTCCGACACTGCTCCCGCTGGGCCTTTTATTGGCTGCTCCGACACAGCTCCCGCTGGGCCTTTTATAGGCTGCTCAGACACTACTCCCGCTGGGCCTTTTATAGGCCTCTCCGACACTGCTCCCGCTGGGCCTTTATAGGCTGCTCCGACATTGCTCCCGCTGGGCGTTTTATAGGCTGCTCTGACACTGCTCCCGCTGTGCCTTTATAGGCTGCTCCGACACTGCTCCCGCTGGGCCTTTTTAGGCTGCTCCGACACAGCTCCCGCTGGGCCTTTATAGACCGCTCCGACGCTGCTACCACTGGGCCTTTATAGGCCTCTCCAGCACAGCTCCCGCTGGGCCGTTATAGGCCGCTTCGACACTGCTACCGCTGGGCCTTTATAGGCCTCTCTGACATTGACTCTCGCTTGGCCATTTGTAGGCCTCTCCGACACTGCTCCCGCTGGGCCTTTTTAGGCTGCTCCGAAACAGTTCCCGCTGGACCTTTTATAGGCCTCTCCGACACTGCTCCCACTGGGCCTTTTATAGGCCGCTCCGACATTGATCCCGCTGGGCATTTTATAGGCCTCTCCGACACTGCTCCCGCTGGGCCTTTATAGGCTGCTCCGACACTGCTCCCGCTGGGCCTTTATAGGCTGCTCCGACACTGCTCCCGCTGGGCCTTTATAGGCTGCTCCGACACTGCTCCTGCTGGGCCTTTGATAGGCTGCTCAGACACTACTCGCGCTGGGCTTTTTATAGGCCGCTCCGTCACTGCTCCCGCTGGGCCTTTATAGGCTGCTCCGACACTGCTCCCGCTGGGATTTTTATAGGCTGCTCCGACACTGCTCCCACTGGGTCTTTTATCGGCCTATCCGACACTGCTCCCGCTGGGCCTTTTATAGGCTGCTCCGTCACTGCTCCCGCTGGGTCTTTTATCGGGCTCTCCGACACTGCTCCCGCTGGGCCTTTATAGGCCAATCCGACCGTGACTCTCGAGCTCCCGCTTGGCCTTTATAAGCTGCTCCGACACTGCTCCCGCTGGGCCTTTTATAGGCCGCTCCGATGCTGCACCCACTGAGCCTTTATAGGCCGCTCCGACACTGCTCCCGCTGGGCCTTTTTAGGCTGCTCCAACACTGCTACCGCTGGGCCTTGATAGGCCTCTCCAGCACAGCTCCCGCTGGGCCGTTATAGGCCGCTTCGACACTGCTACCGCTGGGCCTTTATAGGCCGCTCCGACATTGATTCTCACTGGGCCTTTTATAGGCCTCTCCGACACTGCTCCCGCTGGGCCTTTTTAGGCTGCTCCGAAACAGTTCTCGCTGGGCCTTTATAGGCCGCTCCGACACTGCTACCGCTGGGCCTTTATAGGCCTCTCCGACACTGACTCTCGCTGGACCTTTTATAGGCCTCTCCGACACTGCTCCCGCTGGGCCTTTTATAGGCCGCTCCGACATTGATCCCGCTGGGCCTTTTATAGGCCTCTCCGACACTGCTCCCGCTGGGCCTTTTATAGTCTGCTCCGACACTGCTCCCGCTGGGCCTTTTACAGGCCTCTCCGACACTGACTCTCGCTGGGCCTTTTATAGGCCTCTCCGACACTGCTCCCACTGGGCCTTTTATAGGCTGCTTCGAAACTGCTCCCGCTGGACCTTTTATAGGCTGCTCCGTTACTGCTCCCGCTGGGCCTTTATCGGCTGCTACGACACTGCTCCCGCTGGGCCTTTTATAGGCCGCTCCGACACTGCTCCCGCTGGGCCTTTTATATGCTGCTCCGTCACTGCTCCCACTGGGCCTTTTATAGGCTGCTCCGACACTGCTCCCACTGCGCCTTTTATAGGCTGCTCCGACACTGCTCCCGCTGGGTTTTTGATAGGCCTCTCCGACTTTGCTCCCGCTGGGCCATTTATAGGCTGCTCCGACACATCTCCCGCTGGGCTTTTATAGGCTGCTCCGACACTGCTCCCACTGGGCCTTTTATATGCTGCTGCGACACAGCTCCCGCTGGGCCTTTTATAGGCCTCTCCGACACTGCTCCCGCTGGGCCTTTTATAGGCCTCTCCGACACTGCTCCCGCTGGGCCTTTTATAGGCTGCTCCGACACTGCTCCCGCTGGGCCTTTTACAGGCCTCTACGACACTGACTCTCGCTGGGCCTTTTATAGGCCTCTCCGACACTGCTCCCACTGGGCCTTTTATAGGCTGCTCCGAAACTGCTCCCGCTGGACCTTTTATAGGCTGCTCCGTTACTGCTCCCGCTGGGCCTTTATAGCCTGCTCCGACACTGCTCCCGCTGGGCCTTTTATAGGCCGCTCCGACATTGCTCCCGCTGGCCTTTTATAGGCTGCTCCGTCACTGCTCCCGCTGGGCCTTTTATAGGCTGCTCCGACACTGCTCCCACTGGGCCTTTTATAGGCTGCTCCGACACTGCTGCAGCTGGGTTTTTGATAGGCCTCTCCGACTTTGCTCCCGCTGGGCCATTTATAGGCTGCTCCGACAGATCTCCCGCTGGGCTTTTAAAGGCTGCTCCGACACTGATCCCACTGGGCCTTTTATATGCTGCTGCGACACTGCTCCCGCTGGGCCTTTTATAGGCCTCTCCGACACTGCTCCCGCTGGGCCTTTTATAGGCCGCTCCGACACTGCTCCCACTGGGCCTTTTATAGGCTGCTCCGTCACTGCTCCCGCTGGGCCTTTTATAGGCTGCTCCGACACTGCTCCCACTGGGCCTTTTATAGGCTGCTCCGACACTGCTCCCGCTGGGTTTTTGATAGGCCTCTCCGACACTGCTCCCGCTGGGCCATTTATATGCTGCTCAGACACTGATCCCGCTGGGTCATTTATCGGCCTCTCCGACACTGCTCCCGCTGGGCCTTTTATAGGCTGCTCCGACACTACTCCCGCTGGGCCTTTATAGGCTGCTCCGACACTGCTCCCTCTGGGTCGTTTATCGGCCTCTCCGACACTACTCCCGCTGGGCCTTTTATAGGCTGCTCCGACACTGCTCCCGCTGGGTCTTTTATCGGCCTGTCTGACACTGCTCCCGCTGGGCCTTTAATAGGCTGCTCCGACACTGCTCCCGCTGGGCCTTGTATAGGCTGCTCCAACACTGCTCCCGCTGGGTTTTTTATAGGCCGCTCCGACACTGCTCCCGCTGGGCCTTTTATAGGCTGCTCCGTCACTGCTCCCGCTGGGCTTTTTATAGGCTGCTCCGACACTGCTCCCACTGGGCCTTTTATAGGCTGCTCCGTCACTGCTCCCGCTGGGTTTTTGATAGGCCTCTCCGACTTTGCTCCCGCTGGGCCATTTATAGGCTGCTCCGACACATCTCCCGCTGGGCTTTTATAGGCTGCTCCGACACTGCTCCCACTGGGCCTTTTATATGCTGCTGCGACACTGCTCCCGCTGGGCCTTTTATAGGCCTCTCCGACACTGCTCCCCCTGGGCCTTTTATAGGCCTCTCCGACACTGCTCCCGCTGGGCCTTTTATAGGCTGCTCCGACACTGCTCCCGCTGGGCCTTTTACAGGCCTCTCCGACACTGACTCTCGCTGGGCCTTTTATAGGCCTCTCCGACACTGCTCCCACTGGGCCTTTTATAGGCTGCTCCGAAACTGCTCCCGCTGGACCTTTTATAGGCTGCTCCGTTACTGCTCCCGCTGGGCCTTTATAGCCTGCTCCGACACTGCTCCCGCTGGGCCTTTTATAGGCCGCTCCGACACTGCTCCCACTGGGCCTTTTATAGGCTGCTCCGTCACTGCTCCCGCTGGGCCTTTTATAGGCTGCTCCGACACTGCTCCCAGTGGGCCTTTTATAGGCTGCTCCGACACTACTCCCGCTGGGTTTTTGATAGGCCTCTCCGACACTGCTCCCGCTGGGCCATTTATATGCTGCTCAGACACTGATCCCGCTGGGTCATTTATCGGCCTCTCCGACACTGCTCCCGCTGGTCCTTTTATAGGCTGCTCCGACACTACTCCCGCTGGGCCTTTATAGGCTGCTCCGACACTGCTCCCTCTGGGTCGTTTATCGGCCTCTCCGACACTACTCCCGCTGGGCCTTTTATAGGCTGCTCCGACACTGCTCCCGCTGGGTCTTTTATCGGCCTATCCGACACTGCTCCCGCTGGGCCTTTAATAGGCTGCTCCGACACTGCTCCCGCTGGGCCTTGTATAGGCTGCTCCAACACTGCTCCCGCTGGGTTTTTTACAGGCCTCTCCGCCACTGCTTCCACTGGGCCTTTTATAGGCTTCTCTGACACTGACTCTCGATCTGCCGCTGGGCCTTTTATAAGCCTCTCAGACACTGCTCCCACTGGGCCTTTTATATGCTGCTGCGACACTGCTCCCGCTGGGCCTTTTATAGGCCTCTCCGACACTGCTCCCCCTGGGCCTTTTATAGGCCTCTCCGACACTGCTCCCGCTGGGCCTTTTATAGGCTGCTCCGACACTGCTCCCGCTGGGCCTTTTACAGGCCTCTCCGACACTGACTCTCGCTGGGCCTTTTATAGGCCTCTCCGACACTGCTCCCTCTGGGCCTTTTATAGGCTGCTCCGAAACTGCTCCCGCTGGACCTTTTATAGGCAGCTCCGTTACTGCTCCCGCTGGGCCTTTATAGCCTGCTCCGACACTGCTCCCGCTGGGCCTTTTATAGGCCGCTCCGACACTGCTCCCACTGGGCCTTTTATAGGCTGCTCCGTCACTGCTCCCGCTGGGCCTTTTATAGGCTGCTCCGACACTGCTCCCACTGGGCCTTTTATAGGCTGCTCCGACACTGCTCCCGCTGGGTTTTTGATAGGCCTCTCCGACACTGCTCCCGCTGGGCCATTTATATGCTGCTCAGACACTGATCCCGCTGGGTCATTTATCGGCCTCTCCGACACTGCTCCCGCTGGGCCTTTTATAGGCTGCTCCGACACTACTCCCGCTGGGCCTTTATAGGCTGCTCCGACACTGCTCCCTCTGGGTCGTTTATCGGCCTCTCCGACACTACTCCCGCTGGGCCTTTTATAGGCTGCTCCGACACTGCTCCCGCTGGATCTTTTATCGGCCTATCTGACACTGCTCCCGCTGGGCCTTTAATAGGCTGCTCCGACACTGCTCCCGCTGGGCCTTGTATAGGCTGCTCCAACACTGCTCCCGCTGGGTTTTTTACAGGCCTCTCCGCCACTGCTTCCACTGGGCCTTTTATAGGCTTCTCTGACACTGACTCTCGATCTGCCGCTGGGCCTTTTATAGGCATCTCCGACACTGCTTCCGCTGGGCCTTTTATAAGCCTCACCGACACTGCTCCCGCTGGGCCTTTTATAGGCTGCTCCGACACTGCTCCCGCTGGGCCTTTTACAGGCCTCTCCGACACTGACTCTCGCTGGGTCTTTTATAGGCCTCTCCGACACTGCTCCCGCTGGGCCTTTATCGGCTGCTACGACACTGCTCCCGCTGGGCCTTTTATAGGCCGCTCCGACACTGCTCCCGCTGGGCCTTTTATAGGCTGCTCCGTCACTGCTCCCGCTGGGCTTTTTATAGGCTGCTCCGACACTGCTCCCACTGGGCCTTTTATAGGCTGCTCCGTCACTGCTCCCGCTGGGTTTTTGATAGGCCTCTCCGACTTTGCTCCCGCTGGGCCATTTATAGGCTGCTCCGACACATCTCCCGCTGGGCTTTTATAGGCTGCTCCGACACTGCTCCCACTGGGCCTTTTATATGCTGCTGCGACACTGCTCCCGCTGGGCCTTTTATAGGCCTCTCCGACACTGCTCCCCCTGGGCCTTTTATAGGCCTCTCCGACACTGCTCCCGCTGGGCCTTTTATAGGCTGCTCCGACACTGCTCCCGCTGGGCCTTTTACAGGCCTCTCCGACACTGACTATCGCTGGGCCTTTTATAGGCCTCTCCGACACTGCTCCCACTGGGCCTTTTATAGGCTGCTCCGAAACTGCTCCCGCTGGACCTTTTATAGGCTGCTCCGTTACTGCTCCCGCTGGGCCTTTATAGCCTGCTCCGACACTGCTCCCGCTGGGCCTTTTATAGGCCGCTCCGACACTGCTCCCACTGGGCCTTTTATAGGCTGCTCCGTCACTGCTCCCGCTGGGCCTTTTATAGGCTGCTCCGACACTGCTCCCACTGGGCCTTTTATAGGCTGCTCCGACACTGCTCCCGCTGGGTTTTTGATAGGCCTCTCCGACACTGCTCCCGCTGGGCCATTTATATGCTGCTCAGACACTGATCCCGCTGGGTCATTTATCGGCCTCTCCGACACTGCTCCCGCTGGGCCTTTTATAGGCTGCTCCGACACTAATCCCGCTGGGCCTTTATAGGCTGCTCCGACACTGCTCCCTCTGGGTCGTTTATCGGCCTCTCCGACACTACTCCCGCTGGGCCTTTTATAGGCTGCTCCGACACTGCTCCCGCTGGGTCTTTTATCGGCCTATCCGACACTGCTCCCGCTGGGCCTTTAATAGGCTGCTCAGACACTACTCCCGCTGGGCCTTTTATAGGCCTCTCCGACACTGCTCCCGCTGGGCCTTTTAGGCTGCTCCGACATTGCTCCCGCTGGGCGTTTTATAGGCTGCTCTGACACTGCTCCCGCTGTGCCTTTATAGGCTGCTCCGACTCTGCTCCCGCTATGCCTTTTTAGGCTGCTCCGACACAGCTCCCGCTGGGCCTTTATAGACCGCTCCGACGCTGCTACCAATGGGCTTTTATAGGCCTCTCCAGCACAGCTCCCGCTGGGCCGTTATAGGCCGCTTCGACACTGCTACCGCTGGGCCTTTATAGGACTCTCCGACATTGACTCTCGCTTGGCCATTTGTAGGCCTCTCCGACACTGCTCCCGCTGGGCCTTTTTAGGCTGCTCCGAAACAGTTCCCGCTGGGCCTTTATAGGCCGCTCCGACACTGCTACCGCTGGGCCTTTATAGGCCTCTCCGACACTGACTCTCGCTGGACCTTTTATAGGCCTCTCCGACACTGCTCCCACTGGGCCTTTTATAGGCCGCTCCGACATTGATCCCGCTGGGCCTTTTATAGGCCTCTCCGACACTGCTCCCGCTGGGCCTTTATAGGCTGCTCCGACACTGCTCCCGCTGGGCCTTTATAGGCTGCTCCGACACTGCTCCCGCTGGGCCTTTTGTAGGCTGCTCAGACACTACTCGCGCTGGGCTTTTTATAGGCCGCTCCGTCACTGCTCCCGCTGGGCCTTTATAGGCCGCTCCGACACTGCTCCCGCTGGGACTTTTATAGGCTGCTCCGACACTGCTCCCACTGGGCCTTTATATGCTGCTCCGACACTGCTGCCGCTGGGCCTTTTATAGGCCGCTCCGACACTGATTCTCGAGCTCCCGTTGGGCCTTTATAGGCCTCTCCGACACTGACTCTCGTGCTCCCGATGGGTCTATTATAGGCTGCTCCGACACTGCTCCCACTGGGCCTTTTATAGGCCTCTCCGACACTGCTCCCGCTGGGCCTTTTATAGGCTGCTCCGACACTGCTCCCGCTGGGCCTTTTATAGGCCTCTCCGACACTGCTCCCGCTGGGTCATTTATACGCTGCTCCAACACTGCTCCCGCTGGGCCTTTGATAGGCTTATCCTACACTGCTCTCGCTGGGCTTTTTATAGGCTGCTCCGACACTGCTCCCGCTGGGCCTTTCATAGGCCTCTCCGACACTGACTCTCGCTGGGCCTTTTAAAGGCTTCTCCGACACTGCTCCCGCTGGGCCTTTTATTGGCTGCTCCGACACAGCTCCCGCTGGGCCTTTTATAGGCTGCTCAGACACTACTCCCGCTGGTCCTTTTATAGGCCTCTCCGACACTGCTCCCGCTGGGCCTTTATAGGCTGCTCCGACATTGCTCCCGCTGGGCGTTTTATAGGCTGCTCTGACATTGCTCCCGCTGTGCCTTTATAGGCTGCTCCGACACTGCTCCCGCTGGGCCTTTTTAGGCTGCACCGACACAGCTCCCGCTGGGCCTTTATAGACCGCTCCGACGCTGCTACCACTGGGCCTTTATAGGCCTCTCCAGCACAGCTCCCGCTGGGCCGTTATAGGCCGCTTCGACACTGCTACCGCTGGGCCTTTATAGGCCTCTCTGACATTGACTCTCGCTTGGCCATTTGTAGGCCTCTCCGACACTGCTCCCGCTGGGACTTTTTAGGCTGCTCCGAAACAGTTCCCGCTGGGCCTTTATAGGCCGCTCCGACACTGCTACCGCTGGGCCTTTATAGGCCTCTCCGACACTGACTCTCGCTGGACCTTTTATAGGCCTCTCCGACACTGCTCCCACTGGGCCTTTTATAGGCCGCTCCGACATTGATCCCGCTGGGCATTTTATAGGCCTCTCCGACACAGCTCCCGCTGGGCCTTTATAGGCTGCTCCGACACTGCTCCCGCTGGGCCTTTATAGGCTGCTCCGACACTGCTCCCGCTGGGCCTTTATAGGCTGCTCCGACACTGCTCCTGCTGGGCCTTTGATAGGCTGCTCAGACACTACTCGCGCTGGGCTTTTTATAGGCCACTCCGTCACTGCTCCCGCTGGGCCTTTATAGGCTGCTCCGACACTGCTCCCGCTGGGATTTTTATAGGCTGCTCCGACACTGCTCCCACTGGGTCTTTTATCGGCCTATCCGACACTGCTCCCGCTGGGCCTTTTATAGGCTGCTCCGTCACTGCTCCCGCTGGGTCTTTTATCGGGCTCTCCGACACTGCTCCCGCTGGGCCTTTATAGGCCAATCCGTCCGTGACTCTCGAGCTCCCGCTTGGCCTTTATAAGCTGCTCCGACACTGCTCCCGCTGGGCCTTTTATAGTCCGCTCCGATGCTGCACCCACTGAGCCTTTATAGGCCGCTCCGACACTGCTCCCGCTGGGCCTTTTTAGGCTGCTCCAACACTGCTACCGCTGGGCCTTGATAGGCCTCTCCAGCACAGCTCCCGCTGGGCCGTTATAGGCCGCTTCGACACTGCTACCGCTGGGCCTTTATAGGCCGCTCCGACATTGATTCTCACTGGGCCTTTTATAGGCCTCTCCGACACTGCTCCCACTGGGCCTTTTATAGGCCGCTCCGACATTGATCACGCTGGGCATTTTATAGGCCTCTCCGACACTGCTCCCGCTGGGCCTTTATAGGCTGCTCCAACACTGCTCCCGCTGGGCCTTTATAGGCTGCTCCGACACTGCTCCCGCTGGGCCTTTATAGGCTGCTCCGACACTGCTCCTGCTGGGCCTTTGATAGGCTGCTCAGACACTACTCGCGCTGGGCTTTTTATAGGCCGCTCCGTCACTGCTCCCGCTGGGCCTTTATAGGCTGCTCCGACACGGCTCCCGCTGGGATTTTTATAGGCTGCTCCGACACTGCTCCCACTGGGTCTTTTATCGGCCTATCCGACACTGCTCCCGCTGGGCCTTTTATAGGCTGCTCCGTCACTGCTCCCGCTGGGTCTTTTATCGGGCTCTCCGACACTGCTCCCGCTGGGCCTTTATAGGCCAATCCGACCGTGACTCTCGAGCTCCCGCTTGGCCTTTATAAGCTGCTCCGACACTGCTCCCGCTGGGCCTTTTATAGGCCGCTCCGATGCTGCACCCACTGAGCCTTTATAGGCCGCTCCGACACTGCTCCCGCTGGGCCTTTTTAGGCTGCTCCAACACTGCTACCGCTGGGCCTTGATAGGCCTCTCCAGCACAGCTCCCGCTGGGCCGTTATAGGCCGCTTCGACACTGCTACCGCTGGGCCTTTATAGGCCGCTCCGACATTGATTCTCACTGGGCCTTTTATAGGCCACTCCGACACTGCTCCCGCTGGGCCTTTTTAGGCTGCTCCGAAACAGTTCTCGCTGGGCCTTTATAGGCCGCACCGACACTGCTCCCGCTGGGCCTTTTTAGGCTGCTCCAACACTGCTACCGCTGGGCCTTGATAGGCCTCTCCAGCACAGCTCCCGCTGGGCCGTTATAGGCCGCTTCGACACTGCTACCGCTGGGCCTTTATAGGCCTCTCTGACATTGACTCTCGCTTGGCCATTTGTAGGCCTCTCCGACACTGCTCCCGCTGGGCCTTTTTAGGCTGCTCCGAAACAGTTCCCGCTGGGCCTTTATAGGCCGCTCCGACACTGCTACCGCTGGGCCTTTATAGGCCTCTCCGACACTGACTCTCGCTGGACCTTTTATAGGCCTCTCCGACACTGCTCCCACTGGGCCTTTTAGAGGCCGCTCCGACATTGATCCCGCTGGGCATTTTATAGGCCTCTCCGACACTGCTCCCGCTGTGCCTTTATAGGCTGCTCCGACACTGCTCCCGCTGGGCCTTTATAGGCTGCTCCGACACTGCTCCCGCTGGGCCTTTATAGGCTGCTCCGACACTGCTCCTGCTGGGCCTTTGATAGGCTGCTCAGACACTACTCGCGCTGGGCTTTTTATAGGCCACTCCGTCACTGCTCCCGCTGGGCCTTTATAGGCTGCTCCGACACTGCTCCCGCTGGGATTTTTATAGGCTGCTCCGACACTGCTCCCACTGGGTCTTTTATCGGCCTATCCGACACTGCTCCCGCTGGGCCTTTTATAGGCTGCTCCGTCACTGCTCCCGCTGGGTCTTTTATCGGGCTCTCCGACACTGCTCCCGCTGGGCCTTTATAGGCCAATCCGTCCGTGACTCTCGAGCTCCCGCTTGGCCTTTATAAGCTGCTCCGACACTGCTCCCGCTGGGCCTTTTATAGTCCGCTCCGATGCTGCACCCACTGAGCCTTTATAGGCCGCTCCGACACTGCTCCCGCTGGGCCTTTTTAGGCTGCTCCAACACTGCTACCGCTGGGCCTTGATAGGCCTCTCCAGCACAGCTCCCGCTGGTCCGTTATAGGCCGCTTCGACACTGCTACCGCTGGGCCTTTATAGGCCGCTCCGACATTGATTCTCACTGGGCCTTTTATAGGCCTCTCCGACACTGCTCCCACTGGGCCTTTTATAGGCCGCTCCGACATTGATCCCGCTGGGCATTTTATAGGCCTCTCCGACACTGCTCCCGCTGGGCCTTTATAGGCTGCTCCAACACTGCTCCCGCTGGGCCTTTATAGGCTGCTCCGACACTGCTCCCGCTGGGCCTTTATAGGCTGCTCCGACACTGCTCCTGCTGGGCCTTTGATAGGCTGCTCAGACACTACTCGCGCTGGGCTTTTTATAGGCCGCTCCGTCACTGCTCCCGCTGGGCCTTTATAGGCTGCTCCGACACTGCTCCCGCTGGGATTTTTATAGGCTGCTCCGACACTGCTCCCACTGGGTCTTTTATCGGCCTATCCGACACTGCTCCCGCTGGGCCTTTTATAGGCTGCTCCGTCACTGCTCCCGCTGGGTCTTTTATCGGGCTCTCCGACACTGCTCCCGCTGGGCCTTTATAGGCCAATCCGACCGTGACTCTCGAGCTCCCGCTTGGCCTTTATAAGCTGCTCCGACACTGCTCCCGCTGGGCCTTTTATAGGCCGCTCCGATGCTGCACCCACTGAGCCTTTATAGGCCGCTCCGACACTGCTCCCGCTGGGCCTTTTTAGGCTGCTCCAACACTGCTACCGCTGGGCCTTGATAGGCCTCTCCAGCACAGCTCCCGCTGGGCCGTTATAGGCCGCTTCGACACTGCTACCGCTGGGCCTTTATAGGCCGCTCCGACATTGATTCTCACTGGGCCTTTTATAGGCCACTCCGACACTGCTCCCGCTGGGCCTTTTTAGGCTGCTCCGAAACAGTTCTCGCTGGGCCTTTATAGGCCGCTCCGACACTGCTACCGCTGGGCCTTTATAGGCCTCTCCGACACTGACTCTCGCTGGACCTTTTATAGGCCTCTCCGACACTGCTCCCACTGGGCCTTTTATAGGCCGCACCGACATTGATCCCGCTGGGCATTTTATAGGCCTCTCCGACACTGCTCCCGCTGGGCCTTTATAGGCTGCTCCAACACTGCTCCCGCTGGGCCTTTATAGGCTGCTCCGACACTGCTCCCGCTGGGCCTTTATAGGCTGCTCCGACACTGCTCCTGCTGGGCCTTTGATAGGCTGCTCAGACACTACTTGCGCTGGGCTTTTTATAGGCCGCTCCGTCACTGCTCCCGCTGGGCCTTTATAGGCTGCTCCGACACTGCTCCCGCTGGGATTTTTATAGGCTGCTCCGACACTGCTCCCACTGGGTCTTTTATCGGCCTATCCGACACTGCTCCCGCTGGGCCTTTTATAGGCTGCTCCGTCACTGCTCCCGCTGGGTCTTTTATCGGGCTCTCCGACACTGCTCCCGCTGGGCCTTTATAGGCCAATCCGTCCGTGACTCTCGAGCTCCCGCTTGGCCTTTATAAGCTGCTGCGACACTGCTCCCGCTGGGCCTTTTATAGTCCGCTCCGATGCTGCACCCACTGAGCCTTTATAGGCCGCTCCGACACTGCTCCCGCTGGGCCTTTTTAGGCTGCTCCAACACTGCTACCGCTGGGCCTTGATAGGCCTCTCCAGCACAGCTCCCGCTGGGCCGTTATAGGCCGCTTCGACACTGCTACCGCTGGGCCTTTATATGCCGCTCCGACATTGATTCTCACTGGGCCTTTTATAGGCCTCTCCGACACTGCTCCCACTGGGCCTTTTATAGGCCGCTCCGACATTGATCCCGCTGGGCATTTTATAGGCCTCTCCGACACTGCTCCCACTGGGCCTTTTTAGGCTGCTCCGACACTGCTCCCGCTGGGCCTTTATAGGCTGCTCCGACACTGCTCCTGCTGGGCCTTTGATAGGCTGCTCAGACACTACTCGCGCTGGGCTTTTTATAGGCCGCTCCGTCACTGCTCCCGCTGGGCCTTTATAGGCTGCTCCGACACTGCTCCCGCTGGGATTTTTATAGGCTGCTCCGACACTGCTCCCGCTGGGTCTTTTATCGGGCTCTCCGACACTGCTCCCGCTGGGCCTTTATAGGCCAATCCGACCGTGACTCTCGAGCTCCCGCTTGGCCTTTATAAGCTGCTCCGACACTGCTCCCGCTGGGCTTTTTATAGGCCGCTCCGATGCTGCACCCACTGAGCCTTTATAGGCCGCTCCGACACTGCTCCCGCTGGGCCTTTTTAGGCTGCTCCAACACTGCTACCGCTGGGCCTTGATAGGCCTCTCCAGCACAGCTCCCGCTGGGCCGTTATAGGCCGCTTCGACACTGCTACCGCTGGGCCTTTATAGGCCGCTCCGACATTGATTCTCACTGGGCCTTTTATAGGCCTCTCCGATACTGCTCCCGCTGGGCCTTTTTAGGCTGCTCCGAAACAGTTCTCGCTGGGCCTTTATAGGCCGCTCCGACACTGCTACCGCTGGGCCTTTATAGGCCTCTCCGACACTGACTCTCGCTGGACCTTTTATAGGCCTCTCCGACACTGCTCCCGCTGGGCCTTTTATAGGCCGCTCCGACATTGATCCCGCTGGGCCTTTTATAGGCCTCTCCGACACTGCTCCCGCTGGGCCTTTTATAGTCTGCTCCGACACTGCTCCCGCTGGGCCTTTTACAGGCCTCTCCGACACTGACTCTCGCTGGGCCTTTTATAGGCCTCTCCGACACTGCTCCCACTGGGCCTTTTATAGGCTGCTTCGAAACTGCTCCCGCTGGACCTTTTATAGGCTGCTCCGTTACTGCTCCCGCTGGGCCTTTATCGGCTGCTACGACACTGCTCCCGCTGGGCCTTTTATAGGCCGCTCCGACACTGCTCCCGCTGGGCCTTTTATAGGCTGCTCCGTCACTGCTCCCACTGGGCCTTTTCTAGGCTGCTCCGACACTGCTCCCACTGGGCCTTTTATAGGCTGCTCCGACACTGCTCCCGCTGGGTTTTTGATAGGCCTCTCCGACTTTGCTCCCGCTGGGCCATTTATAGGCTGCTCCGACACATCTCCCGCTGGGCTTTTATAGGCTGCTCCGACACTGCTCCCACTGGGCCTTTTATATGCTGCTGCGACACAGCTCCCGCTGGGCCTTTTATAGGCCTCTCCGACACTGCTCCCGCTGCGCCTTTTATAGGCCTCTCCGACACTGCTCCCGCTGGGCCTTTTATAGGCTGCTCCGACACTGCTCCCGCTGGGCCTTTTACAGGCCTCTCCGACACTGACTCTCGCTGGGCCTTTTATAGGCCTCTCCGACACTGCTCCCACTGGGCCTTTTATAGGCTGCTCCGAAACTGCTCCCGCTGGACCTTTTATAGACTGCTCCGTTACTGCTCCCACTGGGCCTTTATAGCCTGCTCCGTCACTGCTCCCGCTGGGCCTTTTATAGGCCGCTCCGACACTGCTCCCGCTGGGCCTTTTATAGGCTGCTCCGTCACTGCTCCCGCTGGGCCTTTTATAGGCTGCTCCGACACTGCTCCCACTGGGCCTTTTATAGGCTGCTCCGACACTGCTGCAGCTGGGTTTTTGATAGGCCTCTCCGACTTTGCTCCCGCTGGGCCATTTATAGGCTGCTCCGACACATCTCCCGCTGGGCTTTTATAGGCTGCTCCGACACTGCTCCCACTGGGCCTTTTATATGCTGCTGCGACACTGCTCCCGCTGGGCCTTTTATAGGCCTCTCCGACACTGCTCCCGCTGGGCCTTTTACAGGCCTCTCCGACACTGACTCTCGCTGGGCCTTTTATAGGCCTCTCCGACACTGCTCCCACTGGGCCTTTTATAGGCTGCTCCGAAACTGCTCCCGCTGGACCTTTTATAGGCTGCTCCGTTACTGCTCCCGCTGGGCCTTTATAGCCTGCTCCGACACTGCTCCCGCTGGGCCTTTTATAGGCCGCTCCGACACCGCTCCCGCTGGGCCTTTTATAGGCTGCTCCGTCACTGCTCCCGCTGGGCCTTTTATAGGCTGCTCCGACACTGCTCCCACTGGGCCTTTTATAGGCTGCTCCGACACTGCTCCCGCTGGGTTTTTGATAGGCCTCTCCGACACTGCTCCCGCTGGGCCATTTATATGCTGCTCAGACACTGATCCCGCTGGGTCATTTATCGGCCTCTCCGACACTGCTCCCGCTGGGCCTTTTATAGGCTGCTCCGACACTACTCCCGCTGGGCCTTTATAGGCTGCTCCGACACTGCTCCCTCTGGGTCGTTTATCGGCCTCTCCGACACTACTCCCGCTGGGCCTTTTATAGGCTGCTCCGACACTGCTCCCGCTGGGTCTTTTATCGGCCTATCTGACACTGCTCCCGCTGGGCCTTTAATAGGCTGCTCCGACACTGCTCCCGCTGGGCCTTGTATAGGCTGCTCCAACACTGCTCCCGCTGGGTTTTTTACAGGCCTCTCCGCCACTGCTTCCACTGGGCCTTTTATAGGCTTCTCTGACACTGACTCTCGATCTGCCGCTGGGCCTTTTATAGGCATCTCCGACACTGCTCCCGCTGGGCCTTTTATAGGCCTCACCGACACTGCTCGCGCTGGGCCTTTTATAGGCTGCTCCGACACTGCTCCCGCTGGGCCTTTTACAGGCCTCTCCGACACTGACTCTCGCTGGGTCTTTTATAGGCCTCTCCGACACTGCTCCCGCTGGGCCTTTATCGGCTGCTATGACACTGCTCCCGCTGGGCCTTTTATAGGCCGCTCCGACACTGCTCCCGCTGGGCCTTTTATAGGCTGCTCCGTCACTGCTCCCGCTGGGCTTTTTATAGGCTGCTCCGACACTGCTCCCACTGGGCCTTTTATAGGCTGCTCCGTCACTGCTCCCGCTGGGTTTTTGATAGGCCTCTCCGACTTTGCTCCCGCTGGGCCATTTATAGGCTGCTCCGACACATCTCCCGCTGGGCTTTTATAGGCTGCTCCGACACTGCTCCCACTGGGCCTTTTATATGCTGCTGCGACACTGCTCCCGCTGGGCCTTTTATAGGCCTCTCCGACACTGCTCCCCCTGGGCCTTTTATAGGCCTCTCCGACACTGCTCCCGCTGGGCCTTTTATAGGCTGCTCCGACACTGCTCCCGCTGGGCCTTTTACAGGCCTCTCCGACATTGACTCTCGCTGGGCCTTTTATAGGCCTCTCCGACACTGCTCCCACTGGGCCTTTTATAGGCTGCTCCGAAACTGCTCCCGCTGGACCTTTTATAGGCTGCTCCGTTACTGCTCCCGCTGGGCCTTTATAGCCTGCTCCGACACTGCTCCCGCTGGACCTTTTATAGGCCGGTCCGACACTGCTCCCACTGGGCCTTTTATAGGCTGCTCCGTCACTGCTCCCGCTGGGCCTTTTATAGGCTGCTCCGACACTGCTCCCACTGGGCCTTTTATAGGCTGCTCCGACACTGCTCCCGCTGGGTTTTTGATAGGCCTCTCCGACACTGCTCCCGCTGGGCCATTTATATGCTGCTCAGACACTGATCCCGCTGGGTCATTTATCGGCCTCTCCGACACTGCTCCCGCTGGGCCTTTTATAGGCTGCTCCAACACTACTCCCGCTGGGCCTTTATAGGCTGCTCCGACACTGCTCCCTCTGGGTCGTTTATCGGCCTCTCCGACCCTACTCCCGCTGGGCCTTTTATAGGCTGCTCCGACACTGCTCCCGCTGGGTCTTTTATCGGCCTATCCGACACTGCTCCCGCTGGGCCTTTAATAGGCTGCTCCGACACTGCTCCCGCTGGGCCTTGTATAGGCTGCTCCAACACTGCTCCCGCTGGGTTTTTTACAGGCCTCTCCGCCACTGCTTCCACTGGGCCTTTTATAGGCTTCTCTGACACTGACTCTCGATCTGCCGCTGGGCCTTTTATAAGCCTCTCAGACACTGCTCCCACTGGGCCTTTTATATGCTGCTGCGACACTGCTCCCGCTGGGCCTTTTATAGGCCTCTCCGACACTGCTCCCCCTGGGCCTTTTATAGGGCTCTCCGACACTGCTCCCGCTGGGCCTTTTATAGGCTGCTCCGACACTGCTCCCGCTGGGCCTTTTACAGGCCTCTCCGACACTGACTCTCGCTGGGCCTTTTATAGGCCTCTCCGACACTGCTCCCACTGGGCCTTTTATAGGCTGCTCCGAAACTGCTCCCGCTGGACCTTTTATAGGCTGCTCCGTTACTGCTCCCGCTGGGACTTTATAGCCTGCTCCGACACTGCTCCCGCTGGGCCTTTTATAGGCCGCTCCGACACTGCTCCCGCTGGGCCTTTTATAGGCTGCTCCGTCACTGCTCCCGCTGGGCCTTTTATAGGCTGCTCCGACACTGCTCCCACTGGGCCATTTATAGGCTGCTCCGACACTGCTCCCGCTGGGTTTTTGATAGGCCTCTCCGACACTGCTCCCGCTGGGCCATTTATATGCTGCTCAGACACTGATCCCGCTGGGTCATTTATCGGCCTCTCCGACACTGCTCCCGCTGGGCCTTTTATAGGCTGCTCCGACACTACTCCCGCTGGGCCTTTATAGGCTGCTACGACACTGCTCCCACTGGGCCTTTTATAGGCCTCTCCGACACTGCTCCCGCTGGGCCTTTTATAGGCTGCTCCGACACTGCTCCCGCTGGGCCTTTTATAGGCCTCTCCGACACTGCTCCCGCTGGGTCTTTTATACGCTGCTCCAACACTGCTCCCGCTGGGCCTTTGATAGGCTTATCCTACACTGCTCTCGCTGGGCTTTTTATAGGCTGCTCCGACACTGCTCCCGCTGGGCCTTTCATAGGCCTCTCCGACACTGACTCTCGCTGGGCCTTTTAAAGGCTTCTCCGACACTGCTCCCGCTGGGCCTTTTATTGGCTGCTCCGACACAGCTCCCGCTGGGCCTTTTATAGGCTGCTCAGACACTACTCCCGCTGGGCCTTTTATAGGCCTCTCCGACACTGCTCCCGCTGGGCCTTTATAGGCTGCTCCGACATTGCTCCCGCTGGGCGTTTTATAGGCTGCTCTGACACTGCTCCCGCTGTGCCTTTATCGGCTGCTCCGACACTGCTCCCGCTGGGCCTTTTTAGGCTGCTCCGACACAGCTCCCGCTGGGCCTTTATAGACCGCTCCGACGCTGCTACCACTGGGCCTTTATAGGCCTCTCCAGCACAGCTCCCGCTGGGCCGTTATAGGCCGCTTCGACACTGCTACCGCTGGGCCTTTATAGGCCTCTCTGACATTGACTCTCGCTTGGCCATTTGTAGGCCTCTCCGACACTGCTCCCGCTGGGCCTTTTTAGGCTGCTCCGAAACAGTTCCCGCTGGGCCTTTATAGGCCGCTCCGACACTGCTACCGCTGGGCCTTTATAGGCCTCTCCGACACTGACTCTCGCTGGACCTTTTATAGGCCTCTCCGACACTGCTCCCACTGGGCCTTTTATAGGCCGCTCCGACATTGATCCCGCTGGGCATTTTATAGGCCTCTCCGACACTGCTCCCGCTGGGCCTTTATAGGCTGCTCCGACACTGCTCCCGCTGGGCCTTTATAGGCTGCTCCGACACTGCTCCCGCTGGGCCTTTATAGGCTGCTCCGACACTGCTCCTGCTGGGCCTTTGATAGGCTGCTCAGACACTACTCGCGCTGGGCTTTTTATAGGCCGCTCCGTCACTGCTCCCGCTGGGCCTTTATAGGCTGCTCCGACACTGCTCCCGCTGGGATTTTTATAGGCTGCTCCGACACTGCTCCCACTGGGTCTTTTATCGGCCTATCCGACACTGCTCTCGCTGGGCCTTTTATAGGCTGCTCCGTCACTGCTCCCGCTGGGTCTTTTATCGGGCTCTCCGACACTGCTCCCGCTGGGCCTTTATAGGCCAATCCGACCGTGACTCTCGAGCTCCCGCTTGGCCTTTATAAGCTGCTCCGACACTGCTCCCGCTGGGCCTTTTATAGGCCGCTCCGATGCTGCACCCACTGAGCCTTTATAGGCCGCTCCGACACTGCTCCCGCTGGGCCTTTTTAGGCTGCTCCAACACTGCTACCGCTGGGCCTTGATAGGCCTCTCCAGCACAGCTCCCGCTGGGCCGTTATAGGCCGCTTCGACACTGCTACTGCTGGGCCTTTATAGGCCGCTCCGACATTGATTCTCACTGGGCCTTTTATAGGCCTCTCCGACACTGCTCCCGCTGGGCCTTTTTAGGCTGCTCCGAAACAGTTCTCGCTGGGCCTTTATAGGCCGCTCCGACACTGCTACCGCTGGGCCTTTATAGGCCTCTCCGACACTGACTCTCGCTGGACCTTTTATAGGCCTCTCCGACACTGCTCCCGCTGGGCCTTTTATAGGCCGCTCCGACATTGATCCCGCTGGGCCTTTTATAGGCCTCTCCGACACTGCTCCCGCTGGGCCTTTTATAGTCTGCTCCGACACTGCTCCCGCTGGGCCTTTTACAGGCCTCTCCGACACTGACTCTCGCTGGGCCTTTTATAGGCCTCTCCGACACTGCTCCCACTGGGCCTTTTATAGGCTGCTTCGAAACTGCTCCCGCTGGACCTTTTATAGGCTGCTCCGTTACTGCTCCCGCTGGGCCTTTATCGGCTGCTACGACACTGCTCCCGCTGGGCCTTTTATAGGCCGCTCCGACACTGCTCCCGCTGGGCCTTTTATAGGCTGCTCCGTCACTGCTCCCACTGGGCCTTTTCTAGGCTGCTCCGACACTGCTCCCACTGGGCCTTTTATAGGCTGCTCCGACACTGCTCCCGCTGGGTTTTTGATAGGCCTCTCCGACTTTGCTCCCGCTGGGCCATTTATAGGCTGCTCCGACACATCTCCCGCTGGGCTTTTATAGGCTGCTCCGACACTGCTCCCACTGGGCCTTTTATATGCTGCTGCGACACAGCTCCCGCTGGGCCTTTTATAGGCCTCTCCGACACTGCTCCCGCTGGGCCTTTTATAGGCCTCTCCGACACTGCTCCCGCTGGGCCTTTTATAGGCTGCTCCGACACTGCTCCCGCTGGGCCTTTTACAGGCCTCTCTGACACTGACTCTCGCTGGGCCTTTTATAGGCCTCTCCGACACTGCTCCCACTGGGCCTTTTATAGGCTGCTCCGAAACTGCTCCCGCTGGACCTTTTATAGGCTGCTCCATTACTGCTCCCGCTGGGCCTTTAAAGCCTGCTCCGACACTGCTCCCGCTGGGCCTTTTATAGGCCGCTCCGACACTGCTCCCGCTGGCCTTTTATAGGCTGCTCCGTCACTGCTCCCGCTGGGCCTTTTATAGGCTGCTCCGACACTGCTCCCACTGGGCCTTTTATAGGCTGCTGCGACACTGCTGCAGCTGGGTTTTTGATAGGCCTCTCCGACTTTGCTCCCGCTGGGCCATTTATAGGCTGCTCCGACAGATCGCCCGCTGGGCTTTTATAGGCTGCTCCGACACTGCTCCCGCTGGGCCTTTTATATGCTGCTGCGACACTGCTCCCGCTGGGCCTTTTATAGGCCTCTCCGACACTGCTCCCGCTGGGCCTTTTATAGGCCGCTCCGACACTGCTCCCACTGGGCCTTTTATAGGCTGCTCCGTCACTGCTCCCGCTGGGCCTTTTATAGGCTGCTCCGACACTGCTCCCACTGGGCCTTTTATAGGCTGCTCCGACACTGCTCCCGCTGGGTTTTTGATAGGCCTCTCCGACACTGCTCCCGCTGGGCCATTTATATGCTGCTCAGACACTGATCCCGCTGGGTCATTTATCGGCCTCTCCGACACTGCTCCCGCTGGGCCTTTTATAGGCTGCTCCGACACTACTCCCGCTGGGCCTTTATAGGCTGCTCCGACACTGCTCCCTCTGGGTCGTTTATCGGCCTCTCCGACACTACTCCCGCTGGGCCTTTTATAGGCTGCTCCGACACTGCTCCCGCTGGGTCTTTTATCGGCCTGTCTGACACTGCTCCCGCTGGGCCTTTAATAGGCTGCTCCGACACTGCTCCCGCTGGGCCTTGTATAGGCTGCTCCAACACTGCTCCCGCTGGGTTTTTTACAGGCCTCTCCGCCACTGCTTCCACTGGGCCTTTTATAGGCTTCTCTGACACTGACTCTCGATCTGCCGCTGGGCCTTTTATAGGCATCTCCGACACTGCTCCCGCTGGGCCTTTTATAGGCCTCACCGACACTGCTCGCGCTGGGCCTTTTATAGGCTGCTCCGACACTGCTCCCCTGGGCCTTTTACAGGCCTCTCCGACACTGACTCTCGCTGGGTCTTTTATAGGCCTCTCCGACACTGCTCCCGCTGGGCCTTTATCGGCTGCTACGACACTGCTCCCGCTGGGCCTTTTATAGGCCGCTCCGACACTGCTCCCGCTGGGCCTTTTATAGGCGAATCCGTCACTGCTCACGCTTGGCTTTTTATAGGCTGCTCCGACACTGCTCCCACTGGGCCTTTTATAGGCTGCTCCGTCACTGCTCCCGCTGGGTTTTTTGATAGGCCTCTCCGAATTTGCTCCCGCTGGGCCATTTATAGGCTGCTCCGACACATCTCCCGCTGGGCTTTTATAGGCTGCTCCGACACTGCTCCCACTGGGCCTTTTATATGCTGCTGCGACACTGCTCCCGCTGGGCCTTTTATAGGCCTCTCCGACACTGCTCCCCCTGGGCCTTTTATAGGCCTCTCCGACACTGCTCCCGCTGGGCCTTTTATAGGCTGCTCCGACACTGCACCCGCTGGGCCTTTTACAGGCCTCTCCGACACTGACTCTCGCTGGGCCTTTTATAGGCCTCTCCGACACTGCTCCCACTGGGCCTTTTATAGGCTGCTCCGAAACTGCTCCCGCTGGACCTTTTATAGGCTGCTCCATTACTGCTCCCGCTGGGCCTTTATAGCCTGCTCCGACACTGCTCCCGCTGGGCCTTTTATAGGCCGCTCCGACACTGCTCCCACTGGGCCTTTTATAGGCTGCTCCGTCACTGCTCCCGCTGGGCCTTTTATAGGCTGCTCCGACACTGCTCCCACTGGGCCTTTTATAGGCTGCTCCGACACTACTCCCGCTGGGTTTTTGATAGGCCTCTCCGACACTGCTCCCGCTGGGCCATTTATATGCTGCTCAGACACTACTCCCGCTGGGCCTTTATAGGCTGCTCCGACACTGCTCCCTCTGGGTCGTTTATCGGCCTCTCCGACACTACTCCCGCTGGGCCTTTTATAGGCTGCTCCGACACTGCTCCCGCTGGGTCTTTTATCGGCCTATCCGACACTGCTCCCGCTGGGCCTTTAATAGGCTGCTCCGACACTGCTCCCGCTGGGCTTTGTATAGGCTGCTCCAACACTGCTCCCGCTGGGTTTTTTACAGGCCTCTCCGCCACTGCTTCCACTGGGCCTTTTATAGGCTTCTCTGACACTGACTCTCGATCTGCCGCTGGGCCTTTTATAAGCCTCTCAGACACTGCTCCCACTGGGCCTTTTATATGCTGCTGCGACACTGCTCCCGCTGGGCCTTTTATAGGCCTCTCCGACACTGCTCCCCCTGGGCCTTTTATAGGCCTCTCCGACACTGCTCCCGCTGGGCCTTTTATAGGCTGCTCCGACACTGCTCCCGCTGGGCCTTTTACAGGCCTCTCCGACACTGACTCTCGCTGGGCCTTTTATAGGCCTCTCCGACACTGCTCCCTCTGGGCCTTTTATAGGCTGCTCCGAAACTGCTCCCGCTGGACCTTTTATAGGCAGCTCCGTTACTGCTCCCGCTGGGCCTTTATAGCCTGCTCCGACACTGCTCCCGCTGGGCCTTTTATAGGCCGCTCCGACACTGCTCCCGCTGGGCCTTTTATAGGCTGCTCCGTCACTGCTCCCGCTGGGCCTTTTATAGGCTGCTCCGACACTGCTCCCACTGGGCCTTTTATAGGCTGCTCCGACACTGCTCCCGCTGGGTTTTTGATAGGCCTCTCCGACACTGCTCCCGCTGGGCCATTTATATGCTGCTCAGACACTGATCCCGCTGGGTCATTTATCGGCCTCTCCGACTCTGCTCCCGCTGGGCCTTTTATAGGCTGCTCCGACACTACTCCCGCTGGGCCTTTATAGGCTGCTCCGACACTGCTCCCTCTGGGTCGTTTATCGGCCTCTCCGACACTACTCCCGCTGGGCCTTTTATAGGCTGCTCCGACACTGCTCCCGCTGGGTCTTTTATCGGCCTATCCGACACTGCTCCCGCTGGGACTTTAATAGGCTGCTCCGACACTGCTCCCGCTGGGCCTTGTATAGGCTGCTCCAACACTGCTCCCGCTGGGTTTTTTACAGGCCTCTCCGCCACTGCTTCCACTGGGCCTTTTATAGGCTTCTCTGACACTGACTCTCGATCTGCCGCTGGGCCTTTTATAGGCATCTCCGACACTGCTCCCGCTGGGCCTTTTATAGGCCTCACCGACACTGCTCCCGCTGGGCCTTTTATAGGCTGCTCCGACACTGCTCCCGCTGGGCCTTTTACAGGCCTCTCCGACACTGACTCTCGCTGGGCCTTTTATAGGCCTCTCCGACACTGCTCCCGCTGGGCCTTTAGAGTCCTCTCCGACACTGCACCCTCTGGGCCTTTATAGGCCGCTCCGACACTGCTCCTGCTGGGCCTTTTATAAGCCTCTCAGACACTTCTCCCGCTGGGCCTTTATAGGCCTCTACGTCACTGCTACTGCTGGGCCTTTTATAGGCCTCTCAGACACAGCTTCCATTGGACCTTTCTACGCTGCTCGACACTGCTCCCGATGTGAAGTTTATAGGATGCTCCGACACATCTCCCGCTGGGCTTTTATAGGCTGCTCCGACACTGCTCCCACTGGGCCTTTTATATGCTGCTGCGACACTGCTCCCGCTGGGCCTTTTATAGCCCTCTCCGACACTGCTCTCGCTGGGCCTTTTATAGGCCTCTCCGACACTGCTCCCACTGGGCCTTTTATAGGCTGCTCCGACACTGCTCCCGCTGGGCCTTTTACAGGCCTCTCCGACACTGACTCTCGCTGGGCCTTTTATAGGCCTCTCCGACATTGCTCCCGCTGGGTCTTTTATAGGATGCTCCGACACTGCTCCCACTGGGCCTTTTATAGGCTGCTCCGTTACTGCTCCCGCTGGGCCTTTATAGCCTGCTCCGGCACTGCTCCCGCTGGGTTTTTTACAGGCCTCTCCGCCACTGCTTCCACTGGGCCTTTTATAGGCTTCTCTGACACTGACTCTCGATCTGCCGCTGGGCCTTTTATAGGCATCTCCGACACTGCTCCCGCTGGGCCTTTTATAGGCCTCACCGACACTGCTCCCGCTGGGCCTTTTATAGGCTGCTCCGACACTGCTCCCGCTGGGCCTTTTACAGGCCTCTCCGACACTGACTCTCGCTGGGCCTTTTATAGGCCTCTCCGACACTGCTCCCGCTGGGCCTTTAGAGTCCTCTCCGACACTGCACCCTCTGTGCCTTTATAGGCCGCTCCGACACTGCTCCTGCTGGGCCTTTTATAAGCCTCTCAGACACTCCTCCCGCTGGGCCTTTATAGGCCTCTACGTCACTGCTCCTGCTGGGCCTTTTATAGGCCTCTCAGACACAGCTTCCATTGGACCTTTCTACGCTGCTCGACACTGCTACCGATGTGAAGTTTATAGGCTGCTCCGACACTGCTCCCACTGGGCCTTTATAGGCTGCTCTGACACTGCTCGCTCTGGGACTTTATAGGCTGCTCTGACACTGCTCCCGCTGGGCCTTTGTAGGCCGCTCCGACACTGCTCCCGCTGTGCCTTTTTGGCTGCTCCGACACTGCTCCTGCTGGGCCTTTATAGGCTGCTCCGTCACAGCCAAAGCTGGGCCTTTATAGGCCGCTCCGACATTGCTCCCGCTGGGCCTTTTATAGGATGCTCCGACACTGCTCCCACTGGGCCTTTATAGGCCGCTCCGACACTGCTACCGTTGGGCCTTTATAGGCCTCTCCGACACTGACTCTCACTGGACCTTTTATAGGCCTCTCCGACACTGCTCCCGCTGGGCCTTTTATAGGCCGCTCCGACATTGATCCCGCTGGGCCTTTTACAGGCCTCTCCGACACTGACTCTCGCTGGGCCTTTTATAGGCCTCTCCGACACTGCTCCCACTGGGCCTTTATAGGCTGCTCCGACACTGCTCCCTCTGGGTCGTTTATCGGCCTCTCCGACACTACTCCCGCTGGGCCTTTTATAGGCTGCTCCGACACTGCTCCCGCTGGGTCTTTTATCGGCCTTTCCGACACTGCTCCCGCTGGGCCTTTAATAGGCTGCTCCGACACTGCTCCCGCTGGGCCTTGTATAGGCTGCTCCAACACTGCTCCCGCTGGGTTTTTTACAGGCCTCTCCGCCACTGCTTCCACTGGGCCTTTTATAGGCTTCTCTGACACTGACTCTCGATCTGCCGCTGGGCCTTTTATAGGCATCTCCGACACTGCTCCCGCTGGGCCTTTTATAGGCCTCACCGACACTGCTCCCGCTGGGCCTTTTATAGGCTGCTCCGACACTGCTCCCGCTGGGCCTTTTACAGGCCTCTCCGACACTGACTCTCGCTGGGCCTTTTATAGGCCTCTCCGACACTGCTCCCGCTGGGCCTTTAGAGTCCTCTCCGACACTGCACCCTCTGGGCCTTTATAGGCCGCTCCGACACTGCTCCTGCTGGGCCTTTTATAAGCCTCTCAGACACTCCTCCCGCTGGGCCTTTATAGGCCTCTACGTCACTGCTACTGCTGGGCCTTTTATAGGCCTCTCAGACACAGCTTCCATTGGACCTTTCTACGCTGCTCGACACTGCTCCCGATGTGAAGTTTATAGGATGCTCCGACACATCTCCCGCTGGGCTTTTATAGGCTGCTCCGACACTGCTCCCACTGGGCCTTTTATATGCTGCTGCGACACTGCCCCCGCTGGGCCTTTTATAGGGCTCTCCGACACTGCTCCCGCTGGGCCTTTTATAGGCCTCTCCGACACTGCTCCCACTGGGCCTTTTATAGGCTGCTCCGACACTGCTCCCGCTGGGCCTTTTACAGGCCTCTCCGACACTGACTCTCGCTGGGCCTTTTATAGGCCTCTCCGACTTTGCTCCCGCTGGGTCTTTTATAGGATGCTCCGACACTGCTCCCACTGGGCCTTTTATAGGCTGCTCCGACACTGCTCCCGCTGGGTTTTTGATAGGTCTCTCCGACACTGCTCCCGCTGGGCCATTTATATGCTGCTCAGACACTGATTCCGCTGGGTCATTTATCGGCCTCTCCGACACTGCTCCCGCTGGGCCTTTTATAAGCTGCTCCGACACTACTCCCGCTGGGCCTTTATAGGCTGCTCCGACACTGCTCCCTCTGGGTCGTTTATCGGCCTCTCCGACACTACTCCCGCTGGGCCTTTTATAGGCTGCTCCGACACTGCTCCCGCTGGGTCTTTTATCGGCCTATCCGACACTGCTCCCGCTGGGCCTTTAATAGGCTGCTCCGACACTGCTCCCGCTGGGCCTTGTATAGGCTGCTCCAACACTGCTCCCGCTGGGTTTTTTACAGGCCTCTCCGCCACTGCTTCCACTGGGCCTTTTATAGGCTTCTCTGACACTGACTCTCGATCTGCCGCTGGGCCTTTTACAGGCATCTCCGACACTGCTCCCGCTGGGCCTTTTATAGGCCTCACCGACACTGCTCCCGCTGGGCCTTTTATAGGCTGCTCCGACACTGCTCCCGCTGGGCCTTTTACAGGCCTCTCCGACACTGACTCTCGCTGGGCCTTTTATAGGCCTCTCCGACACTGCTCCCGCTGGGCGTTTAGAGTCCTCTCCGACACTGCACCCTCTGGGCCTTTATAGGCCGCTCCGACACTGCTCCTGCTGGGCCTTTTATAAGCCTCTCAGACACTCCTCCCGCTGGGCCTTTATAGGCCTCTACGTCACTGCTCCTGCTGGGCCTTTTATAGGCCTCTCAGACACAGCTTCCATTGGACCTTTCTACGCTGCTCGACACTGCTACCGATGTGAAGTTTATAGGCTGCTCCGACACTGCTCCCACTGGGCCTTTATAGGCTGCTCCGACACTGCTCGCGCTGGGCCTTTATAGGCTGCTCCGACACTGCTCCCGCTGGGCCTTTGTAGGCCGCTCCGACACTGCTCCCGCTGTGCCCTTTTGGCTGCTCCGACACTGCTCCTGCTGGGCCTTTATAGGCTGCTCCGTCACAGCCAAAGCTGGGCCTTTATAGGCCGCTCCGACATTGCTCCCGCTGGGCCTTTTATAGGATGCTCCGACACTGCTCCCACTGGGCCTTTATAGGCCGCTCCGACACTGACTCTCGCTGGACCTTTTATAGGCCTCTCCGACACTGCTCCCGCTGGGCCTTTTATAGGCCGCTCCGACATTGATCCCGCTGGGCCTTTTATAGGCCTCTCCGACACTGCTCCCGCTGGGCCTTTTATAGGCTGCTCCGACACTGCTCCCGCTGGGCCTTTTACAGGCCTCTCCGACACTGACTCTCGCTGGGCCTTTTATAGGCCTCTCCGACACTGCTCCCACTGGGCCTTTTATAGGCTGCTCCGAAACTGCTCCCGCTGGACCTTTTATCGGCTGCTCCGTTACTGCTCCCGCTGGGCCTTTATCGGCTGCTACGACACTGCTCCCGCTGGGCCTTTTATAGGCTGCTCTGACACTGCTCCCGCTGGGCCTTTTACAGGCTGCTCCGTCACTGCTACCGCTGGGCCTTTTATAGGCTGCTCCGACACTGCTCCCACTGGGCCTTTTATAGGCTGCTCCGACACTGCTCCCGCTGGGTTTTTGATAGGCCTTTCCGACTTTGCTCCCGCTGGGCCATTTATAGGCTGCTCCGACACATCTCCCGCTGGGCTTTTATAGGCTGCTCCGACACTGCTCCCACTGGGCCTTTTATATGCTGCTGCGACACTGCTCCCGCTGGGCCTTTTATAGGCCTCTCCGACACTGCTCCCCCTGGGCCTTTTATAGGCCTCTCCGACACTGCTCCCGCTGGGCCTTTTATAGGCTGCACCGACACTGCTCCCGCTGGGCCTTTTACAGGCCTCTCCGACACTGACTCTCGCTGGGCCTTTTATAGGCCTCTCCGACACTGCTCCCACTGGGCCTTTTATAGGCTGCTCCGAAACTGCTCCCGCTGGACCTTTTATAGGCTGCTCCGTTACTGCTCCCGCTGGGCCTTTATAGCCTGCTCCGACACTGCTCCCGCTGGGCCTTTTATAGGCCGCTCCGACACTGCTCCCGCTGGGCCTTTTATAGGCTGCTCCGTCACTGCTCCCGCTGGGCCTTTCATAGGCTGCTCCGACACTGCTCCCACTGGGCCTTTTATAGGCTGCTCCGACACTGCTCCCGCTGGGTTTTTGATAGGCCTGTCCGACACTGCTCCCGCTGGGCCATTTATATGCTGCTCAGACACTGATCCCGCTGGGTCATTTATCGGCCTCCCCGACACTGCTCCCGCTGGGCCTTTTATAGGCTGCTCCGACACTACTCCCGCTGGGCCTTTTATAGGCTGCTCCGACACTGCTCCCACTGGGCCTTTTATAGGCTGCTCCGACACTGCTCCCGCTGGGTTTTTGATAGGCCTCTCCGACACTGCTCCCGCTGGGCCATTTATATGCTGCTCAGACACTGATTCCGCTGGGTCATTTATCGGCCTCTCCGACAATGCTCCCGCTGGGCCTTTTATAGGCTGCTCCGACACTACTCCCGCTGGGCCTTTTATAGGCTGCTCCGACACTACTCCCGCTGGGCCTTTATAGGCTGCTCCGACACTGCTCCCGCTGGGTCTTTTATCGGCCTATCCGACACTGCTCCCGCTGGTCCTTTAATAGGCTGCTCCGACACTGCTCCCGCTGGGCCTTGTATAGGCTGCTCCAACACTGCTCCCGCTGGGTTTTTTACAGGCCTCTCCGCCACTGCTTCCACTGGGCCTTTTCTAGGCTTCTCTGACACTGACTCTCGATGTGCCGCTGGGACTTTTATAGGCATCTCCGACACTGCTCCCGCTGGGCCTTTTATAGGCCTCACCGACACTGCTCCCGCTGGGCCTTTTATAGGCTGCTCCGACACTGCTCCCGCTGGGCCTTTTACAGGCCTCTCCGACACTGACTCTCGCTGGGCCTTTTATAGGCCTCTCCGACACTGCTCCCGCTGGGCCTTTAGAGTCCTCTCCGACACTGCACCCTCTGGGCCTTTATAGGCCGCTCCGACACTGCTCCTGCTGGGCCTTTTATAAGCCTCTCAGACACTCCACCCGCTGGGCCTTTATAGGCCTCTACGTCACTGCTACTGCTGGGCCTTTTATAGGCCTCTCAGACACAGCTTCTATTGGACCTTTCTACGCTGCTCGACACTGCTCCCGATGTGAAGTTTATAGGCTGCTCCGACACTGCTCCCACTGGGCCTTTATAGGCTGCTCCGACACTGCTCGCGCTGGGCCTTTATAGGCTGCTCCGACACTGCTCCCGCTGGGCCTTTTTAGGCCGCTCCGACACTGCTCCCGCTGTGCCTTTTTGGCTGCTCCGACACTGCTCCTGCTGGGCCTTTATAGGCTGCTCCGTCATAGCCAAAGCTGGGCCTTTATAGGCCGCTCCGACATTGCTCCCGCTGGGCCTTTTATAGGATGCTCCGACACTGCTCCCACTGGGCCTTTATAGGCCGCTCCGACACTGCTACCGTTGGGCCTTTATAGGCCTCTCCGACACTGACTCTCGCTGGACATTTTATAGGCCTCTCCGACACTGCTCCCGCTGGGCCTTTTATAGGCCGCTCCGACATTGATCCCGCTGGGCCTTTTATAGGCCTCTCCGACACTGCTCCCGCTGGGCCTTTTATAGGCTGCTCCGACACTGCTCCCGCTGGGCCTTTTACAGGCCTCTCCGACACTGACTCTCGCTGGGCCTTTTATAGGCGTCTCCGACACTGCTCCCACTGGACCTTTTATCGGCTGCTACGACACTGCTCCCGCTGGGCCTTTTATAGGCTGCTCCGACACTGCTCCCGCTGGGCCTTTTACAGGCTGCTCCGTCACTGCTCCCGCTGGGCCTTTTATAGGCTGCTCCGACACTGCTCCCACTGGGCCTTTTATAGGCTGCTCCGACACTGCTCCCGCTGGGTTTTTGATAGGCCTTTCCGACTTTGCTCCCGCTGGGCCATTTATAGGCTGCTCCGACACATCTCCCGCTGGGTTTTTATAGGCTGCTCCGACACTGCTCCCACTGGGCCTTTTATATGCCGCTGCGACACTGCTCCCGCTGGGCCTTTTATAGGCCTCTCCGACACTGCTCCCCCTGGGCCTTGTATAGGCCTCTCCGACACTGCTCCCGCTGGGCCTTTTATAGGCTGCTCCGACACTGCTCCCGCTGGGCCTTTTACAGGCCTCTCCGACACTGACTCTCGCTGGGCCTTTTATAGGCCTCTCCGACACTGCTCCCACTGGGCCTTTTATAGGCTGCTCCGAAACTGCTCCCGCTGGACCTTTTATAGGCTGCTCCGTTACTGCTCCCGCTGGGCCTTTATAGCCTGCTCCGACACTGCTCCCGCTGGGCCTTTTATAGGCCGCTCCGACACTGCTCCCGCTGGGCCTTTTATAGGCTGCTCCGTCACTGCTCCCGCTGGGCCTTTTATAGGCTGCTCCGACACTGCTCCCACTGGGCCTTTTATAGGCTGCTCCGACACTGCTCCCGCTGGGTTTTTGATAGGCTGCTCCGACACTGCTCCCGCTGGGTCTTTTATCGGCCTATCCGACACTGCTCCCGCTTGGCCTTTAATAGGCTGCTCCGACACTGCTCCCGCTGGGCCTTGTATAGGCTGCTCCAACACTGCTCCCGCTGGGTTTTTTACAGGCCTCTCCGCCACTGCTTCCACTGGGCCTTTTATAGGCTTCTCTGACACTGACTCTCGATCTGCCGCTGGGCCTTTTATAGGCATCTCCGACACTGCTCCCGCTGGGCCTTTTATAGGCCTCACCGACACTGCTCCCGCTGGGCCTTTTATAGGCTGCTCCGACACTGCTCCCGCTGGACCTTTTATAGGCTGCTCCATTACTGCTCCGCTGGGCCTTTATAGCCTGCTCCGACACTGCTCCCGCTGGGCCTTTTATAGGCCGCTCCGACACTGCTCCCGCTGGGCCTTTTATAGGCTGCTCCATCACTGCTCCCGCTGGGCCTTTTATAGGCTGCTCCGACACTGCTCCCACTGGGCCTTTTATAGGCTGCTCCGACACTGCTCCCGCTGGGTTTTTGATAGGCCTCTCCGACACTGCTCCCGCTGGGCCATTTATATGCTGCTCAGACACTGATCCCGCTGGGTCATTTATCGGCCTCTCCGACACTGCTCCCGCTGGGCCTTTTATAGGCTGCTCTGACACTACTCCCGCTGGGCCTTTATAGGCTGCTCCGACACTGCTCCCTCTGGGTCGTTTATCTGCCTCTCCGACACTACTCCCGCTGGGCCTTTTATAGGCTGCTCCGACACTGCTCCCGCTGGGTCTTTTATCGGCCTATCCGACACTGCTCTCGCTGGGCCTTTAATAGGCTGCTCCGACACTGCTCCCGCTGGGCCTTGTATAGGCTGCTCCAACACTGCTACCGCTGGGTTTTTTACAGGCCTCTCCGCCACTGCTTCCACTGGGCCTTTTATAGGCTTCTCTGACACTGACTCTCGATCTGCCGCTGGGCCTTTTATAGGCATCTCCGACACTGCTCCCGCTGGGCCATTTATAGGCCTCACCGACACTGCTCCCGCTGGGCCTTTTATAGGCTGCTCCGACACTGCTCCCGCTGGGCCTTTTACAGTCCTCTCCGAAACTGACTCTCGCTGGGCCTTTTATAGGCCTCTCCGACACTGCTCCCGCTGGGCCTTTAGAGTCCTCTCCGACACTGCACCCTCTGGGCCTTTATAGGCCGCTCCGACACTGCTCCTGCTGGGCCTTTTATAAGCCTCTCAGACACTCCTCCCGCTGGGCCTTTATAGGCCTCTACGTCACTGCTCCTGCTGGGCCTTTTATAGGCCTCTCAGACACAGCTTCCATTGGACCTTTCTACGCTGCTCGACACTGCTCCCGATGTGAAGTTTATAGGCTGCTCCGAAACTGCTCCCACTGGGTCTTTATAGGCTGCTCCGACACTGCTCACGCTGGGCCTTTATAGGCTGCTCCGACACTGCTCCCGCTGGGCCTTTGTAGGCTGCTCCGACACTGCTCCCGCTGTGCCTTTATAGGCTGCTCCGACACTGCTCCTGCTGGGCCTTTATAGGCTGCTCCGTCACAGCCCAAGCTGGGCCTTTATAGGCCGCTCCGACATTGCTACCGCTGGGCCTTTTATAGGATGCTCCGACACTGCTCCCACTGGGCCTTTATAGGCCGCTCCGACATTGCTCCCGCTGGTCTTTTTATAGGCTGCTGCGACACTGCTCCCGCTGGGTCTTTTATAGGATGCTCCGACACTGCTCCCACTGGGCCTTTATATGCAGCTCCGACACTGCTGCCGCTGGGCCTTTTATCGGCCGCTCCGACACTGACTCTCGAGCTCCCGCTGGGCCTTTATAGGCCTCTCCGACACTGACTCTCGAGCTCCCGATGGGTCTATTATAGGCTGCTCCGACACTGCTCCCACTGGGCCTTTTATAGGCCTCTCCGACACTGCTCCCGCTGGGCCTTTTATAGGCTGCTCCGACACTGCTCCCGCTGGGCCTTTTATAGGCCTCTCCGACACTGCTCCCGCTGGGTCTTTTATACGCTGCTCCAACACTGCTCCCACTGGGCCTTTTATAGGCCACTCCGACACTGCTCCCGCTGGGCCTTTGATAGGCTTATCCTACACTGCTCTCGCTGGGCTTTTTATAGGCTGCTCCGACACTGCTCCCGCTGGGCCTTTCATAGGCCTCTCCGACACTGACTCTCGCTGGGCCTTTTAAAGGCTTCTCCGACATTGCTCCCGCTGGGCCTTTTATAGGCTGCTCTGACACTGCTCCCGCTGTGCCTTTATAGGCTGCTCCGACTCTGCTCCCGCTGGGCCTTTTTAGGCTGCTCCGACACAGCTCCCGCTGGGCCTTTATAGACCGCTCCGACGCTGCTACCAATGGGCCTTTATAGGCCTCTCCAGCACAGCTCCCGCTGGGCCGTTATAGGCCGCTTCGACACTGCTACCGCTGGACCTTTATAGGCCTCTCCGACATTGACTCTCGCTTGGCCATTTGTAGGCCTCTCCGACACTGCTCCCGCTGGGCCTTTTTAGGCTGCTCCGAAACAGTTCCCGCTGGGCCTTTATAGGCCGCTCCGACACTGCTACCACTGGGCCTTTATAGGCCTCTCCGACACTGACTCTCGCTGGACATTTTATAGGCCTCTCCGACACTGCTCCCACTGGGCCTTTTATAGGCCGCTCCGACATTGATCCCGCTGGGCCTTTTATAGGCCTCTCCGACACTGCTCCCGCTGGGCCTTTATAGGCTGCTCCGACACTGCTCCCGCTGGGCCTTTATAGGCTGCTCCGACACTGCTCCCGCTGGGCCTTTTGTAGGCTGCTCAGACACTACTCGCGCTGGGCTTTTTATAGGCCGCTCCGTCACTGCTCCCGCTGGGCCTTTATAGGCCGCTCCGACACTGCTCCCGCTGGGACTTTTATAGGCTGCTCCGACACTGCTCCCACTGGGCCTTTATATGCTGCTCCGACACTGCTGCCGCTGGGCCTTTTATAGGCCGCTCCGACACTGATTCTCGAGCTCCCGTTGGGCCTTTATAGGCCTCTCCGACACTGACTCTCGAGCTCCCGATGGGTCTATTATAGGCTGCTCCGACACTGCTCCCACTGGGACTTTTATAGGCCTCTCCGACACTGCTCCCGCTGGGCCTTTTATAGGCTGCTCCGACACTGCTCCCGCTGGGCCTTTTATAGGCCTCTCCGACACTGCTCCCGCTGGGTCTTTTATACGCTGCTCCAACACTGCTCCCGCTGGGCCTTTGATAGGCTTATCCTACACTGCTCTCGCTGGGCTTTTTATAGGCAGCTCCGACACTGCTCCCGCTGGGCCTTTCATAGGCCTCTCCGACACTGACTCTCGCTGGGCCTTTTAAAGGCTTCTCCGACACTGCTCCCGCTGGGCCTTTTATTGGCTGCTCCGACACAGCTCCCGCTGGGCCTTTTATAGGCTGCTCAGACACTACTCCCGCTGGGCCTTTTATAGGCCTCTCCGACACTGCTCCCGCTGGGCCTTTATAGGCTGCTCCGACATTGCTCCCGCTGGGCGTTTTATAGGCTGCTCTGACACTGCTCCCGCTGTGCCTTTATAGGCTGCTCCGACACTGCTCCCGCTGGGCCTTTTTAGGCTGCTCCGACACAGCTCCCGCTGGGCCTTTATAGACCGCTCCGACGCTGCTACCACTGGGCCTTTATAGGCCTCTCCAGCACAGCTCCCGCTGGGCCGTTATAGGCCGCTTCGACACTGCTACCGCTGGGCCTTTATAGGCCTCTCCGACATTGACTCTCGCTTGGTCATTTGTAGGCCTCTCCGACACTGCTCCCGCTGGGCCTTTTTAGGCTGCTCCGAAACAGTTCCCGCTCGGCCTTTATAGGCCGCTCCGACACTGCTACCGCTGGGCCTTTATAGGCCTCTCCGACACTGACTCTCGCTGGACCTTTTATAGGCCTCTCCGACACTGCTCCCACTGGGCCTTTTATAGGCCGCTCCGACATTGATCCCGCTGGGCATTTTATAGGCCTCTCCGACACTGCTCCCGCTGGGCCTTTATAGGCTGCTCCGACACTGCTCCCGCTGGGCCTTTATAGGCTGCTCCGACACTGCTCCCGCTGGGCCTTTATAGGCTGCTCCGACACTGCTCCCGCTGGGCCTTTGATAGGCTGCTCAGACACTACTCGCGCTGGGCTTTTTATAGGCCGCTCCGTCACTGCTCCCGCTGGGCCTTTATAGGCTGCTCCGACACTGCTCCCGCTGGGATTTTTATAGGCTGCTCCGACACTGCTCCCACTGGGTCTTTTATCGGCCTATCCGACACTGCTCCCGCTGGGCCTTTTATAGGCTGCTCCGTCACTGCTCCCGCTGGGTCTTTTATCGGCCTCTCCGACACTGCTCCCGCTGGGACTTTATAGGCCAATCCGACCGTGACTCTCGAGCTCCCGCTTGGCCTTTATAAGCTGCTCCGACACTGCTCCCGCTGGGCCTTTTATAGGCCGCTCCGATGCTGCACCCACTGAGCCTTTATAGGCCGCTCTGACACTGCTCCCGCTGGGCCTTTTTAGGCTGCTCCAACACTGCTACCGCTGGGCCTTGATAGGCCTCTCCAGCACAGCTCCCGCTGGGCCGTTATAGGCCGCTTCGAAACTGCTCCCGCTGGACCTTTTATAGGCTGCTCCGTTACTGCTCCCGCTGGGCCTTTATCGGCTGCTACGACACTGCTCCCGCTGGGCCTTTTATAGGCCGCTCCGACACTGCTCCCGCTGGGCCTTTTATAGGCTGCTCCGACACTGCTCCCGCTGGGTTTTTGATAAGCCTCTCAGACACTCCTCCCGCTGGGCCTTTATAGGCCTCTACGTCACTGCTCCTGCTGGGCCTTTTATAGGCCTCTCAGACACAGCTTCCATTGGACCTTTCTACGCTGCTCGACACTGCTCCCGATTTGAAGTTTATAGGCTGCTCCGAAACTGCTCCCACTGGGCCTTTATAGTCTGCTCCGACACTGCTCACGCTGGGCCTTTATAGGCTGCTCCGACACTGCTCCCGCTGGGCCTTTGTAGGCTGCTCCGACACTGCTCCCGCTGTGCCTTTATAGGCTGCTCCGACACTGCTCCTGCTGGGCCTTTATAGGCTGCTCCGTCACAGCCCAAGCTGGGCCTTTATAGGCCGCTCCGACATTGCTACCGCTGGGCCTTTTATAGGATGCTCCGACACTGCTCCCACTGGGCCTTTATAGGCCGCTCCGACATTGCTCCCGCTGGTCTTTTTATAGGCTGCTGCGACACTGCTCCCGCTGGGTCTTTTATAGGATGCTCCGACACTGCTCCCACTGGGCCTTTATATGCAGCTCCGACACTGCTGCCGCTGGGCCTTTTATCGGCCGCTCCGACACTGACTCTCGAGCTCCCGCTGGGCCTTTATAGGCCTCTCCGACACTGACTCTCGAGCTCCCGATGGGTCTATTATAGGCTGCTCCGACACTGCTCCCACTGGGCCTTTTATAGGCCTCTCCGACACTGCTCCCGCTGGGCCTTTTATAGGCTGCTCCGACACTGCTCCCGCTGGGCCTTTTATAGGCCTCTCCGACACTGCTCCCGCTGGGTCTTTTATACACTGCTCCAACACTGCTCCCACTGGGCCTTTTATAGGCCACTCCGACACTGCTCCCGCTGGGCCTTTGATAGGCTTATCCTACACTGCTCTCGCTGGGCTTTTTATAGGCTGCTCCGACACTGCTCCCGCTGGGCCTTTCATAGGCCTCTCCGACACTGACTCTCGCTGGGCCTTTTAAAGGCTTCTCCGACATTGCTCCCGCTGGGCCTTTTATAGGCTGCTCTGACACTGCTCCCGCTGTGCCTTTATAGGCTGCTCCGACTCTGCTCCCGCTGGGCCTTTTTAGGCTGCTCCGACACAGCTCCCGCTGGGCCTTTATAGACCGCTCCGACGCTGCTACCAATGGGCCTTTATAGGCCTCTCCAGCACAGCTCCCGCTGGGCCGTTATAGGCCGCTTCGACACTGCTACCGCTGGACCTTTATAGGCCTCTCCGACATTGACTCTCGCTTGGCCATTTGTAGGCCTCTCCGACACTGCTCCCGCTGGGCCTTTTTAGGCTGCTCCGAAACAGTTCCCGCTGGGCCTTTATAGGCCGCTCCGACACTGCTACCACTGGGCCTTTATAGGCCTCTCCGACACTGACTCTCGCTGGACATTTTATAGGCCTCTCCGACACTGCTCCCACTGGGCCTTTTATAGGCCGCTCCGACATTGATCCCGCTGGGCCTTTTATAGGCCTCTCCGACACTGCTCCCGCTGGGCCTTTATAGGCTGCTCCGACACTGCTCCCGCTGGGCCTTTATAGGCTGCTCCGACACTGCTCCCGCTGGGCCTTTTGTAGGCTGCTCAGACACTACTCGCGCTGGGCTTTTTATAGGCCGCTCCGTCACTGCTCCCGCTGGGCCTTTATAGGCCGCTCCGACACTGCTCCCGCTGGGACTTTTATAGGCTGCTCCGACACTGCTCCCACTGGGCCTTTATATGCTGCTCCGACACTGCTGCCGCTGGGCCTTTTATAGGCCGCTCCGACACTGATTCTCGAGCTCCCGTTGGGCCTTTATAGGCCTCTCCGACACTGACTCTCGAGCTCCCGATGGGTCTATTATAGGCTGCTCCGACACTGCTCCCACTGGGACTTTTATAGGCCTCTCCGACACTGCTCCCGCTGGGCATTTTATAGGCTGCTCCGACACTGCTCCCGCTGGGCCTTTTATAGGCCTCTCCGACACTGCTCCCGCTGGGTCTTTTATACGCTGCTCCAACACTGCTCCCGCTGGGCCTTTGATAGGCTTATCCTACACTGCTCTCGCTGGGCTTTTTATAGGCAGCTCCGACACTGCTCCCGCTGGGCCTTTCATAGGCCTCTCCGACACTGACTCTCGCTGGGCCTTTTAAAGGCTTCTCCGACACTGCTCCCGCTGGGCCTTTTATTGGCTGCTCCGACACAGCTCCCGCTGGGCCTTTTATAGGCTGCTCAGACACTACTCCCGCTGGGCCTTTTATAGGCCTCTCCGACACTGCTCCCGCTGGGCCTTTATAGGCTGCTCCGACATTGCTCCCGCTGGGCGTTTTATAGGCTGCTCTGACACTGCTCCCGCTGTGCCTTTATAGGCTGCTCCGACACTGCTCCCGCTGGGCCTTTTTAGGCTGCTCCGACACAGCTCCCGCTGGGTCTTTATAGACCGCTCCGACGCTGCTACCACTGGGCCTTTATAGGCCTCTCCAGCACAGCTCCCGCTGGGCCGTTATAGGCCGCTTCGACACTGCTACCGCTGGGCCTTTATAGGCCTCTCCGACATTGACTCTCGCTTGGTCATTTGTAGGCCTCTCCGACACTGCTCCCGCTGGGCCTTTTTAGGCTGCTCCGAAACAGTTCCCGCTCGGCCTTTATAGGCCGCTCCGACACTGCTACCGCTGGGCCTTTATAGGCCTCTCCGACACTGACTCTCGCTGGACCTTTTATAGGCCTCTCCGACACTGCTCCCACTGGGCCTTTTATAGGCCGCTCCGACATTGATCCCGCTGGGCATTTTATAGGCCTCTCCGACACTGCTCCCGCTGGGCCTTTATAGGCTGCTCCGACACTGCTCCCGCTGGGCCTTTATAGGCTGCTCCGACACTGCTCCCGCTGGGCCTTTATAGGCTGCTCCGACACTGCTCCCGCTGGGCCTTTGATAGGCTGCTCAGACACTACTCGCGCTGGGCTTTTTATAGGCCGCTCCGTCACTGCTCCCGCTGGGCCTTTATAGGCTGCTCCGACACTGCTCCCGCTGGGATTTTTATAGGCTGCTCCGACACTGCTCCCACTGGGTCTTTTATCGGCCTATCCGACACTGCTCCCGCTGGGCCTTTTATAGGCTGCTCCGTCACTGCTCCCGCTGGGTCTTTTATCGGCCTCTCCGACACTGCTCCCGCTGGGACTTTATAGGCCAATCCGACCGTGACTCTCGAGCTCCCGCTTGGCCTTTATAAGCTGCTCCGACACTGCTCCCGCTGGGCCTTTTATAGGCCGCTCCGATGCTGCACCCACTGAGCCTTTATAGGCCGCTCTGACACTGCTCCCGCTGGGCCTTTTTAGGCTGCTCCAACACTGCTACCGCTGGGCCTTGATAGGCCTCTCCAGCACAGCTCCCGCTGGGCCGTTATAGGCCGCTTCGAAACTGCTCCCGCTGGACCTTTTATAGGCTGCTCCGTTACTGCTCCCGCTGTGCCTTTATCGGCTGCTACGACACTGCTCCCGCTGGGCCTTTTATAGGCCGCTCCGACACTGCTCCCGCTGGGCCTTTTATAGGCTGCTCCGTCACTGCTCCCACTGGGCCTTTTCTAGGCTGCTCCGACACTGCTCCCACTGGGCCTTTTATAGGCTGCTCCGACACTGCTCCCGCTGGGTTTTTGATAGGCCTCTCCGACTTTGCTCCCGCTGGGCCATTTATAGGCTGCTCCGACACATCTCCCGCTGGGCTTTTATAGGCTGCTCCGACACTGCTCCCACTGGGCCTTTTATATGCTGCTGCGACACAGCTCCCGCTGGGCCTTTTATAGGCCTCTCCGACACTGCTCCCGCTGGGCCTTTTATAGGCCTCTCCGACACTGCTCCCGCTGGGCCTTTTATAGGCTGCTCCGACACTGCTCCCGCTGGGCCTTTTACAGGCCTCTCCGACACTGACTCTCGCTGGGCCTTTTATAGGCCTCTCCGACACTGCTCCCACTGGGCCTTTTATAGGCTGCTCCGAAACTGCTCCCGCTGGACCTTTTATAGGCTGCTCCGTTACTGCTCCCGCTGGGCCTTTATAGCCTGCTCCGACACTGCTCCCGCTGGGCCTTTTATAGGCCGCTCCGACACTGCTCCCGCTGGGCCATTTATAGGCTGCTCCGACACATCTCCCGCTGGGCTTTTATAGGCTGCTCCGACACTGCTCCCACTGGGCCTTTTATATGCTGCTGCGACACTGCTCCCACTGGGCCTTTTATAGGCCTCTCCGACACTGCTCCCGCTGGGCCTTTTATAGGCCTCACCGACACTGCTCCCGCTGGGCCTTTTATAGGCCTCTCTGACACTGACTCTCGAGCTCCCACTGGGCCTTTTATAGGCCTCTCCGACACTGCTCCCGCTGGGACTTTATAGGCTGCTCCATCACTGCTCCCGCTGGGCTTTTTATAGGCCTCTCTGACACTGCTCCAGCTGGGCCTTTTATAGGCTGCTCCGACACTGCTCCCTCTGGGCTTGTTATAGGCTGCACCGACACTGCTCCCGCTGGGCCGTTCATAGGCCTCTCCGACACTGAATCTCTCTGGGCCTTTTATAGGCTTCTCCGACACTGCTCCCGCTGGGCCTTTTATTGGCTGCTCCGACACAGCTCCCGCTGGGCCTTTTGTAGGCTGCTCAGACACTACTCCCGCTGGGCCTTTTATAGGCCACTCCGTCACTGCTCCCGCTGGGCCTTTATAGGCTGCTCCAACACTGCTCCCGCTGGGCCTTTTATAGGCCTCTCCGACACTGCTCCCGCTGGGCCTTTATAGGCTGCTCCGACATTGCTCCCGCTGGGCGTTTTATAGGCTGCTCTGACACTGCTCCCGCTGGGCCTTTATAGGCTGCTCCAACACTGCTCCCGCTTGGCCTTTTTAGGCTGCTCCAACACAGCTCCCGCTGGGCCTTTATAGACCGCTCCGACACTGCTACCACTGGGCCTTTATAGGCCTCTCCAGCACAGCTCCCGCTGGGCCGTTATAGGCCGCTTCGACACTGCTACCGCTGGGCCTTTATAGGCCTCTCCGACATTGACTCTCGCTTGGCTATTTATAGGCCTCTCCGACACTGCTCCCGCTGGGCCTTTTTAGGCTGCTCCGAAACAGTTCCCCCTGGGCCTTTATAGGCCGCTCCGACACTGCTACCGCTGGGCCTTTATAGGCCTCTCCGACACTGACTCTCGCTGGACCTTTTATAGACCTCTCCGACACTGCTCCCGCTGGGCCTTTTATAGGCCGCTCCGACATTGATCCCGCTGGGCCTTTTATAGGCCTCTCCGACACTGCTCCCGCTGGGCCTTTTATAGGCTGCTCCGACACTGCTCCCGCTGGGCCTTTTACAGGTCTCTCCGACACTGACTCTCGCTGGGCCTTTTATAGGATTCTCCGACACTGCTCCCGCTGGGCCTTTTATAGGCTGCTCCGAAACTGCACCCGCTGGACCTTTTATAGGCTGCTCCGTTACTGCTCCCGCTGGGCCTTTATAGGCTGCTCCGACACTGCTCCCGCTGGGCCTTTTATAGGCCGCTCTGACACTGCTCCCGCTGGGCCTTTTATAGGCTGCTCCGTCACTGCTCCCGCTGGGCCTTTTATAGGCTGCTCCGACACTGCTCCCGCTGGGCCTTTTATAGGCTGCTCCATCACAGCTCCCGCTGGGTTTTTTATAGGCCTCTCCGACTTTGCTCCCGCTGGGCCATTTATAGGCTGCTCCGACACATCTCCCGCTGGGCTTTTATAGGCTGCTCCGACTCTGCTCCCACTGGGCCTTTATAGGCCTCTCCGACACTGCTCCCGCTGGGCCTTCTATAGGCCTCTCCGACACTGCTCCCGCTGGGCCTTTTATAGGCTGCTCCGACACTGCTCCCGCTGGGCCTTTTATAGGCCTCTCCGACACTGCTCCCACTGGGCTTTTTATAGGCTGCTCCGACACTGCTCCCGCTGGGCCTTTTACAGGCCTCTCCGACACTGACTCTCGCTGGGCCTTTTATAGGCCTCTCCGACACTGCTCCCGCTGGGCCTTTTATAGGCTGCTCCGTTACTGCTCCCGCTGGGCCTTTATAGTCTGCTCCGACACTGCTCCCGCTGGGCCTTTTATAGGCCGCTCCGACACTGCTCCCGCTGGGCCTTTTATAGGCTGCTCCGTCACTGCTCCCGCTGGGCCTTTTATATGCTGCTCCGACACTGCTCCCGCTGGGCCTTTTATAGGCTGCTCCGACACTTCTCCCGCTGGGTTTTTTATAGGCCTCTCCGACTTTGCTCCCGCTGGGCCATTTATAGGCTGCTCCGACACATCTCCCGCTGGGCTTTTATAGGCTGCTCCGACACTGCTCCCACTGGGCCTTTATAGGCCTCTCCGACACTGCTCCCGCTGGGCCTTCTATAGGCCTCTCCGACACTGCTCCCGCTGGGCCTTTTATAAGCTGCTCCGACACTGCTCCCGCTGGGCCTTTTATAGGCCTCTTCGACACTGCTCCCACTGGGCCTTTTTTATGCTGCTGCGACACTGCTCCCGCTGGGACTTTTATAGGCCTCTCCGACACTGCTCCCGCTGGGCCTTTTATAGGCCTCTCCGACACTGCTCCCGCTGGGCCTTGTAGAGGCCTCTCCGACACTGACTCTCGAGCTCCCACTGGACCTTTTATAGGCCTCTCCGACACTGCTCCCGCTGGGACTTTATAGGCTGCTCAATCACTGCTCCCGCTGGGCTTTTTATAGGCCTCTCCGACACTGCTCCCGCTGGGCCTTTTATAGGCTGCTCCGACACTGCTCCCTCTGAGCTTTTTATAGGCTGCTCCGACACTGCTCCCGCTGGGCCTTTCATAGGCCTCTCCGACACTGACTCTCGCTGGGCCTTTATAGGCTGCTCCGACACTGCTCCCGCTGGGCCTTTTATAGGCCACTCCGTCACTGCTCCTGCTGGGCCTTTATAGGCTGCTCCGACACTGCTCCCGCTGGGCCTTTTATAGGCCTCTCCGACACTGCTCCCGCTGGGTCTTTATAGGCTGCTCCGACATTGCTCCCGCTGGGCGTTTTATAGGCTGCTCTGACACTGCTCCCGCTGGGCCTTTATAGGCTGCTCCGACACTGCTCCCACTGGGCCTTTATAGGCTGCTCCGACACTGATCCCACTGGGCCGTTTATAGGCTGCTCAGACACTTCTCCCACTGGGCCTTTTATACGCCGCTCCGTCACTGCTCCCGCTGGCACTTTTATAGGCTGCTCCGACACTGCTCCCGCTGGGCCTTTTATAGGCCGCTCCGACGCTGCTCCCGCTGGGCCTTTATAGGCCGCTCTGACACTGCTCCCGCTGGGCCTTTATAGGCTGCTCCGGCACTGCTCCCACTGGGCCTTTTACAGGCTGCTCCGAACTCTGCTCCCGCTGGGCCTTTTATAGGCTGCTCCAACACTGCTCCCGCTGGGCCTTTATAGGCCTCTCCGACACTGCTCCCGGTGGGCCTTAATAGGCTGCTCTGACACTGCTCCCACTGGGCCTTTATAGGCTGCTCCGACACAGCTACTGCTGGGCCTTTATAGGCCGCTCCGACACTGCTGCCGCTGGGCCTTTAGAGGCCTCTCCGACTCTGATTCTCGCTGGGCCTGTTAAAGGCCTCTCCGACACTGCACCCGCAGGGCCTTTTATAGGCCGCTCCGACACTGCTCCCGCTGGGCCTTTACAGGCCTCTCCGACACTGCTCCCGCTGAGCCTTTTATAGGGCTCTCTGACACTGCTCCCGCTGGGACTTTTATAGGCTGCTCCGACACTGCTCCCGTTGGGCCTTTTATAGGCCTCTCCGACACTGCTCCCGTTGGGCCTTTTATAGTCTGCTCCGACACTGCTCTCGCTGGGCCTTTTATAGGCTGCTCTGACACTGTTCCCGCTGGGCCTTTTATAGGCCTCTCCGACACTGACTCTCGCAGGGCCTTTTATAGGCCTCTCCGACACTGCTCCCGCTGGAGCTTTGATAGGCTGCTCCAACACAGCTCCCGACGGGCCATTATAGGCTGCTCTGACACTGCTCCCGCTGGGCCTTTTATAGGCCTCTCCGACACTGCTCCCGCTGGGCTTTAATAGGCTGCTCCAACACTGCTCCCGCTGGGCCTTTTATAGGCATCTGCGACACTGCTCCCGCTGGGGCTTTTATAGGCTGCTCCGACACTGCTCCCGCTGGGATTTTTATAGGCCTCTCTTACACTGACTCTCGCTGGGCCTTTTATAGGCCTCTCCGACACTGCTCCCGTTGGGCCTTTTATAGTCTGCTCCGACACTGCTCTCGCTGGGCCTTTTATAGGCTGCTCTGACACTGTTCCCGCTGGGCCTTTTATAGGCCTCTCCGACACTGCTCCCACTGGGCCTTTATAGGCCTCTCCGACACTGCTCCCGCTGGGCCTTCTATAGGCCTCTCCGACACTGCTCCCGCTGGGCCTTTTATAAGCTGCTCCGACACTGCTCCCGCTGGGCCTTTTATAGGCCTCTTCGACACTGCTCCCACTGGGCCTTTTTTATGCTGCTGCGACACTGCTCCCGCTGGGACTTTTATAGGCCTCTCCGACACTGCTCCCGCTGGGCCTTTTATAGGCCTCTCCGACACTGCTCCCGCTGGGCCTTGTAGAGGCCTCTCCGACACTGACTCTCGAGCTCCCACTGGACCTTTTATAGGCCTCTCCGACACTGCTCCCGCTGGGACTTTATAGGCTGCTCAATCACTGCTCCCGCTGGGCTTTTTATAGGCCTCTCCGACACTGCTCCCGCTGGGCCTTTTATAGGCTGCTCCGACACTGCTCCCTCTGAGCTTTTTATAGGCTGCTCCGACACTGCTCCCGCTGGGCCTTTCATAGGCCTCTCCGACACTGACTTTCGCTGGGCCTTTATAGGCTGCTCCGACACTGCTCCCGCTGGGCCTTTTATAGGCCACTCCGTCACTGCTCCTGCTGGGCCTTTATAGGCTGCTCCGACACTGCTCCCGCTGGGCCTTTTATAGGCCTCTCCGACACTGCTCCCGCTGGGTCTTTATAGGCTGCTCCGACATTGCTCCCGCTGGGCGTTTTATAGGCTGCTCTGACACTGCTCCCGCTGGGCCTTTATAGGCTGCTCCGACACTGCTCCCACTGGGCCTTTATAGGCTGCTCCGACACTGATCCCACTGGGCCGTTTATAGGCTGCTCAGACACTTCTCCCACTGGGCCTTTTATACGCCGCTCCGTCACTGCTCCCGCTGGCACTTTTATAGGCTGCTCCGACACTGCTCCCGCTGGGCCTTTTATAGGCCGCTCCGACGCTGCTCCCGCTGGGCCTTTATAGGCCGCTCTGACACTGCTCCCGCTGGGCCTTTATAGGCTGCTCCGGCACTGCTCCCACTGGGCCTTTTACAGGCTGCTCCGAACTCTGCTCCCGCTGGGCCTTTTATAGGCTGCTCCAACACTGCTCCCGCTGGGCCTTTATAGGCCTCTCCGACACTGCTCCCGGTGGGCCTTAATAGGCTGCTCTGACACTGCTCCCACTGGGCCTTTATAGGCTGCTCCGACACAGCTACTGCTGGGCCTTTATAGGCCGCTCCGACACTGCTGCCGCTGGGCCTTTAGAGGCCTCTCCGACTCTGATTCTCGCTGGGCCTGTTAAAGGCCTCTCCGACACTGCACCCGCAGGGCCTTTTATAGGCCGCTCCGACACTGCTCCCGCTGGGCCTTTACAGGCCTCTCCGACACTGCTCCCGCTGAGCCTTTTATAGGGCTCTCTGACACTGCTCCCGCTGGGACTTTTATAGGCTGCTCCGACACTGCTCCCGTTGGGCCTTTTATAGGCCTCTCCGACACTGCTCCCGTTGGGCCTTTTATAGTCTGCTCCGACACTGCTCTCGCTGGGCCTTTTATAGGCTGCTCTGACACTGTTCCCGCTGGGCCTTTTATAGGCCTCTCCGACACTGACTCTCGCAGGGCCTTTTATAGGCCTCTCCGACACTGCTCCCGCTGGAGCTTTGATAGGCTGCTCCAACACAGCTCCCGACGGGCCATTATAGGCTGCTCTGACACTGCTCCCGCTGGGCCTTTTATAGGCCTCTCCGACACTGCTCCCGCTGGGCTTTAATAGGCTGCTCCAACACTGCTCCCGCTGGGCCTTTTATAGGCATCTGCGACACTGCTCCCGCTGGGGCTTTTATAGGCTGCTCCGACACTGCTCCCGCTGGGATTTTTATAGGCCTCTCTTACACTGACTCTCGCTGGGCCTTTTATAGGCCGCTCCGACACTGCTCCCGCTGGGCCTTTTATAGGCTGCTCCGACACAGCTCCCGCTGGGCCTTCATAGGCTGCTCCGATACTGCTCCCGCTGGGCCTTTTATAGACCTCTCCGACACTGCTCACACTGGGCCTTTTATAGGCCTCTCCGACACTGACTCTCGAGCTCCCGCTAGGCCTTTTATAGGCAGCTCCGACACTGCTCCCGCTGTGCCTTTTATAGGCTGCTCTGACTCAGCTCCCGCTGGGCCTTTTATAGTCTGCTCCGGCACTGCTCCCGCTGGGTCTTTTATAGGCCTCTCCGACACTGACTCTCGAGCTCCAGCTGGACCTTTTATAGGCCTCTCCGACACTGCTGCCGCTGGGCCTTTATAGGCTGCTCAGTCATTGCTCCCGCTAGGTGCTTTACAGGCTGCTCTGATACTGCTCCCACTGGGCCTTTTATAGCCTGCTCCGACACTGCTCCCGCTGGACCTTTATAGGCTGCACCGACACTGCTCCCGCTGGGCCTTTATAGGCCGCTCCGACACTGCTCCTGCTGGGCCTTTTATAAGCCTCTCAGACACTCCTCCCGCTGGGCCTTTATAGGCCTCTCTGACACTGCTCCCACTGGGCCTTTATAGGCCTCTACGTCACTGCTCCTTCTGGGCCTTTTATAGGCCTCTCAGACACAGCTCCCACTGGGCCTTTATAGGCTGCTCCGACAATGCTCCCGCTGTGCCATTTATAGGCTGCTCCGACACTGCTCCCATTGGGCCTTTATAGGCTGCTCCGACACTGCTCCCGCTGGGCCTCTTATAGGCTGCACCGACACTGCTGCCGCTGGGTCTTTTATCGGCCGCTCCGACACTGCTCCCGCTGGGACTTTTATAGGCCTATCCGACACTGCTCCAGCTGGGTCTTTTATAGCCTGCTCCGACACTGCTCCCGCTGGGACTTTTATAGGCTGCTCCAACACTGCTCCCAATTGGGCCTTTATAGGCTGCTCCGACACTGTTCCCGCTGGGCCTTTTATAGGCCGCTCCGACACTTACTCTCGAGCTCCCGCTGGGCCTTTATAGGCCTCTCCGACCCTGACTCTCGAACTCCCGCTGGGTCTTTTATAGGCTGCTCCGACACTGCTCCCGCTGGGCTTTTTATAGGCTGCTCCGACACTGCTTCCGCTGGGCCTTTTATAGGCTGCTCCGACACTACTCCCGCTGGGCCTTTTATAGGCCTCTCCGACACTGACTCTCACTGGGCGTTTTATAGGCCTCTCCGACACTGCTCCCGCTGGGCCTTTTATACACCTCTCCGACACTGCTCCCGCTGGGCCCTTTATAGGCCTCTCGACACTGCTCCCGCTGGGCCTTTTATAGGCCGCTCCAACACTGCTCCCGCTGGGCCTTTTATAGGCCTCTCCGACACTGCTCCCGCTGGGCCTTTTATAGGCTGCTCCGACACTGCTCCCGCTGGGTCTTTTATCGGCCGCTCCGACACTGCTCCCGCTGGGCCTTTATAGGCTGCACCGACACTGCTCCCGCTGGGCCTTTTATAGGCCTCTCCGACACTGCTCCCGCTGGGCCTTTATAGGTTGCTCCGACATTGCTCTCGCTGGGCGTTTTATAGGCTGCTCTGACACTGCTCCCGCTGGGCCGTTATAGGCTGCTCCGACACTGCTCCCGCTGGGCCTTTATAGGCTGCTCCGACACTGCTCCCGCTGGGCCTTTATAGGCTGCTCCGACACTGCTCCCGCTGGGCCTTTTATAGGCTGCTCAGACACTACTCGCGCTGGGCTTGGTGCAGGCTCGAGGGGCCGAATGGCCTGCTCCTGCACCTATTTCTTGTGTTCTTACAGGCAAGAAATATTTTACATATAGATTAGATATGGATACAGATGCTCCATGACTACTCCCCATAATGGTGAAGGCAAAAGTTACTACTGAAAATAAATTTGAAGTCCTAGCAAAATCGTAATTCACTGCCAGTACTTACAAAGTTCACAAGAGTTCTTTATTTTATAAAGCGAAACTCCATTCACTCTCACGCCCTGTTAGTTCCTCTTTTGGCAGTGCTGATCTTTATAAGCCACTCCAGCCAGGTTAACATTTCAGAGATTTGCAGAGCCAACGATAGGCAAACATGATACGTTCTTTCCTGTTCCTCATGTTTGGTGAGTGCTTTACTTTTTTGCCAATCAATTCCTGCAAATACTAGGGATAAATCGGGGCAAAGAGCCACCGGAACATTTCTCACAGGAATCTGATTTTCTGGAATATGATTCCATTGTCTAAGGCAAGTTTGGCTTTGCTCACTCCCAGTACCTGGGGTTATTGTCCTTGGAGCAGAGAAGGTTGAAGGGGGGTTGACCAGAATGGTCCCAGGCAGGATGGATTCAGGTACGTGGAGAGACTGGAGAAGCTGGGATCATTCTCATTAGATCAGATAGAACTGGGAGGAGATTTGATTTGAGATGTTCAAAATCATATTTCCAAGTCAGTATGTTGTGTAACCTGGAGGGGAACTTGCAGGTGATGGTGTTCCCATGCACCTGCTGCCCTTGTCCTAGGTGGTAGAGGTCGCGGGTTTGGGAGGTGCTGCTGAAGAATCGGTGGCAAGTTGCTGCAGTACATCCTGTAGAGGTACACACTGCAGTCATGGTGTGCTGGTGGTGGAGGGAGTCATTGTTCAACATGTTGAACGGGGGGCCTATCAAGTATGCTGCTTTTTCCTGGATGGTGTTGACCTTCTCGAGTGTTGTTTGAGCTGCAGTCAAGCAGGCACGTGGGGAGTATTCCATCCCTCTCCTGATTTGTGCCTTGTCCATGGTGGAAAGGGAGTCAGGAGGTGAGACACTCACCACAGAATACCCAGCCTCTGAGCTGCTCTTGTATCCACAGTGTTTATGTGGCTGGTCCAGTTAAGTTTCTAGTCAATGGTGACTGCCAGTTTGTTGATGGTAATATTGATATTGATATTGTTATAGATATTGATATAGATATATATACAAATATATTGAAATATATTTGAGGATGTAACTAGCACTAAAACGGAACCAGTGGATGTAGTATATTTGGATTTCCAAAAGACATTCGATAAGTTGCCACATAAAAGGTTATTACACAAGATAAGCGACCATGGGATTAGAGGATTGGATATTGGAACTAAAAAGAGAGTAGTGATAAAGGGGTCATTTTCGGGTTGGCAGGCTGTAACGAGTGGGCTGTCTCAAGGATCAGTCCTGTAGCTGCAGCGAGTTACAATCTGTATTAATGACCTCAATGAAGGGACCGAGTGTAATGTATCCAAGTTTGCTGACCATACAAACTGGGTGTATCAGTAAGCTGTGAGGAGAACACAAAGCATCTGCAAAGGGTTATAGATAGATTAAATGAATGGGAATTATTTGGTAGATGAAGAATAACGCAGGGAAATGTGAGATCATTCACTTTGGTAGGAAGAATAGAAAATACACATTTTTTAATGGTGAGAAACGTTTAAATGTTGGTATTCAGAGAGATTTGTGTCTCCTTATGCAAGACACACACAAAGCTAGCATGCAGTTAGATTAAGCAACAAGGAAGGCAAATTACATTTTGGCCTTTAATGCAAGTGGGTTGGAGTATAAGGAAAAGAATGCCTTGCTACAGGGTCTTGGAGAGACCACATCTGGAGTACTGTGGCAGGTTTGGCCACCTTATCTGAGGAAGGATATGTTTGCCTTGGAGGCAGTGCAATGGAGGATAACTAGATTGATTCCTGGGATGAGAGGGCTGTCATGGGATGACAGATTGTGAGTGGGCCGATAGTTTCTGGAGTTTAGATGAATCAGTGGCGATCTCATTGAAACATACAAGATTCTGAAGGGGATTGACAGGGTAGATGCTGAGAGGTTGCTTCCCCGGGCTGGAGGGTCTAGAACCAGGGGTCACAGTCTCAGGATAGTGGGACTGCCATTTAGGACTGAGAGAAGGAAACAAATCTTCACTGAGTGGTGAATATTTGCAATTCTCTACCCCAGAGGCCTGTGGATGCTGAGTCTCGGAACATATTCAAGGCTGAGAATGAAAGATTTTTGGAGTCGAGAGGAATGATGTGATATGGAGATCGGGCGGGAAAGTGGAGTTGAGGTAGAAGATCAGCCATGATCTTATTGAATTTATTAGCAGGCTCGAGGGGCCATGTGGCCTACACCTGCTCCTATTTCTTGTATGCGTACAGACAAAAATAACTTGGCTATAGGTTAGATATGGAGTAATCCCCAGAATGGTGAAGGCGAAGTTCATGACCGAAAGTTGCTACTGAAAGTAAAACTGCACGTCTAGCTGAATCATAGAGCACTGCCTCTACTTAAGAAGTTCACAAGAGTCATTTATTTTGTAAATCGAAACTCCAATCGCTCTCCTGCCCTGGTAGTTCCTCTTTCAGCTGTGCTGATCATTATAAGCCACTCCAGCCAGGTTAACATTTCAGAGACTTGCAGAGCAAATGACAGGCTAACATGATGCGCTCATTCCTCTTCCCCATCTTTTGTGAGTGCTTTACTTCTTTGCAATCGATTCCTGCAAATACGAGGGATAAATCGGCACAAACTCCCAGCTGAACATTTCTCACAGGATTCTGATTTTATGCAATATGATTCATTGTCTACAACATGTTTGGCATTGCTCCCTCCCATTACCTGAGGTTATTCTCCTCAGAGCTCAGAAGGTTAAGGGGAGATTGACCAGAATGGTAGCAGGGATGAGGGACTTCAGTGATGTGCAGAGACTAACGGAACATGGATTGTTCTCATTAGGTCAGATAGAACTGGGAGGAGATTTGATAGTGGTGTTCAAAATCATATTTACAAGTCAGTATGTTGTGTAACCTGGAGGGGAACTTGCATGTGATAGAAACGTAGAAACATAGAAAATAGGTGCAGGAGTAGGCCATTCGGCCCTTCTAGCCTGCACCGCCATTCAATAAGATCATGGCTGATCATTCACTCAGTACCCCTTTCCTGCTTTCCCTCCATAACCCTTGATCCCCTTCCACAAGAACACAAGAACACAAGAACACAAGAACACAAGAACGCCATCAAGCCCGTCGAGCCTGCTCCGCCATTCAACAAGTTCATGGCTGATCTGGCCGTGGACTCAGCTCCACTTACCCGCCCGCTCCCCATAACCCTTAATTCCCTTATTGGTTAAAAATCTATCAATCTGTGACTTGAATACATTCAATGAGCTAGCGTCAATTGCTTCCTTGGGCAAATAATTTCACAGATTCACAACCCTCTGGGATAAGAAATTCCTTCTCAACTCGGTTTTAAATTGGCTCCCCCGTATTTTGAGGCTGTGCCCCCTAGCTCTAGTCCCCCAGACCAGTGGAAACAACCTCTCTGCCTCTACCTTGTCTATCCCTTTCATGATTTTAAATGTTTATATAAGATCACCCCTCATCCTTCTGAACTCCAAGTAAAGACCCAGTCTACTCAATCTATCATCATAAGGTAACCCCCTCATCTTCGGAATCAGCCTAGTGAATCGTCTCTGTACCCACTCCAAAGCCAGTATGTCCTTCCTTAAGTAAGGTGAACAAAACTGCACGCAGTACTCCAGGTGCGGCCTCACCAATACCCTGTACAGTTGCAGTAGGATCTCCCTGCTTTTGTACTCAATCCCTCTCGCAATGAAGGCCAACATTCAATTCGCCTTCCTGATTACCTGCTGCACCTGCAAACTAACTTTTTGGGATTCATGCACAAGGACCCCTGGATCCCTCTGCACCTCAGCATGTTGTAATTTCTCCCAATTCAAATAGTATTCCCTTTTTTTTTTCCCAAGGTGGATGACCTCACATTTTCCGACATTGTATTCCATCTGCCAAACCTTAGCCCATTCGCTTAACCTATCTAAATCACTTTGCAGCCTCTCCCTGTCCTCTACACAACCCGCTTTCCCACTAATCTTTGTGTCATCTGCAAATTTTGTTACACTACACTCTGTCCCCTCTTCCAGGTCATCTATGTATATTGTAAACAGTTGTGGTCCCAGCACCGATCCCTGTGGCACACCACTAACCACCGATTTCCAACCGGAAAAGGACCCATTTATCCCGACTCTCTGCTTTCTGTTAGCCAGCCAATTCTCTATCCATGCTAATACATTTCCTCTGACTCCGCGTACCTTTATCTTCTGCAGTAACCTTTTGTGTGGCACCTTATTGAATGCCTTTTGGAAATCTAAATACACCACATCCATCGGTACACCTCTATCCACCATGCTCGTTGTATCCTCAAAGAATTCCAGTAAATTAGTTAAACATGATTTCCCCTTCATGAATCCATGTTGCGTCTGCTTGATGCACTATTCCTATCTAGATGTCCCGCTATTTCTTCCTTAATGATAGTTTCAAGCATTTTCCCCACTACAGATGTTAAACTAACCGGCCTATAGTTACCTGCCTTTTGTCTGCCTCCTTTTTTAAACAGAGGCGTTACATTAGCTGCTTTCCAATCCGCTGGTACCTCCCCATTGTCCAGAGAATTTTTGTAGATTATAACGAATGCATCTGCGATAACTTCCGCATCTCTTTTAATACCCTGGGATGCATTTCATCAGGATCAGGGGACTTTTCTACCTTGAGTCCCATTAGCCTGTCCAGCACTATCCCTCTAGTGATAGTGATTGACTCAAGGTCCTCCCTTCCCACATTCCTGTGACCAGCAATTTCTGGCATGGTTTCTGTGTCTTCCACTGTAAAGACCGATGCAAAATAATTGTTTAAGGTCTCAGCCATTTCCACATTTCCCATTATTAAATCCCCCTTCTCATTTTCTACGGGATCAACATTTACTTTAGTCTCTTTTCCGTTTTACATATCTGTAAAAGCTTTTACTATCCGTTTTTATGTTTTGCGCAAGTTTACCTTCGTAATCTATCTTTCCTTTCTTTATTGCTTTCTTAGTCATTCTTTGCTGTCGTTTAAAATTTTCCCAATCTTCTAGTTTCCCACTAACCTTCGCCACCTTATATGCATTGGTTTTTAATTTGATACTCACCTTAATTTCCCTGGTTATCCACAGCTGGTTATCCCTTCTCTTACCGCCCTTCTTTTTCACTGGAATATATTGTTGTTGAGCACTATGAAAGAGCTCCTTAAAAGTCCTCCACTGTTCCTCAATTGTGCCACCGTTTATTCTGTATTCCCAGTCTATTTTAGCCAACTCTGCCCTCATCCCACTGTAGTCCCCTTTGTTTAAGAATAGTACGCTCGTTTGAGACACTACTTCCTCACCCTCAATCTGTATTACAAATTCAACCACACTGTGATCACTCATTCCGAGAGGATCTTTTACGAGGAGATCGTTTATTATTCCTGTCTCATTACACAGGACCAGATCTAAGATAGCTTGCTCCCTTGTAGGCTCTGTAACATACTGTTCTGAGAAACAATCCCGTATGCATTCTATGAATTCCTCCTCCAGGCTACCCCGTGCGATTTGTGTTGACCAATCATAGAAACATAGAAACATAGAAAATAGGTGCAGGAGTAGGCCATTCAGCCCTTCTAGCCTGCACCGCCATTCAATGAGTTCATGGCTGAACATGCAACTTTAGTACCCCCTTCCTGCTTTCTCGCCATACCCCTTGATCCCCCGAGTAGTAAGGACTTCATCCACCTCCCTTTTGAATATATTTAGTGAATTGGCCTCAACTACTTTCTGTGGTAGAGAATTCCACAGGTTCACCACTCACTGGGTGAAGAAGTTTCTCCTCATCTCGACCCTAAATGGCTTAGCCCTTATCCTTAGACTGTGTCCCCTGGTTCTGGACTTCCCCAACATTGGGAACATTCTTCCTGCATCTAACCTGTCAATCGATATGTAAGTTAAAATCCCCCATGATTACTGCCATTCCTTTTTCACATGCCTTCATTATTTCCTTGATTATTGCCCGCCCCACCATGAAGTTATTATTTGGGGGCCTATAAACTATGCCCACCAGTGACTTTTTCCCCTTACTATCTCTAATCTCCACCCACAATGGATCACCATTTTGTTCATTGGAGCCAATATCGTCTCTCACAACTGCCCTGATATCATCCTTTATTAACAGAGCTACCCCATCTCCTTTCCCTTCTTGTCTATCTTTCCGAATCGTCAGATACCCCTGTATGTTTAATTCCCAGTCCTGGCCACCCTGCATCCATGTTTCTGTCATGGCCATCAAATCATACCCATTTGTAATGATTTGTGCCGTCAACTCATTTACTTTATTTCGAATGCTGCGTGCGTTTAGGTAGAGTGTTTTAATCCTAGTTTTTAATCCATGATTTTTAGTTTTGACCTCTCCTGCAGCCCCTTTACATTCAGTGGACCTTTTTGTTTTTTGCCTTGGGTTTCTCTGCCCTCCACTTTTCCTCATCTCCTTTCTGTCTTTTGCTTTTGTCTCCTTTTTGTTTCCCTCTGTCTCCCTGCATTGGTTCCCATCCCCCTGCCATATTAGTTTAACTCCTCCCCAACAGCACTAGCAAACACTCCCCCTAGGACATTGGTTCCGTTCCTGCCCAGGTGCAGACCGTCCGGTTTGTACTGGTACCACCTCCCCCAGAACCGGTTCCAATGCCCCAGGAATTTGAATCCCTCCCTGCTGCACCACTGCTCAAGCCACGCATTCATCTGCGCTATCCTGCGATTCCTACTCTGACTAGCACGTGGCACTGGTAGCAATCCTGAGATTACTACTTTTGAGGTCCTACGTTTTAATTTAGCTCCTAGCTCCTTAAATTCATCTCGTAGGACCTCATCCCTTTTTTTTACCTATATCATTGGTACCAATGTGCACCACGACAACTGGCTGTTCACCCTCCCTTTTCAGAATGTCCTGCATCCGCTCCGAGACAACCTTGACCCTTGCACCAGGGAGGCAACATACCATCCTGGAGTCTCGGTTGCGGCCGCAGAAACGCCTATCTATTCCCCTTACAATTGAATCCCCTATCACTATCGCTCTCCCATTCTTTCTCCTGCCCTCTTGTGCAGCAGAGCCAGCCACGGTGCCTTGAACTTGGCTGCTGCTGCTCTCCCCTGATGAGTCATCCCCCTCAACAGTACTCAAAGCGGTGTATCTATTTTGCAGGGGGAGGACCGCAGGGGTCCCCTGCACTACCTTCCTTGCACTGCTCTTCCTGCTGGTCTTCCATACCCTATCTGGCTGTGGACCCTTCACCTGCGGTAAGACCAACTCACTACACGTGCTACTCACGTCATTCTCAGCATTGTGGATGCTCCAGAGTGAATCCACCCTCAGCTCCAATTCCGCAACGCGGTCTCTCAGGAGCTGGAGGCGGATACACTTCCCGCGCACATAGTCGTCAGGGTCACTGCAGTTATCCCTGAGTTCCCACATGGTACAGGAGGAGCATAACACGTGACCGAGGTCTGCTGCCATGACTTAACCCTTAGGGGCCATATCTAACTCTCTCTTGAATATATCCAATGAACTGACATCAACAACTCTCTGCGGTAGGGAATTCCACATGTTAACAACTCTCGGAGTGAAGAAGTTTCTCCTCATCCCAGTCCTAAATGGCCTACCCTTTATCCTAAGACTGTGTCCCCTGGTTCTGGACTTCCTCAACATCGGGAACATTCTTCCCGCATCTAACCTATTCCGTCTCATCAAAATTTTATATGTTTCTATGAGATCCCCTCTCATCCTTCTAAACTCCAGTGTATAAAGGCCCAGTTGATCCAGTCTCTCCTCATATGTCAGTCCAGCCATCCCGCGAATCAGTCTGGTGAACCTTCGCTGCATTCCCTCAACAGCAAGAATGTCCTTCCTCAGATTAGGAGACCAAAAGTGAACACAATATTCCAGGTGAGGCCTCACCAAGGCCCTGTACAATTGCAGTAAGACCTCCCTGCTCCTATATTCAAATCCCCTAGCTATGAAGGTCAACATACCATTTGCCATCTTCACCGCCTGCTGTACCTGCATGCCAACTTTCAATGACTGATGTACCATGACACCCAGGTCTCATTGCACCTCCCCTTTTCCTAATCTGCCGCCATTCAGATAATATTCTGCCTTCCTGTTTTTGCCCCCAAAACGGATAACTTCACATTTATCCACATTATACTGCATCTGCCATGCATTTGCCCACTCACCTCACCGGACCAAGTCACCCTACAGCCTCTTAGCGTCCTCCTCACAGCTCACACCGCCACCCAGTTTCGTGGCATCTGCAAACTTGGAGATATTACACTCAATTCCTTCATCTAAATCGTTAATATATATTGTAAATAGCTGGGGTCCCAGCACTGAGCCCTACGGCACTCCACTAGTCACTGCCTGCCATTCTGAAAAGGACCCGTTTATCCCGAATCTCTGCTTCCTGTCTGCCAACCAGTTCTCTATCCAAGTCAGTACATTACCCCCAATACCATGTGCCTTGATTTTGCACACCAATCGCCCATGATAACTGCTGTACCTTTATTGCACGCATGCCTAATTTCTTGTTTGATGCTGTCGCCAACCTCACTACTATTGTTTGGTGGTCTGTACACAACTCCCATGTACACAACCCCTGGAGCCATGTCTCCGTGATGCCAATTACTTCATATCCGTTCACTGCTATCTGCACAGTTAATTCGTCCACCTTATTCCGAATACTCCTCGCATTGAGGCACATAGCCTTCAGGCTTGTCTTTTTAACACACTTTGTCCCTTTAGAATTTTGCTGTAATGCGGCCCTTTTTGTTTTTTGCCTTGGGTTTCTCTGCCCTCAACTTTTACTATTCTCCTTTCTATCTTTTGCTTCTGCCTCCATTTTGTTTCCCTCTTTCTCCCTGCATTGGTTCCCATCCCCCGTCCGGTTTGTACTGGTCCCACCTCCCCCAGAACCGCTTCCAATGTCCCAGGAATTTGAATCCCTCCCTTGTGCACCACTGCTCAAGCCACGTATTCATCTGCGCTATCCTGCGATTCCTACTCTGACTAGCACGTGGCACTGGTAGCAATCCTGAGATTACTACTTTTGAGGTCCTACTGTTAAATTTAGCTCCTAGCTGCCATCCACCTGCTGCCCTTGTCCTAGGTGGTAGAGGTCGTGGGTTTGGGAGGTGCTGCCGAAGAAGCCTTGGTGAGTTGCTGCAGTGCATCTTGTAGATGGTACACACTGCAGCCATGGTGCACCGGTGGTGGATGGAGAGAGTGAATGTTTATGGTGGTAGATGGGGGGCCCATCAAGCTTCCTGCTTTGTCCTGGATGGTCTCGAGCTTGTCGAGTGTTGTTGGAGCTGTACTCAACCAGGCAAGTGGAGAGTGTTCCATCACACTCCTGACTTGTGCCTTGTCCATGGTGGAAAGTATTTGGTCGTCTTATCTGAGGAAGGATACACTTGCCTTGGAGGCAGTGCAACGAAGGATCACTAGATTGATTCCCGGGATGAGAGGTCTGTCTTATGATAAGAGATTGTCTAGAATGGGCAAATATTTTCTGGAGTTTAGAAGAATGAGTTGCGATCACATTGAAAGATATAAGATTCTAAAGTGGTTTAACAAGCTCAATGATGAGGGGTTGTTTCCCCAGGCTGTAGAACCAGGATTCACAGTCTCAGCATAATGGGTCATCCATTTAGGACTGAGATAAGGAAAAACTTCTTCACTCAGAGGTGGTGAATATTTGGAATCCTCTACCCCAGAGGGCTGTGGATGCTGAGTCTCTCAACATATTCATATTCTGAACATCAGATTGAAAGATTTTTGGAGACTAGGGGAATCAAGTGATATGGAGATCGGGCGGGAAACTGGAGTTGAGGTAGAAGATCAGCCATGAAGCAATTGAATAGCGGAGCAGGCATGAATGGCCATATGGTCTACTCCTGCTCCTATTTCTTATGTTCTTACAGACAAGAAATAACTTAGATATCGATTAGATATGGATATAGACGCTCCATGACTACTCCCCATAAAGGCGAAGGCGAAGTTCATGACCAAATGTTACTACTGAAAAAAATCTGAAGTTCATGCATAATCATAAGACACTGCCAGTACTTACAAAGTTCACAAGAGTTCTTTTATTTTATGAATCGAAACTCCACTCACTCTCATGTCCTGCTAGTTCCTCTTCCTGCTGTGCTGATCATTATAAGCCACTCCAGCCAGGTTAACGTTTCAGAGACTTGCAGAGCCAACGATAGGCCAACATGATACGTTCTTTCCAGTACCACATGTTTGGTGAGTGCTTTACTTTTTTGCCAATCAATTTCTGCAAATACTAGGGATAAATCGGGGCAAAGAGCCACCGGAACATTTCTCACAGGATTCTGATTTTCTGGAATATGATTCCATTGTCTACGATATGATTGGCTTTGCTCCCTCCCATTACCTGGGATGGTTCTCCTTAGAGCAGGAAAGTTAAGGGGAGATTGACCAGGATGGTCCCAGGGATGAGGAACTTCAGTGATGTGGAGAGACTGGAGTAGCTGGGGTTATTCTCCTC